>NW_026294573.1:38151922-38806922 GCF_007827085.1 Peromyscus californicus insignis
TAACAATTTACACTCCCCTCTCACTGAACTTTATCCCAGTTTCTTGCCGACTATGACATTCTTTCCCCTCTTTTGCCCAAGAACCTATTTTTTTTTAACCCTTTAAAATGGAATAGAGTAGAAAGAGTTTTGGAGTTTGAACCTGTCAGTTACAGTCATGTGTCTTTTATTCTTTAAAATTACTTATGAGTTCTTTAAGAATTCTATACAATGTATTTTGATCGTATCATGCCCTCTCCCAGTTCCTCCCCAGATCCGTGCCCCACTTCCCCACATACTCCACTCTGTCTTCTTCCCTCGCCCTAACCCTGTCAAGTCCAATGTGTGCTGCCCACATATACGTGTGTGTGGCCATTCACTGAAGCATGGTCAACCCACCAGGGGTGGACCCTTTTCCCTACATCTTTGCCAGAATTTGTTTTCAGTTTTTTTTTATCTAGCATTGACAGAGTCTTAAAATTAGCGTTTCTCTAATCAGCTAGGAATGTTGGACACTCTTGAAAGACATTTTTTTTTTACAAGTTTTACTTCTTCTTTTGAGAATTCTCTGTTCAGATCCCATAGCCTATTTTAAAACTGTTCTTTTGAGATTGTAGTGTAACTACACTCACTTCCCCCTTTCCTTCTCCCTTTCCACAAACCCCCTTACTCTCTTTCAAACCCATCTCCTTTCTTCTTTAATTGTTGTTACACACACATATATACATTTATATGTATTTATACATATATGTATATGTTTGTGATCCTAAATACATAAATAACACCTGATCAATCCATATAATGTCACTTGTATGTGTGTTTGGGGGCTGATTATTTGTTTTTGGATACTCAATTGATGTGCTCTTCCTTGTTCTCAGCATTTCTTAGCTGCCTGTAGTTCTTCGCATAGGGTTGAGTCCTCATGAGCTTTCCTCCTTCCATGTTCGAAGTCTTTAGGTGTTTGTCCTTGGAGGAGAACTTACTATTTCCAATTTCCTAAATCAAATATAAATATTATCCTTATACCCACAGACAAATGTCACTCTCATCCTTTATCAAATCTTCTCTCTTCCTCCTCCTTCTTTTGTTTTTCTTTTTCATTCTCTTGTCCTCCTATTGTTTTTCTCTCCTCCTCCTCATCTTCTTCCTTCTCCTTCTCTTCTTCCTCCTCCTCCTCCTCCTCTTCCTCTTCCTGCTCCTGCTTCTGCTTCTTTTACAACAGACAGGTTCTCTTGTCAAAATGCAGAGAAAGTGATCATGGGGGTGCTTAGCCAACCCTTAGTGCATCTACAATACAACCTATATACCTAAGGCTTTGGGAACATCATAGAAGTGGTGGTGGTTGAAAAGATTGTAAGAGTCAGAAGATCAGATGCCTGCAGCTGTAAAGGGGTCTTCAAGACAGGCAGAGAAGTTATATCCATAAATCTCAACAATATAGTTACCCAAACAAGACTTGTATAATCACAACACCAACCAACATGCCAACATGGATGTGAAAAATGTCGTAAGAATTCACCCCTAGGTGAAGAGCTTTAGGCAATAAATGGCTGCTGAGAAGGGAGATATTGTATTATCTGGGGATGAGCCCCCCATATAGGTCAAGTCATCAGCCCCTAAATGCAAGTACGTACTCAGAGATACTTAAAGAAGATCTTGATTTGAGAAAGACTGTGAGGGAGGATGGGAGTAGTTGGAGAGGGAGCAGGAGGGGTAGAAATGTTATAATACAGTACTCATGTATAAAATTCTCAAAAAAAGAGAAAGATAAAAATTTTAAATAAAGGTGCCCAAACTGGCCTACCCCAGTAATCAGATTGGTGAATACCCTAACTGTCATCATAGAGCCTTCATCCAGTAACTGATGGAAGCAGATGCAGAGATCCACAGCCAAGCACCCAGGCCTGAGCTCCTCCCAGAGTCCAGGTGAAGAGAGGGAAGAGGGGATTATATGAGCAAGGGCAGGTCAAGATCATGATGGGGAAATCTACAGAGACACCTGAGCCAAGCGTATGGGAACTCACGAACTTTAGACTCACAGCTGTGGAGCCTGCATTGAGACTGGACTAGGCCCTCTGCATACAGGAGATAGTTGTATAACTTGGTCTGTTTGGGGGACCCCTGGCTGTGGGATCAGGATCTATCCCTGGTGCATGAGCTGGCCTTTTGGAGCCCATTACCTATGGTGAGACATCTTGTCTTGCCACAGCCTTGATGCAGGGGCAAAGGGCTTGGACCCTGCCTCAACTGAATGTACCAGGCTTTCCTGACACCCCCATGGGAGGCCTTACCTTTTCCAGAATAGGGATGGGTGGTGGGAAGGGGAAGGATTGAGGGGGAGCTGAAGAAGAGATGAGAGGGAGATCTGTGATTGATATGTAAAATGAATAAAAAAAATTCCTTAAAAAAAAAGAAACCTAATGTCTTTTTTGAAGTTAGGCCCATAATGTGATAATATGTGAACATTCAGTGAGTATGTTTAAAGGATCAGGTACTAATAAAAACTTTCATACATTTCCTTTCAAAATACTACATAAGCATTTTTAGTAAATATTTTGTACTAAAGATGGGATATAAAACATAACATTGAAAATAGAATTTGCTTTCCCAGGATCACCTTGCTGGTAAGCAGGTACAGCCAGAGATTCTATCGCAGGCTGTCTGGTTGTCGGACTTCATTGTTAACTATTGATGCAAAAAAGTGATGGCTGGGTTGAGCCTTTGTCCATATTGCATCCCAGGAGGGCATTTCAAATTTCCTGTAATATTCCCATATAGCAGAAGATGTCACAGATTATCTATGCTGGCACAAAACTTCTGGGGAGCTCTTGTGAGGTGTATGGCCAGCTTTATGGCTAGATACGGACATGTCTTTTCAATGATTTTCATGAGGGATTTGGAAGGGTATAAGTCAAACTTAAAGAAAGTAAGAATATATACCCACATGTATACGATTAGCTTAATTCTTTTTTTTGTTTTTTGTTTTTTTGAGATAGGGTTTTGCTGCGTAGCCCTGCTGGCTGTCCTGGAACTCTCTCTGTAGACTAGGTTGGCTCAAACTCAGAGATCCACCTGGCTGTGTTGTGGGATAATCTTTTTGTCACTGTGAAGATGTGTCTTTGCCAAGATGCCTTCTGATTGATTTAATAAAGAGCTGAATGGCCATTAGCTAGGCAGGAAAGAATAGGCAGGCTTTCTGGGGAGAGAGAGGACTCTGGGAAGAAGAAAGGAGGAGATGCCAAGAGGTACGGAAGGAGTTGGATATACAGAATGGAGCAGAAGTAATATGCCACAAGCCACATGGCAGAATGTAGATTTATAAAAACATGTTAATCTGAGTTATAAGAGCTAGTTGGGAACAAGCCTAAGCTAAGGCCAAGCTTTCATAACTAATAATAAGTTTCCATGTCATTTTTGCAGGCTGGTAGTCTCCATAAGAAAGGCCGACTACATGCCTCTGCGTCCAGTGCTGGGATTAAAGGCATGTGTCACTGCCACCTGTTTGGTTTTGTATAGCGGCAATTAATGAGGCAATTCTATGTAGTTTATCTGGTAATTAAAAGAGATTTATTTCAGGGGTAACTTACAACCAATAAGGGTTTGATTACAGGATCCAGGAGAGATGAGGTACAATCCAGCATAGTTCTTTAGAGAACTCTAACTTGGTCTGCAATCCAGCCTCCAAGACCATGAGAGCTAAGAGAGCAAGCACGTATGCATCTTGGGTCTTAAGGAGTCTCTTTCTTGGCCACATGACAGGGGCAGGTGATAGGCAAGTGTGGCAGTTACTTGTTGCCACACTAGGGGCAGTGCTTCAAGGTCAAAGCTGGAACAGCTACCTACAGTTTTGTTTTGCTTTGATTAGTTTAATTTTTACAAAAAATTGTCCTGGTGGCATCAATATTTATTAACAAATAAGTAGTTTCCTATCTAACCTGGTGTCGACAGTTCAAATAATGATCCTGAGAGGTTCTGACTAGGCATTCATGTCTGGATGTTTTTTGTAGGATGGATCAGAGACCTATTAATGCTCATTAATGATGGCCAACAAATACTGACTGATTTGGCAAATAATGAAGGGGAGGTGAGTAAATTTTTTTGGGGGGGAGGAAGTACTCCATTTTGAATGTTGGCCTTGAGTATATTAGGCAAGTGCTCTACTACTGAGCTACAGCCCCAACCCTAAGTAAGATGTTGAAGTGGTTGGATCTCCATCTTAAATAGGCAAGATTATGTCTTTTATGACACCATAATTTTAAAAAGAAAATAATATTTTTCTTTTTGTGTACTAATGGTTCTGTGTGTCTCTACGGTGGCATCTTGAATATGTACTCCTGTGGATGGACTACCCCAGGCACATTTTGTTTCCCATTTTATGTTCGTTTTTGTGTTTTGCAGTAGTGGGGGTCGAATCCAAGGTCTCATCAATGCTAGGCAAGTGCTCCACCACTGAGCTACATTTATAGTCTTCTTTTGACTTTTAGGCTGGGTTCATTAAGTTACCCAGGCTGCACTTGAAATCACACTTTAGCCCAGGCATGCTTTGAACTTGTGATCCTCTTTCTTCAGCCTCCTAATAGGCTGGGATCACCAGTCTGTGTCTCTCTGCCTTTTTAAAAACAATTCATTTTTTTAGGGTTAGCATACAAATGT
This sequence comes from Peromyscus californicus insignis, assembly GCF_007827085.1. Classification (NCBI taxonomy): domain Eukaryota; kingdom Metazoa; phylum Chordata; class Mammalia; order Rodentia; family Cricetidae; genus Peromyscus; species Peromyscus californicus. Next base: position 38,156,555 of record NW_026294573.1, read on the forward strand.
TCTTCATTGTACATCTCTGTAGTTTTTGCGCCTTTTCCTGGATCTCACTCTGTAGACAGGCTGGCCTCGAACCCACAGAGAGCCTCCTGGCTGTGCCTCCCGAGTGATGGGATTAAAGGCGTGAGCCACCGCCGCCTGGAGTGACATCTTTATTCATCTGTGTCATTATACTTTCTTTCTCCTTCTACTTCCCCTTCCCCTGCCTGTCCCCCCACTTCATCTGGTTCCCTTTCTTTTTCCCAGTTAGTCCCTTCTGCTTTCTTATCACAAGTACTACATCATCTTCTCTGTTTCCTGCCTCCCTAAGATCTCCTCCTCCCTCTCAGGGTTCCCTTCTTAGTCCTGCGACTAGTACACACCGCATAGGTAAACACACACACACACATTACACGCTTACACACACACCACACACACACACTCACACACACACACACACACACACACGAGAAAACATTCAGCATTTTTCTCTCTGAATCTTGCTTATTTTAACATTACTGATTTCCAATTGTTTCAATTTCCTACAAATGTTACGGTCTCATTTTTCTTTATGACACACAATTCCATTGTGTAGGGACTAGAGAAATAGCTCAACAATGAAGAGCACTTGTTGTGAAAGCATGAAGACCAGATCAGATCCCCTCACCCGTGTGAAAGCCAGATGTGTGCCCATATGCCCTTTGGCCCCAGCACGGTAGGGCAAGAGGGGAGGAGCGCTGGGGTATGCTGGCTACCAGACTAGTTGAAAAACATGAGTTGCAGGTACAGCAAGAGACCAGTCTCAAAGGGATAAGACAGAGAATTACAGAGGAGGGCACTGAACACTTTCTCTGGTCTCTGTGTATGGGGCACAGGTGCCTGAACCCCGCCCCCCCCACATGTGCACATACACCACACACACACACACACACACACACACACACACACACACACACACACACAGAGAGAGAGAGAGATGCAAATTTCCATGGTGCATATGTATCGTCTTTTCTTATTCATTCACCTATGGATGGACATGATGGTTGGTTCCAGCCCCTGGCTATTGTGAATAACGCAGACAGAACATGGATATACAGGTATCCCCATTGTATATTGGTTTAGAGGTCCTTTTGGCGTATACCCAAGAGTGGTACTGTTGGGTCATATGGTAGTCCAATTTTTAGGGTGTTTTTTTTTTTTTTTTTTTTTTTTTTTTTTAGAAATCTCTATACTGATTTCTATAGTGGCTGCCCAAGTTTACATTCCCATCAATAGGGAATGTAAAGTGTTCTTTTTTCTCCCCACATCTCGCTAGCATTTATTACCATTTATCTTTTTGATGATAGCCATGCTGACTGTGGTGAGAGGCTCTCAAGTCAGTTTTAATTTGTATTTTCCCTGATGGCTAAGGATGCTGAACACATTTTACACATTTACTAGCCACTTGCATTTCTTCTTCTGAGAACCATCCATTCAATTCATTAGTCCCATTTGTTGTTTGGTTATTTTTTTGTGGTTAATTTTTGTAGTTTGTATATGCTCTGTCTGATGCATAGTTAGTAAAGACTTTTCCTATTCTGAAGATTGTCTCACCCTCCTTGTGATGCTGAAGCTTTTTAAATTCATGTGATGATATTTGTTGTTTGGGGGGAGGTTTATTTCCTGTGTTACTGAAATTCTTTCAGGATATCCTTTCTTATGCCTATATTTTGAAGTGTTTTCTCTTAGAAGTTTCCAAGTATCAGGTATTATATGATCTGAGTTTGTTTTTGTGCATGGTAAGAGATAAGGGTCTAATTTCATTCTTTTAAATGTGGGCATCTCATTTCTCCCAAATCAGGTAGGTGGCTGTAACTATGTAGGCTTTTTTTCTGAGTTCCTGATTTTATTCTGTTGGTTTGTATCTGTTTTTGTGACAGTAACATGCTATTTTTGTTATTATGGTTCTGTTCTGTAATTGAGGTCTGGTATTGTGATATCTCCAGAATTTCTTTCTCCTAAAGATTATTTTGACACGCAGGATGGACACTATGCAGATGAGGTAATAAAGCACAAGGCAGAAAAGTAAATCAATAGTAATGGGTTAATTATGTTATAAAGAGCTAGTTAGAAACAAGCCTAAGCTATCAGCTGAGCTTTCATAATTATAAGTCTCTGTGTCATTATTGGGGGAACTGATGGTCCTGACAAGAAATACCAACTACATAATTTTGCATTTATTTTCATCATGGGAATTAGTTTATAGTTTTCTTTCTTTTTGTGTTTTTTCCATCTACTTTTGACATCGGAGTAGTGCTGGCTTTGCATTAAGAGAACGAGCTTGGTAGGTGTATTCCCTTTTCTATTTTATGGAACAATTGGAGGAGCATTAGTGTTAGGTCTTCTCTAAAGGTTTATGGAAACTCACCTGTGAATCTATGAAATGTCAAATTTTTCTTTGTTGTAAAACTTAAACAAAAATATTGATGTGTGTGTGCGCGTGTGTGTGTGCATGCAGAGGTCAAAGGAATTTTTTCTCCTTTTCTATGTTTGTTCCAAATTTTTAACTCAGATCATCAGGCTTGGTTTTAAGCACCTTTATCTACTCAGTCATCTTGCAGGTCTGAGAGACTTTTTAAAAATATTGTTCAAATCTTGTTGTTATGTATCTGTTTAAGTTATTTTTAATCATCTTGATTTAATTTTAGTAGGTTGCCATGACAAGAAATTTATCAATTTCTTCTAGATTTTCAGGGTTGGTTTGTTTTTTTTTGTTTTTTTGTTTTTTGTTTTTTTGAGACAGGGTTGTTCTATGCAACCTTAGTTGTCCTGGAACTTGCTTTGTAGACCAGCCTGGACTGGAACTCAGAAATCTGCCTGCCTCTGCCTCTGGAGTGCTGGGATAAAGACTTGTGTCACTATGCCTGGCTCAAGGGTTTTTTATTTATTTTTGACTATATGTTCTCAAATGATTCTTTTTCATGGAATCAATTGTAACTCCCCCACCTTTAAAACTCTAATTTTATTAATTTGTTCTTTCTTTCTCCCTCCCCTCTTCTCTCTCTCTCTCTCTCTCTCTCTCTCTCTCTCTCTCCCCCCCCCCCCCCACTCTCCTTCTATAGAGTCTCACTGTGTAGCTCTGGCTGGCCTAGAACTCACTTTGTGTATTAGGCTGGCCTTGAACTCACAGAGATCTGCCTGTCCCTGCCTCCCTTTTCTTTTGGTTAGTTTTGGTGAGAGTTTGTTGTTCTTCAACAACCAGGGAGCATGCCCGGAACTGACCTAGGCCCTCTGCAAATATGTTACAGTTGTGTAGCTTGGTCTTCTTGTGGGACTCCTAACAGAAAGAGACAGTGCTGCCTCTGACTTTTTTACTGGCTTTGGGGACCCTTTTACTCATACTGGGTTGCATTGTCCAGCCATAATACAAGGGGAGGTCCCTAGTCACATTGTAACTTAATATGACATGTTTGGTTGATTCCGGGGAGGCCTGCCCTCTTCTGGAGGATTTAATGAGGAGAGGCAGAGCAGAGAGGAGATGAGGGAGGACTGGGAGGAGAGAAGTGAGGGGAAACTGCAGTAGGGATGTATTAAAAAATAAAAAAAAAGTATTTGATTAAAAAATTTGTTGTTCGAGAGCCTGCCAGCACCTGACTGGACTAAGAGGTGAGTCTTTATCCTCATACCCGAACACCCCAACACCTAGGCTATGGGCCCAGGGGAACAACCCTGCACCCCTACACCACACCCCACTGCAGTTCCAGTTTCAGGCCAGTTGGCAGGCAGACCTCCTGCACACAGGACAGACCACCACCATCCCCCATTAGACCCTGCAACCCAAGCCCCATCTCCCCAAATCCCACCCACCCTCCAAGACTGCAACTGTTCTCTGAGACAGAGCCTGCCAGCACCCAACTGGACTAAGAGGCCAGTTGGCAGGCAGACATCCTGAAGACAGGTCAGACTACCACCATCTACCACGTGGTAAGACAGCAGCTACTCCCTGAGACAGAGCCCACCAGTGCCAGTTGGACTAAGAGCTGCTCCCTAAGACAAAAGTCCACCAGCATCGACTAGACCAAGAGCTCCCAATGGATCAAGAGTATCAATCAGACCAAGAGAGGCTCCCTCAGACACAGAAACTGCTTGCACCAAGTGGAGAAAGATATGGGTAGACGCCAGTGCAAAAATACAGTCAACAACATAAAAACCAATATGGCTCCATCAGAACCTACATCAGCAAGAACTGAACATCCCAACACAGAAAAAACAGAAGATATCTACCATAAAAATGACTTTAAGAAGATATCAGAGATCTTAAAAGAGGAAATGAAAAATTCCCTTAAAGAAATCGAGGAAAAGTCAAACAAAAAAAATGGGAAGAAATCAGTAAATCCCTTGAAAGCCAAGAGAAAGCAATTAAACAAGTGAGGGAAACAGTTCAAGATTTCAAAACTGAAATGGAGACAATAAAGAAGACACAAACTGAGGTAATGCTGGAAGTGGAAAATCTGAGTAAACAAACAGGAACTACAGATGCATGTATAACCAACAGAATGCAAGAGATGGAAGAGCAGATCTCTTGCGCTGAAGATACAGTAGAAGAAATAGATTTATCAGTCAAAGAAAACACTAAAACCAACAAAGTCATGACTCAAAATGTCCAGGAAATTTGGGACACCATGAAAAGACCAAACCTAAGAATAATAGGAATAGAAGAAGGAGAATACCAACTCAAAAGGCACAGAAAATATACTCAACAAAATCATAGAAGAAAACTTTCCCAACCTAAGGAAGGAAATGCATATAAAAATACAAGAAGGTTACAGAACACCAAATAGACTGGATCCGGAAAAAAAAAAAAAAAAAGTCCCCCTCGCCACGTAATAATCAAACCACTAAACATACAGAATAAAGAAAAAATATTAAGAGCTGCAAAGGAAAAAGGCCAAGTAACATATAAAGGCAGACCCATAAGAATAACACCTGACTTCTCAATGGAGACTCTAAAAGCCAGAAGGTCCTGGACAGATGTTATGCAGATGCTAAGAGACCATGGATGCCAACCCAGACTATTATAGCCGGCAAAACTGATGGAGTAAACCAAATATTCCATGATAAAACCAGATTTAAACAATATCTCTCCACAAATCCAGCCCTACAGAAAGCACTCGAAGGAAAAATCCAACCTAAGGAAGTTAGAAACACCCATGAAAACACAGGCATTAGATAGTCCCATACCAACAAATACCAAAGAAGGGAAACATACAACACTACCACCAAAAAATAACAGGAATTAACAATAAACTGGTCATTAATATCCATCAATATCAATGGTCTCAATTCACCTATAAAAAGACATAGGCTAACAGAATGGATACGAAAATAAGATCTATCCATTTGCTGCATACAAGAAACACACCTCAACTTCAAAGACAGACACCACCTCAGAATAAAAGGCTGGGAAAAGACATTCCAATCAAATGGATTTAAGAAGCAAGCTGGTGTAGCTATCCTAATATTTAATAAAATAGACTTCAAACTAAAATCAACTGAAAGAGATCAGGAAGGACATTACATATTTATCATAGAGAAAATCCGACAAGATGAAGTCTCAATTCTGAATATTTATGCCCCAAATACAAGGTCACCTACATTCCTAACAGAAATATTACTAAAGCTTAAATCACACATCAAACCCCATACACTAGTAGTGGGTGACTTCAATACCCCCTCTCTCACCAATGGACAGGTCTACCATACAGAAACTTAACAGAGAAATAAGTGAAATAACAGAAATTATGACTCAAATAGACTTAAGAGATATCTACAGAATATTTCACCCTAACACAAAAGAATATACCTTCTTTTCAGCACCCCATGGAACCTTCTCCAAAATCGACCACATGCTTGATCACAAAGCAAATCTCAACAGATACAAAAAAAAAAAAAAAAAAAATTAAATAACCTCCTGTGTCTTATCAGACCACCATGGCTTAAAGTTAGACTTCAACAACAACAATTATTACAGAAGGCCTACAATCTCATGGAAACTGAATAATGCCCAATTGAATCACCAATGGGTCAAGGAAGATATAAAGAGAGAAATTAAAGATTTCCTAGAATTCAATAAAAACAAATGTACAACATACCCAAACTTATGGGACACTATGAAAGCAGTGCTAAGAGGAAAATTCATAGCTCTAAATGCCCACATAAAGAAGTTGGAGAAATCTCACACTCGTGACTGAACAGCACAACTGAAAGCTTAGAACAAGAAGAAGCAAAGTCTCCCAGGAGAAACAGATGCCTATTAGTGAAATTATTAAGGCCACTTCACGTAGTTAAAAGGGAGATTTATTAGTGTCATAACTTACAAATGAAGGGATAGGTAGGTTGCAGGTTCTGGGAAAGACACAGCGCAGTCTGGCGGTGTTCTCTGGAGAACTCTTCTTGGTCTACCTCTAGGGTTCGAGATCTAGGAAACAAGAGAGAGTGGTGCATCCAGATCTCGGGTCTTCAGGGCCCTCTCTTGGCCTACCTTGTAGGCGTGATAGTTACCGAAGCCTCAATGGGGGTTGGAACTTCCAGACCAAAGCTGGAATGGCTACCCACTACAGATGACAGGAAATAATCAAATTGAGGGCTGAAATCAATAAAATAGAAACAAAGAGAACAATACAAAGAATCAATGAAACAAAGAGTTGGTTCTTTGAGAAAATCAACAAGATAGACAAGCCCTTATCCAAATTAACCAAAAAGCAGAGAGAGAGAGCATCTAAATTAACAAAATAAGAAATGAAAAGGGGGACATAACAACAGACAATGAGGAAATCCAGAGAATCATCAGGTCATACTTCAAAAACCTGTACTACACAAAATTGGAAAATCTGAAAGAAATGGACAATTTTCTGGATAGGTACCCCATACCTAAGTTAAATCAAGACCAGATAAACTGTTTAAATAAACCAATAACCCCTAAGGAAATAGAAACAGTCATTAAAAGTCTCCCAACCAAAAAAAGCCCAGGACCAGATTGTTTCAGCACCGAATTCTACCAGATTTTCAAAGAATAGCTAATATCAATACTCTTCAAATTGTTCCACACCATAGAAACAGAAGGAATATTACCAAATTCTTTTTATGAGGCTACAGTTACCCTGATACCCAAACCACACAAAGATACAACAAAGAAAGAGAATTGCAGACCAATCTCCCTCATGAACATTGATGCAAAAATACTCAATAAAACACTGGCTAACCGAATCCAGGAACACATCAAAAAAATTATTCACCATGACCAAGTAGGCTTCATCCCAGGGATGCAATGATGGTTCAACATAGGAAAATCTGTCAGTGCAGTACACCATATAAACAAACTGAAAGAAAAAAACCACATGATCATCTCATTGAATGCTGAAAAAGCCTTTGGCAAAATCCAAAACCCCTTCATGATAAAGGTTCTAGAGAGATCAGAAATACAAGGAACATACCTAAACATAATAAAGGCAATTTACAGCAAGCTGACAGCCAGCATCAAAATAAATGGAGAGAAACTCAAAGCGATTCCACTAAAATCAGGAACAAGACAAGGCTGTCCACTCTCCCCATACTTATTCAATATAGTACTTGAAGTTCTAGCTAGAACAATAAGACATCAAAAGGAGATCAAGGGGATACAAATTGGAAAGGAAGAAGTCAAACTTTCATTATTTGCAAATAATATGATAGTATACATAAGTGACCCCCAAAATTCTACCAGGGAACTCCTACAGCTGATAAACTCCTTTAGTAAGGTGGCAGGATACAAGATTAACTAAAAAAAAAAATCAGCAGCCCTCCTATATACAAATGAAAAGGGGGCTGAGAAAGAAATCAGAGAAACATCACCGTTTACAATAGCCACAAATAATATAAAATACCTTGGGGTAACTCTAACTAAGCAAGTGAAAGACCTGTATGATAAGAACTTTAAGTCTCTGAAGAAAGAAATTGAAGAAGATATCAGAAAATGGAAAGATCTCCCATGCTCATGGATAGGTATAATCAACATAGTAAAAATGGCAATCTTACCAAAAGCAATCTACAGATTCAATGCAATCCCCATCAAAATCCCAACACAATTCTTCACAGACATGGAAAGAACAATACTTAACTTTATATGGAAAAACAAAAAACCTAGGATAGCTAAAAGAATCCTGTATAATAAAGCAACCTCTGGAGGCATCATGATCCCTGACCTCAAGCTCTACTATAGAGCTATAGTAATAAAAACAGCTTGGTACTGGCATGAAAACTGACATGTGGACCAATGGAATTGAACTGAAGACCCTGACATTAATTCACACACCTATGAATATATGATTTTCGACAAAGAAGCCAAAACTGCACCATGGAAAAAAGAAAGCATCTTCAACAAATGGTGCTGGCATAACTGGATATCAACATGCAGAAGATTGCAAAGAGATCCATATCTGTTGCCATGCACAAAACTCAAGTCCAAGTGGATCAAAGACCTCAACATAAATCCAGTTGCACTGAACTTGATAGAAGAGAAAGTAGGAAGTAGTCTGGAATGAACTGGCACAGGAGACCACTTCCTAAATATAACACCAGTAGCACAGACACTGAGAGTGACAATTAATAAATGGGACCTCCTGAAACTGAGAAGTTTTGTAGAGCAAAGGACATGGTCAATAGGACCAAACGACAGCCTACAGAATGGGAAAAGTTCTTCACCAACCCCACATCTGACAGAGGGCTGATCTCCAAAATATATAAAGAACTCAGAAGCTAGACATCAAAATACTGAACAATCCAATTAAAAAACGGGCTACAGAGCTTAACAGAGAATTCTCAACAGAAGACTCTCAAATGGCTGAAAGGCATTTAAGGAATTGCTCAACATCCTTAGTCATCAGGGAAATGTAAATCAAAACAACTCTGAGATCCCATCTTACACCTGTCAGAATGGCTAAGATCAAAAACACTGAAGACAGCTTAGGTTGGAGAGGATGTGGAGCAAGGGGAACACTCCTCCACTGTTGGTGGGAATGCAAACTTGTACAGCCACTCTGGAAATCAGTATGTCGGTTTCTCAGAAAATTGGTAATAAGTCTTTCTCAAGACCCAGTTATACCACTCTTGGGCATATACCCAAGGAATGCTCAATCTTACCACAAGGACACATGCTCAACTATGTTCATATCAGCATTATTCTTTTTTTTTTTTTTTTTTTTTTTTTTTTGGTTTTTCAAGACAGGGTTTCTCTGTGTAGCTTTGCGCCTTTCCTGGAACTCACTTGGTAGCCCAGGCTGGCCTCGAACTCACAGAGATCCGCCTGGCTCTGCCTCCCGAGTGCTGGGATTAAAGGCGTGCGCCACCACCGCCCGGCCCGTGTGCCACCACCGCCCGGCCAGCATTATTCTTAATAGCAAGAACCTGGAAACAACCTAGATGCTTCTCAACTGAAGAATGAATAAAGAAAATATGGCACATATACACAATGGAGTACTACTCAGCAGTAAAAAACAATGATATCATGAAATTTGCAGGCAAATGGATGGATCTAGAAAATATCACCTTGAGTGAGGTAACCTAAACTCAGAAGGACAAACATAGTTTGTACTCACTCATAAGTAGATACTAAATGGGAGGGAAGGGATGGCCAGACTGCAACCCACAACTCCAGAGAGGCTAGCTAACAGGAAAAAAACCCTAGGAGGGACATATGGATGATCCTGTGAAGGAGAAGTGGATGAGATCTACATGAGTGGACTGGGTGGGGGTGGTGGTGGTGGCAGAGGGCAAGGAGTGGGGGATGAGAACATAAGGGAATGGGAGGATTGAGCTGGAACAGCGACAGAATGGGAGGGCAGGGAGGAAGATACCATGATAGATGAGGACATCATGGGAATAGGAAGAGGCAGGGTGCTGGGGAGGCTCTCAGGAATCCACAAGGTTGATGCCACCTTGGTCTGCTGGCAGTGGTCCAGAGGGTGCCTGGACCGGTCTGCTCTGTTGACTAGCCTAGCAAATAACCTAGCTGTTATCATAGAGCCTTTGTCCAGTGACAGATGGAGGCAGATACAGAGGTCCACGGCCAGGCACCAGGTTGAGCTCCAGGAATCCAATTGACGAGAGAGAGGAGAGATACTGCAGGTGAGGGACGTCAAGATCATGATGGGAGGATGTGCAGAGATGACCGGCCACACTAGTGGAAGCCCATGAACTGTGGACTGTTGGCTGTGGAGCCCCCATGGGACTGGGCTAGGCCCTCTGGATATGGAAGACAGTTGTTTGGCTCAAACTGTTTGGGGGGCACCCAGGCAGGAGGATTGGAATCTGTCCCTGGTCTATGGGCAGGCTTCTGGAATCCGGTGCCTGTGGTGTGACACCTTGCACAGCCTTGGTGCAGTGGGAAGGGACTTGGACCTGCCTAGGCTCAGTGTGTCGGACTCTGCTGACTCCCCATGGGAGACCTCGATTTGGGGCATGTAGGGATGCAGGGTGGCTTGGAAGAGAGGGCTGGGGGCTGGGAAGAGGGAGGAGGGGGTCTGTGGATAGCATGTGGAGTGAGTAGAAAATTTTTTAATAAAGAAAAATGAAAAAAAAGAAAGTTATGGAAAAAAATTTGTTGTTCTTGTTTATTTTTCCAAATAATCAATTCTCTATATGTACCATACTTTTACTCTCAATTTCAACAATTTCTATCTTGTTATTTTTTATTTCTTGCTGTCTATTGCTTGTGGGTCTCTATTGCTCTTGGTTTTTTAAGACTTTGAGGTGCATCATTTGGCAATTTGTTTGAGATTTTTCCAATATTTTAAATGTGTAAACAGAAGTTTTCCTGTGTCCCACCTGGCCCACAGCAGTTTATAAAATAATCAGTCAGAGGCTTAATATTAATTACAAACTGTTAGGTCTATGGCTCAGGCTCATTGCTATCTAGCTCAACATCTTAAATTAACCCATTTCTATTAATCTATGTATTGCCACGTGGCTGTGGCATTACTGGTCTGCTGGCATGTTGCTCTTTGGGCGGTAGGCTGCCATCTCCCTGACTCTTCCTTCTTCTTCTTGTCTCTCTACCTGGATTCCCCACCTGGCTCTATTCTGCCTTGCCATAGGCCTTAGCAGTTTCTTTATTAACTAATGGTGGCAACACATACTCACAGCAGACAGAAAGGCCATCCCACAGCATAAATGTGAGTACTCAGAGGTATAAACTTTCCCCTTAGTATTTGGTAACTTGTGCTTTTATTTTTGTTTGGTTATTGGAACTTTTTGATTTCTTCTCTAATTTTTTTCAATGACTCACTGTTAATTCAAAAGTACGGTGTTCATTTTCCATGTATTTGTGTCATTTCTGTAGTTTTTTATTTCTGTTGATTTATAGTTTCACTGCACTGTGATCTGAAAAAAACCCACAAGATCTTATTTTTTACTCTTTTGTATTTGGTAACTTTTTGATTTGTGACCTATAATGTGGCCTATTTTAGACAAGGTTCCGTGACCTGATGAGAAAAATGTGTATTCTGTGTATGTTGAATAGAATATTCTGTATGTATCCATTAAATCCATTTGCTCTATGATGTCCTTAACTTTGAATTCATTTTTGTTTGGATGACCTATTTAGGTATAGAGTGGGGTACTGAGATCTCCCAATAACATTGTATCAGGATTTATCTGATATTTTATGTACATTAGTGTTTGGTTTGTGAAATTTGATATCTAAACATTTGTTCTATATATATTTACAACTATACCTTTTTGGTCAGTTGTTCCCTCTATTAATTATACAGTGGCTTTCTTTATCTCTCTTCTTTAATTCTGGTTGAAGTCGACTTCATCAGATATCAGAATAACTACACTGACATTTCTCAGTTTCCATTCACTGGTAGATTCTTTTCTATTTTTTTATCTCAGTTTGCAGTGTTACGACCAATGATGTGTGTTTCTTGGAGAAAATGGTTGGAAATTCATTTTTTAATAGTCAATTAGTTTGCATTTCTTTATGGTGAGTTGAGGCCACTTACATTTGAAATTATTATTGAGAGATATTTACTGATTTCTGTAATTTAGTTGGCTGTTTTCTGACTGCCTGGATTATGGTTTGTTCTTTACTTTCTTCTCTATTAGGATCAGGAGTTGGTTGCTTTACTGTGTTGGGTACCATGGGTTTTCTGAGCTTTCTTTTATCTATTCCTTTCATGAAATTTAATTGAGACTGTCTTTATTTCTTTATTTTCAAATATCTTTTACAGGGCTGGTTTGGTGGTCATGAATTGCCTTAGTTTTTTTTCCATTTCTGCCTTTTCTCTCCAGGTCATGAGGTTATGGATTGAATTCACCTGCTTGTTTTTATATTCTTTCAGGTCATTGGTCATATTTGGCCAGAAAACCTTTGAAATCACCAACTAACATTTACGTATTTCAGTAACTTTGAGTTCAGTAGTTGAGGAGGAGGAATCGTGTTGTCTTGCTTTTTGATGTTTCTAGCATTTTTTTTTTTTGCTGTGATTTGCACAACTCTTTGTTTGGATATTTCTCCTTTTTGAAATCGGATTTTCACATTAAACATTTTGATTTTGAAATGTCAGTCCCCAGCGTCATTCAGTATCCCTCAATGAAAAGAAAGCAAACTGCTTTACCATCAACCAAACCATATAAAATACACTTAAAATCAGGTACAGACCAATGACTACATAACTTGAAAATGGCACTACTGTAAAATGTGCTATAAAGATAATGTTATTTGGGTTAAGTATAGAAATAGTAAACTAATGAAATAAAGGAAGGAGACAGGAAAGGGAGAAAATAGAGGAGAAGCAAAGTTAAATAACGGAAAGGAAAAAGAAGAAGAATAAAGAATGTAATAGAGGGGAAAACAAGACAAGAGATTAGGAAGAATAAGAAAGAGGAAAAGGAAAAGCAAAAAAGATACCCTCATAAAGAAAAAGTAAAAACCAAAATTAGATAAATTTAAGAAGGGGAATAAAAAGTAAAAACAGGAGTATTAAAAAAGTAAAAGAGGCTGGAGAGATGCTCCACAGTTAAGAGCACTTGTTGCTTTTGCAGAGGACCTAGGTTCGATTCCCAGCACCCACATGGACTGGTTCATGATCATTTAAAACTCCAATTCCAGCAGATCTGACAACTTTTTCTAACATTCATAGGTACCAGACATACACATGGTGCATGGACATAAAAGCAGGTGAAACATTCATACACATAAAGTAAAATAAATAAACCTTTAATTAAAAAACACCCAATAGTGTAAAACCAGAATACTATTAAATGTAGGGTTGGAATAAGGAAGAAAACACAGAATTTGGGAATCCAAGAATGAAAAAAAATTGCCATCAAATGGAAAAATGCATGAACAAAATTACATGATGAATGAAGGGGACAACTAAGAACATATTTTTGTAAAAGCAAAAGGTTTCTTCTTGAGATTTCCCAGACCACACCCCATCAGGTGGCTAATGCTTTAATTAGGGTTTGTTTCTCAAGAGCTATGAGAATGTGGTAAACAACTACATATGGCATTGGAAGCAGCTAGGGTGGTTTGAAGAGTCTGGGGGGAATGTAGATATTGGCCTGGTCCTTTTGGTGTATGATGTCATGTAACTTTAGGAGTTCTCTGTCTAGGTTTTTTTTTGTGGTAGAAATAACATATATTGGTGAGAGTGGGGCATTGAAACTACCCACTGTTACTGTGTTGCAGCCGATCTTTGGTTTTAGATCTGTTGACGGAATTTGGTGCCTTACTGTTTAGTAGACTAAAAGTTATCTTAATTTACTTTTGACTTTCTCTATTAAATTGGAAAGAAGTGAATCACCTCCAGCCACCCATTTTCTTGATTTCCCCTGATTTTTAAAAATTATTTATTTAACGTGCATAGGCATTTTGCTTCCATGTGTGTCTGTGTGCTACACGCATGTAGTGCCTGCACAGGTCAGAAGGGGGTGTCAAATGCCTGAGAATTGGAACTACAGGTGGTTTGTTGTGAGCTGCTACATGGGTTCTGGGAATAGAACAGGTTCCTTGAGAGCAACTGCTAAATCTAAGAAAATGGTAGAACTACTGTAGAATGTACTGTAGACATAAACAGTATTAAACCTCCAACCTCATTCCCTGATTTTTTTTTTTTTTTTTTTTTTTTTTTAGGTTTTTCAAGACAGGGTTTCTCTGTGCAGCTTTGCGCCTTTCCTGGATCTCGCTCATCTAGACCAGGCTGGCCTTGAACTCACAAAGATCCGCCTGCCTCTGCCTCCCAAGTGCTGGGATTAAAGGCGTGCGCCACCACCGCCCGGCTTCCCTGATGTTTTAAACAACATTCTTTTTGGAGGACTGTTGTGGGAGAAAGCAGGTCAACTGCCTTGTACTAGTGCCCTGAATTTAATAAATACTCACTCCATGTTCGTTACTACAATAATATTGAAGGAAGCAGGCAAAAGCACCTTGTGCTAAGTACTGCCATTTTGACTTCAGACTCCATTTTATCCTGTAGGGTGAAACAAAGTTCAGGTTCTTAGGCCTTAGGGGAGCTGGGAACTTTCCAATGGCTGGCCAACCTTCTCCTTAAACAATAGAAATAGTCTGTTATTCCTCTTAGTTCCCTAAAACATTATGGCTGTTCCTAACGACAGAAAGAACAAATGAATCTGATTGGTTGGTCTGAAAAGCTTATGTTTTGTGTCAGTTGACAATGATCCTTGACTCCTGATTGGTGAAAATTGTACCTGTAACTTGGCACAGGTGTGTTTATGTTTTTATGCTTATAAACTCCACTTCTGCCCCTGCTTGGGGCTTCCAGGAAAAGCAAGGCTCCCGAGTCCTTGTCCTGCAGCCCTGATCAATGAGTGACTCCACTTATGTGGTGATTTACTAAAGTCTTGGGAACCCATGAGTGTTGTCTCTCTCCTTTCTTTTGGGGCACAATGTACAGGGTGCTACAACATGAATCAAATTGTAAAGAACTCTGATTCAGAGAAGGAACCAGTCAAAAGTAAAATTCAGCAGTAGTCTTGGATACCAGAGCTCTTTCCAGTACAGTCTCCCATTCTGTGAGTGAAGAGTAGGAGATGATCCAAGTAGGAAAGGGGTAAGGGTACAAGATGACCCATTCAGTGGGACAGGATCACAATGTCTTTGCTAACTATTCACAGCATACATTGATCTTTCAATCATTCACTCATTAAACAAATATTTGAAGTTATAAAATGACCACAAAGTGGGGTAAAAGTTCAGACAAATGAAATGCAAATAGTTGCATGTCTGCTCTGTCTTTGGTTTTGACAAGAGCTCAGGATTTCAGAGAGAAAGAAAATATATGGGTTATGTAATACATGCCAGGTCACAGGGGAGGATAAAGTAGGAGTGTGTTCAAGAAAACATTTGGATAGGTGAGGGGCAAACATACATTCCTGGAAGAGTGAATAAGCTGGATTCCTAGAGATGCGTGTTGAAATGTCTTTTGTGTATGACTCTCTGGATTTTTCACAACTGAGTTGATTTAAGGAAGATAATCATGATCAAATTGAGGGGAAGGACCCCAAAGAAGGGCTCATCTCCACCCCTTATCTTTTTTGTTTCTTTTTCCTTATTTGAACGTTTGCCATTTTTAAATTAGATTTTTTATTAAATTTTTAGTACAATATATTTTGATCATATTATTCACCTCTTTCACCTCCTCCCAGATCCTCTCTACCTTTTAACCCACCCAACTTCATGTTAACACAACCCAAACATCCCTTCTCTGCTTAAGTATAATCTCCATAAATTTGTTGGAAATCATCTCAGCACTGTTCAGTTGATGGGATGATAATTCTTCAAAACCTCATTTTTCTATTTTTGCTTTATTAATCCCTGGGTGGACATTTTATTTTTCAGGCAAGCCATAATAAGTATCATTGCTCTGATTTCTGTTTTAGAATTTACCCAATCTGAGCTCAAAAAATATGTGTTGAGTTAGTAAATAACTGAATAGGTGATGGGCATTTTAAGTATTTGGGAAAGCTATTATTATCCCACTCAATCAAGATATTGAGGCACAGAAAAAGTGTGTAGCAGGCTACATATGTGGTGAGGCTAACCTGGGTCTTGAGCCTCCTGAATGTAGCTGCAGTGTTCCACCCATTGGCACATTCATCCCGGATCATAACTGGAGAGGGGTTGGGACAAGTCCTAAGTAAAATGTAAGAAACAGCTGGATTTGGAGTCCAGAGGCAAGGATCACTGTGTGTAGAAACTCTCAGCAACTATGTTCATCTGAACACACCAATTTACTACTTGACATCACTTCCATCTTGATGTTACAAAAACAGTAAAGCAGCTGCACCTATTGAATGTTTGGTAAATTAGAATATGGATCTCTGAATATCAAGGCTAATTATGTCTATTCCATAATTCTATCTCATCAACTAGGATATTGCCTAACACATAATAGGTGCTCAATAAATATTTGTAAGTAGTACAGAGACAGGAAAGTGGGTGTGTAGATAGCTATTACCAAGACCAGTTGCTAGGGCTTTGTTTTCACTGTTTCCCAAGGTCAATGTTTCAGGTTAATAAACTTTGGACCCTGAGGTCAATCCCTATCTGCCCTCTCCATTCTCCCTCCCATAAGCAGGTGGATCAATCTTCTCATGACTTAAATGCGGTCACTCCAAAGGCTTAGTGACACTAGTGATCCAGAAGTCACTAATCATGAGTTTCTCCGTATTGAGCCCCACCAGAAATTTGGATGGTGTCTCTGGGTTCTTTCAAGTGGTCTTCCTGCTCAGCCTATTTCTGGTGCTTTTCAAGGCAGTCCAGTTCTACTTAAGAAGGCAGTGGCTGCTCAAGACGCTCCAGAATTTCCCATCCACACCTTCCCATTGGCTTTGGGGACACCAACTGAAGGTAGGAAGAAGGAAGAGAATGGAAGAACATGAAAAGCTGGAGCTCTGATAGTTTAGTTTCAGTCCATGGGGCAGTTTGCTGTGGGATGAGTACATGGTTTCTGAAGAACACCCAGTTTCCTTCTAAGAGTGAGCTTGCCTTAACCATAGGAAGCATATACCCTCTTAAGAAGATGCAAGTCGACAATAGACTCAAATCTCAGAATGCACAAGGGCATGAGAAAACAGCCTATCCTTATGGAGTGAGTGAGTAATACCAGGTACAGAGAACAATTATCTAGGTTTGTCAAGACTGAGAGAACTTGTAGAAGTGATGATTTGGGGCCCATGTTACATATCAGTTTCCTCTGAGATTAAAACTGCCCATTTTGTAGGGAAACTTGTGATTACAATATAGGATGTTCCAAAGAGGGGTAAAATATTCCATTCAGAAAGGAAGCCCCTTAAGATACTGGAAATTCTATGGGGAGGTGAAACATTCCACCCTGCAGGGGAGTTCCTTAAGTCCAGGAAGCAAATAACTCCAAGGTTTCATGAAGTCCTTGAAACTGGCATTATTCACTAGCCTCCTCCACCCCCAAGTGTATATACGCAGTAAGGATGTCTGACTGTGCTAGTAGCCCTTAGTAGAGTACAGTTTGGTAAGGGCTGCATGAAGAGGCACTCAGTGAGGGACTGCACACCAGCCACATCTAAGAATAGGTAAATTTAGAGCTCCTACAGAATGCTGAGGCTCTTACCCCAATAGCTTCTCTAAAGAGCATTAGCTCCATCTAACAAGGCTTCAGGATCTCGCCAGGGCAAGTTCTTGGACACAGCAAAGGTCTGGATGAAAGAAAATACAGATTATCAAACTGACCTAAATTTCTTTTTCTGAGCATTTCAGGGCTACGTCCCTGTGATGGTCCTGCCTCTCCCATACCACACAAAGTACTAGAAGTCAAAGAACATTTTCACTAATTTGTCTTTTCTTTGGTGTCTGTTCCCAAAGGACAAGGAGCTCCAGCAGATTCTTACATGGGTGGAGAAATTCCCAAGTGCCTGCTCACAGTGGCTCTCAGGGAGCTGTGCTCGAGTCCTGCTCTATGACCCTGACTATGTGAAGATGATTCTGGGGAGATCAGGTGAGAGCCCAGCTTCATTGCTGCTGTAGCATGACTGCCATCCAATGGTCAAGCCCCAAGTATGTGAAGTTTTAGAAAAGAGTGACATTTCAGCCATCAATGTCTAAATAGCACCTACTACCATTCTCCCTGTTCAGAGACCGACATAGATGACTAACAATATTTACATAGCTCTCAACACTTAAAATAGCTGCACAGGGCTTAATTTAAGTTTTCATATTTTTCTTTTAAAACAAATTGAGTTGATGTGTTTCACAAATTTCTCAATAGGTGAAGAACAAATTTTATATCCAGAGTCTTGGATTCGAAAACCTCTAATTGCTTACTCACCTGGCTCATAGGACTACTAAGCCACAGCCCATTATAGAAAAAGAACAACAACAAAAAACAAAAACAAAAAAACCAAAAAAACCCAGGTCTTTTTGTTATTCTTTGGCTTCGAGAGTTTTTTGTTTTTGTTTTTCAAACATCATAGTGACAGAGACATTCAGCTGCTGGTACAATGAAGTCTGTCCTCCTAAGCCCAGATAACTGGCGAGACAAAGATAGAAAGGAACGGGAGGCAGTGAGCAGTGATAGGGAACAACAAACTGTCAGCAAACATACACCAGGAACTAATGGCTTGGTTGCTGAGATGGTTCAGATGGTCAAGGGGTTTGCTGCCGAAGCCTGATGACCTGAGTTTGAGCCCTGAAACCCACACTGAAAGTGGGAAAAATAAACCAACTCCTCAGTTGTTTTCTGAACTCCACACAAACACTGCAGCAGGTGTACATGCATGCACACACACACACACACACACACACACACACACACACACACACACACAGTAAGTTTAACAATTCTGAAAAACTAAAGAGTTCATAAAAGCTTCTTTATCTGTTCCTCAAGATCTGTGTTACTTTTCAGATCCAAAGGCTTCTGGTGTTTACCGATTTATTGCTCCCTGGATTGGTAAGCATATTAAAATAAAGAATGTGTTTTCCTGACTGCTCTTTGGCTAATGGAAAACAACGGGTGATTGGCCACAAATATCATGATCCATCCCTAAACATGAAGGCTTTATTTCTCTTCTTCCTTGGTCCTTTCTAATGCTGGTGTGAGTGTGCATGATATCTAGTTTCTGACATATCATTTCTTCAAACATTCATGGCTAGACATTTATATTTGTCTCTCTTGACCTGATCCCAACACATTTTCTTTTGTTATCTCACTTCTTAGTCACAGAAGATTTCATCAGACAGACTTGGAGTCTCACTGTCCATGTTTTTGTCTAAGAAATCCCACCATTTTCTTTCCTTATTCTACCCCAATGAATTTGACTAAATGTTCCCAGGGGTACCATTGATTCCACTTCTACCAGAAACACTCATATACCAGTCTCTGGCCCAGGCTATGGTTTGCTTCTGTTGAATGGGAAGAAGTGGTTCCAGCACCGACGGATGTTGACCCCAGCCTTCCACTATGACATCCTCAAACCCTATGTCAGAATCATGGCTGACTCTGTCAATACAATGCTGGTGAGTTGCTCTATCTATATCTCATTTTGTTACACCATTCACGGTACACTCACAATGTCCCTATGGTCCAACAAACTCTAGTCATTACCTCCTATTAGGCCCTGATTTCTGGCCTCACCATGTTCATCAAACTTTTGATAAATGAAATGGAATTAAAGTCACTGATAGCACTCATGAGGCATGTTCATTCACACCACAGGTTATTTTCCTTCACATGTTTTATTCCTATATTGGTATTTACACTCATTTTTCAAGTCTAGTTCACTCTCAGAAAACCAAGGGGGCCATTTTTATAAACTGAAAGATTATATTTGTTTCTAAAAACAAACAAGCAATAATTGGATATCATGTTTTGTTAAAAGATTTGGAAGAAGCAGGCATCAGATTGTAAACATTTGCTTCATGCTTTTAATTTGGTATAAGCATATGATGTTAATGGTGAGGGACTCCAGACTGGTTAACCATAAATAAACAGAAAAATCTTAGTCTAAACACAGGTCTTCTGAAGAAAATATGTAATTGTCCCATTCTCACCGTAGGACAGATGGGAGAAGCTTGATGGCCAGGACCACCCTCTGGAGATCTTTCACTATATATCCTCAATGACTCTGGACACCATTATGAAGTGTGCTTTCAGCTATCAGGGAGGTGTCCAGTTGGAAGGGTGAGTGACACCTTTATTTGTAGTCTTTGGTCTTACCAATTTGTAAGGCTTTAGTAAGATGTAAGTGGGGCAGCGAAGACAGTTGCCTCCACAGAAAGCAAGATTCTCACCCAGCCCTAGGTGAAGCTCTAATTTCAAACCAGCCCCAACAAGACATAGTAGAGTTCTAGCAAGTGTGGAAGGCCATTTTCTAAGGTCTCAAGGATTTGAAAACATATTAAGACATAAGTGATGTGTGCCTTGGTGCTGTGTGTCCCACAGGTGAAAGGATGACTATAGAGCCCACTCTATTCTTGGGTCAGGCACTCCCATAACCAGTATATTGTATCTCCTGTCTTCAGAAATTCCAGGTCCTACACTAAGGCTGTTGAGGATCTGAACAACCTGGCTTTCTTTCGAATTAGGAGTGCCTTTTATGAGAATGACACCATCTACAAAATGTTCTCCGATGGCCGTTTGTCCCACCGTGCCTGCCAGATTGCTCATGAGCACACAGGTTCTGCCTTCCCACCCCTTCTTCCTTTATCAGGCTCATCCCAAAGATATGATCATACATCTCAGACACAGTGAATTTACCAGAAGCCTCTGTAGGACCTGAGACACTCTGTTAGTTACTACCAAGATGCAAGATTTGGGAGCTAGGATGTTAGCACATGTGGTACATTACAAGAATTACCAGTTTCATTACGTTGGTAACACTGCATGGGACCCATCCAATAGCCTTTAACGTGACTCTGTGGTCCATGATTCTGATTGGAGGCTTGAGGTATATGAGATTGTGCAGACTCCAAACCATGACCAAATTCCCACTTGCACATGTACCCTGGGCTTCATAGGACACACAGATTGGGGTCAGGGATCCTGTGAATTACAGCAGCTCTGGGATCTATCTGACAAATGCTGTCATGGGGTAGATGGAGTGATCAAGATGAGGAAGACTCAGCTGAAGAATGAGGAAGAGCTGGAGAAGGTCAAGAAGAAGAGGCGATTGGATTTCTTGGACATCCTTTTGTTTGCCAAAGTGAGTGGGGTTCGGGGGTGAGGTTTGGCCCAGAGGCACAGATTAGATACAACTTTGCTCTCTTACCTGTGCATTCACTTAGACAGAGGATGGGAACAGTTTGTCTGATGAGGACCTGCGTGCAGAGGTGGACACATTCATGTTTGAGGGCCATGACACAACAGCCAGTGGAATATCCTGGATTTTCTATGCTCTGGCCACCCACCCTGAGCACCAACAAAGATGCAGAGAGGAGGTGCAGAGCATCCTGGGTGATGGAACCTCTATCACCTGGTGAGAAAAACTCAAGACAAAGGAGACTCCTGCCTTCTTGTAGAAGAGATCTCTTTAAAATTGTTTTCTTTTTCTTTATTCTTCTCTCACACAATACACCCTGACCACAGCTTCCCCTCCCTTCCCCACTTCCTGTACTCTCCTCCCCTCCCCTCTTCCCCAGACTCACTGATCCTCTATTTCCCTTCAGAAAAGAGCGGGCTTCCAAGTGATATCAACCAAACACTGCATAACAAGATGCAATAAGACTAGGGATCAACCCTCATATCAAAGCTGGACCAGACAACCCAGCAGGAGGAAAAGGGCCTCAAGATTAGTCAAAAGAGTCAGAGAGACACTCACTCCCTCATTAGGAGTCCTACAAAAACCCCGAGCTAAACAACCACAGCGTGTATGCAGAGGGCCCGGTGCAGACACATGTAGGCTCTATGGTTGCGGCTTTAGTCTCTGTGAGCTCCTGTGAAGCCTGCTTAGTTGATTCTGTGGGATGTGTTCTTGTGGTGTCATCAACCCCTCTGGCTTCTACAATCCTTCCCCCCCCCCCACTTCTTCAAAGTTTCCTGAGTTCTACCTAATTTGGCTGTATCTTTGTATCTGTTCCCATAAGCTTCTGGAGAAAGCCTCTCTGGTGATGATTGGGCAAGACCCCAATCTAGAAGAATAGCAGATTATCATTAGGAATTATTTCATTGACTTTTTGTCAGTCACGTTTGGTTCTACCCTAGGTCTCTAAGCCGTCCAGCTTCCTGATCCTGACTGTCCAGGCAATGCTGGGCATGGGTTCCCTATAGAGGTGTGGGCTTCAAATTAGACCCATCATTGGTTGGCCACAGCTACAAGCTCTGAGTCACCACTGTCCCAGTGCATCTTGCAGGCAGGACAGCTTATGGGTCATAGGTTTTGTGGCTGTGTTGGTGTCACAGTTCTACCACTGGTAGCCTTACCTGGTTACAAAAAATGGACAATTCAGGCCCTATATTCTCCCTCTGTCCCTTCCTCCCTACCCGATTCCTCCTGTTCCTATTCCCACCTGCCCCCAGTCCACCCACAAAATCTATTCTATTTCCCCTTCCCAAGGAGATACATCCATCCACCCTGGACCTCTCCTCTTTATCTAACTTCTCTGGGTCTGTGGATTGTAGTGTGATTATCCTTTACTTAACAGCTAATATCCAGTTACAAGTGAGTACATACCATGTTCATCAGTGGGTCTGGGTTGCCTTGCTCGGGATAATTTTTTTTCTAGTCTTCTCAGCTCTGTGTGATTTTTCAGTATGGGCTTCATTTCAGGGATCACCTGGACCAGATGCCCTACACTACCATGTGCATCAAGGAAGCCCTGAGGCTCTACCCCCCTGTACCAGGTGTGAGTCGAGAGCTCAACACACCTGTCACCTTCCCTGATGGACGCTCCTTACCCAAAGGTAGCCAGAGCCAGTCACCTAAGTCCTCACGTGTGCTTCAGTTTTCTCAGTAAATTGGATCCTTACTTTGAAGTTGAGATGAGGTCATAAAATTGAGACCATGGAAGTCTCCTGGAAGAAATGCCACCCTCTAATTAAATGTCATTCTCAGCCTTGAAATTGCAGTCATTTAAGATATTCAGGATTGAAATAGAATGACACAAGTCTTGTGGTGGTACGGTTTTGTTCATGAGTAAAAGCAAATGAAAAAGATAATGGAATCCTACATGTGGGTGTAATGTCTCCCAGTTTCTCAGGAAACTTTGAGTTGATGAAAGAGAGGAGCTAATGATAAGTTCTGAGCTCCTTGTCTCCACAGGAAAACACATATTAATCATTGGATATGATCCTACCTCTGTCACATCCAAGCAGTGTAAACATAGGAAAAATAATGGGCCTCATTGAGAATTTAGCATTTCATGTGAAAAATGATCATTAAACAGTGTCTTTGAGGGTGGTGGGGAGGGACTTGTGAGTGTTATGTGAGCTGACGTAGGTTCTTCAATGGTCGATGTAAGACGTTTGATGAGTGTATGCTGTCACTTCACTTACTGGAAGCAGGATACTCCCAACACTTCACTGCTGTCTGTCATCACTGGGTTCATGGTTTTCTAATGCATGCTTTGCTAAGCTTCCTATGCCTGAAAGGATCATTAGCTCTAAGTGATGACTCCTTATATGCAGGCCAATTGTGCATGCCAGTCTCCTATTGGGTATAAGTCTAGAGCCCTATTTCGTTGGCTTAGTTATGCTTCACTCCATGTCTTTTCCCTTCCCCTCACAGGTGTCTCAGTTGCCATCTCCATTTATGGCCTTCATCATAACCCAAGTTTGTGGCCAAACCCTAAGGTAAGAAGGCCTTGAGAAGAGGGAAGAGCTACTCAATTGCAACTTTATACATTCTGTCTCCTTTTGCATTGGAAATGGACTTGACTCCTATCCACCCTGGCCTTTGTGCTCTCTCTGCAGGTGTTTGACCCTTCTAGATTTGCACCAGATTCTTCTCGGCACAGCCATGCTTTCCTGCCCTTCTCAGGAGGAGCAAGGTGATGGGAAAGGATTAGAGGAAAAGGGAGTCTCTGGCACACATTAATATTTTATAATTCTGATTGCTTATGTCCCTATGTGGTCTACTTGTATCTCTGTTGATATATGTGAACAGATAGTGTCATGTATATGTGTTTGTGCCAGAAAGAAAGATGGCAATTCAGTATACCACAGAGGTTTTTAACCCACTGTCCTGTGGCCACTGAAACATTTGTATACAAAATTAATATGCTTTGATATTTTCACAAATTCTGAATTTCATATTTCAGAAGTATATTCTTTATACAAATTGAACCAAGAACTTAGTTTTCAATAATCTTGAAGGGAGAATTTCTCTTTCCCAAAATTCTCATTATAGCCCAGTAGGTTTTCTTACTAATTCAGCAGTTGGATGCTTCTATGAACCTTTGAAATATATGTACCTATAAACATATGTAATAAGCATGTATTAAGTATTATAAGGTGATATATTTAAAATTCTAGAAACTGTATGGGCTCTTCTGTTAAAGTGCTATACACACACACACACACACACACACACACACACACACACACACACACACGCGCACAACACATATATATTCACAACTCATTGTACATTGGACACCAGTGGCTATTGTCTCACATTTTTGGTTTCTAGTCTCACAAGATTTTGCTGCATAGACAAATGCTTACAACTTGTACATACTTCCCCAGTTTGTAAAGCTTTGCATGTGGGAAGGGACTTCAGTGAACAGGCTTAGCCTACCTAGTCCAGTGGTGACAAATACAGGAATGAGGACATTAAACAGCTTCTGAGGAAAAGCCTCTCCTCTGTTTAGTGATGATGTATGCCATAACTGGTATGTACAGTGACGGAGAGCTGAATGAGACAAGGTGCTAAAGGGCTGCTGTGAAAATCCACCAAGTCTACAGGACTCATCCTGTAGAACACAAATTCCCCAAAATTTCTTAAGGTTTGATACAATGGTCATCATGAGTCAAAATGTCTCTAGGGATTATATAGGGGGAGAAAATTAAAGCTAAGAATTTCTTCTGATTGACCAATTCTTTGAAACCTACAGTACTGAATCAGCTCCCACAGAACAGGCTTAATGCATGGCATTTCAAGGGGAAACTGCAGTCAGGATGTAAAACAAACAAACAAATAGGAAGAAAAAAATAAGAAAACATATGATGGAGTTTATTCCCATGGTTAAGAATTTCATCATACCCAGCCCAAAACAATGCAGCCATTGGAGGGTAGGATACTTGTAGGAAGCTAAATTTCTAGCTTATATAATCTTTATCCTCTGTGCATATTATTTTATTTTTAAAATTCAACTCAGTAAATTCAAATGCAAAAGTATTTTAAAATTGTATTTTTCTGCCATGCCTTTTGCTGAGGCAGGAATGCAGAAGTGTAGAATTCTGATCCCAGCCCAGCAACAAGACCAGAAGTGTATATAGTCAGACACATGTATTTGAAGTAATCATCATTCCTTCTTCCTGTCTCTTACTCATGCATCACTCATTGACAGTTTGTTACACATTCCTTGCTGTCCTATAATCTGAAGTGTAGTGGGGCCTTGAAAAAAGCACCAATGATACCTTAGAGTCCTGGAGGAGATGAGCAGCCACAGAGGATATGGAGCTAGCTGACTCTTAGCTTGTTCCTTTGGATGTGACAGTGAATGTTGTGTAATATTTTGTTTGTGTTCTGACAAATAAAACTTGCTTGGAATCAGAGGGCGAAGCTAGCCACTAGTTAACCATAGAGATCTGGAGGTCTGTACAGAGAGGGACAGGAAGTGATAAGGTGGGGTGGAGACAGGATCTTGGCCCTTTTGGACTGGAGGAACGGAAGAGGAAAGAAACGATTGTGGCTGCCCTCCAGGTTCTCTGATCTTTCAGGTTTTACCCTGATATCTGACTCTTGGTTTTTATTGATAAGATTAGTTAGATTTATTCAAGTGAGGTGGAGAGAAACATTACAGGCAACTTGAGCAGCATGAGCTGAAGTAGGAAGTGGGGCTAGACAGATAAGAGATGGCGGCTCAACAATCCTACAGTACGTGTGGTTAGGGCTGAGGTACCTGGATGCTGTTCTACCTGGTGGAGTGAGTGCATAGGAGGAAGCGTGTGGAGAACAAAAGACTAAGGCAGCAACAATGCACATAAGGGCTTTTCTGGAGTCAGATGAGAGGGCTGCAGATGATGGTAGTCTGAGGGAATGAGGGGTCAGAGCCTGACAGTGGAGTGGGAGGAAGATGGAGGAACAGCTTGAAGATTCTCAATCAGATGCATTCACCAGAAGCTTCTACTGCTAATATTTGACTCCCATTCTAGGATCAATTCATTTTTTATGCATAGATGATAATCCCCAGGATGGTGATCTACCCCTTCTCATATTGCCCCTAATAGGGGTATTCATAGTGGAGATCCAGAAACCGTTAGGAGAGAGAATGGCTAACTAATGATTACCTCATTAAATAACTCATGTGCTTGTACTCTATGCCCCACAATTCTGGCACTGTTCAAATGACATTTCACACATCCAAGAGCAGGACTAGGGGCAGAGAATGCCCTAGAGGAATGAGAGACTTTGTCATAGGTCAGAAGCCTATGCACAAAGACAAGGGATTCAGGTACTTGTGTGATCTCAAAGCAGGTGAACTATTAGGTGTGTGACCTCTAAGGAAAATGATTAGACTGGTACCCTGATGGGGTACCCTAATGCCCTTCAGGACTGAGGTTCTAGGAACAATGCTCACTGTACTCAGAACATGCCAAACAGCACATCTCACTTTATGTTTCTGCTTGGTTCAGAAACTGCATTGGGAAACAGTTTGCCATGAATGAGCTGAAGGTGGCCGTGGCCCTGACCCTGCTCCGCTTTGAGCTGCTGCCAGATCCCAACAGGATCCCGGTCCCCATGTTGAGACTGGTGTTGAAGTCCAAGGAGGGGATCTACCTGCGTCTCAAGAAGCTGAGATAATTCTGGTAGAGAAAAGGACAGCTCTGGGGGCCTGCTGCCTGCAGTACATTCTACTTGTCACCTGCTTTTGCCCCAGGCTTATCTGTATTTCTTTCTTTCCTCCGATCCTCGCCCCTCTGCTGTCTGTAATGTCTCCTATCATCCCATTTTTCTGCCCTTCTTTCTCTAACTCTTCCCAGACTCTTCCCAGATTGTGTGTGTACCTGTCTCCCACCTGGCTGTATTTCTGACTGGTCACATAACCCCTGAACACCTGCCTGTCCTCAGTTTATCCTTTATAACCATCACCCTGACAGAAGAAGAGATATTTTAAAGGGAAACACTCATGCCTCTCCCTTTGCTATCAGACTCCTGAAACAATGGACCCCATGAATTAAAGTGTCCTTAGGAATCACATGCTGGGAGAAAATTAACGTTAAAAATCTGCACTAGCCAGAAGAGGAACTTGAAAAAAAGAAGAGACTCTACATATTCTGTTTGTCTCATGGTGAATTAATGTATGTAGATTTCCTTGCAGAATACTACTGTTACAGAGAAATGAATAGTTTTTCCTACTTTGGGCCAAACTATAAATAAATCCATTTTACTTCATTTACTTCTGTTTCCTATTTCATTTACGATACAGGTATGAACCTAAGTGTCCCAAAGTGGCTTTGGCAAGTCATCCATCAGGAAACCTTGTTATGGTCTGCTCCCTGCTATTAGAGGGTGGTAGAACTCTCAGCTCCTGGGGGGTTTTAGTTGCCTTTTGACCCTTGGGGCTGGCTCTCTATAAATTAAGACTGATAATTTGGTTAAGCTAAGGAGTTTTCTGATTTTAACCTGGTCTTAGTTGCTTAGATTATTCTAGTTATTTAGTTCAAGGATTTGGAGAATTCCTGTTAAACTCTCATGATCTGGATCTGGATTCTTTGGTGATATCAGTGCCAACTATAAATAAGAGTGTTTGCCATCTATGCACCGCACACAAGAGCACCCAAGTTCATAAAAATAATACTACAACTCAAATCATGTATTGACCCTCACACAGTGATAATGAGTGACTTCAATATCCCACTCTCACCAGTAGATAAGCCATCCAGACAAAAACTAAACTAAAATTTTAGAGCGAACTGATGTCATAAATCAAAGAGACCTAACAGATATTTCCAGAACATTTTACCTAAACACAAAAGAATAGACCTTTTTCTCAACACCTCATGGAACATTCTCCAAAAGAATGATAGAGACAGGAGATACAAAGGAAATACACCAAGTCTAGATTCTGATCAAGGTGCAACTTTATTTTTCTCCAAGAGGATTTATATAGTTCTTGCAGGGTGGGGGGAGCAAGAAGCTGTTATCTGCATAAGGTGGGGCAAGCTAACAGGATGTTTGTATAGGATGTTTACAGGGTGAAAGGGTCAAGGGCTCTGACTCAATGTCCTGTTGCTAGGCAACCTGACTGTAAGATGATCTAGTTCCCTGTCCTATGTATTTTTCTGTATTTTTCCACTAATTAGAGATTCTGTCCTTGTCCCTGACACATAACTACAGATACCAAGGAAATTCAGAGAACCATAAGAAAATACTTTAAAAACCCGTACTCTATCAAATTGGAAAAGCTAAAAGAAATAGGTAATTTTCTTGGTATGTACCACCTAACAAAGTTAACTCAAGAACAGATAAGCAATTGAAGCAGACCTATAACCCCTATTGAAATAGAAACAATAATGAAAAGTCTCCCAACCAAAAAAAGCCCAGGGCCAGATGACTTTAACACAGAATTCTACCAGGCTTTCAGAGAAGAGTAAGGTCAATACTCCTCAAATTATTCCATAAAATGGAAACAGAAGGGACACTTCCCAATTCACTTTTAGAAGCCACAAGTTACCCTGATACCCAAACTACATGAAGACCCAACACAGAAAGAGAAATACAGATGAATTTCTCTTATAAACATAGATGCAAAAGTTCTCAGTAAAATACTTGCCAGCCAAATCCAAGAACACATAAAAAAGATCATCCACCATGATCAAGTAGGTTACATCAGACAGCTACAGACAGATACAGGGTTCAGCATATATAATTCAATAAATGTGACATACCATATAAACACCCTGGAAAAAAAAGCAACACCTGATCATCTCATTAGCTGCAGTGAAGACCTTCATCAAAATCCAGCACACCTTCACTACAAAAGTCCTGGAGAGACTCAAGGCACATGTATCAACATAATAAAGGAAATTTACAGAAAGCTCACACCCAACATCAACCTAAATGGAGAGAAACTCAAAGCATTCCCATTAAAAACAAGACAAGTTTGTCCACTCTCTCCACACTAATTCAATATTGTACTTGAAATCTTGGCTAGAGCAATAAGACAACTAAGGAGATCTAAGGGATAAAAATTTGAAAGGAAGAAGTCAAAGTATCTCTATTTACAGATGATATGATAGAATGCAGGAATGCAGAAGTGAGCCTAAAAATTCTCAGCTTCATATAAACACACACACATACACACACACACACACACACACACACACACACACACACACACACACACACAACAAAAAAAAAACAAATAAAAAATAGGATAGACAAAACAACTGTGAGTAATAAAAGAACTACTGATGGTATCACCTCTTCCATCCTCAAATTGTACTACAGAGCTGTAGTAATAAAAACAGGGTGGTATTGGTATAAAAACAGACACATAGATCAATGGAATCAAATTGAAGACGCAGACATAAATCCACATTCCTATTGACCCGTTATCTTAGATAAAGAGGGCAGAAATACATACTGGAAAACCAAACCCAGCATCTTCAACAAATTGTGCTGGTCAAACTGGATGGCTACATGTAGAAGATTGCAAATAGATCAGTACCTACCACTCTATATAAAACTCAATTATAAATGGATCAAAAAAAAAAAAAGACCTTATAAGACCAGACGCACTGAATCTGATAGAAAAGAAAGTGGAGAATAATCTTGAACAGGAAAATACTTTCTAAACAGTGCATCAATAGCACATGCACTAAGATCAACAATTAATAAATGTGACCCCGTGAAACTGAAAAGCTTCTGTATGTCAAAAGACACCATCATTTGGACAAAGCAGCAGCCTACAGAATAGAGAAATATTTCTAGCAATTACACATCTGATAGAGGGCTGATATCTGACATACATAACAAAAAACTAGACATCAAGAAAACAAACAACCCAATTTAAAAAAATGGGGTACAGATCTAAATAGAATTCTCAAAAGAGGAAACGCAAATGGCTGAGAAAAACTTAAATAAATGTTCAACATCCTTAGTCATCAGGGAAATACAAATCAAAACTACTTTGAGATTTCATCGTACACCAGTGCCAGGAACGACCAACATCAATAAAACAAATGATAGCTTGTGCTGGTAAGGATGCAGAATAAAGGGACCATTCATCTATTGCTGGTGGGAGTACAGCCACTATGCAAATCAGTGTGGTGGTTCATCAGAAAGATGGAAATTGATCTACCTCAAGATCCAGTTATACCACTCTTGGGTATACACAAGGATACTTCATTCTACCACAGAGACACTCACTCAGCCATGATCATTGCTGCTGTATTCATAATAGCCAGAAACTGGAAATAGCTAGAAATTGGAAACAGCCTAGATTTTCACAATGGAATATTATTCATATATTAAAAATGAGATAGTGAAATTTTTAGGTAAATTGATAAAACTACAAAAAAACAAAATCCTGAGTGAAGTAAGTTAGGCCCAGAAAGACCAATATAGTATATATTTGCTTATCTGTGGATGTTAGCTGTTAAATCTTCAGTAAGCAAGCTACAATCCATGTAACCACAGAGGTTAGGTGTAGAGTATGGGAATGGGGGAGGAAGGGATGGCTCTCCCAGGGATGGGGAAATAAAATAGATAGTTATAAATGAATGGAGGAGAAAGGAACTGGAGGATCAAATAGGGATGGGGAAGGAAGAGGGGTGCAAGAGTGGGAATAAGGAGAGGGACAGCTAAAACTAAAGGCCATTTGAGGGGTCATACAGAAGCCCAATACAGTAAAAATCTTCCTAAATACATGTATGAAGGCAATCTAAATAAAACTGTCAAATAATGGGGAAGATGGAAGTAACTAGATCTCTCATCACCAAAATGATGCTTCCAGCGCCAAGAATGGATCATCTAATTGAACTGTTGGCCAAAGTTGCTCCATGAGAAACCCTAAGCAACCCAAGCCATTGCCATTAAGGCTCTACTGCTGAAGACACCACCTACACAAAGTATCGAACATGAAGAAGTAGAGCTGGTACCTATCTAGTGCCTTCACGCCTATGTACTAGTTAGTGTTTGTGGTAGTAGAAGGTACTCTTCACTCTACCAAAGGAGAGAGGTTAATACCAACCTAGCTACAAACTCTTCAGTCTATAAGGATGACCTACCTGCAAGATGTGCTAGTGTAAGAGTGGCACAAAGTTTGTGATAGTAACCAACCAATATCTGATTTGGATTTGAGACCCACCCCGTGGAATTAATCCATTCCCAATACTGCTCAGGTAACCAAGAACCTGAGACCAGATAGGCCAGGAACCCAGGTGAAAACAAAATACTACTGTTCTGTTACAGGAACATGGCCATAAAACAACTCCTACTGACATTCTGCTACACTCATAGATCAGTGCCTTGCTCAGACATCATCAGAGAAGCTTCTTCATGCTGTAGATGGGAACAAATACAGAGACCCCTAGCTAGACAGTGCAGTGGTATTTGCTCCACCCATGACCTTGGGCTATACTGTCCAAAGGAGGCAGTACTTCCTGCTGTTGTACATGACCTCTTATAAGGAGTTGGAGAAGAGTCACACGTCTCTTCTCCCTTGCTCCTGCCTGAGAGGTGGATTCACTCCCAGTCAGATCAGAGGACACCTTCAACTATCTACTCCATTTTGTATTAGTGAGTGTATTTCCTCAATTTATATTGATAGACCCCAGACCCAGGGTACTGTCTTCTCGAGTGGGTGCCCCAAGAACCCAGTCTCTGGTCCAGTTGATGCAATAGCAAGAGTTTATTGTTGCGGCTGTACAGTCGGGCAAACTCTGCTCCAAAGAGCAAGAGTCGCATTGCACTACAGTCACATAGGCATTTTTAAAGGAAAAACCCACAAAAACCACAAGATTACAATTCCCATTCAATTTCGTTTCGATTGATTTATGTCTAGAGGCTAACTTCCTAAGATCATGGTCTGGTTACAGAGTGATCACAGAGAGGGTACAGGTATGTCAACAGGTACATTCTTCCTGAAACCTCAAGGTGGGATATCAAGGCCAGAGTGGAGTTTACACAAAGTCACAGTGGTCCTTCCTGGAACACTTGCAACCATCCCAGTCACAGTTGAGCACATCTCTTAACAGAAATCTTTTTTACATTGTTACATTGTTACAGGTTGAATAATGGTTGAGTCAGGTCGCCCTTGGAACTAGATTTTTAGTTTCACATTTCCTGGGGCTTGGGGGAGTGTAAGCCTGAAGGGTTAGGGTCTTTCAATATCTTAGTAAATTCTGTTACCTGTTTAATAGACTCACATGGATTGATCATAATAAGTGCTGCTTAAGTGACTAAAAGACCCCACACTCCCCGTAGCTCCTGCCCGCAGCCTCTGCAGCAGTGGAGGCAGGTTTGCTCAGAGGCTTGTGTGCTCATTGCAGGTCAGCCTTGCTAGCACCCCGGAGCCACTCAGTCCCAGCTGCGTGGATCTGAGCCCCATGTGTCCCCACTGGGGCTACTTGCATGACCAAACCCTAAGGCATTTGGTGGCTACTGGTGAGCTTCTCTGCCCTGCAGAGCCCACACAGCTCAAGCCCCCTAGGAACAGCCTGACCCCTGCTCAGATGACCAGCTGCATACAGCAGCCCTGTGGGGAGCCTGTAGGCCAGGCAGCTCATGTGGTGTGTGAGTCAATCACTCTCTGGCCAGGCAACACACAAGGCAGCAGTTCTTGTAACCACTACCAGAAGCACGTGCATTCTTTGGCTGATAGAACACCAGGGAAAGGTGCCTGCACTAGGTACCTTTCTAGTTCAGTGCTTTTAGTGGCTGGATCGGGTCACAGTTCCGCGCCTGGTTAGAGATTAGAGATTAGATTGTTCAGTGTAGCTGCTGCCAATTCCGGGACACCCTGGGCTGCTGCCCTTGAGACTATGTCCCGCTGCCTGGTGGCCAGCTTCCACCACTCCAGCTGAGTCCCGTTGGGCGCTGTGACCCCACCCGCGACCACTGTCACCAGCCCTATAGCATCAACCAGAGAGGCAGCTCCTGCCAGGTGCATGACTGCACCTGAGTGCTTCCAGCTCATTGGTGTATGCCTCATTGTTGTATACAATCTGTTGTGGTCCCAGCAACCCTACCTAGTGCTCAGGGGTTGCCTGAATAAGTGCTTAATTCACAGGAGCCATTCAGGGACCTGAGTCAGCTTGCATCAGACCTGTTTTGGTGTTACACCTGCGACACCTATTGGCCAAGTCATGATACTACAAAAATCGTCGAAAGAGTGCCATTTGCTCAACCTGGTCGATTACATCTGGAACATCTAGACACATAGGACAATCTTTTGATGATTTTATCTGAGAAAAATTACTTGATAATTTTACACTTTAAACTGATTAATAAAATAGCAAATTATAAAATTTTCTTTACAAATTTTGTATATTTCTTTAAAAACATGGCTGAAAATATTACATTTCAGGAATTTAAAATTGTTTTTGCTTGTATGATGAATGAATTTCTACAGGACATATATGACCTTCCTGGGACATATTCAATATTCACTGTCATGGCAATTAGCATAATAATTTATATCATATCATTGAAAAATTGGCTCAATATTAATAGCAAAAATGAGGCATTAATGGATCTGATACAGGCTTTACAAGGTAGTAATGAAGACTTAAATAGAAGGATTCTTTCTTTGGAGTCTGCTAACTTATCACAAGAACTTCAGTCCATTAATAATAACTGTACAACTTGATTTAATTCTATTGATAATAAATATGAATACTTAATGGATAAAACAATAACTCTCCAGGGCAATGTTAACACTATTCAGATAATTTATAAGGAGGAAAGATTATCGCTAATTGATAAAATAAGATCTATGGAATCATCTGTTTCAGAAGAACATAAAAATTTGCATGATTCCATGAAATCTCTGGAATTCTTTACAACAGAGGAGGTTCAAACGCTGCAACAGACTGTAGTTGTTTGATTGCAAGCTCTGGAAGAAGCTCTCAGTAAAGATGACAAGAAACTATAAACAGAAGGGCAAGCCCATACAAGTCATAACATCACCAGATGGCTCTTCTGCAATGGCTTATCCTGTCATCATCTGTGAGAAGTCAGCAGATGATAGACATCCTGAGCCACATGTAGAATATATTTTACAACCTATTCATACAAGGAATTTAAAAACATTAAGGAAGTGGTGGTCACCTATGGCATACACTCAACATATGTAAAACAGATGCTAAATACATGGTTGTCCACAAATAGAATCATACCAGATGACTGGAATCAGTTAATCTCAACTGTTCTAGAATATAGCCAGCAGTTATGATGGAAAAGCTGATTGAGAGATGAAGCCAGAAGCCTGGAACAGCAAGGTAAGATCAGAGGTTTTGAAATCTCACAAGATCAAATTCTTGGTGAGGGATGTTTTGCTGATAGAAATGTACAAGCTACTTTTGATGTATATATAATATCCCTATGCCATACAGCAGTTTTAAACACTTGGGAAAAAATTCCAGAACCAGGGAACCCAACTGAACTATATAAAAAATTTTCCAAGGACCAAGAGAGCCTTTTATTGATTTTATACAATGGCTGACCACAGCTGTAAACAAAGCCATGTCTGACCCACAATTAAGACAAGTATTAACTCAGTCGTTGGCTTTTGATAATGTTAATACAGAATACAAAAGAATACTTACACCTTTAAAGGTCAGGTCAGCACCTTTGGAGAAATATTTGCCTTCACAGTACCTAATTATAATAATTCCCAGCCAGTCAAGAGACATCAATGGAAGGTCCTCCCACAGGGAATGTTAAAGAGCCCTATCCTGTGCCAATATTTTGTGCAAAAACTGTTGGAAATAATTTGTGCAAAATTTCCACAGTCTATACTCTACCATTATATGGATGATATCTTATTAGCTGATTCAAAGTTAGGTACCTTAGAAAACATGTTTGAAGAAGTAAAGAATGTTTTGCCTTGCTGGGGATTACAAATTGCTTCTGAAAAAATACAAAGAGGAAATTCTATTACTTACTTAGGATATAAGATAGAGCAACAAAAAATTAGACCCCAGAAGGTACAACTCAGAAGAGATCAAGTATGGACTCTTAATGATTTTCAAAAATTGTTAAGAAGCATTTCCAACTTACAGGCTATCCTTGGAATACCTAAAGATGGACTAGTAAATTTGGCTAATACCCTAAAAAGGGACAAGGACTTAAATAGTCCAAGAAAATTATCACCTGAAGCTGAGAAGGAATTGACTCTAGCAGAAAAGAAAATACAAGAAGCACATGTGGATTGGGTGAAACCAGAACTTAACTGCATTTTGTCATACTCCCCTCCAGACATTCCCTGACAGGGATTTTGATGTAGAAGGAAGACATTATATTGGAATGGATATTTATACCAGGTAAATCAAATAAGAAGTTAAAGATTTATATAGAAAAGATCTCTGATTTGATTCTAAAAGGAAAATTCAGACTTTACCAGTTGACAGGAATGGACCCAGCAGAAATTGTAGTACCTTTAACTAATGAGGAAATTTCCTCATTATGTAAAGATAATGAATACTGGCGAAGAGCCTGCAGTAACTTTTTGAGAGACATTAACAACTGTTATCCCAAAAGCAAGAGGATAGAATTCATAAAGAGAACTGAATGGGTCCTTCCTCACATTATATGGCAAAAACCAATCTCTGGAGTCCCCACATTCTATACTAATGCAAATAAATCAGGAAAGGCAGGATATAGATCAGAAGGTTTGAGTAAAGTGGCTCAAAACCCCTACAATTCTGTACAAAAGGTGGAACTGTATGCCATTCTTATGGTACTTGGACTTTACAGAACCTCTCAATATAGTTACTGACTCTCAATATGCAGTGAGAGCTGTTTTACATATCAAAACTGCTGAATTTATTCCCGATAATATAGAATTAACTTCACTATTTATACAGTTACAAAAAATAATCAGAAATAGGGAACATCATATATATATATATATATATATATATATATATATATATATATATATATATATCACATCAAATCCCATACAGGTCTGCCAGGTCCTCTAGCACAAGGTAATGATGAGATTGATCAGTTGTTAATATGTAATGTGCTAGAAGCCTCAGAATTTCATAAGAAACACCATGTAAATAGCAAGGGTTTGAAGAAGGAGTTCTCCATCACTTGGCAACAAGCCAAGGAAATTGTAAAAAAAAAAGTTCTACATTGTTCCTTCTATAACAAAATGGATGTGTTTCATTTTGCAGAATTAAATTCAGATTAAAATATGAAACCTATTCAGGATTTCAATGGGCAACTCCTCTGAGTTCTAAAAAGGCTGATTCTGTGGTTACACACCTATTAGAAGTTATGGCCATTATGGGAATACCTGTACAAATTAAGACTGACAATGTTCCAGCATATGTCTCAAATAAAATGAGACAGTTTTTCTTTCTTATTACAATATAAAGCATGTTACAGGTATACCACACAATCCTGCATGCTAAGCAGTCATAGAAAGATCCAATCAAACTCTAAAGGATATGCTACATAAACAGAAACAGGTAACAATGACTCCTAGAAATAAATTACATAATGCTTTATTAACTTTGAATTTTCTCAATGCTGATGAGAAAGGAACAACAGCTGTGAAGAAACATTGAACAACAGAAAAAACTCCTGAGCAAAATCAACTGGTTTACTTCAAAGATGTGTTGACCTCGGAATGGAAACCAGGATATGTCCTACATTGGGGAAAGGGCTTTGTTTTTGTTTCTACAGGAGAAGAAAAGCTATGGATACCAACAAAATTAATAAAAATCTGCTTTGAACAGGAAAAACTCCTTGATGAGGAGAAGTAATAGCTCATCCACCAATGTGACAACTCTATAAGTTTTAAGAAAAACTCAACAAGCAAAGGTCAGTGCAGGGTTCTGCTTTTTGTCTTTACAGGATAATAGGAATACCCATCTTCAAGAAATCATAAGGCCTTGAATATACAGACATCTACAGCAGAAGGGAAGAACCTATTAGTATCAATATACTATACAAGGTAAGATCTCACTGCCTAACATCAATATCTCTTTAACTCTAGAATAGTTGTGGTCCTGATTCAATTATAAATCAAGCTGGCTTTGGAGTTGGAATGTGGCTCTTTCCTTTACTAAACCCAAGCATGTTGTTAAAAGAAAAAATTAAGAGATTCTGTCTCATATCAGAAGAGTCAACTGGTGTGAGACAGAAGAAAACCAATAATCTAAGAACCATTGTTATCAATATTCTGTTCCTCTCCATGCTTGCTCTTGATATTTTGGAATCCTTCCTTACATGCCATATCATCTTTAAATCCAAACTTTCCATTTTGATATTAATAATGTTAAAGTCTTCCACAGTGAAAATAAGTCTTCCCAATAGCAATCTCTGAAGTCTCCAGAAGGAAAATGGGGCCCCACAACAACAACTCTACTCAGTCCAGAAAGATGCCAGAAAGATAGTACCTAAGGACATTACTCAATGATCAGCTTTGGACTGAAAACTCTTCAGGACAGTTCTAAGATGAGATGGTCCATCATACTATACTTCTAGCCAGAATCTCAGACAATCTTATCCATTACTGAGACTGGCTGCAGACTCTACAGCTAGCTCTATTGAGACCAAACAATCTAAACTTTCTTATAGGACCTCACAGATATACCATTGCCCCCTAAACAGCAGGAAGTAATTCTAAGAAAACAATGCCCCTCTCCCAAAGGTTTCATTTTTCTCAGGGTTTGAATGGGTTGTTATATAGGGTTGAGGGTGTGACAATAAAATTTGGACTCAATATTCTCCCTTAGAAAAGAAAAAAGGAGAATGGATAGGTATAGGATATTAAGGTAGATTATTGTATTTACTAGTAAACTAATTCAGTAAAATATCAGCCTTAGATAATTTGCACTGATATGAATTCTGATATATTAATGCAAATGTAAACTATTCTTATATTCTTATTTAAGATAATTTGTATATTGATACAAATACAAAACTATATTTGTTGTATTGTATACATATTCCTACTCCAGTTTGAAATACTTTGTATATTGATACAAGTATAATATTATATTTATCATACTGTATGTATGTTCTATCTCTGTTTAGGATATTTTGTATATTGATACATATTAAGGGCATTGTTGTCATATTGCATATTACACTATACATTTCTACCACTGTTTAAGATACTTTGTGTATTGCTACAATTTTTAGGTCATTGCTTTTATATGGTACATCTGCTTACAGACTGTTTACCTTGTTAATGTGAAGCCTTAGTGCTTAAGTTATTTAGGTAGATAAGACTTACAGAACTATAGTCACCCATGCTTGTCGTTTCTATAGTTATGTTAGTTAGGTTGTCCAGATTTATAGAAACATATGTCAGATAGATAGGTAATCTTCAAACACTTCAGGGGGCTAGAGAGATGGCTCAGAGGTTAAGAGCACTGGCTGCTCTTCCAGAAGTCCTGAGTTCAATTCCTAGCGACCACATGGTGGCTCACAACCATCTATAATGAGATCTGGTGGACTATAGGCATATGTGCAGGCAGAACACTGTATACAGAATAATTAAATAAATTAAAGAAAACACTTCATAGACCTAAAGAATATGGAATTTAAATGTTTTGACAACAGAATTCTGTTGACATGAGACACGATTTCTCCTGGCAGCACTGATCTGATCCTGAGAGAATGCTGGGCTTCTAAAACATTTCTGTTTGGAAGTCTGTCTTCTTCTTGGCACAAAATGGCCTGCCTGGCAAAGAACTGCCCTTGCCTTGTTTGCTGACAGTATGAATGCTGTCCTTCCCAGATGAGCAGGACACAAGGAAAAGCGGCTACTGAACTCTACCAAGACAGGGTAAGATGGGCTTTCAAAATTCCTGCTTTTGAAAATTGGCTGTCAGATATTCTAGGCCTGTAGTCAAATTGGATGTCCCAGCAATGCTGAGAAACTTTAGGTGACTATCTAGGCTGCAAGCTGTCTCAATCTATTCTCTCAAGAATTTCGGAAATTGCTTGCTTGCATTTTCCATTTTTTTCAGGTATTATTATGTTCCTTCTCAGGTCTTTGATGGAGTTGAAGACTAGATAGTTACTTTTATAATCTTCTTGTATCATAGCTAGAACATATTAGTACTAGAGTTAGACTTTTCAAGATAGGATAGCTATTGGAGTAATCTCAGTAATTTGTCATTTACTCATGTTCTGGACATTTAGCATATCTATATTGTTTGATGTTATTTTGTTGGTTGTAGTTCCATTTTTGTTTATGTTATTACCCTTTGTTTTTTCCTGGACAATACTTGATAACCAATGTTATTGTATATAGTTTGCATTAAGATTAGGACCTTCTTATTTACACAAAATGGAGAAATGTAGCTGGGCGGTGATGGTGCACACCTTTAATCCCAGCAGAGGCAGGCGGATCTCTGTGAGTTCGAGGCCAGCCTGGTCTACAAAGCGAGTTCCAGGAAAGGCACAAAGCTACACAGAGAAACCCTGTCTCGAAAAACCAAAAACAAACAAACAAAAAAACAAAAAAACAAAAAAACAAAAACAAAACCAACCAACCAAACAAACAAACAAACAAAACAAAACAGAAACAGGGAAATACAATGCTATTTGCTCTGCCCATGACCTTGGGCTATACAGCCCAAAGGAGGTGGTGTTTCCTATCATTGTACGTGACCTCTTATAAGGAGCTGGAGAAAGATCACATGCCCCTTCTCTGTGCTCCTGCCTGTGAGGTGGATTCACTCCCAGTCAGATCAGAGGACAACTTCAACTGTCTACTCCATTCTGTATTTGTGAGTGTATTTCCTCAATTTACATCTTAATAAATTCTTTTAACTATTTAATAGACTCATGTGGGCTGATTATAATAAGACAGTGTGCAGAGAGTTAGACCTTGAAACACTTAGTCCTAAATGAATGTCTTCATTAAATCCCTCCCCTCAGAGCTCAGGGAACCCTGAAGAAGAGGAAACAGAAAGATTATAAGAGCCAGAGGGGATGAAGGACATCAAGAAAACAAGATACTCTAAACACAGCAGGACTGATGAATATGTGAACTCACAGAGACTGTGACAGCATATACAAGGCCTGCATGGGTCTGTGCCAGATGGAGTCCCATTGCTGAGAGGAAACGTAGACACAAGCCCCATCCCTAACCCAGAAACTATCTGCAGTTGATAACTACTTGCAAATAAAAAATTATTTCTCTCTCTGTGGTAGTTTGAATATAATTGACTCTTATAAGCTCATAGGGAGTGGCACTATTAGGAGGTGTGGCCTTGTTGAAGTAGATATGTCCTTGTTGGAGGAAGTATATTGCTGTGGGGGTGGACTTTGAGGTCTCCTGTGCTCAAGCTATGCCCAGTGTGGACACAGACACCTTCCAGTTGCCTGTGGATCAAGATATAGAACTTTCAGCTTCTTCTCTAGCACCATGTCTGCCTGTATTCTGCCTTGTGGAGTATTCCTTTACACTGTGTAAATATATGTCACTGTGATTGGTTTATTAAAGAAGTTGAATGGTCAATAGCTGGACAGGATATGGTTAACTTGGAGAACCAGACTAAGGACACTGGGAAAAAGGGCAGGGTCAGAGGAATTGCCGTCAGACACAGAAATGAAACAGGAGGTGCAAGATGAAAGATAGGTAATGCAATGTGGCTAAATGTAGATTAATATAAATGGGTTAATTTAAGTTAGCTAGTAACAAGTCTGAGCTATTGGACGATCATTTGTAATTAATGTTAAATCCCCATGTTGGTTATTTGGGAATTGGCAGATGGGAAAGAAAGTCTGCCTACACTGCCTTGCTTCCCTCCATGATAATAATGGATTAAAATTCTGAACTGTAAGCAAGACGCCATTAAATGTTTTCCTTTGTAAGAGTTGCCATGGTCCAGCCTACAAAATGGGAAAAGATCTTTACTAACCCCACATCTGACAGAGGGCTGATCTCCAAGATATTTTAAGAACTCAAGAAAGTAGACATCAAAATACCAAATAATCCAATTTAAAAATGGGGTACAGAGCTAAACAGAGAATTCTCAATGGAAGAATCTCAAATGACTGAAAGACATTTTAAGGAATTACTCAACATCCTAGTCATCAGGGAAATGCAATTCAAAATGACTCTGAAATACCATCTTACACCTGTCAGAATGGCTAAGATAAAAAACACTGATGACAGCTTCTATTGGAGAGGATGTGGAGCAAGGGGAACACTCCTCCACTGCTGGTGGGAGTGAAATCTTGTACAGCTGCTTTGACAATCACTATGGCGATTTCTCAGAAAATCAGGAATCAACCTACCTCAAGACCCAGCAATACCACTCTTGTGCATATACCCAAAGGATGCACAATCATTCTACAAGGACACTTGCTCAACTATGTCCATAGCAGCATTATTCATAATAGCCAGAACCTGGAAACAACCTAGATGCCCCTCAACCAAAGAATGGATAAAGAAAATGTGGTACATTTATACAATGGGGTATTACTCAATGGTAAAAAAACAATGACCTCATGAAGTTTGCAGGCAAATGTATGGAACTAGAAAAAAAAAAAAAACATCCTGAGTGAGGTTACCCAGACCCAGAAAAACAAAT
This sequence comes from Peromyscus californicus insignis, assembly GCF_007827085.1. Classification (NCBI taxonomy): domain Eukaryota; kingdom Metazoa; phylum Chordata; class Mammalia; order Rodentia; family Cricetidae; genus Peromyscus; species Peromyscus californicus. The sequence goes on from NW_026294573.1 coordinate 38,198,443, forward strand.
ATGGTATGTATTCATTCATAAGTGGATATTAGATATAAAGCAAAGGATAACCAGGCTACAATCTACAACCCCAGAGAAGCTAGGTAACAGAGGACTCTAAGTGGGACATGCATGGATCACCTTAGGAAGGGGAAAGAGAAACTCTCCTGAGTAAACTGGGAGCATGAGTGGGGGAGGGGGAGGATGGGTTGGGAGATGAGAACATGAGGAAACAGGATGATTGATTTGGGGGAGGGAAAGAGAGGGAGAGCAAGGAAAAAGATATCTTGGTAGTGGGAGCCATGATGGGGTTAAGGAGAAACCTGGTGCTAGGGAAATACCCAGGAATACACAAGGATGACCCCAGCTAAGACTCCAAGCAATAGTGGATAGGGTGCCTGACCTGGCCTTCTCCTGTAATAAAATTGGTGAATACCCTAACTGTCATCACAGAACCTTCATCTAGTAACTGATGGAAGCAGATGCAGAGACTCACAGCTAAGCATTGAGCTGAGCTCCTGGAGTCCAGTCAAAGAGAGGGAAGAAGGTTTATATGAGCCAGGAAGGGTCAAGATCATGATGGGGAAACCCACATAGACAGCTGACAGGAGCTAGTGGGAGCTCAGGGACTCTGGACTGACAGCTGGGGACCCTGCACAGTACCAAACTAGGCCCTCTGAATGTGGGTAACAGTTATGTGGCTTGGGTAGTTTGTGGGGCCCCTGGCAGAGGGACCAGAATTTATCCCTAGTGCATGAGCTGGCTCTTTGAAGCCCATTCCCTATGAAGGGATATATTGCTCAACCTTGATGCAGGGCAGAGGGCCTTGGTCCTGCCTTAACTTGATATACCAGACTTTGTTGACTCCCCACAGGAGGCCCTACCCTCTCTGAGGAGTTGTTGGCAAGGTAGGGCGAGCTAGAGGAGGGGAGGGAGAGGGAACTGTGGTTGGTATGTAAAATGAAAAAAAAAAAAAACCCAAAACAACTTTTAAATAAAAAAAAGTTAAACTAAACAAAAAGAAAAAAAAAAGAGTTGCCATGGTCATGGTGTTTCTTCACAGCACTAGAAACTCTAAGACACTCCCACAGAGTCTCTTTGGGGATATAAACCACTCTTAAAGCGAGCCTCACGCTCAGCAGTATATGGCCAACAGAAAACAAACTCAATGGCATCTTTGGAGGTTCTTCCTCTCGTAATATTTTGTCAGGGAATTTTTTCATCTTACAGTCTTGTGGTCCACAAGAATATATTATAGAGATTCAGCTGTGTATTAAAGCTAAACTTTGACCGGCCAAGGATCTGTCAAAAGGCAAAGCCATTTATTATGAATATTTGGTGTTATCCAGTCTTTAATATTACAGCTGTCTTCTGCTATGAAATCCTTGCGTGCCCAGACCAATTGGCAAACAGTTCAGCTCCCCAGATCTGCAGAACTACTAAGTTACCAGCTCCCCTGCTGAGCTTAGGAGACAAGCTGGCGGGAGACAATAGCTTTGTTTCTTGTGCTAATGAAGCTCAGACCATCCCCAGAGCAATTGACTGAGAACAAAAGAGGTTTTTACATATCAAGGTGGGAAGTAAAACAACATTCCTGAGGAGGCACAGAACTGTGTGCCCAGGGAAACAAGAGGGCAGGCATTTTCTGTAGAAATGGACAAAATGGCATGGTGAGAGAGAAGAGAGGATGACAGAGGTTCCACAGAGGGTAAGCAGATCTCGGGTAGAGTTTTCTGAGTGCCAGGAGTAGAGAGTAGCAGGCATGGAGAAAGAGGAGACAGAGGACTAAGATGAGGCTGGAAGCGTAGGAATTTAGTCATTAGCAGGGCTATGAGGTAGGGAACTGGACAGAACTACAGTTATGGAGACAAGATTTCATCCCAGAGAAATAAAGTAGATGGATACAGAGCTTGGTATGTCTAGAGTTATTCCTGCCTTGAATGCCTGGTGGAGCTATAGCTGAATTGATAAAATTTTGTCTTAGAGGAATAAAGTTAACAGACCTAAGAACATAGTGTATGTAGATTTTTTTCCCCTCAGATATCTCATGCCGGACATAGCTAACCCCTGGACCCCTGGGTACTCCATATTACAGGTCCTTTGTGACATTATGGCTTCTGGTTTTGTGTTTTTATGGGATTCCTATGTGTATGAAGGTGTGTCTCTGTCTATATGTGTTTCTCAAGCTTTTTCTTTGGCTCTTTTTCTTCTGTTTGTTTTGTCATAGTCTAGTTTGTTTGTTTTTTTTATTCTTTAGATGCCTGTTTGTTTTCTATGAGAGACAGAAGGGGTGTGGATTCAGTTGGGAGGGGAGATGAGGAGGGCCTCGGAGGTTTAGAGGAGCTGAAACCATAAAAAGAATATATTGTATGAAAAAAATAAATTTTCAATAAAATAAAGAAGAAGGAGAAGAGTGTTTTGGAGGCTGAGTTGAGCCATTTGCTAAATAGTTTGACTTTGTGATTGTCATCTGTCTTTTCCTAAGACAACTTGAACAAACATCTATTCATACTGAAACAGGGCACTGACAACAGACAAAAGAAAGAATTACAGCCAAGCTCAGCTGAGTGAAGCAGTGAGTTTATTGGAGTTACTTACAGAAGTATAACAGGAGAGGTGACTTACTGAGCATGGGTGACTCCAAGTTAGCTGCATCAACAAAAAGCCTCCCCCCCACCCAAATTGGGTGATGACTAATGAAAGTTGCAGCTTTGGGATTTAACTTTTAGGCAGGCCAGTTGGTCAGTCAGTCTCTTTTCCCTTGCTGTTGTTCCAGCTTGTATAGTCTTGGGGAAGGCCCTTGTGAACCACTGCAAATTTCAGGGAGCTCCCTGGGACTTCTATGTTGTGTTGACTTCTTGTCCTATAATGGAGTATTTCCATTCAGAAGAAATAGCTATACAATACTATACTCTTTCCTTGGCTCTTAAATTCTTTCCATTTCTTCTTGCTCAATATCCTCTGAGCCTAAGAGAATGTAATGTAGATATTCAATTCCTTTTTGCTCACCTGTGGCAGATAATTAGGCTACTTGTGCTACTGTAGCAACCTTTAGTCTCAGGGTATTGAGACTATACCTCCTATTGGGGGTGGGTGGGTGGTTTCCTTACATGGATTGTGACAGCAGCAGTAACCTAGAGGGGTAGATAAAAACATTAGAAAACAATTTGATTAGAGCAAAACAACAGCAGTGGCCTCCCTCATTGGGTCTATGTTCTCCCCAAAGCAGCAAAGAAATGAGTGTGGGGACAGTCTTCCCCAGCATCCTCTATGATTCATTCCAACACCATGGAAATCAGTCAGAAATGAGAGAGTCAGCTCAGTCCCAGCCTTATTTTTCTACATTCTGGGCCAAAGAACACAGTGTTTTCAGGATAGGAACTTTTCATCTACTTCTGACAACTTTTGGAGAATATTTTGAAACAAGCACACATGGATCTGAAGTAGGAAGGCCAAATCCCCTCTCCAGAGCCAGTGAATTCAAGCAGCATGTGACAGTTCATCAATATTATATATTTGCAAAAGCCATTTTCTCCTCTGTAATACAGAGGAACATATCAAATGGTTGCCTTTTCTACAGGATCAAAGGGGACAGAGAAGGAACCCAATGGTGTATGCTGGACAGGTTTGTGTTGAGTTCAGTGATGATAGGCTGGACCCAAAGCACCTGTCCTCTTTCTAACCTACATGGTTTATCCATGTATGTCCTATCTGTTGGGCCATGTATCAGAAGTGGAGATTGACAACAGAATAAGACCATTTCTCCCTTAGAGTGTTTATCAGAGATAAATGTTTGATTCTGAAGGTTTCTCTTCTTTAAACTTTGTAAAGTCATGATGCATGGCAGTCACTGCTCATGATCAAGGGGAATCAAACTAACAGAAGTATGTGTCTTTACTAGTGTTTAACATGAGATCCACCCTGGCTACAACTGGGGGTGAGGACCAACTGTGTGAAAGCCTTGTACCCACAATCAGTGTGTCTGTAAGTGGAGCCAGGCAACCCAAAAAGCTTGACAAATGAGTGCCTTCCCTTCTACAAAAAGATCAAGTTATAGAATAATATGATATTATGATTGATGTTTCCTACTAGAGGTTGCTTTTTTATCTTTCAGTCTAATTTTAGGCTAGGCTCAAGTAAAGAAATACATCAAGCATTTCCTTCTGTAAAGGCTGGGTCAAATGGATACTATCTCAAGGTGCTTTGTTACCTCCTCACAAGGCAAAAGGAACATATTGAAACCCTTTGTCCCCGTACTCCAAGATCATCCCCTGGAAGTTACTTTATTTTCCTTTCCCTTGCAAATGACCATGAGAAAGGAAGAAACCTGTCAGAACAGTTGCTCTCACTGGAGACAAGCACTCTGTGTCAACTCTTCACTCTTTAGCACTGTGAAGGAGAGCCTATTGACTACGGTCATGCCTATGTGACTGCATGATCTGAATACCCTTTGGCCTTGATGGATTCTGCATTTTTTGGTGAATCTTAGCCTGCTTGTGTAGGACCTGCAGTCCAAAACAAATAAAGACCACCAGTGTAGTATACACTGAGCCTCACATGTCAGGGAAGCCTAAGATAACTTCTAATGATTATATAAGCTAGGAGTGTCTCGGCTCCTTTGTGCGTTTAGCCTCTGATATTTTTATTAAATGTGCTTTCTGACTCCCTTTCCTTTCCTTCAAATTCGTGATCTGTCAGTCCCCATCATATTTCTCAATCTAGCTAGGAATCAAGTGTGCTGTTTGCACGGGGTAAATTTCCCATTTAAAGGGGCCTACCAGTTAGACTGCATGGATTAGGACAGCCTCTCTGTAGTTTACCACATGTAGCTTGGATGAAAGTCCTTGTAATCTAGAGAATATCAAACACAAAACACAAAAACAAAAACATTTAAAAGAACTTGGAGGGAGATGACATCAGAATGTTCTTTTTCTTTAGCCTGTCTACGCCATAGCAACCACCAAGTAAAACAGAACAAGTAAAACAGCAACAAAAACAAAATTTAGGGCATCCAGGGAGCAAAGTGAAAGCCAGAAAAGTGTGAAGCAAAGGAAGTTTGGTGTGCGTGCGTGCGTGCGTGCGTGCGTGCGTGTGTGTGTGTGTGTGTGTGTGTGTGTGTGTATTCCATCTCTGAGAAAAGAGGCCTGAAAGTGCAGATAGAACAAGCATCACGATCCAAGGAACCTGCATGTGTCTCCAGCCTCCCCACACAAGCAGGCTGATTGCATCTCAGCTGCCATAGCTGCCCCAACTGGCAACAGCCTGTCCAAAGCCTGGCACCCTATCATTTGGGTCCTGACTGAGATCTGGCACCCTATCATTTGGGTCCTGACTGGGATCTGTGCTTTTCCAAGACTCAGCCCTTGGCTTCTGCAAATTCACGTGCAACTTCCTGGGTTTAGCTATCTCAAAGGTGTCAGCTCCCCCTGGTGGCTGGTCAATGTTGGCGGCACATAGCTGAGGAAACTTCCAAGTCTCCTAACTCAAGTAGCTCAAAGTTGGAAAATTCTGAGTCTACCAAAAGTAGCCGTCATTCTGACCTTAAAATATTTTGTATCCAAAACACACAATTCACCTTATAAATTATTAATGGTGGATAATTTGTGTGATATATATTGTTGCTCTCCAGCATCCTTTTTATTGAACACTAAGGCCAGAAAGATAATGAATTATTGTAGAATAGTTTCCCCTCTTTCATTATATTACACATTTAAACGTACTTGCATTATACATTATAAATATGCATTATACTATGCATTTAAAATTTAGTTGTATTTACTTCCATGTAATTGGTACATAATTATAATTATTTGACTTGGAAATTAGTATGCCAGTTAATTTAGGTGGAAAAACTTAATTGTGTGTGAATTGGTGTCTAGTGAAGCTTTTAAGAATCTACATTTGCTTCTTTAAAAATATCTATTGTAGGTGGGGGGCAGGAATGGGAGGGTAGGAGGGAGGGGAAACTGTGATTGGGATGCAAAATGAATAAATTAATTTAAAAATAAAAACATTTATTGTGCAAATGGAATATAACAATTCATCATTATTCTCCAATCTTATTTTTCTGTGTTAATACTGTATTCCACAATTTTGAATGGCTGTGTTCTATCTCCTAAATAAATGAATTCAGAGAAAAAAACCCAATATGTCAAAATCCAAAGAACTCACTGAAGTGGCTACTTTTGTTGTTCTATTAATAAATAAAACTTAGGAGTCAGACATTAGGGTATAAGCCTGATAGATCCAGAGATCTAGGAAGAAATGATCAGCTGACCCTTCTCTCCACCTTCCCATATCGAAATGGCCACCCAACTTTTTAAGCCCCTTCCTATCCCTTCCTGTGTCTCTCCATCTTTATCTGGGCCGGCCAAAAAAACTCTATGGTTTATTCTGGCCAGCTGAACATGAACTCCGCCCTCTGAACCAAGGTTTAATTTTATTGGCAGTTTCAGAGGGACAATGTAAACAAATCTCCTGCAACAACCTACCATAGTGGTCTGGTACTACTAAGTGTCATATAGGGAATTCAAGAGAGCCTGTGTGGAAGTTCCATCTGGGTTTCCCATTTCCATGATCCCATTAGGAATCCCAGCATGGTGAGGGAGGAGATGGACATAAAGTTCTATCCCTGGCTAAAGAGACATTGGCAAATGATAGCTGCTGGGAAAGTGAGAGTGAGTTTTCTTTAAGAGTGTTGCCCACAGTAAGCTGACCAAGCTCCACTGAAAGACCACCCATCCAAGAATACATAGGCGGCACAAATAGACTTGATGGGTAAAAAGCAAGAGGCTATGATTTGGTTGGGGATGGTGCGATGATTTTTGGGAGGTTTAAGGGAGGAAGCAGATGTGAATATTGTATGAAATTGTCAAAGAACTAATAAAATTTATTTCAAATGCTAAAAGGTAACCTCAGCCAAGTAAAAGAATAGAAAAAAAATCATGGAGGATCTTTTCAGATAGGTGTTTACTGGCTCTCTAATTTCAATAAAAAGCTTCTTTAGTGCCAATGGTGAGTGACTTGAGGTATATGAGTGGAGGGAAGGGGAGATTATAGCTGAGTCTTCTTGCATGTCTGCTAAAACACCAAAGTCCATAGTGCTCAATGTTCGTGCCCCTCAGTTGTGATTTGGAGATGAAATGACCACAAGCAGAGAAATTGCAACAGAATTTAGAGAAAGCTACTAGAACTAAGAAAAAAAAAAGGCTTAGTAAGTTTTAGATGCAATACTACCTTATAAGATCAGTTGTATTTTCTAATACCAGCAATTATCAACTAAAAAATACAATAAAACTATGAAATGTTTCTATTTTAAAAAAGAAGATTCCCTGCTCAGGTTCAGACCACACTAGCCAGAAGAACATGTAGATGACCCACCCTTAGAACTCTCCTACTCCTTCAGTTCAGTTCCCCCAAATCCAATCCATCACTGTCCCTTCCATACCCACCCAGTGCTGTGTTCCCACCCCCAACTCAGTCAGACATCCCCTGTTCAGGTTCAGGCCATACCAGCCAGAAGAACAGGCAGGAGAGCTGAGGCAGAGATGCATTGCTGGAGCAGAGGCCATAACAGCTGCCAGAATCCAGCCCCCAATTCAGGCAGAGACTCCCTGCTGAACAAGAGACCATGCCAGATGCCAGAATTCCAGGCCACACAGACCAGAAGACCAGAGAAGAAACAGAAACAGAAACCAAAGAACAAAGCACCCATCCAATGAAGACAAACTCAGAAATCAGCACTTACTTTAACTAGGCAAAGATGTATTACGTTTGTTTATGCTGCAGAATATTACTTTACCTATGTAAAGGTGTGTTACATTTGTTTCTTCTGCATTTATTTAATGATGTTAGGATGTGCTACATTTATTTCTGTTGCATTGGTTTAATTATGAAAATATGTATTGCTGTTTCACCTTGCCTCCCTAAGGCACCTGATTGGTCTAATAAAAAGTTGAATGGTCAATAGCCACGCAGAGAAAGGCTAGGTGGGGCTGATGGGCAGAGAGAATAAATAGGAGGAGAAATCTAGGCTCAAGAAGAAAGTGAAGAAGAAGAAGAGAGGAGAGAATGAGGGAGACTCCTGGGGCCAGCCAGGCAGCTGCCAGCCAGCAGACAGGGAGTAAAACATACAGAGAGAAAGGTAAAAAGCCCTGAGGCAGAATGTAGATAAAGACAAACAGGTTAATTTAAGTTAAAGAGGAAAAAAGCTAGCCAGAAGTGAGCATAAGTGAAGGCCAAGCATCATTAACTAATAATAAGTCTCTGTGTCATGATTTGGGAGCTGGGACCCAAAAGAAAAAGCCTGGTACACAGCACTTAGGTAATATCATCCCAAACCCAGATGTCTAGACACCAGCATAAGAATACAATCAGCAACAACCAGGGCAATATGTTACTAGCAGAGCCCAGCTATCCCACCAGAGCAAACCCTGAATATTTCCAACACAGCTGAAAAACAAGAAAAAAAGAAGACCTTAAAAACAACTTTATGAAGATAGAAGTCTGTTGTGTGATGTTTTGTTTGTGTTCTCACAAATAAAGCTTGCCTTGAGATCAGAGAGCTAAGCGAGCCACTAGTTAACTGCAGAGGCCAGGCGGTGGAGGCTTATGCCTTTGATTCCAGCACATGGTGGTGCATGCCCTTAATCTCAGCACTAGGGAGGTGAAGACAAGAATATAAGGCAAGGATCCCCCCACCAATTCAGTCTGAGGATTTGCAGAGGTAAGAAGTTTCTAATGGCTGCTGCTCTGCTTCTCCAATCTTTCAGATTTCACTCTTATATCTGACTCCAGGTTTTTATTGATAAGATTAATTAGGATCCAGTCACATCGGGGCATGAATTCATGAAAAAGCCACTTGCCCATGGCTTTATAGCCACCAGCACATGCCAGAGCTGCATGTGGGGGCTCCCGCCAGAGTCATCACCTCAATGGCTAGGTTTTCCTTTCTTTTTTCCTCAAGTCTCTGAGCAAGTTAGGGATTTTTCTGTTGCAGCCTCTCTGCAGCAAACTCCACAGGCACTTGGCCTCCAAATGCCGCTGGTAGAGTTAGCCACTTTTCCACATTCCCCTGTGCAGACAGCTGGCTCTTTGGCTACTTCTCTCCCAGTGGGCTGTGGGCTTTCCCTGGACCCCCTCCATGGGCTGCTGCCACACTAGGTAGCTGCCTTGACACCCGCTTGGGTTTCTACTGTTCTACGCAGCAGCAGTCAGCCTCACACTTTACCATCATCAGCGGCAGATTTGGTGAGACAATTGGGAATTCTTAAAAGGAGGAATTAGTTAAGAGAGAGTTTTTTTCCCCACGTTAAAAAAATGGGAAACATGCTCTGAGACTGCAGCTGTTCCCTGGGACACAGACTCTGTCAGCTCTGATTGGACCACGAGGTGAGTCTTTGTTCGCCTAGCTGATCACCCCAGCGTCTAGGCTTTAGACCCAGGGGCACAAAACACACACCCATACCCCTACCCATTGCAGCCCCAGTTGCAGGCCAGCAGGTAGGACTCCCACAGGCAAGCCTGGCTACCACACCCCCTCACTGGACCCTGTAACCTACAAGTGCCATGTCACTCCCCAAACCCACCCATCCTCTGAGACTGCAGCTGTTCCCCGAGACACAGACTCTGCCAGCTCCGACTGGATCAAGAGGTGAATCTTTGTTCTCCTAGTCAATCCCCCCAGCCTTTAGGCTTTAGGATAAGGGCGTGACTCATGCCCTTATACCCCCCACCCATTGCAGCCCCAGTTGCAGGCCAGAAGGCAGGACTCCTGCAGGCAGGCCTGACTACCACCATCCCCCACTGGACCCTGTAACGTATAAGCCCCACTCCACCCCTCAAACTGACCCATCCTCTGAGACCACAGTTGCTCCCTGAGACACAGACTCCTCCAGCTCCCATTGGACCAAGAGCTCCAATTGGACCAAGAGCTCTGATTCGACCAAGAATGCCAATTGGACCAAAAGAGGCTCCCTCAGACACAGACAATGTTTGCACTGATTGGAGGAAGAGATGGGTAGACACCAGTGCAAAAATGCATTCAATAACATAAAGAGCAATATGGTACCACCAGAATCTAGTGGTTCTACATCATCAAGACCTGAACATCCCAACACAGAAGAAGCAGAAGAAATAAACCTTAAAAATGACACTAAGAAGATGATAGAGGCCTTTAAAGAGGAAATGAAAAAAAAATCCCTTAAAGAAATCAAGGAAAAGACAAACAAAAAATTGGAAGAAATCAATAAATCCCTTAAAGAAAGGCAAGAAAACCAAGAAAAAACAATCAAACAGGTGAAGGAAACAGTTCAAGACTTGAAAACTGAAATAGAGGCAATAAAGAAGACACAAACTGAGGGAATGCTGGAAGTGGAAAATCTGAGTAAACAAACAGGAACTACAGATGCAAGCATAACCAATAGAATGTAAGAGATGGAAGGGAGAATCTCTGGCATTGAAGATATGATAGAGAAAATAGATTCATCAGTCAAAAGAAAGCATTAAAGCCAACAAAGTCATAAACAAAAAATCCAGGAAATCTGGGACATCATGAAAGGATCAAACCTAAGAATAACAGGGATAGAAGAAGGAGAAGAATAACAGTCAAAGGCACAGAGAAGATATTTAACAAAATTATAGAAAAATTTCCCAACCTACAGAAGGAAATGCTTAGGAAGATACAAGAAGCTTACAGAACACCAAGTAGACTGGACCCCTCAAAAAAGTCCTCTCTCCATATAATAATCAAACAACTAAACATACAGAGTAAATAAAAATATTAAGAACTGCAAAGGAAAGAAGCCAAGTAATATATAAAGGAACATCCATCAGAATAACACCTGACTTCTCAGTGGAGACTTTGAAAGCCAGAAGGTCCTGGACAGATGTTATGCAGACACTAAGAGACCATGGATGCTAACCCAGACTATTATACCCAGCAAAACTCTCAATAACCATAGATGGAGTAAACCAAATATTCCATGATAAAACCAAATTTAAACAAAACCTATTCACAAATCGAGCCCTACAGAAAGCACTAGAAGGAAAAAATCCAACCTGAGGAAGTTAGATGCACCCATGAAAACACAGGCAATAGATAATCCCACACCAACAAATACCAAAGGAGGGAAACACCCAATTCTACCACAAAAAATGACAGGAATTAACAATCATCGGTCATTAATATCACTTAATATCGATGGACACAATTTGCCTGTGAAAAGATGCAGGTTAACCTAATGGGTATGAAAACAGGATCCATCCCTCTGCTGAATACAAGAAACATACCTCAACTTCAAAGACAGACACTACCTCAGAGTAAAAGGCTGGGAAAAGACCAATCAAAAGGACTCAAGAAACAAGCTGGGGTAGCTATCCTAATATCTAACAAAATAGACTTCAAACTAATATTAATTGAAAGGGATCAGGAGGGACACTACATATTCATCACAGGAAAAATACACCAAGATGAAGTCTCAATTCTGAACATTTTTGCCCCAAATACAAGGGCACCCACATTTGTAAAAGAAACATCACTAAAGCTTAAATTGCACATCAAATCCTACACACCAGTAGTGGGAGACTTCAACATCCCACTCCCACCAATGAATGGGTCTGCCAGGCAGAAACTTGACAGAGAAATAAGGTAACTAACAGATATTATGACAAAAAATAGACTTAATAGATATCTACAGAACACTCCATCCTAACACAAAGGAATATACCTTCTTTTCAGCACCCCATGGAACCTTTTCTAAAATCGACCACATACTCAGTCACAAAGAAAATCTTAACAGATTAAAAAAAAAAATTGGAATAACATCCTGTATTTTATGTTAGATTTCAACAACAACAAAAATTACAGAAAGCCTGCAATTGTATGGAAACTGAATAATTTCCATACAACAATGGGTCAAGGAAGAAATAAAGAAAAAAATTAAAGATTTCATAGAATATGAAAATAAATGTCCAACATACCCAAACTTATGGAACACTATGAAAGCACTGCTAAGAGGAAAATTCATAGCTCTAAATGCCCATGCTGTGGGATGTTCTGTATGGCAAATGTGTTGCTGATTAGTCAATAAATAAAACACTGATTGGCCATTGGCTAGGCAGGAAGTGTAGGCAGGACAAGGAGGAGAATAATGCTGGGAAGTGAAAGGCTGAGTCAGAGAGACATTGCCAGCCACCATGATGAGAAACAGCATGTAAAGATGCCGGTAAGACATGAGCCATGTGGCAAGGTATAGATTAATAGAAATGGATTAATTTAAGCTGTAAGAACAGTTAGCAAGAAGCCTGCCACGGCCATACAGTTTGTAACCAATATAAGTCTCTGTGTTTACTTGGTCGGGTCTGAGTGGCTGTGGGACTGGCAGGTGAGAGAGTTTGTCCTGACTGTGGGCCAGGCAGGAAAACATTAGCAACAAATGGCGTCCAACGTGGTGGCAAGAGTTTCCACCTAAAAACTGAGAAAAGATTCTAAAACGGAGCTATAAACAGCTTCCTAATTGTCTCTCTCAAATGAGCGGCAGCCGTCGGTTTGAGCTACTGGCGGGTTCCTGGCGTGCATGCTCGACCTGCCGCCGCCGTATGGCGGGAATAAGGCCTCTGCAAGTGGCACATTAAGCTGCATGGTGGATTTAGACTTTGCTAGCACAAAACAAAACAAAAAAAAGAGTATTTTGGGCTACACGCTGCTTGGATAAAAGCATAGAGACCCACGATAGCTCCCAGAGCTGGTGGTAAACTACCGCCGCCATGTTGGGAAGCTGAGGTGGGCGGAGTCAGCAGCCACAGCTGCTGCAGTTTAAGGCAATAGATTCACAATAAGACAGATTCAGATGTAATAGTTTACAACGTGTGTAAAATGTACGTAGGCTTGAAAGAGACTAAAAAGGTGATATATACAGTTATAGAAACAGATACATAGTTTTAAAAAATAAAGTCTTTAAAGAGACAGTAAAATTAATATAAAAAATAAGCCATGTAAAGATGAATATTACACAGAGAATCTGGATTGTGTTGTCTTTGGGATTTTTAACTGCAGAAAAACATTTGATTGTAAAAGCTGTTGAGTTATGCCAAAATGTATATTTTAAAGGTAACTTGACTTCAAAATTTGGATATAAGGATATGTTGCTTTGGAAAGGAGTCTCTGCTTTTGTTCCCACAGAAAGCCATAGGCTATGGATTTGTTCCAGATTAAGATACATCAGGTTTGATCAGCCAAGACCCCCTGAAAGGTCTCCGATGACACCATGGCCCAGATGATTCAACATCCAGAATGGTTTCAAGTCAACTGGCTCAGATGATACAGCCTCACGGACTACTCCATGATCCTAAAATTTTCTTTGTGTCCCCATAAGATACAGCGCCCCCCTCCAGCAGGAAGTAGTAAGAGAAGCTACGCCCAAATTCCCAAATTATATGTAATTTTACTTTGTTAAGGTTAAAACCTTCCTTTTTGAAAAAAAAATGGGGGAAGTGCTGTGGGATGTTCTGTATGGCAAATGTGTTGCTGATTAGTCAATAAATAAAACACTGATTGGCCATTGGCTAGGCAGGAAGTGTAGGCAGGACAAGGAGGAGAATAACGCTGGGAAGTGAAAGGCTGAGTCAGAGAGACATTGCCAGCCACCATGATGAGAAACAGCATGTAAAGATGCCGGTAAGACATGAGCCATGTGGCAAGGTATAGATTAATAGAAATGGATTAATTTAAGCTGTAAGAACAGTTAGCAAGAAGCCTGCCACGGTCATACAGTTTGTAACCAATATAAGTCTCTGTGTTTACTTGGTCGGGTCTGAGTGGCTGTGGGACTGGCAGGTGAGAGAGTTTGTCCTGACTGTGGGCCAGGCAGGAAAACATTAGCAACATGCCCACATAAAGAAGTTGGAGAAATCTCACACTAGTAACTTAACAGATCACCTGAAAGCTCTAGAACAAAAAGAAGCAAACTCACCCAGGAGGAACAGATGCCAGGAAATAATCAAATTGAGGGCTGAAATCAATAAAATAGAAACAAAGAGAACAATACAAAGAATCAATGAAACAAAGAGTTGGTTCTTTGAGAAAATCAGCAAGATAGACAAGCCCTTATCCAAACTAACCAAAAGGCAGAGAGAGAGAGCATCCAAATTAACAAAATCAGAAATGAAAAGGGAGACATAACAACAGACAACAAGGAAATCTAGAGAACCATCAAGTCATACTTCAAAAACTTGTACTCCACAAAATTGGAAAATCTGAAAGAAATGGACAATTTTCTGGATAGGTACCACATACCAAAGTTAAATCAAGATCAGATAAACTATTTAAATAGACCAATAACCCCTAAGGAAATAGAAACAGTCATTAAAAGTCTCCCAACCAAAAACAAAAACAAAACAAAACAAAACAACAAAACCCAGGACCAGATGGTTTTAGTGCAGAATTCTACCAGAATTTCAAAGAAGAGCTAATACCAATGCTTTTTAAATACTTCCACATAATACAAACAGAAGGAATATTACCAAACTCTTTTTATGAGGCTACAGTTACCCTGATACCCAAACCACACGAAAATGTAACAAAGAAAGAGAATTATAGACCAATTTCCTTCATGAACACTGATGCAAAAATACTCAATAAAATACTGGCAAACTGAATCCAAGAACACATCAAAAAATTATCCACCATGATCAAGTAAGCTTCATCCCAGAGATGCAAGAATGGTTCAACATACAAAAATCTGTCAATGTAATACACCATATAAACAAACTGAAAGAAAAAAACCATATGATAATCTCATTAGATGCTAAAAAAGCCTTGGACAAAATCCAACACCCCTTCATAATAAACATCTTGGAGAGATCAGGAATATATAGAACATACCTAAACATAATAAAGGCAATTTACAGCAAGTCCACATCCAACATCAAATTAAATGGAGAGAAACTCAACGTGATTCCACTAAAATCAGGAACAAGACAAGGCTGTCCACTCTCCCCATATTTATTCAACATAGTACTTGTAGTTATAGGTAGAGCAATAAGACAACAAAAGGAGATCAAGGGGATACAAATTGGAAAGGAAGAAGTCAAACTTTCACTATTTGTAGATGATATGATAGCATACATAAGTGATCCCAAAAATTCTACCAGGGAACTCCTACAGCTGATAAATACCTTCAGTAATACGGCAGGATACAATATTAACTCAAAAAATCAGTAGCCCTCCTATATACAAATTATAAATGGGCTGAGAAAGAAATCAGAGAAACATCACCCTTTACAATAGCCACAAATAATATAAAATACCTTGGTGTAACTCTAATTAAGCAAGTAAAAGACCTGTATGATAAAAGCTTTAAGTCTCTGAAGAAGAAATTGAAGAGGATATCAGAAAATGGAAAGATCTTCCATGCTCATGGACAGGTAGGATTAACATAGTAAAAACAGCTATCTTACCAAATGCAATCTACAGATTCAATGCAATCCCCATCAAAATGCCAACACAATTCTTCACAGACCTGGAAAGAATAGCAGTCAACTTCATTTAGGAAAACAAAACACCCAGGATAGATAAAACAATTCTGTATAATAAAGTAACCTCTGGAGGCATCATGATACCTGACCTCAAGCTCTACTATAGAGATATAGTAATAAAAACAGCTTGATATTGGCATAAAAATGATACTGACATGTGGACCAATGGAATTGAACTGAAGACCCTGACATTAATTCACATACCTATGAGGACATGATTTTTAACAAAGAAGTCAAAACTGTACAATGGAAAAAAGAAATCATCTTCAACAAATGATGCTGGCATAACTGGATGTCACATGTAGAAGAATACAAATAGATCCATATCTATCACCATGCACAAAACTCAAGTCCAAATTGATCAAAGACGTCAACATAAATGCAGTTACACTGAACCTGATAGAAGAGAAAGTAAGAAGTAGTCTTGAATGCATTGGCACAGAAGACCACTTCCTAAATATAATACCAGTAGCACAGACACTGAGAGCAACAATTAATAAATGGAACCTCCTGAAACTGAGAAGCTTTTGTAAGGCAAAAGACATGGTCAATAAGATACAATGACAGCCCACAGAATGGAAAAAGATCTTCACTAACCCCACATCTGACAGAGGGCTGATCTCCAAAATATATAAAGAATTCAAGAAACTAGACATCAAAATACTGAACAATCCAATTAAAAAAATAGGCTACAGAGCTAAACAGAGAATTCTCAACAGAAGAACCTCAAATGGCCGAAAGACATTTAAGGAATTGCTCAACATCCTTCATCATCAGGGAAATGCAAATCAAAACAACTCTGAGATACCATCTTACACCTGTCAGAATGGCTATGATCAAAAACACTAATAACAGTCTATGTTGGAGAGAATGCGGAACAAAGGGAACACTCCTCCACTGTTGGTGGGAGTGCAAACTTGTACAACCACTGTGGAAATCAGTATGGCTGTTTCTCAGAAAATTGGGAATCAATCTTCTTCAAGATCCAGCTATACCACTCTTGGGCATATACCCAAAGAATTCTCAACCATACCACAAGGACACATGCTCAACTATGTTCATAGCAACATTATTTGTAATAGCCAGAACTTGGAAACAACCTAGATGCCCCTCAACAGAAGAATGGATAAAGAAAATATGGCACATATACACAATGGAGTACTACTTAGTAGTGAAAAAACAATGATATCATGAAATTTGCAGGTAAATGGATGGAACTAGAAAATATCCTGAGTGAGGTAACCCAGACTCAGAAGGACAAACATGGTATGAACTCACTCATAAGTGGATATTAGAAGTAAAACATAGGATAACCAGACTACAACCCACAGCTCCAGAGAAGCTAGCTAACAAGTTGAACCCTAAGAAGGATTCATGGATCGCCCTGCGAAGGGGAAATAGATGAGATCTCCATGAGTAAACTGGGGATGAAGGGGGAAATAGAGGGGAGGGGATGGGGGATAGTTGAGCTGGAACAGGCACAGAGTGGGAGAGCAATGAAAGAGAAACCATGATAGAGGGAGACATCACGGGGATAGGGAGAAACAGGATGCTAGGGAAGTTCCCAGGAATCCGCAACGATGACCCCAGCTTAGACTACTGAAAACAGTGGAGAGGGTGCCTGAACTAGCCTACTCTGGTAATCAGATTCGTGAATACCCAAACTGTCCTCATAGAGCCTTCATCCAGTAACTGATGGAAGCAGATGCAGAGATCCACAGCCAAGTACTAGGCGTAGCTCCAGGAGTCCAGTCAAAGAGAGAGAAGAGGGAGTCTATGAGCAAGGGACATCAAGATCATGATACAGAAATATAGAGACAACCAAACTGAACTAGTGGGAACTCATGAACTCTGGACCAATAAATAGCTGTGGAGCCTGCATGGTACTGGACTAGGTCCTCTGCATAGGCAAGACAGTTGTGTAGTTTGACCTGCTTAAGGGGCCCCCTGGCAGTGGGATCAGGATCCATTCCTGGTGCATGTACAGGCTTTTTTGAGCCCAGTGCCTATGCCAGGACACCTTATACAGCCTTGGTGCAGGGGAAGGGGCTTGGACCTGCCTCAACTGAAGGTACCAAGTTCTGCTGACTCCCCATGGGAGGCTTTGCCTTGGAGGAGGAGTGAATGGGGGATGGGTTGGAGGGAAGGCTGGGGGCAGAAGGAGGGAAAAAAGGGGGAATCTGTGGTTGGTATGTAAAATTAATAGAAAAAAATTAAATAAAAATGGGAAACACTATTACAATGGAGGGAGTTAGGTCTCTGTATGATTACACAATGCATGGTTTAAAAATGGAACAATTAAATGAAGTGATAATCAACCTAACTGGGATTGACATAATGTTAATTATCATTTTGACAATCCCTACTGTTGGTTTGATAATTCTTGGTTTATCTCTAAAAAAGTTGGTTAATATGAGTGCCAAGATAGAGGCCTTAGAAAAACTTATTAAAACAGATCATAGAGATATTTAGGCAGACAGAGTAATTTAAAGGAGAACCAACCTTAGCATTACATTATAAAATTAGAGAGGAACAGCCCAAGGTTTCCAAACAACCAACCTTAATTTATCCAGTCACCTTACAGGAATAATTGCCAAATAACAGATATCCCCAAGGCTGTGTAAGAGCTAACTAGATTCCTGTGGAAAAGTTAGATTTGAGGAAATTTAAGGAAGCAATATTCTCACATAGTATGAGTTCACCTATTGTGAATCAAATGTTAAAATCATGGTCAACTAGTGACCAAATTGTCCCACAAGACTGGAGAGACTTGGTTACAACAATATTGGAACCTGGTCCACAATTACAATGGAGGAAGACCTGGTGGAAAGATGAAGCTAGAACTATTAAACAACGAAATAGGACTAGAGGTATTGAAGTCTCCCAAGACAAACTTCTTGGAGTGGGTGATTATGCAGATGTACAAAAACAGTCTCTATATGATGACCATACCCTGGCTCTATGCCGTGCAGCAGCTTTGAATGCTTAGGACAGAATTGAAGAAGTTGGAAAGAGAACTGAGTCATTTACTAAAGTTATACAGGGTCCAAAAGAAACATTCACTGATTCTTTTTTACAAAGACTGACTTCAACTGTAAATAAACTGATACCAAATTCAGAAGCTAGACAGATAATAATTGAATCTTTGGCTTTTAAAAATGCTAATTCACAATGCAAAAGGATAATTGGTTCTTTAAAGGCAAGATCAACACCCATAGAGGAATGGATCAGAGATACAGTCAACACTGAATCTCATAACCATGATGATGCTTGGATAGGAGAAGTGATTTCCAGAGGCTTGAAGAAAAATCAGAATGTCAGATGTTATAATTGTGACAAACAAGGTCACAATTAGATGTAGACAGGGCATTCCTAGAAACAACAGTTGTTTTTTTTTTTTTTCTAGGAATAATCCAAACAAAAGGCTCTTCCCCTCTGGAGTATGCAGAAGGTGTGGCAAAAGCCAACATTGGACCAATGAATGCAGATCAACAAAGGACAGACAGGGTAACCCTTTGCTGTTGGGAAATGTCTTGGGGGGCCTCTTGCAGGTCCCCATGTCAAATTTGGTTCAGTCATTGTCTGTCATTATGGGGGAAACTCCTCCACAATGTGATTAAAAGATCTAATACCTATTGTAAAAAAAAAAAAATACTGCTCTGGATGATAGAACAGCTTTAGAAGATAAAACAAAAATTTCAGAAGAAACCAAAACAAGAGAGATCTCTTGATTAGAAGCAGTGACTGTTCATTAACCAGCATGACCATTCAATCTAAACTAACTTATAACACTAACAAATGATTTTTTCATTTGATCAGATATAACTTGCCAAAACAGAAACTCCCCAAATTTAGACTTGGGGCAGGGTTTTATTTTTGTCTTTCCAGGAGAATGAGGCAACCAGTTAAGGAATCTGAAGACAATTGAATAAATGAGACATCTGAAGAAAAAGGATGAATTATCCACAGAAAATGTCCCAAGAAAGGAATAAATTGACCTATCGGTATATCATATTTCCAACAGAATAAAATTTCATAAATCTTCCCAAATGTTTGTTTCTGCTATTCTCTATAGACACATAATGCAAATGGTCTTTTTGTAGTCCCAGCTCAATTAAAAATTAAAGGTGGCTTTGGAGTTGGAGTGTCTCTCTCTCCCCTAAACCCAAACATGTTTGTTAAAAGAAAAATCTAAAATCTTTGTCTTATGTCAGAAGAGCTACCTGATATGGGACAGAAGTAAAACAAAAATTAAGGAATAATTCTATTGCTACTAATCTCATGATCCTCTGGTTTTATTTTGACTCTTTAAAACTTTTCATGCTCACTTCAGCAGCACATATACTAAAAACAAAAAAAAAAACCCACTCTTCTTAAAGGATGAATATTATATCAAAATTTATATGATTAATATATTTTAAACTTTTTGTCATGATATTAATGGTCATATAGAGTACTAATCCTAGAAAAATCCTTCATCTATCTTCCTATACATGATTTCAGGTTTTAGTCTCTATTAGGTGACTAGGAATTAAGTTTTTGTACTCTAGATGTATATAATACATTATGGTCCTTTAACCTTTGTGAGATCTGATGCACATGACGTTTAAAATGTTTAAGTTTTCTATATTGAATCATGACCATGCCTAACAGTGACCTTTGAAATCTCCAAAAGGAGGATGGTACCCTACAATGATGATTCCACCAGGACTATAGTAATGTCACTAAGCTGACAAACACCACCAAAAGATCAGCTTTGAACTACAAACTGTTCAGGACAATTTCAAGGTGGCCAGCTGAGATGATCCAGCCTCACAGACTATTCTAGCCAGGACCTGAGACAAGCCCCTGCACTTTCCCATTACATAGAGACTGGACAACCAATGATACAGCTAGCTTCCCCAGGACTTAAAGAGTATCCCAATTTTTTTCTCAGCCCCCCCTAAAGATGTTGTTGCTCCCAGACAGCAGGAAGTAATTTTAAGAACATAATGCCCACATTTGCAAAAGGTGGGGTCATTGGTTTTTGGTCATTCAGGTGGCTATGGATATTAGTCATCATTTATGGAGGTTTATTGTAGAATAATATTTTAAGGTGTGTTGCTTTTGTTTATGTTGCATTTGTTTAACTCTGTGAAGCTGTGATTCTTTGTCTATCTAAAACACCTGATGGTTTAATAAAGAACTGAATGGCCACGGTGAGGCGGGAGAAAAGATAGGCAGGGCTGACAGGCAGACAGAATATATAGAAGGAGAAACATGGGAAGAGGGAGGAGGAAAGAGCAAGAAGGAGAGGAGGGTGAAAGGGGCCCAGCCACCCAGTTACACAGCCAACCATGGAGTAAGAATGAAAGGAAGATTACAGAAGTAAGACAAAGGTAAAAGCCCAGAGGCAAAAAATAAACAGGATAATTTAAAGTTAAGAAAAGCTGGCAAGAAACAAGCCAGGCTAAGGCTGGGCATTTATAAGTAATAATAGGTCTCTGTGTGTGATTTACTTGGGAGCTGGGTGGAAGGCCCCCCAAAAGAACAAAACCAACCCACTACAGAGGTTGGTTAAAAGTTACTATTGGTATTGGTCAGGGAAAAGCTAACCAAAGGAGATTTGATTCAGGGATCTCCTTCTAAAAAGAAAAGGGGGATATAGAAATAGGATTTAAAAAGTAGATTATTGAATCTACTTTTTAAAAGCAACTGCTAGTTTCACTTTTTTGTTGTTTGGATTTTTGAGACAGGGTTTCCCTGTGTAGCTTTGGAGCCTGTCCTGGAACTCACTCTGTAGTCCAGGCTGGCCTTGAACTCACAGAGGTCTGCCTGCCTCTGCCTCCCAAGTGCTGGGATTAAAGGTGTGCGCCACCACTGCCTGGCTAGTTTTAAATATTTTACATTGGCTTGGATTTTTGTATATTGATACAAATTTGAGGTTATTTTTGTTATACTGTATATATGTTATAGAATTGATAGGATAAAAATGTAGATTACTGAATCTACTTTTAAACCAAAAAAAGCAACTAATAGTTTTAAATATTTACATTGAAATGGATTTTTGAATATTGATACAAATTTAAGGTTATTTTTTTTAGAATATAGTGTACATATGTTTCTACTCTTGTTCAAGGTATTGTACCTATGTGGCTCATCTAACAATGTAATGTAAATTTCTAGTCTTTGAAAGTTATTATTAGAAGGTATTTAGGATAATAAAGATATGCAGGTTAGTAGTTAGTCACATATTACAATCAAACTTGTATTTAGGTTAGGTATGTTTCCTAAGTCAAACAGAGATATATTTTAGATAGATAGGTGATGTTCAAACACTTCAGAGATCTACAGAATATGGCATTTAAGATGTTTTAATAACATAAGGTCCTTTTTTTTTCTTTTTCTTTTTTATGATAATGAGACATGTCTGCTCCTGGCAGCACCAATCTACTTCAAAGAAGATTATGGGCATCAAAGAAACTCCATATGGAGTTTACTTTCTTCATGGCAAAAGTTAGTCACTGGGCGAGAACGTGCCCTTGCCTTGACTGCTGACAGTATGCTGTCCAAATTGGACAAGCAGGACACAAAAGAATGTGACTGCCAAACTTTGCCAAGAAAAGGTGGGTCAGTCTTTAAAAAATCCTGCTTCCCAGAAAAGTCTATCATATGCTAGGCTTATAGGCTGAAGACAGATGCTCCAATATTGCAGAGGAACCTTGGGTAACTGTTCTGGCAGCCAGTTGTTTCTGTCATTTCTTATTTTTGGAAGTCATTTACTCTACACTTCCTGTTTACTTAAGTAATAGTATATCCTTCTCAGGTCTCTGATAGAGTTGAAGACTTTAGAGTTATAGTTTTCCTTTTTAACAAATTCAGAAAAAACACTCACAAAAGAGGTGTAAAGTGTATAAGTTTGAGAGACATCAAAAGGTAGTTTTGGGTTGGTAATGTTAAGTTAGGATAGAAAGTAAATTAGGTACAACACTTTGGACTCACCAAGATAGGATAGATAATGGAGTATTTTCTCTGAATTTGTCAAATGCTAATGGACTAGACATTGTTAATGTAATTATTGCCTGTATATATTTGTATATAGCTATGGTACTTATTCTATGTAAGTTAAAAATCTTTGCTTTTTGTTTAGACAAAAAGGGGGAAATGTTGTGTGATATTTTGTTTGTGTTCTGACAGATCAGAGCATGGACCTAGCCACTAGTTAACCATACAGGCCAGGTGGTGGAAGCTCAAGCCTTTGATCTCAGCACATGCTGGTGCATGTCTTTAATCCCAGCACTAGGAAGGTGCAAACAAGAATATAATGGGGGTGGAGACAGGATTCCCCGACTCAATTTGGTCTGAGGAATCATAGGGGTAAGAAGATTCTAGTGGATGCTGCTCTGCTTCTTTGATCTTTCAGCTTTCACCTTAATATCTGACTGTACTTCATCAGTCTTTAAATAAAAAGTGAATAAATCCCTTGAAGAAATCGAGGAAAATGCAAACAAAAAAGAAAGTCAAGAAAAACAAACAGTTGAAGGAAATAAATAAGACTGTTCAAGGCCTGAATATGGAAATAAAAGCAATAAAGAAAACACAAACTGAAAGAATTCTTGAAATGGAAAATCTATGTAAGCAAACAGGAAGAACAGATGCAAGAATCACCAACAAAATACAAAATATAGAAGAGAGAATCTCAGGTGCTGAAGATATGATAGAGAAAATAGCTACATCAGTCAAAGAAAATGTTAAATCTAAAAAAATTCTTAACACAAAAAATCCAGAAAATCTGGGACATTATGAAAAGTCCAAATCCAAGAATAATAGGAATAGAAGAAGGAGAAGAATCCCAGCTCAATGGCCCAGAAAATATTTTCAACATGATTATAGAAGAAAAATTTCCTAACCTAAGGAAGGAGATGTCTATAAAGGTACAAGAAGCTTACAGAACACCAAATAGATTGGCTCAGAAAGAAAGTTCCCTTGCCATATAATAATAAAACATTAAACATATAGAACAAGGAAAGAATATTAAAAACTGCAAGTCCAAGTAATATATAAAGGCAGACCTATTAGAATAATACCTGACTTCTCAATGGAGAGTCTAAAAGCCAGAAGGGCCTGTACAGATGTCTTATAGATTCTGAGAGACCACAGATGCCAGCCCAGACTATACCCAGAAAAACTTTCAATGACCATAGATGAGGAAAACAAGATAGTCCATGATAAAGTCAAATTCAAAAAAATCTATCTACAAATCCAGTCCTACAGAAGATACTAGGAAGAAAAGTCCAATCCATGAAGGTTAACTATTGTGGGAGGCCAGCTGGGAGACTGGCTCCCACATTTTACCCCAGGGTACTCTTGAGGAGCGAGAGACAAGAGATTTATATAGAAGGATAGAGGGGAGAGAAAGAGATAGAAATACAGGATAGCCTCGGGAGGGTCTGCTTCCTTATCCACTGGCCCCTCCTGTCTCTTTTAAAGGGCTATTTATAGGAATGCCAAGGAGTGGTGCAAAAGATTTCCCCCTAGCTCA
Organism: Peromyscus californicus insignis; assembly: GCF_007827085.1. NCBI lineage: Eukaryota > Metazoa > Chordata > Mammalia > Rodentia > Cricetidae > Peromyscus > Peromyscus californicus. The sequence continues at coordinate 38,222,477 of NW_026294573.1, forward strand.
GCCAAGTTTAGACCCTTCCAATCACCTAGAAACCAGGCACATGGTCAAGCAATCATCCAATGTAGCTCTGATGAGTAAAGCAAGCTCAGATCTCACTAGGAAACCTTTGTGGGCCTCCACAAACTATACCCATGAAAATACAGGAAATAAATGATCTCACACCTACAAAACCAAAAGAAGAGGGACACACACACATGCACACACACAGAGAAAGAGAGACATACACATACTCATGCACACTCACACACCACCACCACCAGCAGCAACAACAAAATAACAGAAATTAACAATAATTGGTCATTGATATCTCTCATTATCAATGGACTCGATTCCCCAATAAAAAAGACATTGGCTAACAGAATAGATGAGAAAACAGGATTCATTCTTCTCCTGCATACAAGAAACACACCTCAACCTCCAAGATAGACATTATCTTAGGCAAAGGATTTTCCAAGCAAATAAATCTAAAAAGCAAGCTGGTGTAGCAATTCTAATATCTAACAAAATAGATTTCAAGCCAAAATTAATCAAAAGCGACAGGGAAGGACACTTCATACCAATTAAAGAAATAATCAAACAAGATGATGTGTCAATTCTTAACATTTATGCTCCAAATACAAGGGCACCCACATTTGTAAAAGAAATATTACTAAAACTTAAATCACATATCAACCCTCACACATTGATAGTGTGGGAGACTTCAATACCCCACTCTCATCAATGGACAAATCATCTAGATAAAAACTAAACAGAGAAATACTGACACTAACTGACATTATGAACCAAATGGACCAAACAGATACACAAAAGAGTGTACCTTCTCAGCATCTCACAGAACTTTCTCCAAAATTGACCACATGCTCAGTCAAAAAGCCAGTCTCAACAGATACAAGAAAACTGAAATAACACCCTGCATCCTATCATAACACCACAGACTAAAGCTGGATTTCAACAACAGAAAGTCTATGAACTCATGGAAACTAAATAACTCTCTATTGAATGACTACTGTGTCAAGGCAGACATAAGTAAAGAAATTAAAGACTTCCTAGAATTCAATGAAAATGAATACATAATATACCCCAACTTATGAGACACAATGAAAGTGGTGCTAAGAGGAAAGTTTATAGTACTAAGTGCCTACATAACATAGTTGGAGAGATCTCATGCTAGCAACTTAACAGCACACCTGAAATCCCTTGAACAAGAAGGAATAACCACACAACAAGAGTAGATTGTAAGAAATAGCCATACTGAGGGCTGAAATCAATAAAATAGAAATAAAGAGACAATACAAAGAATCAATGAAACAAAGAGAAAATCGACAAGGATTTTTTGAGAAAATAAAAAAATAGACAACCCCTTTTCAAAACTAACTTAAGACAGAGAAAGAATGTTCAGATTAACAAAATCAGAAATGAAAAGGGGGACATAACAGGAGACACCAAGGAAGTTCAATGAATCATTGGGTCATACTTTAAAAACCTGTACTCCACAGAACTGGAAAATCTAAAAGAAATGGACAATTTTCTCAATAGATACCACTTACCAAAGTTAAATCAAGATCAGATAAAAAATTTACATAGGCTATAACCCCTAAGGAAATAGAAGCAGTCACTAAAAATCTCCCAGCCAAAAGAAGCACAGGGCCAGACAGTTTTAGCACAGAATTCTACCAGACTTTCAAAAAAAAAGAGCAAATGCCAATACTAGTCAAATTATTCCACAAAATAGAAACAGAAGTAATGTTGCCTAATTCATTTTATGAGGCCACAGTCACAATGATACACAAACCACACTAAGATTTAACAAAGAAAGAAAACTACAGACCAATTTCCCTCATGAATATAGAACTAAATACTCAATAAAACTCACAAACTGAATGCAAGAACACATCAAAAAGATAATTCACCATGATCAAGTAGACTTCATCATAGATGCAGGGATGATTTGGCATATGGAAGTTAGTCAATATAATCTACCATATAAACAAACTGAAAGAAAAAAAATAACATGATCATCTCATTAGATGCTGAAAAAGCCTTTGACAAAATCCAACACTCTTTCAAGATAAAATTCCTGGGGGCTGGAGAGATGGCTCAGAGGTTAAGAGCACTGCTTGCTCTTCCAAAGGTCCTGAGTTCAGTTCCCAGCAACCACATGGCTCACAACCATCTGTAATAAAATCTGGTGCCTTCTGGCCTGCAGGGATACGTGCAGACAGAACACTATATACATAATAAATAAATAAATATTAAAAAAAGACAAAATTCTTGGAGTGATCAGGGATGCAAGAGACATACTTAAACATAATAAAGACAATTTACAGCAAGCCTATAGCCAACACCAAATTAAATGTAGAGAAACTCAAAGCGATTCCACTAAAATCAGGAATAAGACAAGGCTATCCACTCTCTCTGTATCTATCTATTCCAGATAGAGCAATAAAACAACTAAAGGAGATCAAGGGCAGATAAATTAGAAAGGAAGAAGTCAAAGTATCACTATTTGCAGATAATATGATAGTACACATAAGTGACCCCAAAAATTTTATCAGGTAACTCCTACAGTTGATAAATACCTCCAGTGAAGTGGCTGGATACAAGATTAACTCAAACAATCAGTAGTCTTTCTGTATACAAATGACAAGTGGGCTGAGAAAGAAATCATGAAAACAACACCCTCCACAATAGGCACAAATAATATAAAATATCTTGGGGATAACTTTAACCAAGTAAGTGAAGGATTTGTATGACAAAAACTTCAAGTCTTTGAAGAAAGAAATTGAAGAAGATATCAGAAGATAGAAAGATGTCCCATGCTCATGAAATGGTAGAATAAAAATAGTAAAAATGGCCATCTTACCAAAAGCAAACTACAGATTCAGTGCAATCCCCATCAAAATTCCAACACAAATCTTTACATATTTTGAAAGGACAATATTTAACTCCATATAGAAAAGCAAAAAACCCAAGATAGCTAAAACAATCCTGAACAATGAAAGAACTGTTTTCCCTGATTTCAAGCTGTACTACAGAGCTATAGTAATGAAAACCACATGGTATTGGCATAAAAACAGATAGGCTGATCAATAGAATTGAATTGAAGACCCAGATGTAAATCCACACACCTTATATGATTTTTTTTATTAAGAAGCCAGGAATCTACAATGGGAAAAAAGAAAGCATTTTCAAGAGATGGTACTGGTTGTTGTGGGATAATTATACACTGTGTGAAGATATATTGCTATAATTGGTTTAATAAAGAGCTGAACAGCCAGTAGCTAGGGAGGAGGTATAGGTGGGATTTCTGGGCAAAGAGAGGAAGTAGGAGGAGTGTAGGCATGCAAGAGATACCAATGAAACATGGAAGGAGTTGGACATACAGAATGAAAGAAAGGTAAAAAAAAACATATGGTAAAATGTAGATGAATAGAAATGGGTTAATTTAAGTTATAAGAACTAGTTAGGAACAAGCATAAGTTATAGGCCAAGCTTTCATAATTAATTTAAGTCCACGTCATTATTTGCGAGCTGGCTGGCAGGACAGAGAAAGACTCATTACACCTGGTCTAACTGGATATCTGCATGTAAAAGAATGCAAATAGATCCTATCACCTGCATAAAACTTAAATTCAAGTGGATCAAAGACCTTAACATAAAATTGGATACATTGAAGCTAATAGAAGAGAAATTGGGCAATAGCCTTGAATGCATTGACACAGGAGATAACTTCCCGAACAGAACACCAATAGGGCAGACACTAAGGTCAACAATTAATTAATGGGGCCTCATCAACCTGAAAAGCTTCCATAAAGCAAAGAACATAGTCAATAGGAAAAATGGCAGCCTACAGAATGGGAAAAGATTTTCACCCACTCCACATCTGACAGAGGGCTAATATCCAAAATATATAAAGAACTCAAGAAATTAAACATCAACAAAGTAAATAATCCAATAAAAAATGGGGTACAGATCTAAACAGAGAATTCTCAACAGAGGATTCTCAAGGGCTGAGAAACACTTAAAGAAATCTTCAACATCTTTAGCCATCAGGGAAACACAAATCAAAACTACTTTGAGATTCCATCTTATAGCTGTCAAAATAGCTAAGATCAAAAACACAAGTGACAGCTCATGCTGGAGAGGATGTAGTGCAAAGGGGATACTCCCCCATTGCTGATGGGTGTGCAAACTTGTATAGCCACTATGGAAATCAATACGGTGATTCCTCATAAATTCTTGAATCAATCTACCTGAAGACCCAGCTATACCACTCCTGGGCATACATCTCCACCCTACCATAAGGACACCTGCTCAGCTATAATCATAGCAACTTTATTCATAATATCCAGAAACTAGAAACAGCCTAGATGTTCTTCAACCAAAGAATGTACAAAGAAAATTTGGTATATTTACACAATGGAGTATTACTCAGCTGTTAAAAGCAATTACATCTTGAAATTTGCAGGCAACTGGATGGAACTAGAAAAAAATCATCCTGAGTGAGGTAGCCCAGACCCAGAAAGACAAACACAGTATGTACTCACTTATAAGTGGATATTAGCTGTTATGTAAGGGATATTCATGCTACAATCTACAGACACAGAGAAGTTAAGTAACAAGGAGAGTTCAAGGAGGGGACACATGGATCTTCCTGTGAATGGGAAATAGTATAGATTTTTCAGGTGGACTGGGGGCAGGTAAGGGTGAGAACAGGAAGGATCAGGTGGGGGCTGGGGAGAGACAGGCAGAAAGGGTACTGGGAGTGATGACTGGATTTGGGAAGTATTGTGGAAACCTAGTGCAGTGGAAATAACCTGGAATCTATGAGGGTGACCCAAATGACTACTTCTAGTAATGGGGGATATGGAAGCTGAACTGGTTATCTTCTATAACCAGGAAAGTCTACCAGTGGTGGGAATGGAACAACAACCCAGCCACAAAACCTTTGACCTACAATTTGTCCTGCCTGCAAGATATGCTCAGCAAATAGTGGCGCAGAACTTGTGGGAATGGCCAACCAATGACTGGTCCAACTTGAGGCCCATACCACTAGAGGGAATCTATGCCTGACACAGCCTGGATGACCAGGAACAGAGGCTGAATAGCTCAGAGACCTAGGATAGAACCAAACATGATTGTTTTTTAAAAAAAAGTCAATTCAATGGTTCCTAATGATATTCTGCTATATTCATAGATTGGTGTACAGCCCAGAGAAGCTTCTTCCAGCAACTGATGGGAGCAGATGCAGAGACCCACAGCCAAACATTAGGTGCAGCTCAGGGAACCCTGCAGAAGAGGAAGAGGAAGGATTGTAAGAGCCAGAGGGGTCCAGGACATGGTAAGAATATGGCTCATAGAATCAACTAAGAAAGGCTCATAGGGGATCACAGAGACTGAATCGACAATCATGGAGTCTGTATGGGTATGAGCTAGCTCCTCTGCATATGTTATGTTTATGCAGTGTGGTGTCCTTGTGGGACTCCTAACAGAGGGAGTGGGTGGTGTCTCTGACTCTTTTGCCTGCTCATGGTACCTTTGTCCTCCTCCTGGGTTGTCTCTTCCAGTCTTTATATGAGGGTTTGAGTCTAGTTTTACTGTAATTTCTTATTCCATGTTCGGTTTATATTCCTGGGAGGTCTGCCAATTTTTGAAGAGAAATGGAGGAGTGGATCTCATGGAGAGGGGAGTTGGAGAAAGGACTGGAAGGAGTGGAGGGAGGGGGAAACTGCAGTGGGGCTACAACGTATGGGAGAAGAATAAATATTAAAAAAAAGAAAGAAAAATTGGTAAAGGAAAATGAATTTATATGCAGTTAGATCAAAACAACAGGATAAATACTACTGGTTTCCCTCTATCTTTTTGGTAGCAGTGTTATTATTTTATAGAAAAAATATAAAACACCTCCCAGGAAATCTGCATATGTATTTAACCAGAAAATAAGCTTTCAGAAATGTGTGAAGTCATCTCTTGTGAGTCAAGTTGTTCTAGCTGACACCAAGAATACTAGCCTTATTTTTTTTCTCAGTGTAGGATTTCTAGGGACATTTCAATTCCTTTGGGTCCATTGATTCAATGGTCTGACAATCATAAGGAGGGACACAGGTATCTCCCTCTATCTATTCATCCATATGGATGATGGCTATACAAGGGTAAACAGCTTGGATGACAGGCATATGTTCAGGGGTTATGTGGCCAGTCAGAGACAGTCAGGCTGGAGACAGATACACTGTGGTAATATATTGTGTATCAAATAAAGCTTGCCTGAGGATCAGAGGACAGAGCCAGCCACTGGATTAAACACAGAGGACAGGCAGTGGTGGCACACACTTTTAATCCTAGCACTCGAGAGGCAGAGATCCGTCTGGATCTCTGTGAGTTCAAAGCCACCCTGGACTACATGAGGTTGATTCAGTCTAGGAGAGAAACAGAGCCAGGCAGTGGTGGCACATACCTCTAATCCCAGTACTTGGGAGTCACATGCCTTTAATATGGCTGGGCAGAAAAAGGTATATAAGGTGTGAGGAGACCAAAACTAAAGCCATTTAGGCTGAGGACTCAGAGGTGTTCAGTCAGAGGATTCATGGAGATAGAATCTTGCCTTCCATTTGGCCTGAGGATTCAGTAGTAGTGAGAAGTTTCTCTAGTGGCTTGTTCCTTTGTCTCCCTGATCTTTCAGCATTTACCCCAATATCTGGTTCTAAGTTGTAACACAAATTGCTAAACAGTCTTATTAATAAAAAAAAAAAACAAAACTTGAAGTCAGATATTGGGGTGAAAGCTGAAAGATCAGAGGAATAGAACGAGCCAGCCACAAGTTCTTACTGCTAGGAAATCCTTAGGCCAAGAGAGCTACTTTCTGTATACTCATGCCTTATATACCTTTCTGTGCCCTGCCATCTTACTTCCTCTCTCTGCCCAGCTACATCACTTCCTCTTTCCACCCAGCTCTATCACTTCCTGTCTGTCTGTACAGACCTCCAGACCTCTATGGTTAACTAGTGCTGGGACTAAAGGCATGTGCCACCATGCCTCACTCTGTTCCCAGTATGTCCTTGAACTCACAGAGATCCGGATGAATCTCTGCCTCCCGAATGCTAGAATTAAAGGCGTGTGCTACCACTGCCTGACCTCTGTGTTTAATACAGTAGCTGGCTTTGTCCTCTGATCCCCAGGCAGGCTTTATTTGTTAGAACACAAATAAAATATCACCACAATGAGTTTTTATTGTAAAACCATTTAGATTTCATGCAACAGTACACACACAATTGGGAAGAGTCTGGGGAGAGTTAGAGAAAGGGCAGGAAGGTGGGGTGACAAGTGACATTACAGACAGCAGAGGAGAAGGAGGACAGGGGTCAGAAAAAAAGCAAAATAAGTAAGATAACCCAAGAACGAAAGCAGATGACAAGCAGAAAGTAGTGCAGGCAGCAGGCCTCCAGTGCTGTCCTTTCCCCCACTGGTGTTATTTAGCTTCTTGAGAAGCAAATAGATCCCATTCTTGGACTTTAGCATGGATTTTGTCATGAGGATTGGGACTGTGGTGATATTGTGTTCCCCAAAATATTGTGCACCCTAATAAACTTATCTGGGGTCAGAGAACAGAACAGCCACTAGATAGACATAGAGGCCAGAAAATGGTGGCACACACACCTTTAATCCTAGCATTCCAAAGGCGGAGACCTGTCTGGATCTCTGTGAGTTCAAAGCCACACTGGAAACAGCCAGGCATAGTGACATACACATTTAATCCCAGGAAGTGATGGAAGAAAGCAGAAAGGTATTTAAGGCGTGAGGACCAGGAACTAGAGCCCAGTTAAGCTTTTAGGCTTTTGAGCAGCAGTTCAGCTGAGATCCATTTGGATGAGGACTCAGAGGCTTACAATCTGAGAAAACAGGGTCAGCTGATGAATTGGTGAGGTGAGGTAGCTGTGGCCTGTTCTGCTTCTCTGATCTTCCAGCATTCACCCCAATACCTGACTTCAGGTTTTTTTTTTTTTATTAATAAGACCTTATAAGATTCGTGTTACACTGGGACCCTGGTGGGATCTGGCAGCAACTCAAAGTGAAGCAGAATCAGGGCCATGGCCACCTTCAATTCATTCATGGCAAACTGTTTCCCAATGCAGTTCCTGGGCCAGGCGGAGACAGTGAAGTAAGATTTGGCCTCAGACCTGTTCTTAGTTCATCAACCATTGGCCCATGAACCCCATTCAGAGCTGGGCATTAGGGTTCTCCTTCATGGTCCCAGCCTGACTCCTGATTTTTGACAAAGCCTTTCACTCTTCCAGGACTAGCTCTGCCCCTAGTACTGCTCTCAGACACATGGGATATCATTTGAATAGTGCCAGCACTGTGGGGCATAGAGTGCTACCACATGAGTCTTTTAATGAGTATGGTTAGCCAATTCCCCCACTAATAGCTTCTGGATCTCCAGCCTGGATTCTCCTGTTTGGGACAATATGAGAAGGGGTGGGTCATATTCCTGAACATTATTATCTCTCTATAAAATATACAAATGATTTCAGCATGGGAGTTAATTATTAGTGAACAGATTCAAAACATCATCTTGGTGTTCCTCATGTTGCTTCCTTAATCTTCTTCCCATTCAGGGTCAGATTCAACACTTTAGTTCTTCAAACTACCAGCATCTGTAGTCATGTAACCTCATCTTGCAAAGGTAGTCTCCTGCCATCCAGTGGCTGCACTATGGTTTTTTTGTTTTTTTGTTTTTAAGCTGGTTAAGATGAAATTCTTAGCCCTGGATAAACTTTGTCCTAAAAATATTCCTTCCAGTGAAACACCATGCATCTAACCAACTCTATGGAAGTTGATTTAGCATTGTAGAAGTCACAGAATTATTGAATCAGAATAACACAGTTTACACCCATTAATTATGAGATTTTGGCCATTTGTGTTCTACAGGATGAGTCCTGTAGACTTTGTGGATTTCCACAGGAGTCCTTTGCTGCTTGTCTGGCTCAGCACCTTGCCATTATCCACACAAGCACCATGCAGAGGGATTTCCTCAGGAGCAATTGATGTCCTCATTCCTGTGTGCCATCACATTCCTGGGCATATCAAGCCAGTTTACTAAGTCCCTTCCCTCACGCATAATTTTTTGAACAGGGAAACTATATACAAATTGTCAGAATTTTTATATGCAGTGAATTTTTGTGAGACTAAAGGCCAAAAATGTGTGAGATGACTGTCACTGTGTCCAACCTACAATGATCTGTGAACTTTCACATATATGACTTTAACAGAAGGACCATCAATATAGACAAGAGGTAGATTATTGAATTTACTCTGAAAAAAAGGATATAGAAATGATAGAATAAAGGGTAGATTATTGAATCTACTCTGAAAAGAAAAAAGAGAGGGTTCAGATATGATACAGATAAAAAGGTAGATTATTGAATTTACTTTTTAGAAAGCAACTACTAGTTTTAAATATTTTACATTGGATTGGATTTTTGTATATTATATACAAATTATGTATATTGATACAGATTTTAGATTGATTTTGTTAGAAAACACTGTATGTATATTTCTACTCTTATTCAGTATATTGTACCTATATAGTTCATTTAATAATGTAATACAATTTGCTAATCCTTGAATGTTGTTATTACCAGCTATTAGGATATAAAGAAATGAAAGCTAGACATTACAATCAAACTTGTAGTCATATTAGGTATGTTTTCAAGGTCAAGAAGAGATTTTTTTTTTTTTTTTTGGTTTTTCGAGACAGGGTTTCTCTGTGTAGCTTTGTGCCTTTCCTGGATCTCGCTCTGTAGACCAGGCTGGCCTCGAACTCACAGAGATCCGCCTGGCTCTGCCTCCCGAGTGCTGGGATTAAAGGCGTGCGCCACCACCGCCCGGCCAAGAAGAGATATATTTTAGATAGACAGGTCATCTTCAAAACCTTCAGAGATCTACAGAATATGGCATTTAAAATGTTTTAATAACAGATTTTTTTCTTTGTTTATGACTATGAGACATGTCTGTTCCTGGCAGCACCAATCTACTTCAGAGAAGATATGGGCATTAAAGAAAATGCATATGGAGTTAACTTTCATTGTGGTAAAAGTTAGCCACTGGGTAAGAAAGTGCCCTTGTATTGACTGCTGACAGTATACTGTCCAAAATGGACAAGCAGGATACACACACACACACACACACACACACACACACACACACACACACACACACACACAAGGGGGGCTGCCAATCCTTGCCAAGACAAGTGTGGTTGCAGCTTTGGCAACAGGCATCCTCTGAGGCCAGGACAATATGGCACCATCGCTGAAGTGGCTTTGCAATCCAGAAAAGGTACAGTGCCCCTTCCTTCAAAGGCAGCAGAACAGGCAGTGGGCCAATGGCTCCAGATGTGCAGTGGAACAGTAGCTAGAACAGTTATTCTTGAAGGAGTAACTAGGCTGACAGAGTCTGGCCTCTCAATGGTAGACTGGCATTTAATAAAGGAGATGAAGCCAACCACAAGCTGAGAAAGATGGGATGCTGAGATGAAGCCACCCACAAGCCGAGAAGAATGGGAAGCTGAATTCCAAAAATACCAGCAATTTCCAGAATTTAAAATCCTGGATCATGACATGACACTGGCAGAATTCAAGTTTATCTGGTACATGGAATACTCACACTGAATGTGGGGTCAAGTTGTAGGTCTTGCATACATCCTGCTTCACAAATGAGTCTGTCAGATATGCTAAGCCTGTAGGCTAAAGATGATGCCCCAATGTTGCAGAGAAACCTTGGGTGACTGTCTAGGAATCTGGGTGTTTCTGTCATAACTCACATTTTTTTGTAAGTCACTTGTTTTACTAGGTAATATTATTTCCTTCTCGGGTGTCCGAGGGAGTTGAAGATTAGATAGTTGTAGTTATAGTTTTCCTTGTTAAGAAATTCAGAAAAGAAACTCACTAAGAGGTGTTAAGTGTGTAAGTTTGAAAGACATCATAAGGTAGTTTTCTGTTGGTAATACAAGATAAGATAGAAAGTGAATTAGGTACATTTTGGACTCACCAAGATAGGATAGATAATGGAATATTTTCTTTGAATTTGTAAAATGCAAATGGACTAGACATTGTTGGTGTATTTATTGCTTGTATATATTATATATAGTTATTGTACTAATTGTATATAGTTTTTCTTATATTAGTTATAACTTTTTTATTAGATAAAAAAAGGGAAATGTGGTGATATTTTATTTGTGCTTTAATAAATAAAGCTTGTCTGGAGATCAAAGGAAAAGGCCAGCCATTATAAGTAAACAAAGAAGTCAGGAATTGATAGCACATGCCTTTAATCCTATTACTTGGCAGGCAGAGATTTGTCTGGATCTCTGTGAGTTTAAGGTCACACTAGAAACAGAGCCAGGTGGTACACGCCTTAAATTCCAACACTAGTTAACCATGGAGGTCTGGAGCTCTGTACAGACAGACAGGAAGTGACAGAGCTGGGCAGGAAGAGGACGTGATGTAGCTAGACAGAGAGCAAATCAGATGGCAGAACAGCAAGACACATAGGCATGGGTAAACAGGAAGTATCTCATATTTGGAAGCTGCCGAGTTGGTGAGGTAAGGTTGGCTGTGGCTTTCCCTATTTCCCTGATCTCTCAGGTTTTCACCCCTATATCTGGCTCTGTGTTTTTTAACTTAATAAGACCATTTAGAAATTCATCTACAGTTGTTATTTGCATTTCCCTAATGATTAGTGATGTTGAACATTTTTTGCAAATCTGTTTCCCTTTGTACATTCTTGTTTGAGGAATTTCTAATTTGGGTCCATTCTAAAATAAGGTTTTTTGTTGGTTTTTACTGCTCATTTTCCTGCCTATTCTGCTAATTTATTGGATGAATAGCTGGAACACATTGTCTCTGCTTTGTGTGTTGACTGATTGTTTCCTCTGCTGTGCAGAAGCTAATTTAGTTAAATATACTCATTAGTCTAGTTTAACATTTGCTGACTGTGCTATTAGAGAATATCCCAAAAATTCAGTCTAGCCCAATGTCCCGAAGTCTCTTTCCTATATTCTGTTGTAGTAGTTACATGTTGAGATGTATAGGTCTAGTTGGACATCAGCTTCCCCAGCCCCATTCATTGAAGAGATTTTCCATTCTTCAGCATATTCATTCCTACTGCCTTTGTAAAACAAACAAACAAAAAACTCAATTGATTGTAAATGTGTGACTTTGCTCCTGAGTTCTGAGTTCTGTTCCATTTTGTCTAGCTAATGGATCTCATCTTATGTTCTTTTTCTTATGGGTCTTTGTGGTACAATTTAATCTGAGTTATTATAATTCTACCAACTTTGCTCTATTTGCTCAAGATTCTCTGACTACTTGGACTCTTTCTAAAGTTCTATACAGTTTTCAGAGTGTTTGAAAAACTTTTCTATTCTTTCTCAGAATGTAGCTGAACTAATGTAGCTACCTGGAAAGCCAAGGAACTAGGAGCAAGGCCCTGTCTGAAGGCAGTACAGTGGGGTGAAACCCACTCAGGGAAGCAAAAAGTGACATTATATCCCAAGCAGAAGGCCTCAGAGATTTCTCTCTGTGGCATCCAGGGTTTTGACCTAGAAATAGTTTGAAAAAATAGGGAACTTGTGTTTACAAGAAACAAGAGAAGCAAGTTCAAATTCAAATGAGGTGCTAGAAGCAGAGGCAACATCCCAGTGAACTTAATGCAAGTGTATGGACGATGTGTGTAGGCAACGGTCCCCAGGGTCACAAGCAACAACACTCAGGTAGTAATCAGATACAGGAAGGATTGATGACATCCTATCTCTTTCAGGGTTGACAGAGCAGGAGGCAGAGGGTCACCAAGGAATCATGTGTAGGAGGGCCTGATGGGGGAATATCTTTCTGTATGCTGTAAATATCTGATTGGTTGATAAATAGAGCCATTTGGCCTATGGCAAGGCAGCTTAGAGGCAGGTGGGAAATCCAAGAGAGAGACAGGAAGAAGGCAGGGGAGATGCCAGTGAGCCACAAAAGGAGCAACATGTAATGGGACGCAGGTAAAGCCATGGAACATATGGCGATATATAGATCAATAGTTATGGGCTAATTTAAGATATAAAAGCTAGCTAGCAAAAGGCTTGAGCCATGGCCATACAGTTTTAATTAATATAAGCCTGTGTGTTTACTTGGGGAATGTAAGCGGGAGAGATTTGTCCTGACCATGGGCCAGGTGGGACACAGAAAACCTTCAGCTACAAGGACTTGCTTGAGATCTCCCACTAGCAAGGCCTTTTTTCCCTTTTAAGCTCCTTTCACCCCTCATGGGGCAGCTGTTCATTCATTAAGCCTGCTGAAGAACTTCCAAACACTAATGTGAGGCAAGTTGGCAGATGGCATGGTTAAGCTACACTGTTTTAGTATTGTGAAGAACAAGGTTCCCAAGGCTCACATGACTGACCAAACCTGAAACCTTTCTTGCTCAGGTCAAATCAGGCTCTGACTTGGTACTCCTCTGAGGAATCAAACGTGAGGGATGTTAATCCTTGAATAGACTAGAGGCCTGATTAGTGAGTGATATTAATCCTTTAATAGCCTGGAGACCTGATTATTTTTTTCACAAGAGGTGTGTTTCTTCCTCTGAGCCCACAGACAAGAGCCCATTGTCTAAGCCCATTGTCCACATGAGAACCTTACAGTTGAGCAAGTGTAGGTATCAGATGTCACATAAGTGAGGCCTCCTGGAGCATTTGAGATCCATCTTGACAGTCTGGAAGGAATTCATAATACCAGAGAGCAGATGCCACCTCCTTCCCTGGTCCCAAAAAGGACCTGTCACCTCCTAAAATCTCCCCCTCCCCAATCTCTTTCTTTCCTTCCCTCTCCTTCAAAAAGCATAGGAACAACATGCCATCTTGTGAACTTTATTGCAGGGAGGAAAAAAGATAGTGAAGCTTGCTTTAAAAATAAGCTGGTAGAGGGAGACTTTGAAGGAGAGATTTAGATGGATAGATGAGGGACTGTGTTAGGTTGGTTGAACAATGGATCTTCTGACATGCGTGTCCTAATCTTGGTAGAACTATGAACATGGCCAGTATGGTATGGAATGCATAAAATGAGCATACACATTGGAAAGATGGAGAGATGATCTGGAGACAGAAGTGTCTTTAAATATACTTTAAAATGGTATTGGATTTTAACCCTTAGGAGGACTCTTGAAACTGAGGAATGCAGCTCTAGATTATGGAAAAGGAAAAAGAAGAGGCATAGCAATAACAAAGGGCCTAGCATGGCACTGAAAATCTTAGCTTGATCCCAGCAAAATCATGTAAAATGTCTGATATTTAGAACCATAAGAGCACACACTTCTGTTGTAATCATTTATGGCATCAGTATAAAGCTCATTCAAGGGTACACAAGCAGCAGAAAAGAAAGAAAGACCCAGAAGAGCAGGTGGTGTGGAAGTCATGGAGATTAGTAGGTGGAAGGTCAGACATGCATTAAGGTAGGTGGGGGTCCTGGAAGAAGATGAGAGAGAAATACTGACAGACATGGAGACAGGAAGCACTCAGAAGGGAATAAACAAGGAGGAAAGAAAGAAAGGGATGTGAGCAGGTGGGCTAGGGACAAGAGTGAGTGACAGGAAGACAAAATGGAAGGCAAAATGCCATTGGAGCTGTCTTTGTCCTGAGAAGATTACTGGAGCTTTTTGAGACATAGATGAATCCCATTCTTGGACTTTAACACCAGTCTTGGTATGGGGACTGGAATCCTGTTGGGATCTGGCAGCAGCTCAAAGCGGAGAAGGGTCAGGGCGACTGCCACCTTCAGCTCACTCATGGCAAACTGTTTCCCAATGCAGTTCCTGGGTCAGAAAAGGATAGTAAAATTAGTGGCCTCAGGTTCTGTTCTGAGCTGTGCAGCCATTGTCCTTTTGGCCCTAGCATAGAACTAGGCATTCAGGACACTCTTTCATGGGATTCAGCCTGACCCCCTTCCTTACAGGCCACATATGTATGCCTCTGCCCTGGTCCCTGATTCTTGCTGTCTTATTGTTTTTCCTTTTTTTTTTTTTTTTTGAGACAGGGTTTCTCTATGTAGTTTTGGTGGCTGTCCTGGATCTCGCTCTGTAGACTAGGCTAGCCTCGAACTCACAGAGATCCACCTGGCTCTGCCTCCCGAGTGTTGGGCTTAAAGGTGTGCGCCACCACTGCCCGCAATTCTTGCTGTCTTAATCTTCCACAAATAGCCCTCTTTTCTGAGACTGACTCTAATCCTGCTTTGAGAGGCAAGGAATCAGCTAGTCTTTGGCTAGTTGACTCCTTCATTAAGAATTTCTGATATCCCCAGTGTGGATTCCATTGAACAAGGCAACATGGGGAGGGATGGATCACACTTTTGGGAATTACTGTTCAGGGGAAAAGTCTCTATAATCCTAACATGGAGTTGGATGCTGTTGGAGAAGTTCCTGGAGAACATACCAGGTTGGGGAGCCTCAAGCTCCTGCCTACCTGCCTCCCACTCAGTGGTCAGGCTCCTGCTCCTTCTCAGTCTATGCTCTCTAATTCTATCCCAGGGATGTCCTTCCCTGTGTGCTGCCCTCAGTTTCCTGTCCGAGACTTCACTGGTCCCCCAATCCCTTCTTTTCATATTGACCCTCCCATCCTTTCAATCTGGTAGCATAATGTCTAGATGTCTCAGATGCAGCCACATTCCTGTGAGTGGCTGTCTCCTCAACTCTTACCTGCCCGGCCCTTACTTTCTGTCTCAGCAAATGTTGTAGAGGCCAAGGAGAATCTCTCTCTCTCTCTCTCTCTCTCTCTCTCTCTCTCTCTCTCTGTTTCCACATGCTCAAGGCTCAGAACAATGAGCAGCTAGCCCTTATCCTTCTGCGTGGCTCTTCCTTTCTTGGACACTAGGCACCAAGGTCACAGCATAGTCCAGGGCCTAGGACAGTGCCAGGAATGTGGATCATTCTATTAACTTCTCAGTGAGGAAATGAAAGTATCAAAGAAGAAAGAAATGTCTATTTCACACAGCGGTGGCTGATTCTGTAGACCAGCTTTCTGTTCTTGTTGATGAAGCAGAGGCAGAACCCTATGTCTCCATGTTTCTGTCACAACATAGGACTTGGCACAGAGAAAAATAACTTGAATAAATGTTTTTGTGTGTAAATTTAGCTAATTTAAAAAATAAAATGCATTAGAATATACAAAAGGTGAATATTTTAAACAGTAGTTGAGCAACCTGATACTCCCCTATCTGTTAATGACCTCATCATTGATCCCTAAGAGGAACTGTTCCCCCCTAGGTAAACTCATTCTAGCTAAACAATATGCTTACAAGCTGTTCTGTGAAAATTGATTCAGCGTGGCAGAGGTCACAGAATTGTGGACACAGAAAAGCCTTCCTTTTCTTCATTACTTGCCGGGCAGTCCACATTCCACAATAGGATTAGTCCTCCAGTCTTTAGCTATTGTTGCAGCAGCTCTCTGGACTATAACTTTTAAACTCAACAGCTATTTCAGGAATGTTTGTTAGTGTTGGGTTAGAAATCAAAACTGTGGAGGAGAAGATTCATTGGTGTCCATCCTACCACAGTGGGCTCTGTACTTTTCCAAACATGGCTTCAGTGAAGTTCTAAAAACATGAAAATCTTTTGATACTCATTGTTGTGACCTCTGCCACGCTGAATCAATTTTCACAGAACAGCCTGTAAGCATATTGTTTATCTAGAATGAGTTTACCTAGGGGTGAACAGTTCTTCTTAGGGATCAATGATGAGGTCATTAACAGATAGGGGAGTATCAGGTTGCTCAGCTACTACTTTAAAATATTCACCTTTTGTATATTCTGATGCATTTTATTTTTTAAATTAGCTAAATTTACACACAAAAGCATTTATTCAAGTTATTTTTCTCTGTGCCAAATCCTATGCAGTGAAAATTTTGTTGAGTTAGAAATCAAAACTGTGTAGAAGATTCATTGGTGTCCATCCTACCACAGTGGGCTCTGTACTTTTCCAAACATGGCTTCAATGTAATTCTAAAAACATGAAATTCTTTTTATACTCATTGTTGTGACTGATTGGGGAATTAAACAGAAGTGTTGGAATGGGTGGAGAATGATGGGGACATATATTCATCCTTTAAGAGATCTGACAGAGCCGGGCGGTGGTGGCGCACGCCTTTAATCCCAGCACTCGGGAGGCAGAGGCCGGCGGATCTCTGTGAGTTCGAGGCCAGCCTGGGCTACCAAGTGAGTCCCAGGAAAGGCGCAAAAGCTACACAGAGAAACCCTGTCTCGAAAAACCAAAAAAAAAAAAAAAAAGAGATCTGACAGATGAGGAAAAAATGCCTGAGTGTCAGTTTACATAGGAGAACCTAAGTATGAAGATTCATATTTTAGAAATGGTGAAAATGTCAACAAACAGTGAAGTTTGATACACACACTGACACAAATTTATATGACTTTTGGGAAAAGTAGTCTGCCAAAAACCTATGTTGCCTCCTTAAATACCATCTCTGTAGGGCACAGAAAATGTATCCCACCCACAAACACCTGACGACATCATGTAGGAACCTAGGGAATCACAAAGACTAGATATATACCCAGAGACTACCCTTTTCTCTACTCATTCCACACAGTGGGCACCTCACCTTGGTCCTCCTGAGAAGGGCAGGAATGAGTGACTGTGTCGGGCCGACTCGGTTGCAAATCGAGAAGGGTCAAACACCTGCAGGGAAAATACCGGGACCAGGTCAGGCAGGAGTCAAACTTCTGCTTTCAACTCATAAGGGAGCCAAATGTCCAGAAGCGAGAGTAGGAGTAGGTATTGATCCTGAGACACCTTCCCCTGACCTTCTCCCATTGCCCCTTTTACCTCTGGGTTTGGCCACACAGATGGGTTGTGATGAAGGCCGTAAAAGGAGAGCATGACTGTGATACCTGTGGAATGAGTAGGACAAAGAGAGACTGGTTATGCCGGTGGGGTAGGGCACTTGCTCCCTTATTCAGTGGAGAACATGTATATGCAAATGGCACACGTGCTGGAAATCATCGTTTTGTTATAGGAAATAGGGTGGGCCAGGCCAAGTACTGTGCACAGGCTAGTTGCCAAAACCAATGAACCTAGGTGTGAGAACAAGGAAGCATTTGAGAATCACTATTATATTGAGTGAAGTGATAACTCTCTTTCATCAAATGTCTTCCACGAGCCTTTTGCCACACTCAACATTCACAAGCAACTTCCAAAACACACTATTGTATCCCCATTTGTCAGATGAGATTCTGCAGTCTCAGCAAGACTGATTATCTTTTCTTGTTTACACAGCTTCAGTGTGGCAGAAGGGGAAATCACACCCAATGATGTGATCCAGTGGGTATTTTTCTACCATGATATGGGACTAAGATCTGATGATCAGTTAAACTCTTCCATCAACTTGAGGTATCCTCAGACAGTGGAACACATTTTATCCATGACTTGTGAGTCCCTGAACTTTCTCCTTTGCCTGCACCCATAGAAAAAAATGCATCTTCCCAGGACTTACCTAATTCTCTTTTGAATCAAGTAATAATTTAACAACTAATGCCTAAAGGCTGAAATTCATTATAGAGGTTGATTTTTATTTACTGAGATTTTGCTGAATTCTAACTGTATGTAAAGCAATTCACACACTACATTCTAACTTAAAGTAAAAAATCCCTTCATCACTACTGATAAGGAATGGGATAGTCATTAGAGACTTCACTAGTTCAGAACTCCTAAAGAAACATGGAATTTTCATTCTTCTTTGCCTGGCTGAGTTGATCTGCGAAGCCCATACCTTTGGGCAAAGAGCGTCCATCCGGGAAGGTGACAGGTGTGCTGAGATCTCTGCTCACACTCGGTACAGGTGGGTAGAGCCTCAAGGCCTCCTTGATGCACATGGTAGTGTAGGGCATCTGGTACAGGTGGTCCCTGAAATGAGGCCAATCTAAAAGTCATACAGAGCTGGGATGACCAGGAGCTCCCCATTACCAGAAGGCAGGAATCTCTTCTATCCTGAACTCCCACTCACCAGGTGATGGAAGTTCCATCTCCTAGAAGACTCTGTACCTCCTCCCTGCATCTCTTCTGATGTTCAGGTTGTGTGGCCAAAGCATAGAAGATCCAGGAGACAGCACTGGCTGTGGTGTCATGGCCTTCAAACATGAACGTATCTACCTCAGCACGAAGGTCCTTGTCAGAGAAGCTGCTTCCATTTTCCATCTGGAAAAGGCCACAGATGAGAGAGCAATGTTTGTTCCTCAATCTGTGATTCTAGGTTAAGTCTCAAGCCTTTGATCAGGTTTCACACACTCACTCTGGCAAACAGGAGGATGTCCAGGAAATCCAATCGCCTTTTCTTCTTAATCTTCTCCAGCTCTCCCTCATCCTGAAGCTGAGCCTTCCTCAATTTGATCACTTGGTCTATCCAAGGACAGCAGTTACCAGGCAGAGATAAGAGCAGAGCTCCCAAGAGGCCCATGTACCCTCTTTCTCAAACTCTATTCCCTCTAGAGGTCAGGATAAATATGGTCAAGGGTTGGGTAAGGTGTGAGAGTCTAGTACATCTGATAGAGATCAGGCTGCCCCTTGGGAGAACAGCTGAGGATATTTTTCAATGCTAATGGGATGGATTTCATTTAATACCACCAATGTGATACCCCAGGTAACCACTGCATGCCATCCAGCACCCTACGTCTTAGCTTCCTTGTACTAGGAAAGTACCCAACATGAATTCATCTCACATCCTTCAGGATGAAAGAACCTGGACCTGCCTCAGATATCATGGCTAGCCTCTTTAGACTGAGCCTGGTAAAAGAGGGGAGAGAAAAGAAAGAAACAGAACCTGTGTGATCATGGGTAAGTCGGTAGGCATTGTTGGCCTGGCGGCCATTAGAGGACACACTGTAGATGGTGTCATTCTGGTGAAACATGTTCCTCACACGGGAAAAAATGAGATGGTTCAGATCCTCAACTGCTTGGATGTAGGACTGGTATTTTCTGTGAACACAACATAGTGACAATAAGGAGATATGACCCAGAGACAGAGTGGTAATTCCCTTAATTTGGATAGAGGTAACACTAGAACTCATGTTGTTTCTGTCTTATACTCTTGTAACCACCATGTCTTCAGAAGATAGCATGGCCATTCAGGCTTCCATCTTTCTAGGAATCCATGGTGCATCTGAGGCATGGTGGTGTCTGATCTAGAGTTAGAGGTTGGCCTAATTTCTTACTGTATAAGGGAAGATCTTGTGTTTTGTGGTTGTTAGTATCTAAGCTGTTCCATCTGCTTCTTGGGTAAGGCCACACTAGTTGGCAAGACCAAAGACCCTATATTTCAGGGATATTACTCACCTATCCAGCTGGACACTGCCTTCATGGCTGAAGGCACACTTCATGATGGTGTCCAAGGTCATCAAGGAGATGTGTTGAAAGATCTCCAGGGTGGAATCCTGGCCAACAGTCTGTTCCCATTTATCCTGTAATGGAAGTAGAGACCTGACCCCAACTCTCCAAGAAGGCTGGTGCTGACTAGACCAGACTCATTTCCTGCACTCCAGATACCATTTTTCTGACTCTCTGTACCAGATGATGTGATGGCTGATTTCCATTGTCAGCTTGGTTGGATTAAGAAACACCAAGGGGACTCCCTGGTAACTCACAGGATATTCCAGCTAAGGAAGCAGGTAGGCTAATTGTGGACTTTTACTTTCCTTCTGCTCCTCCAAATTAATCCCCCAGCTCTGCAACAGAACATCTCCTGGAGCCTTCCTTCTTCCCTGCCTCCATCTCCAGGGGATCCCATAGCTCTTCCACTCCTAAACTCCCTTCCCAACTCCAGCTTTATCCTAGCCCCCAACCCCAGCAGGTACTACCCAGGAACCCACTAGCTACTCTAACCAGGGAAGCAATTGGGCTAGCTGCAGATCTTTGCCCCTTCCTCTATTCCTCCAAGTCCAATCACCTAGTGTCATGCCCAACTCTTAAGTAGACATACTGCTGTGGCCTCTCCTCACTCTATGCCCCCATTCCCAGGGGACTAACTAAGCAGATCCTGGTGGAACACCTGCTTCCCACCCCCTCTTGTGAAACCCCTCCATAATCCCCAGCTCATCACCATTCCTAAGTCCCAATACCCAGAAACCAATTTTACCTGGAACCTCCAGTGCCCACACCTATCAGGACCCAGAAGATTTTCCTACAGGCAAAACACAGCCACCACACACTCCTAAGAACCACAGAGGAAACAGAAACTAAGGAACAAAACACCTACTCAACAAAACCAAGACCAGATAATAGCACCTAGAATTATAATCTTCCCAATCCCAGAAGCCTAGACACCAGAGTAAAAACACAGTCAACAAAAACAGCCAGGACAATATGTCTCACTAGAGCCCAGCAGCCCTATCACAGCAGGCCTTGAATATTCCAATATAGTTGAAGCACAAGTAAAAGACCTTAAAACAGCCTTTATGAATATGATTTGATTCCTTAAAAGGAAACAAATAAATCCCTTAAAGAAATCTATGAAAACACAAATGAACAATGGGAGGAAATGTACAAAATAAATCAAGTCCCAAAAATGGAAATAGAATTACTACAGAAAACCTAAACTGAGAGAAGTATGGGAATGAAAAGTTTAGGAACTTGAACAGGAACCAGGGAGGTTCTACATTCACCAATGAAATACAAAAGGTAGAAGAAAGAATCTTAGGCACCGAAGATACAATAGAAGAAATGGATACATCAGTTCAAAGAAAATGTTAAATCTAAAAATTCTTTGGCACAAAATATCCAGGAAATCTGGGACACTACAAAAAGATCAAATCTAAGAATAATAGGAATAGAGGAAGGAGAAAAATGTTGGTCAAAGTCATAGACAATATTTTCAACAAAAATCATAGAGAAAAATTCTCTATCCTAAAAAGTGAGATGCCTATCAAGGTTCAAGAAACATACATAACATCAAATAGGCTGGACTGGAAAAGAAAGCCCCCTCAGTACATAATAATCAAAACAGTAAACATACCGAACGAAGAAAGATTATTAAAGCTTATTAAAGGGAAGACCAAGTAACATACAGAGGCAGACTTCTCAATGGAGACTCTAAAACCCAGAAGAGCCTGGACAGGTGTGCTGCAGACTCTAAGAGACCAAGAATGCCAGCCCAGAATACTATGTCTAGCAAAACTTTCAATCACCACAGATGGAGAAAATAAGACATTCCATGATAAAAAAAAACAAATTTAAGCAATATCTTTCTGCAAATCCCGCCTTACAGAAGGTGCTAGAAGGTAAACTCCAAACTAAAGAGGTTAACTACATAAAAAAAAAAACCCACAGGGAATAAATAATCACAGACCAGCAAAATCAAAACAGGAGAAACAGACAGACACAGCCACCCACACCACCACCACCACCAGCAGGAGCAGCAACGAAGTAACAGGAATAAAAAAAAAAAAAAAAGCATAGGTCATTGATATTGCTCAACATCACTGTCTCAATTCCTCAATAAAAGGACTAACAGAATGATGCAAAAACAGGATCCATACTTCTGCTGCATCCAAGAAACAAACTTTAACATCAAGGAAAGACATCATCTCAGGGTAAAGGGTTGGAAAAAGATATTCCAAGCAAATACATCTAAGAAACAAGCTGGTGCAGCCATTTTAATATCTGACAAATAAATTTCAAACCAAAACTAATCAGAAGTAATAGGGAAGGACACTACAAAGTCATCAGAGAAAAAAGTCCACCAAGGTGACATTGCGATTGTTAACATCTATGTCCCAAACACAAGGGTACTCAAGTGTGCAAAAGAAACCCTACTATAGTTTAAATCACATAGTGACCCTTACATATTGATAGTAAGAGAGTTCAATACCTGACTCTCACCAATGGACATCCAGACAAAAACCAAACAGAAAAATTCCAAAACTAACTGATGATATAAACCAAATGGATCTAACAGATATTTACAGAACATTTCACCCAAACACAAAAGAATAGACCTTCATCTCAGCAGCTCCTGGAACTTTCTCCAAAGTTGACCATATTCAGATACAAAGCAAGTCCCAACAGATACAAGAAAATCTAAACAGCACCCTGTATCCTATCTGACCACCATAGGTTAAAGCTGGATATTAACAACAGAAACAACAGAAAGCTTACACACTCAAAGAAACTGAACAATTTTCTACTGAAAGGTGTGTCAAGACAGAAATTGAGAAAGAAAGCAAAGACTTTCTAGAATTGAATGAAAATGAACACAAAATATACCCAAATTCATGGGACATGGTGAAAGTTGTTCTAAGAGGCAAGTTCACAGTACTAAGTGCCTACATAAAAAACTGGAGAGATCTCATACTAGTAACTTAACAACACACTGGAAAGCTCTAGAACAAAGACAATAAATCATACTCAAAAGGAGTAGGCAGCAAGAAATAATCAAACTTAGGGCTTAAATCAATAAAATGGAAACAAAGAAAAAATGAAAAGAATCAAGGAAAAAAACCAGGTGGTTCTTTGAGAAAATCAATAAGACTGACAAACTCTTATCCAAATTAACAAAAGACAGAAAGAGAAGATGCAAATTAACAAAATTAGAAATGAAAAGGGGGACATAGCAACAGACACTGAGAAGGTCCAAAGAATAAGAATATACTTTAAAAACATATACTCCACCAGATTGGAAAAATCTAAAAGAAATGGATAATTTTCTCAATACATACTACTTATCAAAGTTAAATCAAGGTCAGATAAGCAATTTAAACAGAACTATAGCCCCTAGTGAATTAGAAGCTGTCATTACAAGTCTCCCAACCAAAAAAAAAATCCTAAGCCCACTTAGTTTTAGCACAGAATTATGACAGACTTTCAAAACAGTTAATCCCAATACTACTCAAATTATTCCACAAAGTAGAAACAGAAGGAACATTGCCCAATTTATTTTACAAAGTCACAGTTATTTATCCTTGTACCCAAACCACATAAAGACACAACAAGGAAATAGAATTACAGACCAGTTTCCCTTATGAACGTAGATGCAAAAATACACAATAAAATACTTGCAAACTTAATCCAAGAACACATAAAAAAGATCATGCACAATGATCAAGTAAACTTCATCTCAGAGATGCAGGGATTATTCAATAAATGAAAATCAATAAATATAATTCACCATATAAACAGACTGAAAGGCAAAAACCACATGATCATCTCATTAGATTCAGGAAAGGTCTTTGACAAAATCCAACATCCCTTCATGATAAAAGTTCTGGAGAGATTAGGGACACAAGGGACATACTTCAACATAATAAATGCTGTTTACAGCAAACCCATGGCCAACATCAACTGGAGAGAAAGCCAAAGCAATTCCACTAAAATCAGGCAAATGGATTGAATTAGAAAAAAAATCATCCTGAGTGAGGTATTCAAGACTCAGAAAGACAAATGTGGCATATATTCTCTTATATGAGTATATTAGCTATAAAGTCAATAATAATCAAGCTACAATCCATAGAACCATAGAGGATAGGTATAGAGTAACAGACTAAAGGGAACTAGATCTTGTTAGGAAAGAGAAATAGAATAAATAAATATGAGTAAAGGGGGTGGGGCTGGAATGGGAGGATTAAGTGGGGAGGGATAGAGAAGAGAGGGTTGTAGGAGGAAATACAAGGAGAGATAACTAAAATTGAGGGACATTTGAAGAGTAGTATGGAAACCTAATACAGCAGAAAATTCCATATATGTATATTAAGGTGATCTAAATGAAATTGCCAAAAAATGAGAGAGACTGAGTCCCAACTGGCCATCTCTTGCCACCAAACCAAGCTTTCAGTACTGAGGTTGGTTACATCTAAGCTGCTGGCCAAAGGGGCCCACAGGGACCCCCAAACAACCTGGTCTATTGCCAAGACTGTAGTTTGCTCTCTACAAACTGACAGCAAGGCCCCATTGTTAAAGACAATACCTACACAACTCATTGAACACAGAGATGTAGAGCTGATGCCTTCATAGAGACTTCATCCCTATATTCCAGCATCTTTGGTAGAGGAAAATACTCCACATGTTATCAAAAGAGAAACATAAACACCAAGACACAAGACAGTCACAAACTTTTTATCTACAATGATATAGTGCCTGCAAGATATGCTAGGGCAATGGTGGCACAAAGGTTGTGGGCATAAACAAACAATGTCTTATTTGACTTAAGGCCTATTCCACTAGACAGAAGCCATACTCAACACCTTCTTGAGTGACCAAGAACCTGAGACTGGATAGTCCTTAGTGATAAAATGACTTCTCATGATATTCTATTACACTCATAGATGAGTGCCTTGTTCAGCCACTTTTAGAGCAGCTTTCTCCATCAGCAGATGGGAACAAATACAGAGACCTATAGCCAGACATTATGCAGAATGAGAAACGTTGAAACTTACCTTTAAATAGAATTTCTCCATAAAATCCCTCTCCTCAGAGCTCAGGACACCCCACAGAAGAAGAAGCAGAAAAAGTGTAAGAGCCAGATGGGATGGAGTACATCAACAAAAAAGGCCCTCTACATCAGCATGAGCAGAGCTAATATGAACTCACAGACACTGAAGCAGCATGCACTGGGACTGCTTGGGTCTGCACCAGATCCTCTGATTATTTAGTATGGCTTCCAGTAAAATGTTTTTATGAGATTCCTGAGTGTGTGAATGAGTGGGTCTCTGATTCTTGTGCCTTCTCTTGGGTCCCCTTTCTTCTGTTGGTTTGTTTTGTTCACCTTCTGTGTGACACTTTTTGTTTTAGCTTATCATATTTTATTTTGTTGTATTTTTTAAATGAATGAATGAATGAATGAAAACATAGCCACTAGGGTAAAGGTTAACAACTGTCATTTATACCTTCTGGGAGAGGGAAAATCAGTTTTCTCCAATGGATTGATACTGGGTATATCAACCACTCCAGAACAGGTCTCATGTGACCAACATATAATAGACTCCACAGTTTTGTGTGTGTGTGCTTTTATTTGGTTACAGTTTGATTTTTTTTTCTTTTTGGGTAATGTTTTATTTTGTTTTCTTGGTTTTGGTTTTTGTTGTTGTTGTTGTTGTATTAGGTTTTTGTTTGATTTTAGAGAAATAATTTGAAGTTGGGTGGGTGGGAGGTGGATAGGATCTGGAAGGACTTAGGGGATAGGAAGAAAATGATTAAAATATATTTAAATTTTAAATTGCTTTAAATAATAAAAATATAATAAAAATAAGTAAATACATTTTCGGTCCCCCCCCAAGAAAGAAAAAAGAAAGAAAGAAAGAAAGAAAGAAAGAAAGAAAGAAAGAAAGAAAGAAAGAAAGAAAAAATACAGACAGACCAAGGACATCATTGAGGCATACTTTTGAGTGTCTCTGTGTAGGCATTTGTAGAATTGAATTAAGGTAAGAACTTCCATGAATGAGAACATCACCATTCCATGGGTTAGGATTTTAGACTAAATAGAAAGGGGACAAAGGAGAAAGTCAAGGAAGAGTTGGTATTCCTCTTTCTCTGTTTCTGATTGGGATCATGAAACAACTATTCATTCTTTCTCCACCACAATGAACTGTATTCTCTGAAGTGTGAGCCAAAATAAACCCTCTCTCTCTTTGACAGCTTCTTCTCAGGTCTTTAATCTCATCAACAACAGAAATAGCTAATATAGACATCTTTTAGAAAACTAAGTGTGAAAAATATTTATAGTCTAATACCTACTTCTCAGAGGAAAATTATAAGATTAAACATATCTTCACTTTGAATTTTGTGAATCAGTTACAACCTTTCATTTGATGAAGAGGACCCCAGGGAACCCTTCATTTTTCTGACAGATGAATGAAATTTGAAAGAACTAATGGAAACTCAAATATGGTAATAAAATAGTCAAGGAAAAGAAAGCCCATGGGCCTACACATGTGTTCCTAATGGGGATCATCTTGATCTAAACTCTTTTTCATTCATCAAAAGTTCAATGAGCACTATGAAGTCAGAAATTTAGAGTCATATGGGGTATGATGGTACATCTAGTTTAGCTGTGGGAATGTGGCCTCCTCTCCTCTCCTCTCCTTTCCTCTCCTCTTCTCTCCTCCCCGAATCTGGATCCTCTCGGTGGCATTGACTTTTGAGGAACCTATTTTACATAATGAATTGAGTGTTATTCCATATGACTGTGTCTGATGGTTTCTATGTTAAAGAGCAGAATCTGAGTATGTGCTATGAGTGGGTGTGTGGACATGAGAGTGAAAGAGATGCAGGAGAGGCACACAGAGAGAAGACTCACCAGCATTATATGAACAGAATCTGCCATGATTCTCACATAAGGCTTCAGGATATCATAGTGGAAAGCTGGGGTTAACATTCGTCGGTGCTGGAACCATCTCTCTCCATTCAACAGAAGCAAACCATACCCTGGACAGAGATGGTTGTGTAAATGAGTGTATGAGCAATGGTATTAGAAGACTAGGGGCAATTTGGAGAGACAAACATTGGAGATCTTGGAGGAACAGGAAGACAAATAAGGATGGAAAAAGACTAGTACTTTTCAGTAATGTGTTTTCCCCAGTTGGCCTGGTACTTACAATGTGATCATGATAGCTACAAGACAAAGATTTTAAACAGTGAGAGAAAGATAAAGAAGGACATATACGTCAGACTACGAATGTTGGTAAATAGGAGATATGGAAACACAAGGAAGAGGTTAATGTCTGGTTAGAAGAGAAACGAAATTACAAGTAAAGGATATATCTTGAAGGTAATGACTCATCTCCCATTGTTCTCAATGAGTTGATAGAATTCTTAGCAAACCCAAGTGGAGAGTGACCACAGTTGGTTTTTAATATGGCTATACATACCAATCCAAGGAGCTAGAAGTTTGTAGGCATGATGACCTTT
Source organism: Peromyscus californicus insignis (assembly GCF_007827085.1). Lineage (NCBI taxonomy): Eukaryota > Metazoa > Chordata > Mammalia > Rodentia > Cricetidae > Peromyscus > Peromyscus californicus. The sequence goes on from NW_026294573.1 coordinate 38,250,404, forward strand.
GGGGTCTGAAAAAAATGAAGCGTTAGTTAGAAACAAAGAAAGATGAAGCAGTCTGAAATGGCTGCAGATGAGACTAGAGAGAACCATGAAGTCTTGATAACTGTCTGTTGGCAGTGCCTCATGCTACCTCCCGCTGTCTGCCATTCCCTTCTTGACAGTTTGGCTTAGGGAGGCAACCTCCCTATATCAGAAGCTAAACATCTCTGGGATTAGAATAGCGAGTTACTGAGAAACAGAGATTATTATATCCCCAACCGCAAGGAATAAGACAACCTTGTGTTTAACTGCAGTTTCTAGTAGCTTAGTCATCCACGATACAGAATAGAGCAATTAGAAGATTCAAACCCAAGTAGCTATAGATATGAAATTTATTTTTATTTATAACAGTTCAAAAAATAAATAAATTGAACTCATACTACTATTTTAATGTTGCTGTGCTAAGTACCAAGACAGTATTAAGTAAGAATTGCTGACCATACACAAGGTTGTAACCAGGAAAAATGAAAGGTACTGTTTAAGCATTAGTAACTAAATTGTCATTTATTCCTGTAACTTCATAGGCCCAGATATAAACCCAGAATGGAAGATCTATGGTGGTGATGGAGTTTCACCCTCACCTGATCTTCCCAGAATCACCTTCATGTAGTCAGGGTCATACACTTGGAAGCGCAGCTTGGTCCCCCAGAGCCACTGTGGACAGGCACTTGGGAAATTCTTTATCCGTGTTAGAATATCTTGAAGCTCCTGGTCCTTGGGGATCTGATATCAATAGAAATATTTTGTGCCACATGTGATGACTTGTGTTTGTAATCTCAATACAACACGTGGAAGGCTGCAGCCAGAGGATCTCTGGTTGGTATACAGTCAATATAGGCTACACAGTGAGTTCCAGACCAGCCTGGGATAGCTTGCAAGATATTGTCAAAACACAAACAAACAAAAAACAAAAAAAAAATGAACTAACTAACAAAACCTCAAGAGTAAAATAAAAAGAAATCATCTCTTGTTTTAGTTCTTGGTCTTAAATAAAGGGCAGAACAACCTCAGGGACATGGTGAGGACAATTCAACAGAACCTGGAATTGCAACCCAGTTCGATTGCCTTTTAGTGCTGTCTTTTAGACCTTTGCGCTCTCCCTTGATCTGAGCCAGATGCTGTTGTCCTGTTAGCTGAAGCTGTACTTCCCAGAAGCTAACCCTGTAACCTCAGTTCTAGCCCTTATTTCACATACTCTGTCGCCTCTTAAATGTGGTCAATATGTAACCCTTGTCACAAGACTCTCCCTGCAACCTTTTGCCTAGTTCTGCGACCGTTCCCCTAGAGGTGAGAGAGGCTCTCCCCAGCCCCTGAACTGCTTTTTTTTTTTTAATCTCCTTTCTGGAAGACTTGTGCCAGGCCCTTGGTTGGTCTCTGAGGTACAGTGTGCTTAGCAGCATGGAACACACACTACAGGGTATGCAGGAGGAAAGCCCATAAATAAATGGACTTTGACTAATAGAACATCTCTAGCAATGACCTTCACATCTGCAAAACAACTTTCCTGACCCTTAGGATTTAAACCTAGATATCATTTATCCAGGCAGCTCTTTCAGTCTTAGGTAAGCTTACATGATCAGTTGCTTCGCCCAATAGCAAAGTGAGTCCCTTTAGCACACTTGGCACCCCCTGAGATTCCTGCCTGTTGTTACTATGCACAGGACAGATTCTACCACACCAATAGCCATGTTCTCAGACAAGCTCTGTGCTAGGAGCTGAGGATGAAGAGGAACGGGGGCAAGGAACCACCAAGAAGTCCAGCTTTTTTGTTTGTTTTGTTTCTTTGTTTTGTTTTTTGAGACAGGGTTTCTCTGTGTAGCTTTGCGCCTTTCCTGGAACTCACTCTGTAGTCCAAGCTGGCCTCGAACTCACAGAGATCCGCCTGCCTCTTCTTCCCCAGTGCTGGGATTAAAGGTGTGCACCACGCCTGGCCGAAGTACAGCTTTCTGATAACAGGTGAGGTTACAACAGAACCTGGGATTGGAACCCAGCTTGATTGCCTTTTAGTGCTATCTTTTAGACCTTTGCTCTCTCCCTTAATCTGAACCAGATGCTGTAGTTAGATGAAGCTGCACTCCCCAGAAGCTAGCCCCATAATCTCAGTTCTAACTCTAGTTACAGAAGTTACTCAGCCTGGAAAGGAAAAGGCTTAGGTAGGACCAACCACAACCTCCCAAGTCCAGGACTCTCAGAACAGATGATAGATCTGCATGAGGAAGGAGTGTGCAGCAAAGCAATAAAACCAGGCTCTTTTGAGCAGGGAGCCCCTGTTGCTGAAGTGAGCCCAACTTGATGTGTGTCCCATCTTGAGCAGAGTGGCCCATGAAGGACCTGTGCTTGTTTTATAGCAAGCTCTGTTCTGTACATCTGATGGCCAGTCTCTGAGACACCATCCTCCCTGCTCTCCCACCCACCTTTCCCTTCCCTTCATACCTTGTGCCCAAAGAACCAGTGAGAAGGTGGGAATGGAAACTGCTGGGTGGCTCTGAGTAGCCATCGCCTGTGCAGGTAACACTGGACTGCCTTGAAGAGCAGCAGGAGCAGGCTGAGCACAGAGGCTACTTGGAGGAAGCCAGAGATGCTTCCTGGGAATCTGGTGGGGCTCAGAGCAGAGACACTCATGATACAACAGCTTCTGGATCAACTGACTGTCCCTCACTTTCACTGAACACTCTTGTGTCTTCCAGCCCCGGGAAGACTGCCCCACCTACTTATGGGAGGGAAATGGGTGTGAGCAGAGCTTGATTTCAAGACCAGAGTTGATCAACGTGAACAACCTACTTTGGAAAACAGTGAAATGAAAGGCATCTCAGGTGACAGTGGTTAAATGTCATTTTATCCACATAGCTCACAAATATTTGTGAAAGAGCCACAAACAGAGCAGGTGAAAGCTGACTTCAAGGAGTTCAAGGTTTAGTTTAGCAAAAGCTCATTAGAAGTGGCTGTTTGTTTTATTTCCAAGATTTTAGGAATGGAAAAAAATTATGACAAGGAGGTAAATTGAGGGGTTACATGGGGAAAAGTCATTGCAAGCATGCTATAGGGTTTCCTACTGGCTATCAGAGCTGTCTGTGCCAGCCTCCTCTGAAATATTCCCCTGATCTTGTTACATTCACCATCCAGTTATGACCCACAGTGACTGTGTTGGTGAACAGTGTATTGAACTTAGATTCAGGAAGGTGAAGACCCAGGTCAACCTCATTACACATGCAGTCAGCAATTTAACATCTCTGAGCTCAATGTCATCATTTACAATGTGAGATCATAATCCCTTTCTAGATATCTAATAAGGTACACTGTTTTTTCATCATTAAACAAATTTCACAAATATTTATTAAACTCACAGTCTTGTGATTGATGGCAGAAAGCAGTATTGGTGCAATAAAATTTGATAACGTTGTATTGGAGGAAGAAGTGTTGTGTTAGTTACTCTCCTGTTGTTATGATGAAACAAAGTGATCAAGGCAACTTATAGAAAGAGGATCCATTTGGACTTAATGGTTCCTGGGGGGTATGTATCCATCATGGCATGGAGGCATGGTGGCTAGAGCAAGAAGCTGAGAACTCATATCTTCAACTACAAGCAGAAAGCAGAAAGAGAGAATTGGAAGGGGTGAAGCTCTGAATTCTCAAAGGTCACAACTAATGATGGATTTTCCCAGCAGGGCTTCACCACCTCCCCAAACTGCACCACCAAGTACAAAACCTGAACCTAAGGGGAGCATTTCTCATTAAAACCATCACAAATGTAGATGAATTTCTAAATGGTCTTATTAAATAAAAAACACAGAGCCAAATACAGAGGTGAAAGCCTTAGAGAGATCAGGGAAATAGGGAAAGCCACCAGTCAACCTTACCTCACCAACTCTGCAGCTTCCAAATGAAAGTTACTTCCTGTCTACCCACGTCTATATGCCTTGCTGTTCTGCCATTTGACTTGCTCTCTCTGTTCAGCTATATTACTTCCTCTTCCTACCCAGCTCTGTTACTTCTTGTCTATCTGTACAGACCTCCAGACCTCCGTGGTTAACTGCTTTTGAAATTTAAGGCGTGTGCCACCACACCTGACTTTGTTTACAGTGTGGCCTTGAACACACAGAGATCCTGCTTGCCAAGTGATAGGATTAAAGGCATGTGCTAACATTGCATGACTTCTGTGTTGTGGCTGGCTTTATCCTCTGATCTCCAGGCAAGCTTTATTTATTAAAGCACAAATAAAATATCACCACAAATGTCTACCACAGAAGGGAAAAACTGAAACAGAATAGAGCTAAAGGAGACAGGAAATCACCCAGGTAAAGGGACAGTCACCAATGAAGTCGGGCAGAGCATGGAATGAAAATATGTTTATATTCAGGACCTTCGCTCTCACTTTTTCATGATTTTCTAAGGTCAACAAGGAAAGTTCAAAAGCAAAAGATATTTCAGTAAGAATTCTATAGAAGCCATCTCTCCTGAGACTGCAACTTAGCCTGCTTCTTCACACACCCAAATCCATTTCCTAACACACATCCTTCATTGCCCTGTATTTGATAGTTGTCTTCCTTCTTCCCTGAGCTCTGTTAGAACCCATGCATCTATGTATACCTTAATCCACCCAACACTCCCTGATTCCGAGGTCATTTTCCATCTTGAGTTCTTTGATCTCAGGCTCATAATGGCTAACATGAACTGCACATACTTTGTTCAAAGTAATGATCAGCTTTTTTTTTTTTTTAATTTATTTTAATTTATTTTGCAATACAATTCAGTTCTACATATCGGTCACGGATTCCCTTGTTCTCCCCCCTCCCGTCCCCCTCATCTTCCCCCCAACGCCCCCCCCCATTCCCATCTCCTCCAGGGCAAAGCCTTCCCCACAGACTGAGGTCAACCTGGTAGACTCAGTCCAGGTAGGTCTAGTACCCTCCTCCCAGGCCGAGCCAAACAATCCTGCATAGGCCCCAGGTTTCAAACAGCCAACTCATGCAATGAGCACAAGATCTGGTCCCACTGCCTGGATGCCTCCCAAACAGATCAAGCCAATCAACTGTCTCACCCATTCGGAGGGCCTGAAATGATCAGCTTTTGCTAGTTTTCTCTCCTAACTACCCTATAAAACAACATTAAAAAATGTAAACATCTCAATCTAAAGTAGAAAGCCAAGGATTACTCTGTAGCAGGCTTTCTTTTGGGCCACCAACCAGCTCCAAAATCATGACACAGGGACTTCTTATTAGTTTTGGATGCTTAGGCTTATATTATGTTTGTCCCACTAGTTCTTACAACTTAATTTAACCTGTTTCTCTTCATCTATGTTTTGCCTCAGGCTTCTTTTTACCTTTCTTTCATTCTGTATGTCCTACTCTGTGTCTGGGTGGCCCTGTGAGTCTCTCTCTCTCTGTCTCTCTGTTTCGCTCTGTCTCTCTGTCTCTCTCTCTCCCTCATTCTCCTTCATTCTCTCTCTCTCTCCCCATCTCTCTTCTTGAGCCTAGATTCCTCCTCCTATTTATTCTCTCTGCCCATCAGCCCTGCCTATCCCTCTACTGTCTAGCTATTGGCCATTCCGCTTTTTATTAGACCAATCAGGTGCCTTAGGTAGGCAAGCTAAATACAAATATAACACATCTTTACATAATTAAACAAATGTAACACATATTTTCCTGGTTAAACAAATGCAAAATAAACAAATGTAACATATCTTTGCCTAGTTAAAGTAATGTTCCACAACATCATTCAGCTGGTAAGATTTGCAGCCAGGCACTATGGGTCAAAACAAAATCTAGAGGGTTGGGGATTTAGCTCAGTGGTAAAGTGCTTGCCTAGCAAGCTTAAGGCCCTGGGTTCGATCCTCAGCTCCAAAAAAACCCAAAAAATCTAATGTTAACTATTAATGTGGAGAAAGTGAGGACTAGGCTAAGCAACCAGTCCATGTAGCAGCTCTGATTATAACAGGATCATTCTATGACAGTTATAGTTTTTTTGGGTATTTTGTTTTGTTTTTGTTTTGTTCTGGTGTTTCAAGTGGCAAGAAGACATGGCACATTATCTACTCTATATATTGGCACAAATGTAGCTCTTACTATTCAGAAAAGCTTCTGTGAGAAGACGTATGGCAAGCTGTGTGACTAAATGTGCACAGCCAGTGAACATGATGTTCATGGAGAATTCTGGAGGATTTTAGAAAAACTTAAAACAAAATAATAAAAACAGAGTGTAGCGGGGAGAGATGGCTCAGTGGTTAAGAACACTGGCTACTCTTTCAGAGGACCTGAGTTCAACTCCCAGCACCCACATGGCAGCTCACTACCATCTGTAACTGCAGTTCTGTGGGATTTGATGCTCTCTTCTGGACTCCATCAGCACTATACACATGGGGTGCTTGGACACACAGGCCAGCAAAACATCTCTACACATAAAATAAAAAAATAATAATAAAGCAGAGTGTAGAATTGTGTGTAGACTACAAACTTACATATTATTAAAATTGTAACTAAGCATCATATGTCCTCATGTTTTCTGAGAATGGTGTAGAGGCCTGTGCCTTCTGTTCTGACTAATAAATACTGACTAATTTGGAGAATTAGAGAAATGAAATGCATAGAGCTTGAGACTGGTTACGTCTGAGTCCAGTGTCAGATGCTACAGTTTGAGGGTAAATAAATGTTTTTATTCCTACATGCTTCTTGGTTTGTTTTATTTGCCAAAGGTAAAGGTAAGGTCAGTCTGTTCCCAGGGCAGTAGCTTGAAGAGGATTTTTCCTGTGGGTAGATTGCATCAGTATGTTCTTGATTTCTGAGTTTGGTAAAATTGAATTTGATACCAGTGCAATTTTATATCACTCACTTATATTTATATCTCTCCAAAGGCCAAATATCTCAGATAAACCTCTTATTATGTTTTAAAGAATTATCTATGTATTATGCATACAGTGTTCTGCCTGCATGTATGTCTACAGGCCAGAAGAGGCCACCAGATCTCATTACAGATGGTTGTGAGCCACCATGTGGTTGCTAGGAATTGAACTCGGGCCCTACTGGAAGAGCAACTGGTGCTCTTAACCTCTGAGCCATCTCTCCAGCCCAAACCTCTTATTTTTCAGTTACCTTTTGATTTTTATTTTTCCAAAATGAACAAGTCCCTGGTAAAAACTACATTGAGAGAAAACTTAATATAATTACGTACCTATGAAATTACTAATAACATTGGCAGAAATGCCTATGAGAAATTTAACAGCTTAATTAATGTCAAAGAAGCTTATGTGCCTTTTTAAAGAAAAATATGAGAAGAGAAAGATCTATGCATATTAATATTTCTGAATTTTGGAACCACTAAACATATTGATTTTTCTCCTGAAGCCACAATAGAATACATATTGTACAAGTATAGGCAGATAACATGAATAAAATGGACATTTTAAAAGAAAATGATCAGTTACACAATGAAATCAAAGAGCACCTTTTTGTTTTGTTTTTTGTTTGTTTGGTTTTTTTTTTTTTGAGACAAGGTCTTACTATATAACTCTGGTTGATATGGAACTCACTCTGCAGATGAGGCTGTCCTCAAACTCAGCCAGCTTCTGCCTCCCAAGTGCTGGCATTAAAGGTGTGCACCACTATACCCATCTGGTATGTTCTCTCCTTTGTTGCTACTAGCTCTGATCTTCAGATTTGGGTATAAAATCTGAATTATGCTCAGAGCCAAGAAAGTGGAAAGGGACTATAGGGGAGGTGGAATAAGGAGCTCTAGAGAGGGGGATAGTAGGTCACAGGCGCTCTGAAAGGCAAGGGGAGAAAATGGGGGGGCACTTTAACTGAGGAGGGGTGGGGGAACAATGAAAGAGAGAGGGACAAAGAAATAAATGGCACTAAGGATTCCAGAGAAAACCACAGGGAAATATATTGATCCAGTGTCTTGCATAGAAATACATCATGTGCGTGTGTGTGTGTGTGTGTGTGTGTGTGTGTGTGTGTGTGTGTGTACATATATGTGGGGGTGAGTATAGAGTTATGCTAAACAGGGAAATGACATTCCTCCAGGAGCCAATGACCACCTGACAAAAACCCTAGGGCTGGCTATGGGAAGCCTCCCTTTGAGTTGTCGGTCAGGAGAGTCTGAGGACTCCCAAAACAATGCAGGGTATTGCATTACCCTTGGTTACTTCCCAGAACTCAAAGGTAAGACCCTACTGCCGATGACGCCACACATTGGGACACAGGACTTGTTGGAATCTGAGCAGGTACCCTCGTACCTGTTGGATGCTTTCCTAGTGCTTTTGTCCTTTCCAGCACCCATTTGCTGACTGTGATTATTACTTTTAGTTGTCTAATTGTCTATTTTCTCTCTTCTCCAAGAAATGAAAGGACAAATCATGTTTCTTTCATTGCCCTGAGCTGTCTATAAGAAAGCCCCAACTGAGCAGGTATCACAGAAGAAGACACTTGAGGTGTGTGTGTGTGTGTGCATGTGTATCTGTGTGCCTGTAATACAATAAGCAGGAACTACCCGTGTTATGAAAGACTTTTCATGGTGACAAGGAAGTGCTCTCTGGCTGCAGTGCCGAGAGAGGGCTGTTGGCAGGTGTCAAGTAGAGGCAGGTTGCCAGGTGGGGTTGTCAAGCTTACTGAGGTGTGAGAAGAAAGCAATGGAGCCTTGGAACAGCAGCTTTGGGGCACTGGTCCAAAACTTGTTTAAAGGTATAAGAGAAGGAAGCAAGGCTTGAGGATCTTCTATCCTCCTTAATCAGAGTCATGGAATCTTTCTCGTGACAGGGGGCTCCTGAGTTTCCTGGCTTTCTGTTATGAATTCAGATTCAGTAGTGAGAGCCTGGGCAAGGTTTCCCTATGCCTAGTCATTCCTGTATGGGCAGTTTATGGCTTCCTCAGCATCTATGCCCAAGCTATACACAGCTATTGGGTTAAGCACTTCCAGGAGAAGGTGGGGCTTCCTTGTAGGAAAGGGTTCAAGACCATGGTGGTAAAGAGCCTGACTGGCAGGCTAGGAGGGTTGGGTTATTTTCTATCCTGAATGGTCAGTTATTGACCTGGTCTTATTGTCTATTGAAACTCTTACCAATATAGATATGGTAGAAGGAATGATTTTGGTGTAACAATCTTAACCATGACTTTTTACATTGGTTCCTGATTTTCTAGAATTGGTTCTCCCCAGCAAATTAGGGAGCCAGGATAGTGGAGGTGAGGGGAAGTTATGTATCCCCAGAAGAGAATGGGGCTTCCTCAGAAAAGGGCTCAAGGAATATGTGGGAAAGAAACCAGGATTTATGTCCAAATTGTGAGAATAGATGACCAAATCCAGTAGCTGGAGAGTTTCTCTCCAGCTCCCACCAAGCCCCAGCAGTCCCGCAGCCCATTTATAAAATAAACACACAGACTCTTATATTATTTAAACTGTTTGGACTAATGGCTCAGGCTTCTAGCTATCTAGTTCTTACGTCTTAAATTAACCCATTTCTATAAATCTATACCTTGCCACATGGCTCATAGCTTACCAGTATCTTACATGTTGGTACTCATGGCGGCAGCGGCGGCTGGTAGCATCTCCTGACTCAATCTTCCTGTTCCCAGAATTCTCTTCTCTGTTTGTCCCGCCTATACTTCCTGCCTGGCTACTGGCCAATCAGCATTTTATTTATACAGAGCAATATCCACAGCAAAGTCCCCACCCCACTCATCAAAGAATGTAAATTACTTCTTTCTCCAGTGCATCTAGAGAAGGCATGCCTCCCCTCCCAGCCCTCCCTTGCCATATTTGATGTTGGAAGGTCATCCACGGCATGAGGTGGCAATAGAGATCAACAGAATAACATCAGTTGGGTGCTACTAATCCAGTAACTTTAAAAATGGAAACTCCTAAGCTTCTAGATGGCCTGTGTTTGATACCTTAGAATACTTAGCCCAATAAGGCTGCTTCCTCATAACTAGATAAAGTGGGGGAAAGCAAAAAGATAAGAACAGAGATTCAAAACTGGAATTCTCAGGGCTGGAGAGATGGATGGCTCAGCAGTGAAGAGCACCGGCTGCTCTTCCAGAGGACCCAGATTCCCAGCACTCACATGGCAGTTCACAACTGTCTGTAACTCCAGTTCCACGGGATCCGACACCCTTACACCAAAGCACATAAAATAAAATTAAAGAAATCACAAATAGAATTCACACATACATGACCTGGAAGCCTTGAGAGGAACCTCCTTTTCCTGTCACCGTGGGGCTGATAGAACAAACAAACACCTAAACCCACAGCTTCATCATGTTAGCTCATTTTTGTATTGTTTTTATTTGTTTGGTTGGATTTTAAAACTTTTTACTAGTACATATTCATTATACAAGTGATAAGCTTCACGTGACATTTGACTTCAGATATATCGTGCTTTAACCACATTTGTCATTCATTATCTTGTGTTGTGTTCCCCATTCTGTGACAATCCTCTTTCTTTTCCCAGAGTCCCTCTTCTACTTTCATGTGCTCTCTCTCTCTCTCTCTCTCTCTCTCTCTCTCTCTCTCTCTCTCTCTCTGTGTGTGTGTGTGTGTGTGTGTGTGTGTGTGTGTGTGTGTGTGTGTGTGTGTGTATGTGTTTAGCTCACTATGTGGTCCAAGCTGGCTTGGAATTCAAGGTCATCCAACTGTTTTCTTCCAAGTGCTGAGATGAGACAACCTGTCCTACCAATGTCTTAAGTATAATATTAATTAACCTCCTGGACTTGCAGGGTGTCTTCTATCAAAGTGAGAAACATGACTGGGAAGCAATGAAGCTTGAACTTGAACTGAGTACCGGGGAAGCTCCTATGACTGCCAACATTAGTCCTTTAAAATCCATTGAGTTTTTCTCCTTTGCTGATTATTGAGTATATCCACTTCAGCTGTGAGTCCAAGAACCAAAGAAATAACTTTCAACATTTTTATATATAGTACTAGCTGGAGGTAATATCTTGCAGAGTTAGGGCAATGTTCTTTGGAGCTTAATGTATTTAGAAATTGAATAATCAAAATATATTGTACGAAAAATTAAAAAAATAAAAATCAACATCTAGTATACCACTATTTTCCCCACAACCAGGCATGCTGGGTCCAGAAGTCAAGGGATAGAAATAAGAATGGCACATATTCTCTGTTACCCTTAGTGACTGAACAACAAAAATTTTTCTTCCTGTCCAATAATCATGTGGTCAAATGGCCTAAAGGTTCAAATATGAGAAAAGCTTCCACTCACATCCAACCACTATTTTGCTGATCTTGAAGTTAAGACCAGTATCTGGTATTTGTGGCGCTTGTGACTCTGAATAAAAGAAAACTACTATATTGGCTGATGACTGATCCTGATTCTCAAGATGACCTTGGTAGGGTCCTTACTAAAGAAAGGGAAAGGATGTCCTGAAACACATCTTTTGGCAAAAAAAAAAAAAAGTGGAAAAAGATAGCAACCCAATACAAGCAGGATGAAGGTTTAGGTTACTCCATTATGCAAAGACAACACAATTTACCGAGGAGCCTTTTAAAAGTAAACAGAGCATGAAACAGATGGTGGAAGACAATAGTCTAAATATTAACTGTAACCTTGTGATCAGTGGGAAAAAAAGAGTGTGTAAAGGCCAGTCATTTATTTATTCTTCACTTTTCTTGCAAATATGTTCATGTATATCAACATTTGTTCTTCCCATCTACACCATTCACATTCAAATTAAGATATGTTAACTTCTTTTATATCACAATATGAAAATCACAGAACACCAAGGAGAAGAGTAAACATGCCATGACTTTTATACTGTTTCAGGAGGAAAGTTTAGTGTATTTTCAATGTTAGAATCCACAGTTGGGAAGAAACAGTGTCTGTCGTATTTCTGATGGTCAAAAATAAACTCACGGTGGTTGGGTATCCACCAAATCTTTGTTTGCAGATTAAGTAGTTTCAAAGGGATGAATCATACCAAATTGATAAGCATGAAATGTCATGTTTGGCTTTTAAGTTCACCATGATGGTAGTGAATTACCCAGCTACTCAATCAAACACTGGTTTAGTTCTGCTGTGAATAATGACTACAATTAGTTGACTTCAGTTACAAGAGATGATTCTTGATAATCTTGGTGGGCCTAACCTTGAGGGTGAAGCTCTAGAAGCTAGATGATGGGAGAAAGTGATTTGCCCTGAGAATACCTGAAAAAATGTACTTTTTAACTCAGGGAAAGCCAATGCAGACATCTGACCTGCAGAAGTAGAAGATTGTGGGTATGTGCTGTTTAAACCAAGAAAACAGCGTTAGTTCATGATAGCAAAGTTGGACAGTCGCGTCAGCACAGTCGCGTCAGCACAGACCCAGCCACAGAAAGGGGAAGATGGGTGAGAGGGCAGGCAGGTGGAGGGCAGAAAGGTGACCAGAAATGAGGAGGATACTGAAGTACGCAGGTAGGAGATCATTAGGAAGATAAGTAAGTGGAGAACCTAGAGACAAGAAGATAGGAGACATCACAGAAGGCAGGTGGAAGGGAAGGCCAGTGAGCAGACCAAAGCCAGGATAAGGAGAGATGGCAGGTAAGGGACTGGAGCAGGTGACAGGAATGCAAATGGCCGGCCGGCAGCAGTCACTTAGAGCCTGTCCTTGCCCTCACCAGGATTATTGGAGTTTTCTGAGACACAAATGGATCCCATTCTTGGACTCAACAGAAATCATCATACAGAGACCCTGGTGGGCTCTAGAAGCAGCTCAACTCAGAGCAGGGTCAAAGTCATTGCCACCTTTATCTCATTCATGGTAAATTGTTTTCCCAGTGCATTCTCTGGGCAGAAGGGGGCAGTAGAGGGAGAAATGGTCTCAAGCATTGTACAGAGCTCGGCAGAGACTGGACCTGGAGCCCTAGTTCAGAGCTGAAGGTTTGAGACTCTATGACGGACCCACCCAGGCTGCATTCCTCATGTCTCATACATATCTCACCTATTCTACCCTTGACCTTGAGTCACAGATTCTCATGTTTTGGCAAAGCCTCCTTTTATCTTCCTGCTAGTGTTGACCCTAGTCCTGATCTCAAAATCTATTAGGTCAGAGAAAGCACTCAGAGGTACAGTCTAATACACCTACCATTTTACGACTTGATCTTTAGTTAGCTCTCTTCTCCCACTACACGTTTCTGGCTCCCCAGTGTGGAATATACCTAAGGGGCCATATTCCTAAGGGTCACTAGGACGAAAGTTTTATGATCATCAGTGGGAAATCAGATGTCAATGGAGAAGCTGCTGAAGAAGGCATCAGATTGGGGATCCTCAGGATGATGCCTCATCAGTCTCCCACTCAGTCCTCAGGATCCATCCCACTACCTCTCATTCATAAGCACCTGAAACCTCCTGACTCTACTGAAGAGATGTCCTGTGTGTCATCGTCTGTTTCTTCTTCTGGATGCCTCTGTTCTCCCTTGACGTCTTCCTCTACATTAACCTTCTGTGTCTTTCATCAGGTCAGACAGTGTCCAGATGCCGCAGCAGCATCCATAGTTTCTATTGACTGCTGCCCCCACCTTTTACTTACCCAGCCCTACTTCATACCTCAGCTCATGTTGAGATCACAGAGAATGTCTTCCCCCATCCTCTTTCTGAACCTCCTCAGGCCAATGAGTAGATGGTCCCCATCCCTCTGCCAGCTGCTCCTTTATGTTCTGTGTACCCAAGACATCATCAGTGCTTTCTTCAAGAACACACCATACCCAGGGCCTAGGATAGTGCCCAAACTGGAACATTTCACAAGCTACTTAGTAAGTGGAAAGGTGCGTGAATGAGGGCAAGGTGCCTATCCCAAGTGCAGGTATTGGTGAAATTATTAAGGCCACTCCACGTAGTTAAAAGGAAAGTTTATTAGTGGCGTAACTTACAAATGAAGGGATAGGTAGGTCGCAGGGTCTGGGGAAGGTGTATCGCAGTCCAGCGGTGTTCTCTGGAGCTCTGCTTGGTCAACCTCCACCATCCAGTGTCCAGGAACAAAGAGATCTGGTCCATCTGGATCTCGGGTCTTCAGGGCCCTCCCTTGGCCCCGCCTTGTAGGCGTGACAGTTACCGAAGCCTCAATGGGGGTTGGAACTTCCAAATCAAAGCTGGAATGACTACCCACTACATGCAGGTGCTTGATTCTTACAATACCTTTCTCTTCTTGTCCCTGAACTACTGGAAGATTTCTTTATCTCTATGTTCCATCTCTTAGCACAGAACTTAGCACTGAAACATGTCCTTTAATTCTTCATGTTTGAATTAAGTTACAAAACAAACTATATTGGAACATACTGAAAGTACCTACTAGTTCTCCCACAGAGTAGATTTACTTGTACTTCACTGTTCTCTGGCTTCAGCAACCTTATTCAAAGTCATTGCCTAGGAGGAAGTACTCAGCCCTTGGGTAAATTGAATCTAGGAACCAGTTTACAAATGAACTGCCTTAAAACCTGGTGTATAGAAGTTGATTCAGTGGTTAAGGAATTTATATGATAAAAATTCTGACCATCCTTGTTGCCAGTAATACTAAAATGTTTGTGGCAATTTGTATTCTACAAGGGAATTCCTCAAGTTTTTGCAGGTTTTCCCAGCAGCTCTTTTGAAGTTTGTCTCTAGAATATTTGGATGACTTCAAAGTGTGCCTACCAGGACTTTTCAAATGGTATGCTTCAAATAAAAATAATGGGTTTCCTCAAAGGCAGCTCACTGATTCCATTTTTAATGTCTTTTTGTAAATCATATATTTACATTATGATTCATAACAGTAGCAAAGTTACACTTATGAAGTAACAATGAAATAATGATGGGGGAATGTCTTTGAGTAAGCTGCGAATATGTGTTGCTCTGATTGGTTGATAAATAAAGCCATTTGGCCTATGGCAAAGCAGCTTAGAGGCAGCCGGGAAATTCAAAGGGAGAGATAGGAAGAAGGCCGAGAGAGACGCCAGCCATCCGCCCAAGGAGCAACATGTAATGGGATGCAGGTAAAGCCACAGAACATGTGGCAATATATAGATTAATAGTTATGGACTAATTTAAGATATAAAAGCTAGCTAGCAAAAGTCTTGAGCCATGGCCATGCAGTTATAATTAATATAAGCCCCTTTGTGTTTACTTGGGGGACACGAGTGGGAGAGATTTGTCCCAACAGCTGGCAGGCCGGGACACAGGAAAAACTTTCAGCAACAAAATAATTTTGTGGTTGGTGTTATGCCCAGATCTCAGGGACCCCCAAAGGACCACCACAGAGACCAAATCCCATATGTAAAAGCAAAGAGCCCTTTTTTCAAGCTCAACCTTGGTCTCTGTCTGTCTGATGTGAGAGCAGAGAGCCTTGAGCCCAGGAGGGATAGGGTTTTTATTAGAGCAGAGGTTGGGGTGAGGGGATTTCCAGGTTTCAGGACCCTGATTGGTTGACATTTGTCTAGGGGTATCTTGGTAAAAAGGGAAAATAGGTGTGTGCTAGGCTCAGGGACATCTGGTGATCTTATCTAATCATATCTAAGGGTTGGAATATTTGAGGTGTCAGGTACTTCCCCTTAGATGCTGACCCATCACTGGGTGAATCTCTGGGTGGTGTCAGCTTATGGCTTTTTCTGGATCTGGGTGTTGCCTGCCAGTAAGCCTGGCAAGGCAGCTGTGTGGTCAAGCTATTTTGCCACCCCCAACATGAGGAACTGTATTAAAGGGTCACAACACTAGGAAGGTTGAGAACCACTGGGGTTGAGGGGTGGTTCAGTGGCTAAGAGTACTTACTGCTCCTCCAGAGGACCCAATTTCAGTTCCCAACACCCACATCAGAAAAATCACAGCCCCTGTAACTCCATCTCCAGGGGGATCTGATATTTCTGGCTTCCACAGGCACCTGCACTCATGTGTACACACATGCAAACTTACACACACACACACACACACACACACACACACACACACACACACACACACAAACACACACACACAAACAAAATTAAAAATAGTAAAAATAAATCTTAAAAATTAGGAGTCAGATGAGAGGTGATGTCAGGTTTGGTTGTGAAAACATGGACCTGGTATGCATTTCACTGCATGGGTGACTTGTGTCTATAGAGAAACCTGGCCCCAAGACAGAGTGTGATTGAGAGTAAGAAACCAGGAAATATACCATTGGCCACTGAAGCTGCTATTAGTCATTCTATCTGTTGGTATAGATAGAATGGTACTAGGTTGGTACATACTTCTCCTGTACACATTACTGGGACTTGAAAGTGGGACATACCTGGACCCACTGTGATGTTCTTTCCCTTGGACAATAAACTCAGTGTGGTTTGATCTGGTATCTGGGTTGTCTCTGTTCCACTGGCTTAAATATATGTATATTTTGTGTGTATGTGACATGTACCATGGCATATATGAAAGGTCAGAAGGAAACTTGCAGGAATCAGTTCTCTTATTCTACCTTGTGAGTCCCAGGCATTGAACTCAGATCATCAGGGGAGGCAGCCTGAACTCAAATCATCATCAGTGGTGATGGTAAGTGCCTTACTCACTGAGCCATCTTACAGGACGTATCTCATTGACTTTTGAGGAACCTATTCTCATGACAATGGCTTAAGAGTGTTAATCCATGTGTCTTAGGATTTGTATTGCTGTGAAGAGACACTATGACCATGGTAAACCTAATAAAGAAAAACATTGAATTGGGGCTGGCTTACAGTTTCCGAGGTTTAGTCCATTGTTATCATGGTGGGAAGCATGGCAGCATGCAGGCAGACATGGTGCTGGAGAAGGAGCTGAGAGTTCTACATTGATCTGCAGACAGCAGGAAGAGAACTGGCTTGAGCTTCTGAGACCCCAAAGCCCACCCCCTAGTGATGCACCTCCGCCAACAAAGTCACACCTACTCCAACAAGGCCACACCTCTAATAGTGCTCCTCCTTAGGGGCCCTTGGGGGCCATTTTTATCCACATCACCACACCATGTGACTGATGGTTTTTACATTAGAAAGTGGAATATGATTGAGTGCTATGAAAGGGTATGCAGATGAGGGAAGAGAGAGGTGGGGCAGGCATCATATGCACAGAGTCTGCTATGGTCCTCACATTAGGCTTCAGGATGTTATAGTGGAAGGGTGGAGTAAAATCTGCTAGTGTGGGAACCATGTCTGTTCATTTGACAGAAGAAAACCAGACCAGAGATAATTGTGTGCATGAATATGTGGCAATGAGATCAGAGGAAAGACTAGGGGTAATTTGGGAGAGGCAGATGTTGGGAGTTATGTGGGAAGAAAGCTGGGAAGTCTGAATTTCTTGGACCAAGATAGCAAAGTGTGGTACTTTTCAAGAATATTAGTTTCCTAGTTGACTTGGTACATCTAACACAATCATGAGAGCTGAGATAAAGGTTGAAACAGTGGGGGCAGGGCACTGAAGCACATAAATAAATGTCAGTCTTATGACAGAGATAATTAGGACAAGCTGTAAGGAGCTATACTCGCATTGAGGAGATGGCTCACACTAGCACAAAGAAGAGAAAGCCTGGTTAGAAGAGAAATGAGGCCTCATTTTAGGGGTAGGTCACTATAGTGATCCACCAAATCTTCAGAGATGCATCATGTTAACCCTGACTGAGAAATAAACATGTTTTAAAAACATAATGCCTTAGTTACTGTTCCATGGCTATGACAAAACTATTACTGTGGTGAAACACCATGACCAAGGCAACTTAGAAAAAAAGCATTTAATTGGGGGTTTGCCTGCAGTTTCAGAGGGTTAGTCTTTGACCACTATGGCAGGGAGTGTGGTGGCAGGCAGGCAGGCAGGCATGGTGCTGAAAGCTACATCCTGACCCACTGGCAGGCATAAGGCATGCAGAAAGAGAGAGAGACTAGGCTGGGCATGGTCTTTTGAAGCTTCAAAGCCCACATCCAGGGGCACACCTCTTCCAACAAGGCCACATCTACTTCAACAAAGCCACATCTCCTAATCTGTTGGAGCCCACTAGGTTTCCTAGTGGCTTTACCCAGCAGGACTGCATAAGAGGTTGGTTGGACCATGGGCCTGAGTGCCAGGTGTTTGTAAGGGTCTACACTTGGTTGTATCTAGCAAGGGTGAGATCTTTTGCCCCTCCTGTAGTGGGTAGCCATTCCAGCTTTGATCTGGAAGTTCCAACCCCCATTGAGACTTCGGCAACTGTCACGCCTACAAGGCGGGGCCAAGGGAGGCGCCGGGGGACCCGAGATCTGGATCGGCGGGCGCTCTCTCTGTTGCGGGACCCTGGACTGGAGAGGTGGACCGAGCAGAGCTCCAGAGAACACTGCTGGACTGTGATACACCTTCCCCAGACTCCGCGACCTACCTATTCCTTAATTTGTAAGTTATGCCATTAAATAAATCTCCTTTTAACTACGTGGAGTGGCCTTAATAATTTCACCAATATCTGGCGCTCACGTGGGGCAAGTTCCAAAGGCCTGGGTGGCTCCCGCCCTCAGCCTCCTCCCCGGCTGGCGGGTACCTAAACCTGCCTGCAGAGTTCCATAGAACCAGGGAACGCCTACACGGTTCCATTCCCGAAAAAGGGAGCAGCTAGTCCGGTCTCAGCTCCCTAGCTTAGCCCCCAGACCAGCAAAAAACCGCTGTGAGTGAGGCGATCCCCCTCCTCCCCGAGTGCGAGCCCCGGCTCCCACCATCCCGGCTCCCCGCCATCCGGCTCCCCCGCCATCCGGCTCTCCGCCATCCCGGCTCCTGCCTCCAGCTGCTGCCCGCCAAGGTTGCCAGCAGGCCCTGCTTTGGAGCTGTACCAGCGCCTCCTGCTGGCTGAAAAGCGCCACTACACCCCCCCACCACCAAAAGGTAAGATAGGCAAACCAGCGTTTTATTTCAAGTAGAAGTACTTGATAATTTTACACCTTAAAACTGACTAACAAATTTTGAGTAATTCTTGTAATATGGCTGACAACATTACCTCACAAGAATTTGAAAACCTTTTTGCCTGTATGATGAATGACATCTTCCTGGAAATATACGACCTTCCTAAGGCATATCTGGCCTGTACCATTTTGGTATTCATTGTAATAATCCACACAGTGTTCAAACACTGGTTTAATAGCAAGAACAAAGATGAGTCATTATTGGGACTGATACGGGCTTTAAGCGAGAGCAATGAAGGCTTACAGAAAAAGATTCTCTCTCTGGAATCTGCTTTAACAGATAGCAATGAGACCTTAGAGAAAAAGATTCTTTCTCTGGAATCTGCTAACCAGGATTTACAGGCTTTCAAAACTAACAATGAGGGCTTACAGAAAAAGATTCTCTCTCTGGAATCTACTTTAACAGATAGCAATGAGACCTTAGAGAAAAAGATTCTTTCTCTGGAATCTGCTAACCAGGATTTACAGGCTTTCAAAACTAACAATGAAGGCTTACAGAAAAAGATTCTATCTCTGGAATCTGCTTTAACGGATAGCAATGAGACCTTAGAGAAAAAGATTTTTTCTCTGGAATCTGCTGATCAGGATTTACAAAACAGGCTTGTACCAAAAATTGATCTTATTGATAATAAATGTGAATATTTAATGGACAGAACACTAACTCTCCAGACACTATATAAGGAAGAAAGATTATCATTAATTGATAAGATAAGGTCCATGGAATCATGTGTTTCTGAGGAACATAAAAACTTCTATGATTCCATGAGAAATCTGGAGTCCCTTGCCAGAGAGGAGGTTCACTCCATAGAACAGACTCTAGGTGCTCGTTTGCAGGCCTTAGAAGAAACTCTCAGTAAACATGACAAGGGACCTAATAAGCAGAAGGGCAAGACCATAGAGGTTGTAACATCTCCAAATGGCTCTACGCAATGGCTTATCCTGTTATCATCCATGAGAAGCCAGCGGATGACACACACCCCGAGCCATATACTACATATACAGTACAACCAATTTCAACAAGGGACTTTAAAAATATAAAGGAAGCAGTAGTTACGTATGGGATACACTCCACATATGTAAAACAATTGTTAGATTCGTGGTCTACCTCACATAGAATCATCCCAGATGACTGGCATCAGTTAATTTCAGCTGTTCTAGAATATAGTCAGCAGCTACAGTGGAAAAGCTGGTTGAGAGAAGAGGCAAAAAATTTAGAACAACAAGGTAAAATCAGAGGTTTTGTGATCTCCCAAGATCAAATACTTGGTGAGGGATGTTTCGCTGACAGGAATGTACAAGCCACTTATGATGAACATACAATATCCCTATGCCGTACAGCAGCTCTAAATGCTTGGGAAAAAATTCCAGAACCTGGAAAACCAACTGAGGTATACACAAAGATATTTCAGGGACCACACGAATCCTTCACTGATTTTTTACAAAGACTGAACACAGCTATAACAAGAGCTGTATCAGATAAAGAATTAAGAAAAGTATTAACTGAGTTCTTGGCGTTCGACAATGCTAATGCAGAATGCAGAAGAATACTTACACCATTAAAGATCAGATCAGCTCCTTTGGAAGAGTGGATTCAGTATACTAATGGTGTTGAGTCTCGTAACTACAGTAATGAGGCTTGGATAGGAGAGACAAATCCCAGAGGTGAAAGAAGGCCCCGTGTTACCAAATGTTTTAAATGTGGTACACCAGGTCATATAAGTAAAAACTGAGCCGGGCGGTGGTGGCGCACGCCTTTAATCCCAGCACTCGGGAGGCAGAGGCAGGCGGATCTCTGTGAGTTCGAGGCCAGCCTGGTCTACAGCGCAAGATCCAGGAAAGGCGCAAAGCTACACAGAGAAACCCTGTCTCGAAAAACCAAAAAAAAAAACAAAAAAAAACAAAAAAAAAAAAACTGTACATGGGGTACTCCTAGGAGTAATACTCCTTTTAGGAATAGCCTAAACAGGAGACCCCAACCACCTCCCGGATTATGTAGAAGGTGTGGCAAAGGCCGACATTGGACCAGTGAGTGCAGATCAAAAATAGATATACGAGGTAACCCTTTACTGGCGGGAAACGCCTCAGGGGGCCTCTTGCAGGCCCCCAAATCAAATGTAGTACGAACATTCCCAGCCACTGTGGAAGAAATTCCTCTCCAAGACAACTGAATAAACCAATGCCTAATGTAAAAACCGATACTGCAATGGATGATAAAACAGCTCTGATGGATGGATCACAGTTTACAAAGAACACTATAAAACAAATATTTTGGCAGACTTCCATAAATGATCAAAGACCAAAGCTTAGAATTCAAATTAATGGCCTGGTTATGGAGGGACTGGTAGACACAGGTGCAGATGTGACTGTAATTACACCAAAATCATGGCATCCAAATTGGCCTCTTCAAGAGGTAGATGTCCAACTTTTAGGGATTGGCACCCTATCTCAGATAAAACAGAGTTCGAGATGGGTTGAATACATAGGGCCAGAAGGACAGAGAGGAAGGCTGAAGCCATATGTAGCAAATGTAGCAGTAAATCTTTGGGGCCGAGATCTGTTACAACAGTGGAATACCCAGATTAAAATTCCTACACTTTCAGAAAAAGAATACAGACAAATGCATGTTTCTAGGAATAATATCATCACATGCTATAAAAATCAGGCACCAACCATTCAGGCTGTTCACAAACAGAGCACAACTGCTGTTGAACTCTCAGAAGTACCAACTGCCTTACCTTTAAAATGGCTAACTAATAAACCTGTCTGGGTTGGACAATGGCCTTTGACAAAAGACAAGCTACAAGCTTTAGAACAGCTGGTTCAAGAGCAGTTAAATGCTCAACACATTGAAGAATCTACCAGCCCTTGGAATTCTCCTGTATTTGTTATTAAAAAAAAGTCTGGCAATTGGAGAATGCTGACAGATCTGAGAGCTATTAATAAAGTAATTCAGCCAATGGGCTCCCTACAGACTGGGATGCCCTTGCCCTCTATACTACCTAAAGAATGGCCTATAATAGTTATTGACTTAAAAGACTGTTTCTTTACCATACCCTTACAAGAAAATGATAGAGAAAAATTTGCCTTCGCAGTACCTAATTATAACAATTCTCAGCCAGTCAAGAGATATCAATGGAAGGTTCTCCCACAGGGAATGTTAAACAGCCCTACTTTGTGCCAATACTTTGTGCAGAAACCATTGGAGATAATTCATGTAAAGTTTCCACAATCCATAATTTATCACTATATGGATGATATCCTATTAGCTGATCCAAAGTTAGATACATTAGAAAGCATGTTTGAAGAAGTAAAGAAAGTTTTACCTCGCTGGGGACTGCAAATTGCTCCTGAAAAAATACAAAGAGGAGATTCTATTAACTACTTAGGATATAAGATAGAGCTACAAAAAATTAGACCCCAAAAGGTACAGCTAAGGAGAGATCGATTGAAGACTCTTAATGATTTTCAAAAGTTATTAGGAAGCATTTCCAACTTACTGGGTATCATGGGAATACCCAAAGAGGGACTACAAAATTTGGCTAATACTCTAGAAGGGGACAAAGAATTAAATAGTCCAAGAGAATTATCAGCCGAAGCTGAGAAGGAATTGGCCCTAGTAGAAAAGACAATTCGAGAAGCACATGTGGATCGTGTGGATCCAGAACTTAAATGCATTCTTGTCATATTCCCCTCCAGACATTCCCCAACAGGTATTTTGATGCAGAGGGAAGATATTATATTGGAATGGATATTCCTACCACGTAAACCAAATAAGAAATTAAAGACTTATATAGAAAAGATCTCTGATTTGATTCAAAAAGGTAAACTAAGACTTCGCCAGTTGACAGGAATGGACCCAGCAGAAATTGTAGTACCTTTAACTAATGAAGAAATTTCATCACTATGGAAAGATAATGAATACTGGCAGAGAGCCTGCAGTAACTTTTTGGGAGAGATTAACAACCACTATCCCAAAAGCAAGAGAATAGAATTCATAAAGAAGACCGAATGGGTCCTTCCTCACATTGTACGGCAAAAGCCAATTTCTGGAGTCCTCACATTCTATACTGATGCAAATAAATCAGGGAAAGCAGGATATAAATCAGGAGACCTAAGTAAAGTGGTACAAAGTCCATACAGCTCTGTACAAAAGGCAGAACTGTATGCCATTCTTATTGTACTGAAGGACTTCACAGAACCCCTCAATATAGTCACTGACTCTCAATATGCAGAGATAGTTGTTTTACATATTGAAACTGCTGAATTTATTCCTGATAATACAGAATTAACTTCATTATTCATACAATTGCAGGAAATCATCAGAAAAAGGGAACATCCTATATATATAACACATATCAGATCCCATACAGGTCTGCCAGGACCTCTAGCACAAGGTAATGATGAGATTGATCAGTTACTAATAGGTAATGTGCTAGAAGCTTCAGAATTTCATAAGAAATGCCATGTAAATAGCAAAGGTTTGAAGAAGGATTTCTCCATCACTTGGCAACAGGCTAAGGATATTGTGAAAAAATGTCCTACTTGTTCCATTTATAACCAACTTCCATTACCTGCAGGGAGCAATCCAAAAGGTATACAAAGAAATGAAATTTGGCAGATGGATGTGTTTCATTTTGCAGAATTTGGAAGATTAAAGTATGTACATCATACCATTGACACCTATTCAGGATTTCAATGGGCAACTCCTATGAGTTCTGAAAAGGCTGATTCTGTGATTACACACCTATTAGAAGTTATGGCCATCATGGGAATACCTGTACAAATTAAGACAGACAATGCCCCAGCATATGTCTCCAATAAAATGAGACAATTCTTTGCTTATTACAATATAAAGCATGTTACAGGTATACCACACAATCCCACAGGCCAAGCAGTCATAGAAAGATCCAATCGAACTTTAAAGGATATGCTAAATAAACAGCGACAGGTAACAATGACTCCTAGAAATAGATTGCATAGTGCTTTATTAACCTTGAATTTTCTCAATGCTGATGAGAAAGGAACAACAGCTGCGGAGAGACATTGGACGACAGACAAAACTCCTGAGCTAAACCAACCGGTTTATTTCAAGGATGGGCTGACCTCAGAATGGAAACCTGGATATGTTCTACGTTGGGGAAGGGGTTTTGCCTTTGTTTCTGCAGGAGAAGAGAAGCTATGGATACCAACAAAATTAATAAAAATTCGATTTGAACAGGAAAAACCCCTTGATGAGGTGAAGTAAAAGATCATCCACCAATGTGACATCTCTACAAGTTGTAAGAAAAATTTAACAATCAAGGTTGGGGTAGGGTTCTGTTTTTGTCTTTCCAGGATAATGGAAATACCCATCTTCCAAAAATCATAAGGCCTTGGATATCCGGATGTTTACAGCAGAAAGAAAGAATCTATTGGTACCAATCTACACATGGTAAAATCTCACTGTCTAACATCTATCTCTCTATCAATCTAGAAAAGTTGTGGTTCCAATTCAATTATAAGCCAAGCTGGCTTTGGAGATGGAATTGGCTCACTCCTTCTCTAAACCCAAGCACATTGCTAAAAGAAAAGTTTGAGAGATTCTTCAGTTCCATATCAGAAGAGCCCTCTGGTGTGGGACAGAAGAAAACCAATAAAAGGGACCACTGTCTTCTAGATTCTAATTCTCTGCATGCTTACTCTTGATTTCTCAGAATCCTTTCTTACATGCTATGTCCTCTTTAAATCCAAATCTTCCATTTTGATAACAAATAAGTTTTTCTAATAGCAATCTCAGAAGTCTCCAGAAGGAAGATGGGGCCCCAACAACAACTCTACCCAATTCAGAATGATGCCATGGTAATCATCATCATACTACACTTCTTACCGGAATTTCAGACAATCTTACCCATTACTCTAAGACTTACTGCAGAACCTACAGTTAGTCTAACTGAGATTTAACTATCTGAGCTTTCTCACAGTACCCAACAGAGATAACATCACCCCCTAAACAGCAGGAAGCAATTCTAAGAAAACGACGCCCCTTCTCCCTTAGGTTTCATAATTCTCAGGGTTATGGATGATGGTTATAGGGTTGAGGGTGGAAGGAAATATTAAACTCAGTATTCCAAAAAAAAAAAGAAAAGAAGAAATGGAATGGATAGGTATAAGATATTATGGTAGATTATTATGTATACTAGTAAACAAATTTAGTAAAATAGTAGCCTTAAATAATTTGCACTGTAATTTGCACTGTTATGGGTTCTTATATGTTGATACAAATGTAAACTATTTTTATATTCCTGTTTAAGATAATTTGTATATTGATACAAATACGGAAATATATTTGTTATAATGTACATATATTTCTACTCTTATTTGAAATACTTGTATATTGATACAAATGTAAATTTATATCTGTCATACTTTATGTAGGTTCTACTTCTGTTTAGGATATTCGGTATATTGATATATATTTAAGATTATTGTCATATTGCATATCGCACTATATACTCCTACCTCTGTTATAACATCTTGTGAATTGTCACAATTTTGAAGTCATCGTTCTTTACCATACACTTGCTTATAGACTGTTTACCTTGTTTACGTGAAGCCTTAGTCCTTAGGTTATTTCGGTAGATAAGACTTATAGATTTATAGTCACCTATGCTTGTCATCTCTATAGTTACGTTAGTTAGGTTATCCAGATTTACAGATACATAGGTCAGATGGACAGGTAATCTTCAAACACTTCATAGACCTAGAGAATATGGCATTTAAATAACTTAGAATTCTGTTGATGTGAGACATAATTGCTCCTGGCTGCACCAATTTGATCCCGAGAGAATGTTGGGCTTCTAAGACATTTCCATTTGGAAGTTTGTCTTCTTGGCACAAAATGGCCTACTGGGCAAAGAACTGCCCTTGCCTCGACGGCTGACAGTACTAATGCAATGCTATTCTTTCTGGACAAGTGGGACACAAGGAAAGCGACCACTGTACTCTGCCAAGACAGGGTAAGATGGTCTTTCAGAATTCCTGCTTCTGAAAATGGTCTGTCAGATACTTTAGGCCTGTAGCCAATTTGAATGCACCAACAATGCTGAGAAACATTAGGTGACTGTCCAGGCTGCCAGCTGTCTCCGTCTACTCTCGCAAGATTCCCGAAAGTTGCTTGCATCCATCTACCATTTCTCAGGTACCATTATATTCCTTCTCAGGTCTTTGATGGGATTGAAGACTAGCTGTTATAGTTACAACTTAGTAGATAGAACATATTAAGTATTAGATTCAGGTTCTTTAGGATAGGACACCTTTTGGAATGATCTTTGTAACATGCCATTTACCTATGCTCTATACTTCTCTGGACTTTAGTATGTGTTTCTTGCTTGATATTGTTTGCATTGGTTGTACTTCCATCTTATCTAGGTCATTATCCCTCATTATTCCTAGACAATATTTGATAACCATTCCTTTGTATATAGTCTTGTATTAGGTTAGAACTTTCTTATTTAGACAAAAAGGGGGAGATGTAGTGGGTAGCCATTCCAGCTTTGATCTGGAAGTTCCAACCCCCATTGAGACTTCGGCAACTGTCACGCCTACAAGGCGGGGCCAAGGGAGGCGCCGGGGGACCCGAGATCTGGATCGGCGGGCGCTCTCTCTGTTGCGGGACCCTGGACTGGAGAGGTGGACCGAGCAGAGCTCCAGAGAACACTGCTGGACTGTGATACACCTTCCCCAGACTCCGCGACCTACCTATTCCTTAATTTGTAAGTTACGCCATTAAATAAATCTCCTTTTAACTACGTGGAGTGGCCTTAATAATTTCACCAATACCCTCCCCTTGGCATTGTTATAAAAAGTCCTTTGGAATAAAGTTCTGG
Organism: Peromyscus californicus insignis; assembly: GCF_007827085.1. Lineage (NCBI taxonomy): Eukaryota > Metazoa > Chordata > Mammalia > Rodentia > Cricetidae > Peromyscus > Peromyscus californicus. The sequence goes on from NW_026294573.1 coordinate 38,277,175, forward strand.
GCCAGTGGATAAGGACCCAGGCCCACACGAGGCTATCCTGCATTTCTATCTGTTTCTCTCCCCTCTTTATTTCTACCTAAGTCTCTCATTCCTCAATCCTCAAGAGTCCCTGGGGTAAATAAATGTGGGAGCTGGTCTCCCATACTAATCCTTCCCAAGAAGTTCCACTGAGGACCAAGCATTCAAACATTTGAGTCTATGGGGTTTATCCTTACTCAAACCACCTTGCATACCAATCCAAGGAAACAAGAACTTACAGGCATCATGCAATTTGGGGTCTGAAAGAAAGGAAGGAAGGAAAGGCTTTACAGAAAACTGGCATTAACCACAGGCTATGGCTGGCCTAGGCCATGGGCTGCCATGAATTCTGGATAACTGTCTGTGGGCAGACTGTCCCATGTCACTTCCCACTGCCTGTCATCCTTGTGTTTCTGTCTTTACTTGGCTCAGAAAGGCAGACTCTGTGCACCAAAATCCAAATGTCCCAGAACACAATGAGGACTCATTGAAATGCATACACTGTGTCCTCAAAGATAAATAGTAAGACAGACTTCTTGATTCTACCATTGGAGGGGAACTATTCACCTCATGACCTGGAACAGCAAATAATTAGAAGTTTCACACATCAATCAGTGTGGATATGGTGTGTTTCTTCCATATTTGGAATGGAATGATTTGTGTAATAGATCACCTTGTTTAAGATATGAAAGAGGAAATTAATTCAGATCCACATAGCCATAATATACATTCAGAATTACATAAATGTTTATTGGCCTTAGTAAAGTTATAGCTTTGGGGGAGTGGGGACCAAAATGAAGGTTAACACAGTTGCATTTTAACTACCATTCTTGGAATTTTTCTGACTTTAAGGCATTTATTCAAATGAGAAGAGTCTCTGTAGCTGGAATTCATTCTCACCGACTCTCTTCAGGGTCACTTTAACTCAGTCAGGGTCAAAGAATAGTATTAAGAGTTTACCCACTAGAGCCAGTGTGGATAGGCTCTTGGGAATTTCTCCACCAGTCTAAGCAGTTGACATAGTTTTCAGTCCTTTGGAGCTGTCACAGAGTAAATAAAACAAGATTACTTTTCTTTTTCTTTCTTCCTTCCTTTCTTTCTTTCTTTCTTTCTTTCTTTCTTTCTTTCTTTCTTTCTTTCTTTCTTTCTTTCTTTCTCTTTTACTTATAAACTGTATGGCTGTGGCAGGCTTCTTGCTATCTAGTTCTATATCTTAAATTAACCCATTTCTATTAATCTATAAGTTGCCACATGGCTTGTGGCTTACTGGTACTTTTACATCTTGCTTCCTCTTTATATGTAATTTTATTATGTTAAAGTTAAAACCTTCCCTTTTGAAAAAAAGAAAAAGGGAAGTGCTGGGGATGCTGTGAATGTGTTGCTCTGATTGATTGATTGATAATAAAATGCTGAAATCCCAGTAGCCAGGCAGGAAGTATAGTGTAGGTGAGGCAAACAGAGAAGAGAGTTCTGGGAGCAGGAAGGCTGAGTCAGGAGTATTACTTTTCTTTTAAGTCTGGTTCTTAAAGTAGGAATGAAGGGTTGAACAGCCACAAGGATTGTGGTACTGGATCTATCCATGTAGCTCAGAGACTCACAAACTCACACTGTTTGTGAGGACCTGTGTTGTACTGCAGACTCCCACTACATCTCCAGAACCTGATCTTAGGACAATGCCTGTCTCTTTGTTGGGCCACCAATGGATCCTTACTCAATAACTCCCCTTAGAACTTTACACATCGTGAATATTTGATCGATGTCTAGGGACAGACTACACAGGCCACAAAACTTTTGTACACATTTGCTTATATTAGAGTAAGGAGTTAACTAGGAAGATATATCTCTCTCTAAATTCACATATCAAAATACTCACCCTTAATACCTCAGAATGTGACATTATCAGGAGCTAGAGACCTTAATAGAGGTAATCAAATAAGGATATACCATGAGGGTAGACTATAATCCACTATGACGATATCTTCATGAAAAGAGGAGTTTTGTACACAATAACATGCATGGATATAAGCTGTGAAGTAGTGTATATATATACATACATATACATATACATACATATACATACATACATATATATATATATATATATATATATATATATATATATATGTATAAATGATGGCCATTTACTGGCTTTTTAGAACACATTCCCTAGGGTGGGATACTTTGCTCAGTCTTTGTTGTTTTTTTTGTTTTCGAGACAGGGTTTCTCTGTGTAGCTTTGCACCTTCCCCGGAACTCACTCTGTAGCCCAGGCTGGCCTCGAACTCACAGAGATCCGCCTGCCTCTGCCTCCCAAGTGCTGGGATTAAAGGAGTGCACCACTACCACCCGTCTTGACACAGGATGGAGGGGTTTGGTCCTGCCTCAACTCAGTATGCTAGACTTTGTTGACTCCCTAAGGGAGGCCTTACCCTCCCTGAGGAGTGGATGGGGGATGGGATGGGTGGAAGGGGGGTTGGGAGAAGGGGAGGGAGAGGGAACTGGGATTGGTATATAAAATGAAAAAAATTTAAATAAAAATACACACTTTCCACTAAAAAAAGGATATATACCTATAATTTGCTGTAATATTTATGAGAATCAATTTATCTGCGAAGCTGTTGCCTAAGAATTTCATGCATTGTATGCATTTATCTTGGAATTAGAAAGAAACTCTTTTTTGTGTAACTAAACAACTATCAAAATATCAGTAGCTGACGAAGAATACACAGCAAGACTCTGTTGATAACAACTGTGTTTTATGTTTTATGGCACATTAGAAAAATTCATAATTGTAGGGAATTTAATAAACACAACATGAAACCATGTGAAGCCCTTAGTTTCCAAGTTCTGAAAAATCAAAGATATATCAGATTTCCAACTGACAGTCATTAGTTTAAGATAAGGAGAAATAGTGTGGGGGCCCACAACTAACTCAGTTTCCCAGTTTGAATCTGAGTCAATGGAGTTCAGGCTTGTTGCTCCAAGGCTGTGAGAAAGTTCTGATTAGCCCACAAGAAGGAACATACTGTCTAGCTAGATGCAGGCTGCTGATGCCTTTCCAGAGGTACATTGAGATAGAAAATGAAACTGCCTGCTCCTTGACACAAGGCAGGATAGATAGTGGTGGAATGCCTGTGCTATGCATTGTTCTACCGCTGTCCTTCAAAATTGTATAAGCTGGCTGTGAAATAAACTCGGGGCTGTGTAGCAGGAATCTTAACAGTTCTTATTAATAAAATCAAACCCGAGGCCAGTTATTGGAGTGAATACTGGAAGATCAGAGAGACAGAACAAGCCACAGCTAACCTCACCTGGCCAACTTCTCAGCTGATCTCTTTTCCTCAGACTGGAAACCTCTGTGTCTTCATATCCGAATGGCTCTCAGCTGAACTGTGCTGCTCAAAACCTAAAAGCTTAACCAGCCAAAAGCTTAACCATCCAAATGCTTCTAGTTCCTGGTCCTCATGCCTTATATTTCTTTCTGCTTTCTACCATCACTCCCTGGGATTAAAGACTCACTCCCTGGGATTAAAGGCGTGAGTCACCATGCTTAGCTGTATCCTTGAACACATGGATTTCTGCCTCTGGAATGCTAGGATTAAAGGCGTGTGCTACCACTGCCTATCCTCTTTGTTTAATATTGTGGCTGTTCTGTCTCTGACCCCAGATAAGTTTATTAGGGTGCACAATATTTCAGGGAACACAATACCACCACATTTCCCCTTTTTTGTCTAAAATTTTAAAAAGTTTATAACTAATACAAGAAAAACTATCCAATAAGTATATACAATATATACAGTCAAGAGTTACATTAACAATGTCTAGTCCATTAACATTTGACAGATACATACAAAAAACTCTATTATATATATTAACAATGTCCAGTCCAGTAACATTTGATAAACTCAGACAAAAAATTTTCATTACTTATCCTATGTAAAACAAGTAGTTCCCTTTTAAAAGTAGATTCCATAATCTCCCTTTTTATCTTATCATATCCATATTCTCTTTTTTCTTTTCATAATAGATTCAATAGTCTACCTTGTCATTTTTATATCTTCCCCTTTTTCTTTTTACAGTAGATTCAGTGATCTACCCATTTATCCTATTATTCTTTATCTTTTTTTCTCAGAGTAGATTCAATGATCTACTTCATATCTATATTCTTTTTTCTTTTTCTTTCTTTTTTTTTAAACAAAACCTCTGAATCTAATCTCCTTGTTCAGCTTTTTTCCTGACCATTAACAATTAACAACTTGTAACCAACCATTGTAAACAATGACAATATCCATAACTCATTAAACGACCAAAAACCTCCCATCCCACCTCTTGGGAATGTGGGCGTCCTTTTCTTAAAATTACTTCCATCTTTAGGGGATCCTGAAAAGAAAATTTTTGGGTTAATTGTCAAGTCTTGTATCATTTGTCCAGCCGCTGCATAATGAGAAAGTGCAGGGCTTGTTTCAAGTCCTTGTTCAAGTAGTCTGTCAGGCTGGATCATCTCAGCTAGCCATCTCAAAATTGTCCTGAGCAGTTTGTAGTCCAAAGTCAATCTTTCTATGGTGTTCATCAGCTTAATGGCTTTACCATAGTCCGTGTAGAATCATCGTTGTGGGGTCCCGTCATGCTTTTAAAGATTTCAAACTTGCTGTTAGGCATAGTCCTGGTTCCCTGTAGATTTTTTTTTTGTACCTCCTCTGTGGTTTGGAGTAATCACAGTCTGATAAATGTCTGTCTCTTGAAACCATGAATGTTTTTCCCTGGAAGAGAAAATCTTCACAGCAATTTCTCCCCACCATTCGTCTTGCCAAACTTTTCCAAACTGACCTTTGCCGATGCTTTCTTGTAACGTGATGGTCCTGGCAATTCTTCTCTGAACAAGCAGCAGTAAACCCTTTGTCCCAGGTAGCAGCATCATTGCAGTCACCAACACAATGAGAAGAAGCCAGAAACTTGAAGCAGCAGCCGCTGCCTCCATGATCCCACCACTATTTGTGACTTGGCCCTGGCCGAAGCTTCTCCTAGGTTGGCCTCAAACTCGGGATTCTCCTGCCTCTGCCTCCTTCAGCAAATTCAACCAGTGTGCTTTACCACAACTGGCTGAGGGTAGCTCGGGTCTGAGCAGGGGCCCACAAGGCCACAGGCAAGCAGCTTTTTCGTGAATTCATACCACAAATGTTGGGCTAGGAGTAGACGGAAGAAGTCATCCTCTGATCTGACCAGGAGCAAACCCACCCCACAGGCAGGAGCAGGGAGAAGGGACATGTGACCCTTCTCCCTTTCCTTATAAGAGGTCACGTACAACTGCATGAAGCACCACTTCCTTTGGACTGTATAGCCCAAGGTCATGGGCAGAGCAAATACCAATACAATAGGCTCACCTTGGTGTAAATAGCAACCATGTGGCTTTCCGCCATCTTGGATGATGACTTACTTCATCAAGATGGAAGCAACCATGAGGTTAGCAGCCATCTTTACTAAGGTTAAAGAGAGAACATGCTGCCGGGCGGTGGTGGCGCACGCCTTTAATCCCAGCACTCGGGAGGCAGAGCCAGGCGGATCTCTGTGAGTTCGAGGCCAGCCTGGGCTACCAAGTGAGTTCCAGGAAAGGCGCAAAGCTACACAGAGAAACCCTGTCTCGAAAAACCAAAAAAAAGAAAAGAGAGAACATGCCAAGAGGACTTGGTTGATATTATCATGTAGTATAAAAGAACTGAGACACACCACCATCACCACCAAATCAAAAGAATCTGGACCAGAAAGGAAAAGAATGGACTGAGGCTGCTAACTGGTACCCGTCTCTTTACTCTTGGTCCCATGAATCACCATCCTCTTAACTGCAATAGCAGGACCCCTCTTTGTTTTGTTTCTGAGTATTATCATAAGTTCTTGTAGCATAAATTGGCAATTTACAGATATAAAAAGAGAATTAACATGGTTAAATATTAACTTTATAAACCATACAGGCTCAATATCAACATTTACCCAACATGTGTGTGAATCAACAATTTGAATCATAAGAACCAGAGCCAGCAGGGAATGTAGCAGCTAAAGTGACTCCATTTTTTTTTTTTTTTACCAAAGCAACCATCTTAGAGGCCTGAGGCCATCCCTGCCAGCAATTTGAGTCTGTTAAACTAATTCCAGGAATGCTGACCTGTAGTGGGTAGCTGTTCCAGCTTTGACTTGAAAGTACCACCCCCTTGGAGGCTTCGGTAACTGTCATGCCTGCAAGGTGGAGCTGAGAGAGGACCCCTGAAGATCCAAGATCCAGATGGGTGAGCTCGCTTGGTTCCTGGATCCTGGACGCTGGAGATAGACTGAGCAGAGTTCTCCAGAGAACACCGCTGGACAGCGCTATACATTTCCCAGACCCTGTAACCTATCCCTTCACTTGTAAGTTACTCCACAAAATAAACCTCCTTTTTAACTATGTGGAGTTGCCTTAATATTTTTTAAACCAATACTTACCCTAAAGCATCCCTTTACTCCTTCCCCCTGATGTATAACTGTTGTGAGACGATAAACTGCTTATTTGGCTTCCATAAACTCAATTAATTGCCTCCTGCAAAAGATCCAGGATGTTTTCTTACACCTGCAAAAGTGCATGGCTGTAGGAATGAAGAAATTGTGTGATTGCGGCTTTTGCCTTTAAAAATCTTCTCCCAGAAATGGCCCCACCGCTTGCTCATCACTACAAGGGCAGTGCTGGAAAACTCACCCTGGTGGCGAAGACAGGGGAGAGCTAGTGGGCTGACCAACCTCTGCAACTACACAGGCCCAGAACCAGGGTTATGTGTTGGCCCAACCCAACACCCACCCCATCTGTGCATCTGTGATCTCCTGGAGCATGGGGGAGGATAAGGTGGGGTGGTGGTGTCAGTCCTGTGGACACAAGGCTGCAGAATCTCCATGACACAGGGCAGCAAAGGGATTTCCAGGAATAATCCAGTGAGTGCCCAGTGTCAATGGTGTAGCAGAGACCAGGGGCCTCAAACCAAACCCATGATTCTTTGGGTTCAACACCTGCACATAAAAATGTAGAGATAAAGAGGTTTACTGCATGACTCACTGTATGAACTGTATCACACTACAGCTTCCATGGCATTCTCCCTTTCTTCCTTTTTTTTTTTCCTTTTCCCCTTTCTTCTCTTAAATTTTATTTTGCTTTAGTTTGTAGGGTGGGAAGGAGGGAGATGGGTAAGATCAAGAAACATGATGTGGAGACATAATGTGAAAGACACAAAGAATAAATAAAAAGAAAGTTTAAAAAAGCAAAAAAAAAAAAACCAAAACTTCTCCCAACTTCCATCAGGGAAGCAGTCTCCAGACAAAGCAGGTTGCAGGCAGTTGCAGCTTAAATAAAATTTCGCTAATTGAAACTGGACAGAGTCCATGCTGTCTTTCAGTGTTCTCAAACTCCGCAACAATAATACTGTGTGGAAGAGTGAGCAGGCCTACCCTTGGGTTCCTGCCCTGAATTTCCTCAGTGATGGGCTCTAACCTGTGAACTGAAATAAGCTTGCTTCTCCCTAAATTGTTCTCCATCATGATATCTGTCATAGCAACAGAATGAAATTTCAAAAAAAAAAAAAAAAGGAGGAAGGTTTAGGACATTAGTCCTTCATGGCACAGAGGACATGGTGGCTTCTTCTCTAGTGACAGGAGTTAGTGGTAAGGTTTGTTTCATCTAGGCAGACCATGAAGCAAAAGGAGGGCTTGTCTATGACTCTCAAAGGTTACCTCTATGGCCCCATGTCCACCAGTTCAAGCCTCACATCTAAAAGCTTCCACACCCTCTCAAAATAAAAATAATAAGCCATCAGTTGGAGACGAGCTGCCACATATTCAGACAAATGAGTCTGTGCAGGACACTCTTCATCTAAATGAGAAGAATGTCCTGTTATGAAGTATGCATGCAAAGAATGATTTAGGAGTGAGTATAAACCTGATTTTGGCCAAAGAATGAAAGGAAAGGTTTACTTGGGTTTCCTGAGAAAGAATACTGACAAAAACTTAAGCACTCACGCTGTATTTTTTTATCCTTTGGTGTGCAGGTACAGTACTTAATAACCATGCACTGAAGTGCAAAGAAACTCCGAGAGTATGGGGGACTCCTAATACATACAAGTTTCTGAAGAGACCAACTAAGCAAAAGAGAGCAAACATTGGATATGGGAGGAAATAAGCTCTGATTTTCTGCCAGTTCTTACTATGATAGCATCCTTAAACATGACTCACAGGCTTTTAGTATTTTATTATTGTCCCTGTTAATAAGAGACTATTTTGCATTTCTTTTTTATTATTACTTTTTGATATTATAATACAATTACGTCATTTCCTTCTTCCCTTTCTTCCCTCCAACTCCACTCTCTTTCAAATTCATGACTTCTTTTAATTATTGATAAACACACATATGCATATATGGATATAATCTGCCCAGTCTGTATAATGTTACTGGCGTATATACATGTTTTCAGGGCTTACCATTTGGTGCTGAATAATCAGTTGGTGTGCTCTTCCCTAGAGAAGCTTTTCCCTTCCGAGTTAGCACGTCTACTGGTGCCATCCTTGTTCGGGTCTTGTGTAGGCAGCCATGCTGGCCAGACTTCACATGTGGAGCTTCTCTGACAGTTCTAAAAGACACAATCTCACAGCAAACTCTCTGGTCCTCTGTCTCTTATCATCTTTCTGCCCCTTCTTCCACGATGATCCTCAAGCCTGGCTTGCAGTAATTGTGTTGGAGATGTATCAGTCGGGACTAGACTTCACAACGCTGCATTCGGTAGGTTGTGCTTTTCTTTAATCGTCTCCATCCCTATTAGTACTGCAATATTTTTAAATTTCTTTCTTATTTTTTTGAGATTATAATATAACTATATCATTTACAAAGTGAAGATTCCTTGATGGAGGATGAGAACTACACTGATCTATGGGTCTAAAGATAAAGATTTAGAATGTAGTAAGGGATTATGTCGGTTTAGTAAAGTGGCAGTTAGTTATAGGTTCTCCTCCAGGATCCATCATGACTTCACTAGCCTTGGGTAGTTTCAAATACCAGGCAAGGCATGCTTTCCCTCCTGTTGAGTAGGCCTCAAATCTAATTAGAGAGCTGTTGATTACTATCAAGGTATGTGTACCATTGTTGCCCCTTACTGGTCATTGTGGTTCATGAGCATCCTAGCTGGGTAGGATTACTGTTTGCCCCCCTCCTGTGGAAACTTGCATGACACCTTCTGGTACTGTGAAAACTAATCCTCAGGCTTTCAAGTCAGATGCAGCTCAGATCCTCTGGGTTGTGTGTCCAAAGTGCATGGCATCTTCAGCAATAGGGACTTACGTTCTGCCTTTTTGTGGGGAGTGGTGGAGATTGGACCATGGCTGACACCAATAGCCTATGGTTGGGGAGTCTCTTGGACAACCCTGATCAACAACTCAAAAGAGGGCTTCTTATACTTGGTGTTTTGTTAAAAAGCTGATGTTGTCTTTTTAAGTTTAGTGAATAACACCTTAAGGTGGGTCAATGGTAGCTGTTTCCATTCATGGCTCTTTTTGCAAGGCAATAACTCAATAAAGTTTCAACTTCAGGGACCTATTTTCCTTTTCTTTTTTTTTTTAAAAAATGTGCATTGGTGTTTTGCCTGCATGTATGTCTGTGTGAGGGTGTCAGTTCCCGAGGAACTGGAGTTACAGACAGTTGTGAGCTGTCATGTGGATGCTAGGATTTGAACCAGGGTCTTCTGGAAGAGCAGTCTGTTCTCTTAACCGCTGAGCCATCTCTCTAGCCCCAGGGACCTATTTTTCAATTACAACATTTCCATGTGTCCTTGGGGGAGAAGTTTTTTTAAACCAACATTCGCAATCTTAAATCTCAGGAAATGGGGGGAGGTCAGTTTCTGCCATGGAAATGTTTTTCACATTAAAATCCAAGCATATCTTAAGCTTTCTCTGGAGATGAAGAAACAAGAAACCAATTTTCTCAACTGGTGTGCTGAGTCAGACATAGGTTCCTAGTTGTGTGGATGCAGAACCCTGTTCATCTGCTGAGAGGAGCTTGTATTTTTTTTTCTTTTCGGTCTCCCCGACATCAGTTCTTTTGAATAGTCTCCTCTCTTGCTCACAGCAGCAGACAAGCCTCTCTTGCAGGGTACATATGAGTGAAGATACATGCAAGGTCCTTGGGAAAGAGTCAATGCCCCAAAGTGGGAGGCATGCAGTAATGGTGGTAGCAGGCTCCTGATTGAATGGCTGTTATGGGAATCTCCTCCAGAAGCATGAATGGATCTGTGCTATGGGAATCTCCTCCAGAAGCATGAATGGATCTGTGCTATGGGAATCTCCTCCAGAAGCATTGAATGGATCTGTGCTATGGGAATCTCCTCCAGAAGCATGAATGGATCTGTGCTATGGGAATCTCCTCCAGAAGCATGAATGGATCTGTGCTATGGGAATCTCCTCCAGAAGCATGAATGGATCTGTGCTATGCAGTAGAGAATCATAAAACTGACAAAGCACACTCTTGCCTTCCTGAAGAGTCAGGGAGCTGGAGTCCAGACAGGAAGAGAATACAAGTCCGGAGTCTCTCAGCAAGGAGGTTTGTTTCTATCGAGGAGCACAATGAACTGGAAAACTAGGAAATGTGGATGAAGTATTTAGTCATGTTCAGCTGTAATTTGACAGAACTGTGATGCCTAAAAGAGAACACCAGAAGACCCGAAACAAGAGCAAAGCTGGAATATTTTTTCCCAGGTTCTAAAATGGAGTATCTCACTATCTTTTTCTGTTGCTGTGACAAAACATCCCAACAAAAGCAACTTAAGGGAGGAAGGGTTTACTCTGGGTTACAGTTCCAGAGTTCACTGCTTCATGACAGAGAAGTAAAGGCAGCAGGAGCTTAGAGCAGCTAGTCACATTCCCCCATAATCATGAAACAGCAATAAATGCATGTGGGTACTTGAGTTTTAAAAAGATCTCTGTTAAACATTTTCATTTGGTCTCACATGAGTCTGAGAACTACAGAATGCTGTGTTCAGCAAGAGCCGGCCAAAATGACAAAGCTTCCAATGATCTTAGGCAGTAAACTGTTTTGCATCAGTAAAGAAGGGCAGGAAAAGAACACACACACACACACACACACACACACACACACACACACACACACACATGAAAGACCCTAGCCCTTCAGGCTTACACCCCCCAAACCTCAGGAAAAGAGAAACTTCAAGCACCAGGAAATGAGAAACTAAAAATCTAGTTCCAAGGGCAACCTGACTCAGCCATTACTCAATCTCCCCTACAACCTGTAACAATGTAAAAAAGATTTCTATTAAGAGATGTGTTCAACTGTGACTGGGAAAATTGCAAATGTTCCAGGGAGGACCACTGTGACCTGTATGTAAACTCCACTCCCACCCTGATACCCCCCTTGAGGTTTCAAGAAAAATGTGCACACTGACGTAACTGTATCCCCCTCTGTGATCATTCTGTAACCAGACAATGATTTTATGAAATTAGCTTCTAGACATAAATCAATCAAAATGACATTATATGGAAATTGTAATCTTGTGGGGTTTGTGGGTTTTTCTTTTAAAAGCCCTTATGGGGTGGTGCAGTAAGATGTGACTCTTGCTCTTGGGAGCAGAGGAGCCCTTCTGTACAGAAACTTCAATAAAATCCTCGTGCTGTTGCATCAACTGGACTGGAGTCTGGGTTCTTGGGGCGCCCACTTGAGACCCTAAACTTTGGGGTCCAACAACACACACACACACACACACACACACACACACACACACACACACACACACAGCCAAATGTTGTATATTTTAACCCATGGTTGCAGCTTTGGGTATGAAAGCTACCCATTTCCCTGAAGAATAGAGGTAGCCAACAAATGGCCACTTAGTCACGAGTGAACAAGGGAAGAGAAATGCAGTGGTACAGGCTGGACTGGAGACTTACTGTTGGATCCACTGATGTCAGAGAATTTGTGTGTGGGATAGGATAGACACAGGGAATGAGACACATAGTTAGTTAATTGATGGTGCTGTGGTCCCCACTTATTATACCAGATTGTGCCTAATTTTATTCCCCAAATGACATTCACCCAGTGACCTATAGGAAAATAGTAAAGCAGATATACACAGCCTGAACTGGGATCTAACTGACCGAGTAGATCTAGTTGAAGAAAACTCCATCTTCCATCTGCTCTTTTCCATCTGTTAGGTCACACTGACTAGCCATGGTGTAAAAGAAAATTGGCCCTCTCTTTGTGATGGTCTCAGGATCAAACTGTTCTAATTCTTCAGAATGTATCCCAAGTGAGTGTCTGGTGAGACTGAGACCACACCCAGCTAGAAAGTTTTAGCAAATACAAAATAATTTCTATTTTGAGACTGAGACCACACCCAGCTAGAAAGTTTTAGCAAATACAAAATAATTTCTATTTTATCAGACTAAAACTAGGAATCAAGAGAAAGAGACATTATACAAATGTATATAAATTGAAAAATACCCTTAAATACCAGGGAGTTATTAAACCAATCAAGGAGGAAACAAAACTTTTCCTAGAATCAAATAAAAATGATAGTACAACTTACAAGAATTTTGTGATATGCAAAGGCAATCATAAAAGAAAAAAGCATAGCTTTAGTGAGTATATTTTAAAAAATCCCAACAGATCTCACATAAATGACCTATTGATGCACCCAAAGAACAAGCCCAAACTAAAAGCAGTAGATGCAAAGAAGTTTCTTGGTGGGAGTGCAAACTTATAAAGCCACTTTGGAAATCAGTATGGTGGTGTCTCAGAAAATTGGAAATCAATCTTCCTCAAGACCCAGCTATACCCACTCTTTGGCATGTATGTACCCAAGGAATGTTCAATCATACCACAAGGACACATGCTCAACTATGTTCATAGCAGCATTATTCATAATAGCCAGAACCTGGAAACAACCTAGATGCCCCTCAACAGAAGAATGCATAAAGAAAATGTGGTACATATACACAATGGAGTACTACTCAGCAGTGAAAAACAGTGACATCATGAAATTTGCAGGCAAATAGATGGAACTAGAACTAGAAAATATCATCTTGAATGAGGTAACCCAGACTCAGAAGGACAAACATGGTATATACTCACTCATAAGTGGATACTAGATGTAAAGCAAAGGATAACCAGACTACAACCCACAGCTCCAAAGAAGCTAGCTAACAAGGAGAACCTTAAGAGGGATGCATGAATTGCCCTGGGAAGGAGAAATAGATGAGATCTCCATGAGTAAACTATGGATGAGGGGTGTGCAATGGAGGGTAGGGGGTGGGGTATGAGAATATAAGGTAATGGGATGTTCGAGCTGGAACAGGGATGGAATGGGAGAGCAATGAAAGAGATACCATGGTAGAAGAAGACATCATGGGGTTGGGGAGAAACTGGGTGCTAGGGAAGTTACCAGGAATCCCAAAGGATGACCCCAGCTTAGATTACTAGCAATAGTGGAGAGGGTACCTGAACTGGTTTACCCCAGTAATCAGATTGGTGAATACCCTAACTGTCATCACAGAGCCTTTCTCCAGTAACTGATGGAAGCAAATGCAGAGATCCAGAGCCAAACACCAGGCTGAGCTCCTGGAGTCCAGTCGATATGAGAGAAGAGGGATTCTATGAGTAAGGGCATCAAGATCATGATGGGGAAATCTTTCATAGACAACCAAACCAAACTAGTGGAAACTCATGAAATTTAGATCAACAGTTGTGGAGCCTGCATGGGACTGGACTAGGCCCTCTACAAGCGAGACAGTTGAGTAGCTTGATCTGCTTAGTGGGCCCCCTGGCAGTGGGATCAGAATTCATCCCTGGTGCATTAGCAGGCCTTTTGGAGTCCATTACCTATGATGTAACACCTCACACAACCTTGAGGCAGGGGAAGGGGCTTGGACCTGCCTCTACCAAATGTACCTCCCCATGGAAGTCCTTACCTTCTTGTAGGAGGGAATGGTGGGTGGGTTGGGGTGGAGATGCTAGAGAGGCAGGAAGAGGGAAGAGGGGGATCTTTGATTGGTATTTAAAATAAATAAAAAATTTTTCTTAATAAAAAAAACCCCAATAGATCTCGCATAAATGACCTAATGATGCACCCAATGTACAAGCCAAAACTAAAAGCAGTAGATGTAAAGAAGTTTTTAAAACTCAAGGTAGAAATTAGTAAAATGGTCCATGCAGCTCGGACAGGTAAACACACCCATGTGGCAGCTTGGGTTCTCATGGTTCAGCCTGCCTTAAAGATCCACATTCCTACCCGGTCCCTTGTGGTGCCAAGCAATTAGGTGCCAACATGATGAGTAAGTACATGGTGGTAAAATGGAAGAGAAAGAGAGGGGGAATGGTATGTGCTGTGGTAAGAGGCAATTCTAAAGAAGTGAGGGCTGTGAGGAATGGGCTGATATTGGTGGCCTGCATGCCACCTGGGACCAGGGTGACATCTGGGCCTGGGCTGCTCCCTATGGCCATATCTGGGTCTGTGATAGTTGGGGCCTAAGTTAGCATCCGTGACCCACATTGCCACCAAGGCCACAGGAATGCCTGGAGTGTGGGCCACCACCTGTGACCATTTTAGTGTCCAAGGACTGTGCCACTACTGGGGCCATGTTCATCTGAGTGGTCCATACTGCCTACAGGGTACATGATGACATCCCAGTCTGGGCTGCTGCTGGGGGCCATGTCTGAGTCCAAGGCCCTGTAGCAGCCAGGTTGTGTGTTGATGTCCACAGCTTCAGTAACCATTGAAGGCTGTGTGGATGACTGGGGTCTGGTCAAACACATGAGTCTATGTCAGTCTCCGAGGACCATGCTTCTGCTGGGGCCATACTGATCTGGGTGGCCTGTGCTTCCACCCAGGGCCATGCTGACATCTGAACCCAGGCTGTAGCAAGAGGCCATGCATAGAAGGAACATACCTCAATATATGAAAAGTTGTGAGACAAACATAACAAACAGCATTCCCTTCCCCTTCCTAGCCCCCAATTCAGGTATAGACCCCCTACTCAATGAGAGGCCACACTGAACACCAGAAGTCTAGGTAGGCTACCCTTCAGCCAATATCACCCATTCTCTGGGTGCCCATCAGTGCCCCTCCCCTTCTCATTGATTGCCAAGTCCCAACCCCCTACTCAGGCAGAGACCCCCTGCTTGACTAGAGGCCACCCAAACCACCAGAAGTCCAGCCCCCAAATCAGATGTGGATTCTCTGCTCAAACACAAGCCATACTAGACAAAAGACCATAGAGGAAACAGAAAACAAGGAACAAAATACCTATCCAACAAAGATAAATTCAGAAATTTCCATCTAGACCTATAATTACTCCAAACATAGATGCCCAGATGCCACCATAAGAGCATCAGCAACAGCCACCAGATCCCACCTATCCTATTAGAGCAAGCCCTGAGTGTTCCAACACAGCTGAAGCACACACACACAAAAATCCCTTAAAACCAACTATATGAAGATGATAGAGGTTCTTTAAAAGGAAATGAATAAACCCCTTAAAGAAAGCCAAGAAAAAACAAACAGTTGAAGGAAATGAACAAGTGTTCAAGGAAAATGGAAATAGAGGCAATAAAGAAAACACAAAAGGAGGGAATTCTGGAAATTGAAAATCAAGATAAGTAAACAGGAAACTACAGATGCAAGCATCCCTAACAGAACACAAGAGATAGGAGAGAAAAATCTCAAGAATTGAAGATATAATAGAAGAAATAGACATATCAGTCAAAGAAAATGTTAAATCTAAAAAATTCCTGACACAAAACATCCAGGAAATCTGGGACACTATGAAAAGACAAAACCTAAGAATAATAGGAATAAATGAAGGAGAAGAATCCCAGATCAAAGACCCACAAAATGTTTTCAACAAAATCATAGAAGAAATTTTTCCTAACCTAAAGAAGGACATGCCTATAAAGGTTCAAGAAACATACAGAACACCAAATATTTTGGGCCAGAAAAGAAAGTCCCCTCACCACATAATAATTAAAACACTAAACACACAAAATAAAGAAAGCTGCAAGGGAGAAAGATCAAGTAAATATAAAACCAGACCTATTAGAATTACACCCCACTTCTCAACAGAGACTGAAAGACAGAAGAGCCTGGAGAGATGTGCTATAGACTATAAGAGACTACAGATGCCAACCCAGACTACTGTACTCAACAAAACTTTCAATCACCATAGATGGAGAAAACAAGATATTCCACAATGAAGTAAAATTTAAACAATATCTATTCACAAATTCAACCGTACCGAAGGTACTAGGAAGAAAACTCCAACCCAAGGAGGTAAACTACACCCATAAAAACATGGGAAAAAATAATCTCACACCAGCAAAACCAAAAGAATGAGAGAGCATGTGTATACACACACACACACACACACACACACACACACACACACACACACACACACACACCACAACCACCACCACACCACTACCAACACCACCAAAAAAATAAAAACAGGAATTAACAATTATTGATCATTGATATCTCTCAATATCAACTGCCTCAATTTCCCAATGAAAAGACACAAATAACAGAATGAATGGGAAAACATGATCCATCCTTCTGCTGCATACAAGAAACACACCTCAATATCAAGGATAGACATTACCTCAGAGTAAAGGGTTAGAAAAAGATATTCCAAGCAAATGACTCTAAGAAGTAAGCTGGTGTCGTCGTTTTAATATTTAACAAATAGACTTCAAACCAAAATTAATCAAAAGACAGGGAAGGAAACTTCATACTTATCAAAAGAAACATCCAACAAGATGACATTTTAATTCTAAACAACTATGCTCCAAATGCAAAGGCACCCACATTTGTAAAAGAAACATTACTAAAGTTTAAATCACACATTGACCCTCACACATTGATAGTGGGAGACTTCAGTATCCCAACTCAAAAACAGATCATCCAGACAAAAACTAAACAGAGAAATATTGAAGCTAACAGATGTTATAAACCAAATGGACCTAACAGATGTCTACAAAACATTTCATCCGAACACAAAAAATATACCTTCTTCTCAGCACCTCAGAGAACTTTCTCCAAAATTGACCACATACTCACTCACAAGGCAAGTCTCAACAGATGCAAGAAAATTGAAATAACTCCCTGTGTCCTGTCAGACCTCCACAGATTAAAGCTGGATTTCAACAACAGAAACATGAAAACATACAAACTCATGGAAACTGAACAACTCTCTACTGAATGAAAACTGGGTCAAGAAATAAAGAAATTAAAGGCTTCCTAGAATTCAATGAAAATGAATACACCACATACCAAAACCTATCAGACACAATGAAAGTAAGGCTAAGAGGAAAGTTCATTGCACTGTCTACATAAAAAAAAAAAAAATGTAATGATCTCATTCTGGCAACTTAACAGCACACCTGAAACCTCTAGAACAAAAAGAAGTAAGCACACCTGAGAGGAATAGACAGCCGGAAATAATTAAACTGAGGGCTGAAATCAATAAAAAAGAAACAAAGAGAACAATGCAAGGAATTGGTGAAAGAGTTGGTTCTTTGAGAAAATCAGCAAGATAGACAAACCCTTATCCAAACTAACCAAAAAAATGGAGAGAGAATATGCAGATTAATAAAATCAGAACAAAAAAGAGGGCTATAACAACAGACACTGAGGGAATCCAAAGAATCCAAAGGTCACACTTTAAAAACTTGTGCTCCACAAAATTGGAAAATGTAAAAGAAATGGATAATTTTCTTGATAGATAACACTAGAGTTATATCAAGATCAGATAAACAATTGAAATAGACCTATAACCCCTAAGGAAATAGAAATAGGCATTAAAAGTCTACCAACCTAAAAAAGCTCATGGTCAGAAGCACAGAATTCTACAAGACTTTCAAATAAGACTGAACACCAATATTCCACAAATAATTTCACAAAATAGAAACAGAAGGAACATTGCTTGATTAATTTTATGAGGCCAGAGTTACCCTGATACCCAAACCACACAAAGATTCAACAAAAAAGAGAACTACAAATCAATTTCCCTTATGAACATGGATAAAACTTACTCAATAAAATACTTTCAAACGGAATTCAAGGACACATGAAACAGATCATCCACCATGACCAAGTAGATTTCATCCCAGAGATGCAGGGATGGTTCAATCAAAGTAATCTCCCATATAAACAAAATGAAAGAAAAAAACACATGATCATCTCATTAGACGCAGAAAAAGCCTTTGACAAAATCCAACACCACTTCATGATAAAATTCTTGGATGCAAAGAGTATGGATAGAAAGATTATACCTCAACATAGAAAAGGTATTTTAAACCTATAGCCAACATCAAATTAAATGGAGAGGAACTCAAAGCAAGTCCACAAAAATTAGGAACAAGACAAGATGGTCCACTCTCTCTCTTCATATCTATTCAATATAGTACTTGGAGTTCTAACTAGAGCAATAAGACTGCTGAAAGATACCAAGGGAATACAAATTGGAAAGGAATGATACAAATTATCATTATTTGCAGATGATATGATAGTATACGCAAGCGACCCTAAAAATTCTACTAGGGAACTCCTACAGCTGATAAAAAGCCTTCAGCTAAGTGGCTGGATACAAGATTAACTCAAAGGAATCAGTAGCCCTCCTCTATGCAAATGACAAATAGATTAAGGAAGAAATCAAGAAAACAACACCCTTCACAATAGCCACAAATAATATAAAGTATCTAGGGGTGACTCTAACCAAGCAAGTGAAAGATTTTGTATGATAAAAACTTCAAACCTTTGAAGAAGATATCAGAAAATGGAAAGATCTTCCATGCTCATGGATTGGTAGGATCAACATAGTAAAAATGGCCATCCTACCAAAAGCAATCTCCAGATTCAACGCAATCCCCATCAAAATTCCAACACAATTCTTGTTTTAAAACTATTTTTGTTTTATGTACATTAGTGTTTTGCCTGCAGATATGTCTGTATGAGGGCATCAGATACCCTGGAACAGGTGTTTGAGACAGTTGTGAGCTATCATGAATTGAACCTGGGTCTTCTGGAAGAGAAGCCAATGCTCTTAACTGCTGAGCCATCTCTCCAGGCCCTCCAACACAATTCTTTACAGACCTTGAAAGGACAAGTCTCAACTTCATATGGAAAAAAAAAAAAAACCCGCATAGCTAAAACAATCCTAGACAACAAAAGAACTTCTGGGGGTGTCACCACCCCTAATTTCAAGCTGTTCTACAGAGCTTTAGTAATAAAAACCACATGGTATTGGCATTAAAAACAGACATGTCAATAAATGAAATCAAACTTAAGACCCAAACATAAATCCACACACTTGTGGACACCTGGTTTTTTATAAAGAAGCCAGAAAGACACAATGGAAAAAAGACAGCGTCTTCAACAAATGGTACTGGTCTAGCTGGATGTCTGCATGTGGAATACAAATAGCTCCATATCTATCACCCTGCACAAAACTCAAGTCCAAGTGGTCAAAGACTTCAACATAAAACCAGACACACTGAACCTGATAGAAGTGAGAAATATTCTCAAATGCATTGACACAGGAGACAACTTCCCAATAGGGCAGACACTAAGTTCAACAATTATTTAATGGGACCTCATGAAACTGAAAATCTTCTGTAAGGCAAAGGATACCATCAATAGGACAAAATTGCAGCCTACAGAATGGGAAAAGATTTTCACCAACTACCCATCTGATAGAGGGCTAATATCCAAATATATAACGAACTCAAGAAACTAGATATGAACAAACTAAATAATCCTTTAAAAAATAGAGTACAGCTCTAAACAAAGAACTCTCAACAGAGGAACCTCAAATGGCTGAGCAAACTTAAAGAAGTATTCAACATCCTTAGTCATCAGGGAAATGCAAATCAAAACTACTTTGAGATTCCATCACATGTCAGAATGGTTAAGATCAATAACACAAGTGACAGCTCATCTTAGTGAGGATGTGGAGCAAGAGGAACACTCCTCCATTGCTGGTGGGAGTGCAAACTTGTACAGTCACAATGGAAATCAACATGGCACTTCCTCAAAAAACTGGAAATCAATCTATTTAAGGCCCAGCTATATCACTCCTGGACATATACTCAAAAGATGCTCCATCCTGCCAGAAAGACACTTGCTGAACTATGTTCATAGTGGCTTTATGAATAATAGCCAGAAACTGGAAACAACGTAGATGTCCCTCAACTGAAGAATGGATAAAGAAATTATGATACATTTACATAATGAAATATTACTCAGCTGTTTAAAAGAATGACATCATGAAATTTGCAGGCAAATGGATGGAACTAGAAAAAATCATCCTGAGTGAGGTAACCCAGACCCAGAAAGACAAACATGGTATATATTCACTTATAAGTGGATATTAGCTGTTAAGTAAATGATAATAATGATACAACCCACAGACCCAGAAAGGCTAAGTAACAAGGAGGGCCCAAAGAGGATGCATGGATCTATCTGGAAAGTGGAAATAGAACATATTTGTGGATGGATTGTAAGCAGGTGGGAATTGGAACAGTAGGGATCAGGTTTGGGGAGAGGATGGAGGAAGAGAGTATGAGAAGAGACAACTGGAATTGAAGGGCATTTAGGGGACGATGTGGAAACCTACTGCAGTAGAATCTCCCAGGATTCTATAAGGGTGACCCTAGTAATGGAGGATGCATAGCCTGAACCAGCCATCTTCTGTAACAATCTATCCTGCTTGCTAGATGTGTGGGAGTAATGGAGGCAGATCTTGCAGATCTTTGAGAATGGCCACCAGAAGAACAAGGCCCACAGAATCAACTAGTCAGGGCTTATAGGGGCTCACAGAGACTGAAGCATCAGTTATGGATCCTGCATGGGTCTACCCCAGGTCCTCTTCAAATATGTTGTAGTTATTAGCCTGGTGTTTTTGTGGGGCTCCTAACAGTGGGAGTGGGGCTGTCTTTGACTTTTGCCTGCTGTTAGGACCATTTTTCCCCTACTGGAATACCTTACCCTGATATGAGGGTTTGTGCCTAGACTTATTGCAACTTGTTATGTCATCTTCAGTCAGAATCCCTGGGAATCTTGTCTTTTCTGAAGGGAAACAAAGGAGGAGTGGATCTTGGGGGGGAGAGGATCTGGGAATAGTGTGAGGAGTGGAGGAAGGGGAAACTGTGGTTGGTATGTATTACATGAAAGAAGAATTAAAAAAATCTGTAGCTTTTTTATTTACTAAATATGTACTTAATGTGATACAAATCAGGAAACTGTCATTTATGTCTTTTTTAAGTACCTAGAAATAAACCTAGACAAAAAAGTAAAAGACCTATACATTGAAAACTTTAAAGCACAGACAAGATGGAGAAGGCCAAGAACTCTGTTGCCTTTCTTTTTTTAATTTTTAAATTATTTTATTGGCATGAGTGTTTTGCTCACATGTATGTCTATGTACCACTTGCATGCAGTGCTCTTTGAAGCCAAAAGAAGTGCAGACCTCCTGGAACAGGAGTTACAGATGGTTGTGAGCAGTCATGCAGGTTCTGGGAAATAAACTCAGGTTCTCTGAAAGAGCAGCCAGTGCACTTAACTGCTGAGCCATCTCTCCAGTCTTAACTGAAAAGTGTAGCTAACCCCAGAGGTATGAGGACCCTGAAGGAGTAAAAGAGAATGTTTCTCAGCACCAACACCGCCTTCTGTTCTCAACTATCTGTATTTGTCCTCTCATGGTTTCAGTGGTTTGATCCCCATCCATTTGACCTTGGTAGTCTTTCTGCAGGTATTTAATCCTTCAAAGTTTACACTGAATTTTACCTGACACAGCCATATATTCCTGGCCTCTAAGGAGGACAAAGGTATGAAAAAACTGCTATTAATAAGAGACCAGAAAATGGATCTTGTCTCCATTAGGGATTTTCACAAACATGATACAGAAACCCCAAAGTGATATCCATAGAAATCTTTAATCTGATACACCACTGAGCTGAAGTGCCCATGACTTGGCCTTCAATCAAGACTGAATTATGATCAGTCAGCAAGGCTGTTATTTTCATGGCAAAGATTACACAACTGGAAATTATATGCAGAGTTTCTCACAGTAATCTCACAAAACTGTACATCAGCTAATATAACCTGCCCTCTGTAAGGCAAATTGCTAAATGGTCTTATTAGAAAACAAAAACAAAAAACAAAAAACCCAGAGCCAGATATTGGGGTGAAAGTTGAGACATCAGAGGAATAGAACAAGCCACAGCCAACCTCACCTCACCAACTCCTTAGCTTCCAGAGAGACCTGCTTCCTGTATACCCATGCCTATATGCCTTTCTGTCCCTGCCCTCTTACTTCCTCTCTCTGCCCAGCTACATCACTTCCTCTTTCTGCCAAGCTCTATCACTTCCTGTCTGTCTGTACAGACCTCCAGACCTCCATGGTTAGTGCTGGGATTAAAGACATGTGCCACCACATGTGGCTCTGTTCCCAGTGTGGCCTTGAACTCACAGAGATCTGGATGGATCTCTGCCTCCTGAATGCTGGGATTAAAGACATGTACTACCATTGCCTGACTTCTGTGTTTACTGTAGTGGCTTTTCCCTCTGATCCTCAGATAAGCTTTATTGGGATGCACAAATAAAATATCACCACATTTCTCTTTTTGTTGTCTAAAATAAAAAAAAGTTATAACTAATATAAGAAAAATTATATACAATAAGTACAATAGCTATATACAATATATGCAGGCAATAAATACATCAACAATGTCTAGTCCATTTGTATTTGACAAATTCAGCAAAAATATTCCATTATCTATCTTATTTTAGTGAGTGCAAAATATACCTAATTCACTTTCTATCCTAACTTGTATTACCAACTGAAAACTATCTTTTGATGTCTTTCAAACTTACACATTTTACACATCTTTAGTGAGTTTCTTTTCTGAATTTGTTAACAAGGAAAAATTTAACTATAATTATCTAATTTTCAACTCCCTCAGAGACCCAAGAAGAAAATTATTACCTGGTTAAATGGGAAGTGCAAACAAGTGACTTCCAAAAGATGTGAGTTATAACAGAAACAGCCAGCTGCCTGGACAGTCACCTGAGATTGCTCTGCAATGTTGGGGTATCCTCTTCTGCTTAGCATATCTGAAAGACTCATCTGTGAAGCAGGATTTTTTTAAAGAGCCTTCCTACCTTGTCTTGGCAAAGATCAGCAGTCCTTTGTTTTGTGTCCTGCTTGTCCATTTTGGACAGCATACTGTCAGCAGTCGAGGCAAGGGCACTTTCTTGCCTAGTTGCTAACTTTTGCCACAGTGAAAGCAAACTCCATAGGGAGTTTCTTCAATGCTCATCATCTTCTCTGAAGTAGATTGGTGCTGCCAGGAGCAGACATGTCTCATAGTCATAAAAAAAGAAAAAAATAATAATCTATGCTATTAAAACATCTTAAATTCCATATTCTGTAGATCTCTGAATTTGAAGATGACTTGTCTATCTAAAATACACCTCAGCTTGACCTTGAAAATATACTTAATATGACTATAAGTTTGATTGTAATGAGTAACTACTAACTTACATTTCTTTATATCCTAACTTTCAGGGACTAGCAAATTACATTACATTGTTAAATGAACTGTATAGGTACAATACTTTGAACAAGATTAGAAATATATGTACAGTACTTTCTAACAAAATCAATCTCAAATTTGTATCAATATATCAAAAATCCAATCCAATGTAAAATATTAAAACTAGTAGTTGCCTTCTAAAAGTAGATTCAATACTCTACCTTTTTATCTTATCATATCTATATAAATCAATCTCAATTTTGTATCAATATACCTAATTTGTATACAATATACAAAAATTTCTGCATAATGCAAAAGTGCAGGGCTTGTCTCAAGTTCTTGCTTGACTGGTCTGTGAGGCTGGATCATCTCAGCTAGCCATCTTGAAATTGTCCTGAGCAGTTTGTAGTCCAAAGCCGATCTTTGGGTGGTGTTTGTCAGCTTAAGTGGTATTATCATTGTCCATGTGGAATTGCCATTGTGGGGCCTCATCATCTTTTTGGAGACTTCAAATTTGCTGTTATGTGTTGTCATGATTCCCTGCAGAAAACTGATAGAGACTCCAACACAAAAACACGTACAGGGAGCTAAATGAAGCCTTTTTTTCAAGAATTAGTTAGTACTCTATTTGACCATTAATATCATGACAAAAGTTTAATATATATCTTATAAATTTTGATATAAAATTCATACTTAAGAAAA
Organism: Peromyscus californicus insignis; assembly: GCF_007827085.1. Taxonomy (NCBI): domain Eukaryota; kingdom Metazoa; phylum Chordata; class Mammalia; order Rodentia; family Cricetidae; genus Peromyscus; species Peromyscus californicus. Next base: position 38,301,494 of record NW_026294573.1, read on the forward strand.
GTTTTAAAGGATCAAAATAAAACCAAAGAATTATGAGATTAGTGACAATAGAATAGTCCCTTAATTTGGGTTTTCATTTGTCCCATATCAGCTGGCTCTTCTGACATGATACAGAGATTTTGTGTTTTCCTTTTAACAAACATACTTGGGTTTAGATAAGGAGAGAGCCATTCTCCAACTCCAAAGCCAGCTTTAATTTTTAATTCAACTGGGACTACATAAAGACCATTTGTGTTAAGTGTCTGTAGAGAACAGCAGAAACAAACATTTTGAAAGACTTATGAAATTTTATATGCAGTATACCAATAGGCCAATTTACTCCTTTTTGGGAGACATTTCTTCTGGATGATTTGTCCTTTTTCTTCAGATGTCTCATTTGTCCAGTGTTCTTCAGATTCCTTAGCCTTCATTCTCCTAGAAGACAAAAAAAAACCCTTCCCCAAGCATAACTTTGGGGAGGTTCCCTATTGGCAAGTTATATCTGATTAAATGAAAAGCATTTGTTAGTGGTATAAGTTAATTTCAATTGGATGGTCATGCTGGTCGATGAACTATCACCTCTTCTAACCAAGAGGTCTCTCTTGTTCAAATCAAACCTTTATCAATTTTGATGGTATCCACAGCTTTTCTTCTCCTATAGAAACAAAAGCAAATCCTTGTACCCAATGTAATACATATCCTGGTTTCCATTCTGAGGTCAGCACATCCTTAAAGTATATAAGCAGATTTAATTCTGTAGTTGTTTTTTTTAATTTTATTATCCAATGTCTCTCCACAGCTGTTGTTCTTTTCCCATTAGCATTGAGAAAATTCATAGTTGATAGAGCATTATGTAATCTACTTCTGGGGGTTTTGTTACCCCTTCTGTTTATTTAGCATATCCTTTAGAGTTCAGTTTGATCTTTCTATGACTGCCTGACCTGTAGGATCATGTGGTGTATCTGTAATATCCTTTATATTATAATAAGAAAAAAACTCTATTTCATTTTACCAGAGACATATGCTGGAGCATTGTCAGTTTTAATTTGTGCAGGTATACCCATGATGGCCATAACTTCTAGCAAATGTGTGATTACAGAATCAGCCTAGAGCAATTGCCTATTGAAATCCTGAATAGGTATCAATGGTGTAGTATACATATTTCAATTTTCCAAATTCTGCAAAGTGAAGCACATCCATCTACCAGATTTCATTCCTCTAAGTACCCTTTGGGTTACATCCTGCTGGTAGTGAAGTTTGGTTGTAAAAAGAACAAGTAGGACATTTCCTTATAATATCCTTGGCTTGTTACCAGGTTATAGAAAAATCCTTTTCCAAACCCTTACTACTGACATGATGTTTTATGAAATTCTGAGGCCTCCAGCACATTTCCTATCAATAGTTTATTGATCATGTCATTATCTTGTGCCAGAGGGCCTGGCAGACCTGTATAGGATCAGATATAAGTTATATATAATGGATGATTTTTATTCCTGATTATATTTGTAACTGATTAAATAAGGAAGTTAATTCTGACTCATCAGGAATAAATTATGCAGTTTCAATATGTAAGACTGCTCCTTCAGCATACTGAGAGTCAGTAACTATGTTGAGGGGTTCCAAAAAGTCCATTAATACTATCAGAATAACATATAATTCCAATTTTTGAACCGAATTATAAGGACTTTGAACAACTTTACTTAAATTTTCTGATTTGTAACCTGCTTTTCCTTGTTTGTTTGCATCTGTATAAAATGTAGGGACTCCAGATATTGGTGTTTCCCATACAATGTGGGGCAGGATCCAGTTAGATCTCTTTATAAGTTGAATTCTATTGCTTTTAGGGTATTTGTTGTTAATCTCTCCCAAAAAAATTGCTTTAATCTTTTCCAAGGTTCACTTTCTTCCCTTAATTTGTCAACTTCATCATTAGTTAAATGTACTACAACTTCTGCTGGGTTTGTTCCTGTTAATTGATGAAGTCTCAACTTTCTTTTAAAATCAACTCAGAGATCTTTCCACATAAGTTTTAAATTTTTTACTCTGTTTCTTTGGTAGAAATATCCATTCCAATATCTTCCCTCTGCATTAAAATTCCTGTAGGAGAATGCTTAGAGGGTAAAAATAACCAAAATGCAATCAAGCTTTGGATCCACAGGATCCACATGTGCATCCTGTATTTCTTTTCCACCAAGGCCAATTCTCTCTCAGCTTCAGCTGATAACTCTCTTGGATTATTTAAGTCCTTGACACCCACTAAGGTTTTGAACAAATTATTCAGTTCATCATTTTTTACCCCAACAACAGTCCATAGATAGGAAATGTCTCTGAATAATCTTTGAAAGCCATTAATAGTCCATAATCGATCTGCATACAAGAAACACACTTCAACATAAAGGATATATATTACCTCAGGGCAAAGGGTTGGAAAAAAGATATTCCAAGCAAATGGACCTAAATATCACGAGCTGTAGTGGGCCATGATGTAAATACAGCAGATGGCAATTGATAATTCAGATGTCAACCCACCAGATAAATAATTCTCTGATGCAGAACCCCATTCAAGCAAGGCTTATGGGACCACAGACTCTGTGAACTGGTTGTCTCTATAATGTCACATGTGCAAAATCTGCTGTGGAATCTCCCCATTACTGTGCATTTTCATGTAATATGTACATGTAACTTCATAATTACATCTTAATCTTATGGACACTTATATCTGTGAACTGTCTGAGGATGATTCATCATTAAGCTGTATAATTTTGATGAATAGAAATATACTAGGATATGCTTTGTAACTGGGTCTATTGTTCCACGAGGACTGTAAGACACTTAGAAGCCTATTTTATTTCTTTAGCTCAGACTGATAAAACAAGCTACATACATTTAGCTAATTTATGCCTCAGAACAAATTCAAACTAGACTAAATGCTTTGTAAGATAAACCTCCACAGAAAACATACAGGGACACATTCCCAGATGTCTGATTGTGGAACCAAGGTCAGGCACAAAACAACTTTTTTGCCAGTTTCCCCACTTGCTAAAAGTCTAGCTGATAACACCGACCAACAACTAACACACCACACAGATTTCTCAAGCAATTAACTCTCTGCACAAATTTCTAACCTCAGATTTTTAATAAAAGACTCAAAGGTCAGCTAACAGTTTATTGTTTAGGTCCTGAATAACAATTAATCAACTAGCTAAGTTCAGAGAGAAATAGTTTTATGTCCAGCTACTTTGGGAAAAGTTTCACAATTATCTAGGGCTACAGAGGATGGTCTCACAGCCTTGAATAAAGAATTACAAGTTCCCTTCCCTGTGATCTGAGGTTGCAAATAGGATAAAAATATATATATATTATGGTGATATTTTATTTGTACTGAAATGTGATTTTATTTTTATGTTAATAAATAAAGTTGCCTGGGGGTCAGAGCTAATAGCAAGCCATCGCAGAAGCTGGGCAGTGGTGGTGCATGCCTTTAATCCCAGCTCTTGGGAGGCAGAGCTAGGCGGATCTCTGTGTGTTCAAGGATACAGCCAGCAAGGAGACACACGCCTTTAATCTCAATATCAACCATAGAAGACCTGAAGGTCTGTACAGACAGACAGTGACGAGGCGGTCATGTGGTTGGGTTTACAACCAATGAGAAAGCAGAACAGAAAGTCTATATAAAGATAAACACACAGGAAGTAGGTCTCTTGGCTGAAGAGGATAGCTGCAGCAGTGAAGGGTAAGGCTCTTAGCTCTGACCTCTTGGGCTTTCATCTTTGCATTGGCTTTGTGTTTCTTATTTAATAAGATTGTTACTTCTACAATATATTTTTTAGGTTTGGAATGTTTTCAGTGCCACTGTCCGGGAAAGTACCAAACCCCATTGCTATAGTAAATGGCTCTACTCCTTACTGTTTACTCAAGGAATGTGTTATAATCCTGAGAAGTAGCTTTGTAACCTTTTTATTGCAAAAAACTTGTTGTTAAAGATATATATATTCTGTGTGAACAGAGGAGTTACAGAGAATTGAAGCTGGAAAAAATAAGTTTCATGACCCTCAGTTCATGTCTGAGTCTTTTTCCCTCAGATCAATAAGAAATTTTCCTACTCTGAAAATCATTCTTTTTGCAACCCTGGATATAGTTCTGGGAGATGGTCTCACAGGCTACAGTACCTAAGAAGCAAGCCAGTGTAGCCCCTTTAATATCTAATAAATAGACTTCAAACCAAAATTAATCAAAAGATATGAGAAGGGAAGGACACTACGTATTCATCAAAGGAAAAATCCACCAATGGTATTCCTAACATCTATTCCCCAAACACAAGGGTACCCACATTTGTAAAAGAAATGCTACTACAGCTTAAACCACACATTGACCCTAACACACTGATAGTAGAAGACTTCAATACCCAACTCTCACCAATGGAGAGGTCAATCAGACAAAAAATAAACAGAGAATGCTGGAGCTAACTGACATTATAAACCAAATGAACCTAAGATATATTTACAGATCATTCCACCCAAACACAAAAGAATATACCTTCTTCTCAGCACATCATATAACTTTCTTCAAAGTTGACCACACACTTGACTACAAGGCAAATCTCAATACATATAATAAAATTGAAGTAACCCCTTGTATCCTATGAGACAACCATGGATTAAAACTGGACATCATCAACAATAGAAACAACAGAAATCTTACAAATTCATGGAAACTGAACAGCTGTATGGTCAATGGAAAAAATGGGTCAAGACAAAAATAAAGAAATTAAAGGCTCTCTAGAATTCAATGAAAATGAATACACAAAATACCCAAACATAAGGGACACAATGAAAGCAGTGTTAGGAGGAAGTTCATAGCACTATGTGCCTACATTTAAAAAAAATTGGAGATATCTTATACTAGCAACCTAATAGCACATCTTAAAGCTCTAAAACAGTGGTTCTCAACCTTCTTACTACTGTGACCCTTTACCACAGCTCCTCGTGTTGTGGTGACTCCCAACCATAAAATTATTTTGTTGCTACTTTATAACTATAATTTTGCTACTATTATGAATAATAATATAAATATCAAATATGCAGTATATCTGATATGTGACCCTTGTAAAAGGGTCATTCGATCCCAAAAGGTATCGCAACTTCCAGGTTGGGAGCCACTGCTCTAGAACACAAAGAAGTAAGCACACCCAAGAGGAGTAGCCAGCAAGAAATTATCAAATTGAGAGCTGAAATCAATAAAATTGAAACAGGAGCTGGAGAGATGGCTCAGAGGTTAAGAGCACCGACTGCTCTTCCAGAGGTCCTGAGTTCAATTCCCCGCACCCACATTAATTAATGGGACCTCATGAAACTGAAAAGCTTCTGTAAGGCAAAGGACACTATCAACTGGACAAAGAAGCAGCAGCCTACAGAATGGGAAAAGATTTTTGCCAACTCCATAGCCAATAGAGGTCAAATATTCAAAATATAGAGAGAGTTCAAGAAACTGGGTAATAAAAAAAATCAAACAATACAATTTGAGAATGGTGTAAGAATTTTTTGTTGTTCTTTTTTTTTCATTTTTCTTTATTAAGAAATTTTCTCACTCCACATACCACCCACAGATCACCCCTCCTTCCTCCTCCTACCCCCCAGCCCTCTCTCTCAAGCCACCCCACATCCCCACATCCCCCAAATCAAGGTCTCCCATGGGGAGTCAGCAGAGCTCAGTCAACTGAGCCTAGGCAGGTCCAAGCCCCTTCCCACTGCACCAAGGCTGTGCAAGGCGTCATACCACAGGCACTGGATTCCCAGAAGCCTGCTCATGCACCAGGGACAGATCCCGATACCCCTGCCTGGGTGCCCCCCAAATAGTTCGAGCCAAACAACCATCTTCTGTATCCAGAGGGCCTAGTCCAGTCCCATGGGGGCTCCACAGCCACCAGTTCACTGTTCATGGGCTTCCACTAGTGTGGCCCAGTCATCATAAACAGAGAATTCTTAATAAAGATGTTGTAATTTGAATGTAATTGACCCCCATAATCTCATAGGGAGTGGCACTATTAGGAGATGTGGCTTTATTGGCATGGATATGGCCTTCCTGGAGGAAGTGTGTCACTGTGGAGACAGGCTTTGAGGTTTCCTACGCTTGGAAAACTGCCCAGTGACTCAGTTGACTTCCTGTTCTCTGCAAGCCAAGATGTAGCCAACATGACATCTGCCTGCATGCCACCATGCTCCTTGCCATGATGATAATGGACTGCACCTCTGAAACTGTAAGTGAGCTGCCCCAATTACATATTTTCCTTAAAGGAGTTTCTGTGGTTATGGTGTCTTTTCACAACAATAGAAAACCCTAACTAAGAAAAGAGGAATCTCAGATGACTGAGAAATTCTTGAAATGTTCAACATCCTTAGTCATCAGGGAAATGCAAATAAAAACTACTTTGAGATTCCATCTTACACCTGTCAGGACGGCTAAGATAATAATGCAAGTCGCAGCTTATACGGGCAAGGATGTAGAAAAAGGGGAACACTCCTCCATTGCTGATAGAAGTACAAACTTGTACTGCCACTATGGAAATAAATATAGCAGTTCCTCAGAAAGTTGGTAATCGATATACCCCAAAACCCAGCTATACCCAGTCTTGGCCATATACCTAAAGGATACTCCATCCTACTACAAGAACACTTGCTCAACTATGTTCATTGTGGCTTTATGCATAATAGCCAGAAAAAGGAAACAACCTGAATATCCCTCAACTGAAGAATGAATAAAGAAATTGTGGTACATTTACAAAATGGAGTATTACTCAGCTATTAAAAAAAGACATCATGAAATTTTCAGACAAATGCACAGAACTAGAAAAAAATCATCCTGAGTGAGGTAACGCAGACCCAGAAAGACAAATACAGCATGTATTCACTTACAAGTGGATAGTAGCTATTAAGTAAATGATAATCAAGCTACAATCCAGAGACCCAGAGAGGTTAGATAAAGAGGGGGGCTATAGGATGGAAGCACAGATCTCCCTGGGAAGGGGAAATAGAATAGATTTGACAGATAGACTGGGCAGGTGGGGTCAGGAGTGGGAAGAATCAGGTGTTGGGAGGGGGAAGGATAGCGGGAGAGAGTAGAGGGAGAGACAGCTGGAATTGGGGGCACTTGGGGACTGGCGTGGAAACCTAATGCAATGGAAACCTCCTAGAATCTATAAGGGTGATACTAGTGAGGACTTTTAGTAACAAAAGATACAGAGTCTGAACTGGCCATCTTTTGTAGCCAGGCAAGGCTTTTAGTAGCGGGACTGGGTTTCATTCCATTGAATTGTTGACCGAGAAGGTCCTGCTGAGATCCCTAAACAATCCAGGCTGATCCTAGGACAAAAAGTCATCCTCTGAAAACTGACAGTGGGGCCCCACTGCCAAGGACAATTTCCACATAGCTCATCAAAGGTAGACAGGTCGAGTTGGTGCAAGCTTGGAGCCTTCATTCACCCTGCATTCTAGTCTCTTTGGTGTGAGAAGATACTCTGTAGGCTATGGAAAAAACCTGGATACCAACCCAGCCACAAAACCCTCCATCTATAATCTGTCCTGCCTGCAAAATGTGCTGGGCCAATGGTGGCCCAGAACCGTGAGAGTGGACAGCCAATGTTTGGTTTAACTTGAGGCTCATGCCACAAGAGGGAGCCCATGCCCTCCCTATACTGCCTGGATGGCCAAGAAACAGAGATTGGATAACCTAACCTAGGGTGAACCAAACAGGACTCGGGGGGAAAAAGTCAATGAAATGATTCCTAATGATATTCTGTTATACTCGTAGGTAGGTACCTTGTCCAGTCAGAGAGGCTTCCTCCAGCAATAGATGGGAGCAGATGCAGAGACCAAAGCCAGACATTATGAAGAGGTAAAGTCTACATTGGAGGTCTCTATTAGGTCCCTCCCTCAGAGATATGGGAACCCTATGGATGAGGGAGATGAAAGACTGTAGGAGTCAGAGAGAATGGAGATCACCAGGAGAACATGGCCCACCAAATAAAACAAGCAGGGCTTACATGGACCCACAGAGACTGAAACAGAAAGCACAGGGTCTGCATGGGTCTGCACCAGGTCCTCTGCATATGTTTTATAGCTGTTAGCTTGGTGTTTTTGTGAGATTCTTAACAGTGGGGGTGAGTGTATAACTGACTCCTTTGCCTGCTCTTGGGACTCTTTTCCTCCTATTGGGTTGCCTTGTCCAGTCTCAGTGTGAGGGCTTTTGCCTTGTCTTACTGTATCTTGTTTTGTCCTGTTTGGCTGTTGTCTCTTGGAGGCCTGCTCTTTTCTGACAAGAAAACAGAAGGGGAGTGGATCTGGGTAAGAAGGGAGATGTTGGGGGAGTTAAGAGGCATGGAGGGAGGGGAAACTGTGGTTGGGATTACTGTCATTTAATTAAGAAAAAAGAACAGTCCTACAAGTACTGATAGCTTCTGTATAATAAAAAAAATTGTATGAAAACCATAAAATACTATGCAGGAAAAATTGTAAAAATAAATAAATAAAAAGAATATTCAGAGCTGAGAATTGTGACACAGACTTGCAATCCCCAGAATGTGGAACTCGTAACTCAAGGCCAGACTCTAATACATGAGGCTCTATCTCAAAAGAACAAAAAGAAACGTGAAATAAGATCATTGATTGCAGCAGTATTCAGACTGCAATTTTGAACATAAACTAAATGTTAGACAAAAAGATGAATACTTCAAAACCTAAGTGTCCAACAAAAAGATGAATAGTTCAATAAACTGTGTTGAAATCAAAAAGTGGAAAATTATATTCAAACAGTGATTTCAAAATGTCTTTGACAATATAAAAAAAATGTTGGCTGGGCGGTGGTGGTGCATACCTTTAATCCCAGCACTTGGGAGGCAGAAGCAGGAGGATTCTTGTGAGTTCAAGGCCAGCCTGGTCTACAGATTGAGTTCCAGGACAGCAAGAGCTATACATAGAGAAACCCTGTCTTGAAAAACCAAAAAAAAAAACTAAAAAAAAAAAAAAAGGAAAATGTTACAAATTAACTGAGATCAGTTTATTGGCTATAAAATGGAAAATAAATAAATGTTGACAAGAGTATGGGGAAATTGAAATCCTCATAGCTTTCTGGTAGGGATAAAAATATTTTAACCATTTTTAACCTATTATTCTATAAGTAGCCTGATTAGATTTATTGTGACATACATTGTGGGGATAGAAGGAATATAACTGCCTGAGCAGAGGAAGATAAGCAGGACTGGGAGGAGACAAAGGGGGTTAATAAGGGTGAACATGATCAAAATATATTGCACACTGTATCAGTTGCTTTTCTGCTACTATGATAAAACACCATGAGGCAATTTACAGAAGAGTTTATTTGGGTTCATGATTCCAGAGAGTCAGATGAATGGTTAGGTTAGTCCATGGAGGCAGAATGCAGTTATGGTGGCAGAAACAGGAAGCTGAGGACTCAATCTTGAACTGCAAACAAGAAACAAAGAGTGAACTCAAAATGGCACAAGTCTTTAAGTCCAAGCTACCTCCAATGACACACTTCCTCCTGCAAGCCCACACCTCCTAAGCCTCCCCAAAGAGCATCACCAACTGGGGACCAAGCATTCCGATACTATGGAAACATTCAAACCACTACATGTACATTTATTAAATTTCATTGATATGAAACCTATTATTATGTATAATTAACATGCTAATAAAAACTTTTTAAAAAGAGAAAGAATCTGTTTTTTCACAATTCTTCTAGGGTTCCCAGTCCTAGATCTGGCAGTCCCAATTCTTTGGAACTCTGGAGATGATGGACATCATGGCAGGAAGGTGTAGCACAAACCACTTATCTCTTGGGCCAAGGAGCAAGGAAAAGAACAGGATACTGAGTCCCACAATTCCCTTTACTCTGACCTAAAGATCTCCCACTAGGTCCTACTTTCTAAAAGTCCCAAAATTACTCCCCTGGGGACCAAGTCTATAACATGCGAATCTTCGCAGGGCATTGACATCCAATCCATAACATTTTTTCACTGACTCCAAGAGCCAATGTCCACAAAAAGTTCACATGCAAAAGAAATAAATCATTTGGCCTCTTTTAATCAGTGCTAGCAACTACACTATGCTTAGCCATACTTTTATAGATACACCATTTATTCAATCTCAACAGACCCCCTTAGCGTTGTTCAAAAGTTCCAAGTTCAAAGTCTCTACCAGGACTCAAAGCAAACTCAAATTTTAATCCCTACCAAAATTAAAAAGAAAAAGTGCTGTGGAATAATTCTTCCATAAACTGTGAAGATGTGTTGGTTCCATTGTTAATGAAAAGCTGATTGGCCAATAGCTAGGCAGGATTTTCAGGGCAGAGAGAATACAGGGAGGAAGGAGGGCAGAGTCAGAGGAGTTGCCAACCAGACTTGGAAGAAGCAACATGAAAAGCACATAGATGAGGTAAATGAGCTTCAGGGCAGCACACAGATTTATAGAAAAGGGTTAACTTTAAGTTATAATAGTTAGTTGAAAACAAGTCTAAGCTATTGGCCAAGCATTTATAATTAATAGTAAGTATCTGTGTGGTTATTCAGAAACTGGCCAGCAAGAAAGGAAAACAAAAACCCAAAAACTCCAAATGTAACCCAGTGTGGGCAATGTAGATCCACATACAATCTGAGAAAGCTTTAAAAAAAAAAAAGTTTCCAAACACACAAAAAACAGAGACAAGAGTGGCTTCCTAGCCTCACAGTCTCATACCAACTGCAGTGCAGAGATACATCTCCTGGCAGCTGCCTAGAGTATGAAGCCAGTTGCCAGTCACCATGCACGACCACAATGCACTAAGCTGAGCAGTGCCAGCAACTGACATAGCAATTTAAGATTCATCTCATAGACTCAGAAAACAGTGTAGATGCTGAGTAAAGATAGACCCAGATTGGGGGGAAAAAAAAAGCTCTAAATGGGTCACAGTGTGTTTAAAAATATATGTAGGCTTGGAAGAGAAAAGAGAAAGAATGTATATAATCAAAGATTTTAAAATAGTTTAAAAATAATAAAGTCCAGTCGGGCGGTGGTGGTGCATGCCTTTAATCCCAGCACTCGGGAGGCAGAGGCAGGCGGATCTCTGTGAGTTCGAGGCCAGCCTGGGCTACAGAGTGAGTTCCAGGAAAGGTGCAAAGCTACACAGAGAAACCCTGTCTCAAAATAATAATAATAATAATAATAATAATAATAATAATAATAATAATGAAGTCCTTAAAAAAGAAATAAAGGAATAAAAAATATAATAAGCCATGTAAAGATGGAAAATACGCAAAGAGTCAGAATTCTGTATATTATGTTGTCTTTGAATTTTTTTATTTGTTGATGAATGAGCAACAGCTACTAAAACACATTGGATTATGAATGTTGATAAATTAAGACAACTTATATATTTTAAAAATGTCTTGACTTCAAAATGGAAGTCAAAAGATATGTTGCTTTGGAGAAGAGGTTATGCTTTTGTTCCCATAGAAAACGAAAGGCTATGGATTCATTCAAGGTTAAAGATGATCAGGTTTGATCGAGGAAGACCCCTAAAAATCCTGATTACAGACAAAAAGAAATAAACCTACAAAAACTTCAGAATACATAACATAAATTTTATCCACTCAAACGTAAAAGAAAAAATCATCTTTGGCTGACTTGTATATAATGCACAGTCTATACTTGTTCTAATACAGGTACATATATGTTACCTTTAAAAGTTAATCTATTTTCAGAGCAAGAGAACCAGACACCAATAAAAACAGATGGCCCAGGTGATCCAGTATCCAAAACAGCTTCAAAGCTGCTGGCTGAGATGATCTAGCCTCACAGACTACTTCAGCCAAGACTTAAAAATTATCCTGATTTTCTCAAGATTCTCCCAAAGATGCCAGCATCCTCAGACAACAGGAAGCAGTCTAGAAAAAAACAACACCCACATTCTCAAAAGATGGGTTATGGATGTTTGTTATCATTTAAGGGGGGTTGGTTACAGGTTGTTATTGGTCAGAGTTATAAAAAAAGCTAAATTAAAGAATTAAATTCAAAGATCTCTTTCTAAAGGAAAAAAGAATATGATATAGAAATGATGAGATAAAAGGGTAGATTATTAAATCTACTTTAATCCAAAAAACAACTATTAATCTCAAAATATTTGACATTGGTATGGATTTTGGTACAAATTTAAGGTTAATTTTGTAATGCTGTATGTACGTTTCTACTCTTGTTTTCAGTATTGTGCTTATACAGCTCATTTTAAAATGTAATGTACAATAAAAAATGCAAGTTAATAGTCATCTATAATAAACTTGTAGTCATATTAGGTATGTTTTCAAGGTTAAACAGATATATTTAAATAGATGGTCTTCAAACACTTCAAAGACCTACAGAATATAGCATTTAAGGTGTTTAATAACCTAAGGCTTTTCCTAACAGTGAGACATGTCTGCTCCTGACAGTACCAATTTACTTCAAAAAAGATGATGGTCATCAAAGAACATCCTTAAGGAATTTGCTTCCTTTATGGCAAAAGCTAACCATTTGGGCAGAAAAACTTCCCTTGCTGCAATTGCTGACAGTATACTGTCCAAACTGGCCCAGCAGGACACAAAAGAAAGAGACTGCCAAACTTTACCAAGACAAGACAGGATAGTCCTTCAAAATTCCCTGCTTCTCAAAAATGTCTTTCAGCTATAGTAGGTCTGTAGGCCAAAGATGGATGCCGCAACATTACAGAACTTTGGATGACTGTCCGGGGAGCCAGATGTCCCTGTTATTAGGTAATATTACACCCTACTGAGGTCTTTGATGGAGTTAATGACTAAATAATTATGTTTAAAGCTTCCCTTAGTTATAATAAAAGGGAAATTAGACATAAAACTTTGGACTCACAAAGATAAGATAAATAATAAAATATTTTCTCAAATTTTGCTAAGAACAAATGGACTGGATTTGTAACTGTAATTCTTACTTGATATATAATTTTACTATGTTAAAGTTAAAACCTTCCTTTTTAATTAGACAAAGGGGGAAATGCTGTGGAATAATCTTTCTGTACACTGTGAAGATGTGTTGCTTTCATTGCTAAAGAAAGCTAATTGGAAGCCGGGTGGTGGTGGTGCATGCTTTTAATTCCAGCACTTGGGAGGCAGAGGCAGGCGGATCTCTGTGAGTTCTAGGCCAGCCTGGTCTACAGAACAAGTTTCAGGACAGGCTCCAAAGCTACACAGAGAAATCCTGTTTCAAAAAAAACCCAAAAAAATAAAAGAAAGAAAGAAAGAAAGAAAGAAAGAAAGAAAGAAAGAAAGAAAGAAAGAAAGAAAGAAAGAAGAAAAGAAAAGAAAGGAAAAGAAAAGAAAGCTGATTGGCCAATAGCGAGGCAGGATTTTCAGGGCAGAAGCCAGAGAAAATGCTGGGAAGGAGGGAAGAGTTGGAGGAGTCACCAGCCAGACTTGGAAGAAGCAACATGCAAAGTACATAGATGAGGTAAATAAGTCTCAGGGCAACACATAGATTAATAGAAATGGGTTAATTTAAATTACAAGAGCTAGTTAAAAATAAGTCTAAGCTATTGGCTAAGCATTTATAATTAATAATAAGTCTCTGTGTGGTTATATGGAAACTGGCTGGCAGGACAAAAAAAACTCTACCTACAAAAAAGGTTACATACCTATAAGACGGTACAGGTGCAGGGTAAGCATTTCCAAAGAGTGGGACAACAGGAAGTATCAGCTCAAAACAGCCAAAAGCCAGAAGAGCTAACATGAAATTCTAAAGGTCTATGTCTGGCACCCACTTACTATGACAGGAGCTGGGCTTTCAAGCAGTTGGGCAACCCTGTTCTTATGGTCTCATCAATTACATACATCCAACATGGCCACCATCCCAGGATGGCTTGGCACACTGCTTGTCACCTGCCCTGATGAATGCTGCATGTTGCTGGCACCTCTACCCATCTTGGGCCCCATTGCAGCTCTGGCTTCACTGCCACCACTCTGCTACAAAGTCCTCTATAGAAGCCTGCCTGCAGGGCTTCAACCTCATAGCACACTGGCTTTGGGGAGACATTTAATTTCCAAACTATAGCAAATAGTTTGAAGGTGGTGAAGAGCACAGAGATTTGGGATTTGCATCCCTTAGAGGAGTATCCAGAATGAAATATGAATGAATCAGAGAGGTCCGAGCCAATACCTTTGAGCCTTTCTCAGGATCCCTAGTACTGTGCAAAATGTCCCAAAGTGACTTTCCTACCCACAAAAGGACATAGAATTATGCTGTATAGAGTCGAACAGGTACTGGAGCAGAGGGGTAACCACTTGGACGGTTCAGGTCCCATGGGGTTCGTACCACAGCAGAAGCCTGGGTCCATCTAGATCAACTGTTGAGTTTCCAGCCTCTGACCCTCTGGAAAGAAATAACTAGAAATTCACCCGTGGTCACACCCTGTTATGTATCAGTCAGCACAAGGGAACTAGAGACCAGAGCAGGCAAGACATGAAGCTGAGGGCAATCAGGACCCCGAGGACAGAACGAGGAGTGCCACAGTCTCCGCACCATCACCACCACACATCTGTCATGACTGGGGCAGGGAGCAGGGCACAGGAAGAACCCGAAAAGTGAAAGTGCTAGGAGTTAGCAGCAGAAACTGATCAACAGAAGATTCTGAGACAGTCAAGGGGTGGAGATGGCAGAGGCAGGAGGATGCAGCTGAAACTCTTTCCAATGTGACACAACAGAAAGTGTAAACTATCCGTAGGTGGTTGAGTGGAAGCCACTTCTCCCTGGAGTCTGTGATGACTGCTTACCTGCCAAATAAAACCTGGCTTCATAGGCTGGGATGGGGAGTGGAGAAGTCAGGAATGGGACGTTGGCAAGGAGGAAAACATGGAGTTTAGAACCAAGATTGGGTCTGTTGCTCAGGGCTACAACTCAAACACAACCAAACATCTGCCTTCGCATAAATAAATGAACAAATGAGTGATGGACAATACCATAAAGAATACAGAAGCTTGGGAAGGCCAGGCCTGTTAGAGTCTGTCCACTAACTGTTAAAATTCTCTCTCTCTCTCTCTCTCTCTCTCTCTCTCTCTCTCTCTCTCTCTCTCTCTCTCTGTGTGTGTGTGTGTGTGTGTGTGTGTGTGTCCTCATGCACATACACACGTCATATGTGTGTGAGTGTACATGTGTTTGGGTATGCATATCCATATGTGCATGTGGAACCCAGAGGTCAACACTATCTTCCTCAACTGCTGTCCACCTTAATCATGTAAGGTAAGGTTTGTCTCTAAACCTGGAGCTTATCAATTTGACTAAAATGGCTGGCTCAGGGATCTTCCTGGCTCACTTCACCAACACTGTAATTCCAGACATATATCACCACACCTATCTTAAATATAATGCTTTCAGTATTCATGGGGCATTGGTCCTAAGGTCATATTAACATCTGTAGATGGGCTGGAGAGATGGCTCAGTGGTTAAGAGCACTTGCTCTCACAGAGGGCCCAGGTTAAGTCCCAGCACCCATATGGTAGTTCATGGATCCATTGCCCTTTTCTGAACCCCTCAGGCACCAGGCACAAATGTGATATACAGACATGCATGCAAGCAAATACTTATAAAATAAAATAGATAAATCTAAAAGTAAATTTTTTTAAAAGATTTATTTATTTATTATGCATACAATGTTCTGCCTGCATGTATGTCTGCAGGCCAGAAGAGGGCACCAGATCTCATTACAGATGGTTGTGAGCCACCATGTGGTTGCTGGGAATTGAACTCAGGAACTCTGGAAGAGCAGTCAGTGCTCTTAACCTCTGAGCCATCTCTCCAGCCCAAAAGTAAAATTTTTTTTAAAAAAATCTGTAAATACCCAAGGCCCTTATATGAAGTGGCATAGTGTTTGCATATAACCTGCTTATACTGCCTAGTACACTGTAAATGCTATGTATGTGGCTGTATTCTTTAGGGAATAATAACATGAAGAAGTTCTGCACGTGTTCAGTACAGGTGTAAATTTTTCCTAATATTCTTGAGCCATGGAGGGTTGACACATCTTCATATGTGCTTCCGTGGCAGAGTCTGGCTTTCTGGAACTAGGTTCAGGAGAAGCTACAGCTATAATTGAACTATGAATCAATCTGTGCCCATAGCTTAGGACTCAGGGCAGAAAAATGTGAGATTGTGAGGGCAGAGACAGCATTTTGTTCACTGCCTTTTCTCCAGCTTTGAGAACAGTGACTCAATCATCCTAGGTGGCCAGTACTTGTGAAATGAATTGTCATGTGACAAACTGTTTCAAAGCGTGTAAGAACACAAGATATCTCTCTAGAACCCTGAGTAAATAAAGACATGATAGCTGGTGATTGGTTAAAGCATTTTAAAGTAACTATTTAACTGTGGTTTTTTTGGTTTGGTTTTGTTGTTGTTTGTTTGTTTGTTTGTTTTTCAAGACAGGGTTTCTCTGTGTAGCTTTGCGCCTTTCCTGGAACTCACTTGGTAACCCAGGCTGGCCTCGAACTCACAAAGATCCGCCTGGCTCTGCCTCCCGAGTGCTGGGATTAAAGGCGGGAGCCACCACCACCCAGCTAACTGTTTCTTTAAGTACTGTAACAAACGCCGTTGTGTGGAGGACTGAGTTTATTCCTATACATTTTACAATTAGGCTGCTCCTCAGGTTGTCTGTATCCAAGGCTGGCTTTATGAGGTGGGACCTAACAGTCAAATGGCTCTGAACTCGGAAAAGCATATACTTGTTTTAATATTGCTTAATGTTCTGCTATTGTAATTTTAAACTTAATTAATTTTTTGGGTTTTCACATTTACTTATTGTGAAAGGTGTGCAAGCCACAGCCCATGTGACTGTCAGAGAACAGGCTCCATCTGTTCTCTCCTTCCAACATGTGGGTTCTGGGATCCAACTCAGGTCATCTTCACTCGCTGAGCTACTCACCAGCCCTGATCCCACGTTTTTGTTTTGCACTGGGGTCCATAAATTATATGGCCGTCCTGATTGTATCTGAATGGTAGAAACGCTCTCTAGCTGTGCATCACTGTGTGTCTCTTCCCAATTCGGCGCCCTCATACAACTTGAAATGGGCCGTGGTGGACGTTGGAGCACGCTAGAAATCAGGGTGAGGAAAAAGTGCAAAACATTCACAAGCACAGTTTGGCAAGCCACGCCTCACGTGTATAATGGCCATACCCTCCTCGGCCACCACCCCTAGCTCCTGTGGCAGCTCATAGAATTCCAGAGTGGGGAAGCGGATCCTTTTGCATAGCGGTTTATTTTGGTTTCGTGACAAGAGAAACAATTACCTCAGGCTGAGCATTATTTCAAAAGTCTAAATTCAGATCACCCGCGATTGGAAAGTGTCACACTTAAAATAAGACATCCCAGGAAGGTACAAGAAGTCTGCCTGAATCCGAGCGTGCACCAGTGAGTGGGTAACCGGTTGGAAATCTCTGTGGGCGAGTCTCTTCTTCCCTGGCAGGAGCCTCCCCTCCCCCACCTCCGCTACACCGAGGGCTCACTGGGGAGGGGGCTGGGTGATCCTCCCCAGCTCCGGGCTGGAGACAGCTCCGGGCTTCCCACCACCACCACCACCACATCCTCCATCCACCCACCCACTGCCCGCCCGACCTCCAGCGCGGAGTGATGGAGACCTCCTGGCTGGAGACCCGCTGGGCGCGGCCCTTGCACCTGGCTTTGGTGTTCTGCCTGGCTCTGGGGCTGATGCAGGCCATCAAGCTCTACCGGCGGAGACAGCGACTGCTGCGTGACCTGCACCCCTTCCCGGGGCCGCCCGCCCACTGGCTCCTCGGACACCAGAAGGTAGATGGAGGGAGGGGCGCCGCAGGATGCTGCAGAGGAAGTCCGTAGCCTGGCGGCTGTTTTCTTCCCTCCCTTGCAGCTCTGGGTTATTCTTGGACTCCCCAGCCCCTGGGTGGGTGGGGTGGGGTGGCTCCCCACTGCTCTGCAATACTGGAGTCTCTCTCATCCTCCTGGGAAAGGGTCGCTAGAGCGGGGCGGCGGGGGGTGGGGGTGGGGGTAGGGGGTGGTTATTTGAGAAGCCTGAATATATAAGAACGCTAGGAGTCAATTCATTTTCAGTCGCCAGGGCTTATCTTCCACGTGTATTGTTTAATACTCAGTATTGTTTAAAACGTGCATTATTTAAAACTTAGTATGTCATACTTATTAACAAGTCATACTTATTAGTTGTAGTAAAATGTGCAAAATCGAACGCAATAGTTGGCACCCTTGGTTCATTCTAACCAGAAAAAAAAATTAACTGTCTTTTCTAAGATTCCTGTAAAGCCGGAAGCGGCCCCGCCCCACTGCTTCAAGGGTACAGATTGAGGAAGATTTGTTGAGCCCAGAGAGATCATCACTGGTTCTGTCTCTCCTGTTTTCAAAATCCACTCCCAACACAGATTCTTAAATTCTTTCAACCCACTGGAGTAGCAGTGTGTGCTGAGTGCTAGGGCTACAAAAAGAAGATGGGTCCTTTGCCCTTGAGGGGCCCCAGGAAGGTACAGACTTTAGCAGTAAAGAGAAACTGAGCATCCTGGGTAAGGAGGGATGGTGGTGCCTCTGGTGCCTCCAAGGAGCTGCTGCGAAGGGGCTGCACAAACCAATTACCTTATATTACATAAAAACACTACACTTTGATAATAGCCATCTCTCTCTCTCTCTCTCTCTCTCTCTCTCTCTCTCTCTCTCTCTCTCTCTCTCTATCTCTATCTCTCTATCTCTCTCTCTCTCCCCCTCCCTCTCTCTCTCTTTCTCCCTCTCTCTCCTTTCTTTTTTCCTTGAGACAGGGTTTCTCTGTGTATCCCTGTCCATCCTGGAACTTTCTCTGTAGACCAGGCTGACCTTGAACTCAGAGATTCACCTGCCTCTGCCTCCCAAGTGCTGGAGTTAAAGGCGTGCACCACCACCCCCCATTAACAATAGCCATTTCTTAAGCTCGGTATTCTTTGAGTTGGCAATTTGAGCTGAGTGAGGTCATAGAGTGAATCAAGGTCCGGCTGATTTTGGCTAGGTTGACTAATACACCACAGTTCACAGCATGTTAGATAAAGGTTGGCTGTTACTCTAAATGCCTTGGTCTCTTCTTCCTTTTGTATTATCTTTCAGCTGGCTAGCTGGCAAGCCTGACCCTGATTACCTGGTGTCAAGGTCCCAAGATGGCAAGAGGGCAAATCTGTCCTTGCAAGTAGTTTTTAAGCCTCTCAGCCATGTTTGCTGCTCTCGCATTGATTTATCAGAGCCAGTAGTCTTGTAACCCAGTCCAGAGTCAGGGTGGAAGAGCACATGAATACAGGCGGCATTAATAAATTAGGATCATTGTCATAGTAACTAAACGCATCTTTTATTATAGAGTTCTAACTTACTTCATAAAATGCTATGTCATATCTCCTCTGATGTATGAGTTGTAGTTTTCTGTAAATTTTTCTAAGCCCTGAATATTTTTGTTCCCTTTCTATTTGTGTATTGTTGTCTTTTGCTGCCTAGCAAATGTCTCTCAAACTTAGCAACTTAAAACAACAGGTTTTATCTCACGCAGTTTATATAAGGGTTGGGGATTCAGTAATGGCTTCCAGTAGCTGGGTGATTCCAACTCCGAGTCTCTATCCACGTTGTATGAAGATGGTGAGGGCTGTGATCATCTAAAGGATTGACTGGACAGGATCCACCTCCAAGTTCACTCACATGATTGTTGACAGACCTTGGCAGCCTTTGATCCTCAGTAATGGCTCTTTTTATAGGGCTACTCACAGCTGAAGTGCCCATTTGTCCCAGGATGCCTGGTTGTTTCTTGGTTTTAACACCAAAAGCCCCACATCCTGGGAACCCACCTATCCCAAATAAGCTGGAAAAGTCAGCCATCCTACTGTCAACAGGCAGCTTGCTTCCGCCGGACAAGAGAGGAGAGATCAAGATGGAGAAGTCAAGGAGGCTGCAATCTTTTTAAACCTAGTTGGAAACTTTTCTGCCATCACTTCTACTGCGTGTAATGGGTCACATCAACAAATACTGGTGCACTGTGGAGAAAACAGTACAGAGCTGGGGGTCTTAGGGATCATCTTGGTGGCTACCACAATACATTTAGCTTTATGTTTTCCATGATGGAGGCTGCTCTCAAATGTCACGTAATTTGAGGCTATAGTTTCTTATGCTATGAGACACTACAGAGGTTTGGAAGTCTTTGCACTCTGAAGAGTGATGTGTGAGAACCACCGTTGGAGGATCAGAGCCATCCTTTTTTCTACCTGGGAGGATGCCCCATGACTTGGCATTCTGGGAGTAAGGAGGCAGGGGAACTAGAACATTCCATTTGTTGGACAGCCTTGCCCTAGGCCCCTGTTGCAATTCATTATCTCTCTCTTAACTTCCACAAATGCCTAGTTTCTTCAAACCTCAAAGCTTCTCTGGCTCAGTTTGTGTAGAAAAGCAAGCTCTTGCCTTAAGTCCCTTCGGGGACTGAAGTGGGTGCTGCATGAGGAGAGAGAGACCTGAGATCCGTCCAGTCCTTCCTTTAACCTGACTCTTCTTTAAGCTAATGCTCTGCATTTGACTTTTTTTCATTTAACTTAATTCACTTTTCCTGACCTTCTCAGCCTTCAACTTCACACTTTTAGAACTTTAAATTAAGAAGTTCTCAATTGAAAGTGGGAAAAACTTGAAAATTGTCCTACATATCTGTCCTACCAACTACTGAGAGTGAAGTGTTAAAGAGGTGATTCTTTAAAAAAAAAAAAAAAGTGGCAAAACAGCTTATCTCCACTCTGTTGTGACTTTTACGCTCACTAAAATCTTCAAGAAATTACCACATGTTGAATTGCTGTAAATGTTCCAAATACTTACACTTGGTTTCTATGGTTGCCTTGTTGCAGATTGGCTAGGGTCAGAGCTTCTGCTTGGATTGTCAATTGCTTTGGGCTTTATCCTATCATCTGTTTCGCTTTTTCAGTTCTCAAGCTATTACATGGTGTGCATACAAACTTGTAACTATTCTATCTTCCTAGCAAACTAATCTTGTTATTATGAAACGCCCCTTCTTTTTGAGCAAGAAACCTTTGCTTAAATTCTACCTTATCTCACATTAGTGAAGCTACACTAGCTTCCTCTGGCAATGTAAATATGTTAGATTTTTCCAGCCATGTAGGGCCTTTTAAAAATTGTCTTCTGGGGCTGGAGAGATGGCTCAGCGGTTAAGAGCACTGGCTGTTCTTCTAGAGGTCCTGAGTTCGATTCCCAGCAACCACATGGTGGCTCACAACCTTCCTTAATGAGATCTATTGCCCCCTTCTGGTTTGCAGGCATACTTGCAGACAGAACACTGTATACATAATAAATAAATATTTTAAAAAATTGTCTTCTGTCAACACATATATAGCTTTTTGTGCACTCTGACAATGTTTGTTTTTTGGTTGAAAACTTTAGTTCCTTTACATGCAATGTAACACATTACTAGTTTGTTCAAGAGATAAACTTGGTTAGTGTTTGAAAAAACTGAAAACATGTCAAGCACTTAGTGAAATGAGTTGACTTCCACTATAACCACTCCAGAGTCAGCCAGAACCTGTCTTAGCATCACATTATGGTTTGGATGTGAAATGTCTCGATATGCTCACATGTCTAAAGACCTAGTACCAAGACAGTGGCAGTTTGGAGAGGGTGGCTAGCAGACATGGGTCACTGGAGGACCTTTGAGACTTATAGCCCAGCCCTGTCACTCCCTGTCCTGTTATCTCTGCTCCCTGACTTGCCATGACGTGAACAATCCACAAGCTCCTGTCATCAAACAGTGAGACACAATGTCATGCCTTCCCTGCTTCGATGAGCTGTGTCCCCTGAAACTGTGAGCCAAAATTAATTCCTCCGTTATGCTGCTTCTGAATATTCATCATCTAGTTTGTAACAGACCCTTCATAAACGCTCCTTGTTTGTGAATGAATAAATATTTACACTGTTAGAAAACCTCATGGTGGCTTGATGATGCGAACACCAGCATCATTAGATCTCAGGATCTTGACCTTTTGGTGGATCTAAACTATCCAGAGACCAGTTCATGGATGAGTGGCTGACTGATAACACACAGATTTGGAAGGTGGTTTTCTACCTCTTCTGAGGATAAGAATGATCAAGTGATGTGAAGTCACACAAGGAAGAATTTCCTCAAAGTGGGGATCCCCACGATTGTGCTCAAATGTGTATCGGCATCCCAACCACACACATATACACTATAAGTAGATGTAAGAAAATCTTATTTTCAGCTATTTTTAGGGACTACTTAAGCCACTTGTCTGAAATCTTGCCCTAAAAGTGAAAGGTTTGGGTGAGGGAGATGGCTCGGTATTTATACTTAAAAAAAAAAAAAAAACTAGCCTTGTTTAGGATATTATCCCCAAGCTTACAGATCTTAGGAAGAATGTTTGCCTCCCTACATAAAGGTGCCAGGTCCCTCTGGGGCACAGTCCCGTGCAGGCCCTGAACTCACCCTGTGTCTGTGTCAAGGCAGTGCCAGCCCGACTGACTCTCTAATTTCCTGCCCTTTTTTCACTATAGTTTCTTCAGGATGATAAGATGGAGAAGCTTGATGAGATTGTTAAAAAGTATCCTTGTGCCTTCCCCTGCTGGGTAGGGCCCTTCCAGGCATTTTTCTACATCTATGACCCAGACTATGCAAAGATATTTCTGAGCAGAACAGGTAAGAAATGAGACGAAACTCCAAGTCCTAATCCTCCAGGAGTGAGTTGCCCGTGACCCACAGGCCTGAAGCAAAGCTTAACCCTGGGCTTGGAAGAGATCCTGAGCAAGTATGGAGCGAGGAAAGATCTGCCCAGGTTAAGGGGCTTCCCAGGTGCCCCCCAGTTCCTCGGCTCCAGGGCCCCATAAATTGTAGCTAGAGTTTTCCTGCCTGGCCCACAGTCAGGACAAATCTCTCTCACCTGCCAGTCCCACAGCCGCTCAGACCCAACCAAGTAAACACAGAGGCTTATATTGCTTACAAACTGTATGGCCGTGGCAGGCTTGTTGCTAACTGTTCTTATATCTTAAACTAATCCATTTCTATAAATCTAAACCTTGCCACATGGCTCGTGGTTTACCGGCATCTTCACATGCTGCTTGTCATGGCGGCGGCTGGCAGTGTCTCCCTCCGCCTTCCTGTTCTCTCAGTTCTCCTCTCTGTTAGTCCTGCCTATACTTCCTGCCTGGCTACTGGCCAATCAGTGTTTTATTTATTGACCAATCAGAGCAACACATTTGACATACAGACCATCCCACAGCAATAAATTCCAGTTGCCACCACCAGCCTGGCTAGGGGCTTCCTTTGCCTCTTTGGTTTTGGGACTTTTGAGTCAACACCTCTGCTTCACACATGCACTTCATTATAAACATAAGTCTCCTGGGGAAAGGAGAAGCCTACCTCCAGGGGTCTGAACAGAATCTAAAGTGATAGAGCATTCACTTAGCAGTCCAAACTCTTGGTCCAAATTGTTGTGTTCCTTTGCAGAGCACAGGTCACTCCCCCACCCACCCATGCAGTACAAGACTCCGATTATGCATAGCACAAAACTACAATGGCCAGTTTGAGCTCTGCCAACTTTGTGAAGATCTCACATCCTAATCTTTCCTGTGTTTCACATCCCTCACCCTTAACAAAACCTAAGCAAAACAGACCTTTCTCTGAACATCTGTTTCTCTGTCCCTCTGCTCCAATCTGTCTATTGTTCACCTCTTCAGAAGAAAATACATTTCCATTAGAGTCACAGGACCGTCGAGAGGCCTTTGTGCCTCAATGTCTGATGTTTTCCAACAAACATACGTGTCCCAACCCCCATTCTGGAAACTTGTCTGCTCCCAAGCAAGCCTCACTGTTGAGGGAAATAGAAACCAGGGGAGGATATGAGTTTAGGTCCTGGGACTTGTTCTTCTCTGGAACTGAACCAAGACTCAGGGTTTCCAAGCCTCCAAGACTGTAGAAAGTGACTTGGGATTCCCTCCTGTCCACTGTCTGCACTGAGTGCAGGCAGGTGAAGAAAGCTTTCCCCAACTTGAACTGCTCATGAATGTTTTCCCTAATGCTGCCTTTCCTTTCCTCTGCTTGATTCTGCAGACCCAAAGACTCAATATGTGCACCAGTTCATGACTCCATGCATTGGTATGTATGTGACACTCCAAGTCACTTTTCCATGGCAGAGCATTCCAAAGAGACTCCAATCTGAACTCAAAAGGACATCAAATGCAAATGACATGACCATCTAGGAGAAGGAAGAGAACAAGCTAGAAGGAGGCAGGGGACACAAGAGGTTGGGGTTGGGGCAGAGGGAGAAGGAAGTGAGTAAGAACGAAGTACTATGACACGTAAATACAAAAATGCCATGAGAAAAACCAGGGTTTTATATTCTCATCTAAGAATATAATTTTTAAACTTTAAAAATAGAATCTGGAGATCTAAAGTCCACCCACATAAAAAAAGGGGGCATGATGATGCGCACTTGTAATCTCAACACGGGAAACAGAACAGGCGGGTCTCCGAGCTGGGCAGCCAGCCTAACTCATTCGGTGAGCTCCCAGCTAGTGGGAGTCCCTATCTCAGGTTAACAGAAAAGCAAACAGTGGATGACACACGAACACACGGCATTCTAAAGAGTAAGAGCTATGAGGAGAACTACCTAGAATCAAAGGGGAACTCAAAGGTCAACCCAGCAGAGCATCACAGAGCACTCTGGTCTGTTTCTCTCCTCCAAGTCCCGTTTTCAAGGGAAAATGTGTGCGAATTCTTCAACATCTTAGCTTCACTACAGAAGGTTTTTTAATCCTTTCACCTCTTGTTTTCTTGTACTTTTCCTTTCTTTTCAGAGTTCTCTTATTTTTATATGCCTTTCAGTAAAAGTTGTCTCGGACGCGCAGTTTGGCTCTATCCTATGAACAGATAAATTCAGCTGCTTTCTCACATAGTAGATGTTTATTTTAGACCAGGAAGAAATTAAATGAAAGAGTATAGGCTTGGATTCAGAGCCCCTTAGATTTGCATGCTGCTGGTCACTCCAGTAGATTACTTGATCATGATCTTAGGGACATGATTTAATCTATGACTCATTTTCCTCATCTTTGAAATGAGTGTGAGAGTCAGTGCTGTCGCTGCTGAGAGAGATGGGTGTTGCATTTATTTCCAGCACTTTATGCAGGAGCCAGCATTCTAAGAGAACCAACCCACAGGCATCAAGAGCCTGGCAATTTGTAAGCATTCAAAAAGGGATATCATTTACAAAACCCCAGCACTAAGAATGGGAAATGAACATAAAGTCCCATCCCTAACCAAGAATTTATTTGCAATTAATGCCTGCTGGAAAAGGGGAAATCACTTTTCTCCACTGGAGTATCACTGTGGTTTTTTTGTTTGTTTGGTTGGTTGGTTGGTTTTTGTTTGGTTTTTTGTTTTTTGGGTTTGGTGTTTTGTTTTGTTTTGTTTTTTTTTTTTTTTTTTTTTTTGGTTTTTCAAGACAGGGTTTCTCTGTGTAGCTTTGCGCCTTTTCTGGAACTCACTTTGTAGCCCAGGCTAGCCTCGAACTCACAGAGATCCGCCTGCCTCTGCCTCCCAAGTGCTGGGACTAAAGGCATGCACCACCACCGCCCAGCTCACTGTGTATTTCAACCACACTCCAGGGCAGGCCCCATGCCCAGGATCAGTTGGCCAACAGAACACAGGCTCCGTGGTTTATTGTGACTTTGTTTTAGTTTAGTTTTGTCTTATTTAGTTTATTTTGTTTGTCAGGTTTGATTTTCATTTTTTGGTTTTTTGTTTTGTTTTGTTTTTCTTTTTTGAGAGAGAGAGGGAAAGAAACATGAAGTCGAGCATGTGGTCAGGGAGATGGGAAGGATCTAGGAGAAGTTTGGAGAAGTAAAAGAATATGATCAAAATATATTATATGAAAAAGATTAATAAAAAATTTTAAATGTTATTCAAATTTAAAGTTCTTCGAAAGCCAAATACATTTTAAGATTTATTTTATTTTTATTTGTGTGTATGTGCACATGTGTGTAGTTGACCATGGATTCCAGAACAGATGGTTGGATTCCTGGATCTGGACAGATGGTTATGAACCACCCAGTGTGGGTGCTGGGAACTGAATGCCAAGCCTCTGCAAGAGCAACAAATATTCTTAACCACTGAGCCATCTCTCCAACTTCTGAAAGCCAAACTTTAATGCCAGCACATTTGGCAATAAAAGATTGTGAAGTGTTGGCCTTGATAAGTGTTTTCACAAGCCAGAGCTTGAGGTGAGGGTATCTGGGATCAGATGGATATCCTTGCCTTGTTTCTACTGAATCTGTGTTCACAGTAATGTTTATGGATTGACCTGCAGCAAAGAGGGACTAGGTTGAGTCCCTTATGTGCATTCCCTCATTGAATCTGCACAGCACAGGTTACCACATTCCATTGCTGAGAAACTAGGCCTCATCAGGCATCAGATGTGGAATGCTTCCTCTCAGTGTTAAATGTATCCACCCCAGGTGTGAGCATCAGCGCTGACACTGTCTTCATCTGTCAGCTCTTGGACATTAACTACTACTTTGTGACTGTTTGTGAGTCAGCCACATGAGGCCCTCATCTCTCCTCTTCTAATAAAATGCATGAGGTTTTGTTCATTTTCTTTCTCAAGGAAGAGGACTCCTGAATCTAGATGGACCCAGGTGGTTTCAACACCGCTGCCTCCTAACTCCTGCATTCCATCACGATATCCTGAAAACCTGTGTGGACATGATGATCCACTCTGTGAACACGATGCTGGTAAGTGAAACGTTAGATTAGAGATTTATATAGGGAGTTGAGAAAAATCAAAGCTGATTTCTAGAAATTAATCAGAATACAAGTACCCACTGAGTAGTGCTATCTATGTAAGCCTTTCCTGAGTTCTTCGGGTGATTAAAAAAGAAGAGCTGGTTCTCCATCTTAAATAGAGCCTCACATTCTATGGCGGTAACATTCAAATGGCAGGTGCTGTGGGAGACAGGTAAAAAAGCCAAGGGCAGCTAACTGGTTCAGATTTCAGAGGTGACTCAGATTTACCACGATATAAACTGACTTGCATGTGTGAATATTAAGAACAAGAAATTCCTAGGCAGAGTGATGTGAGACAAGGTTTGAGGCTGCATTGGACTTGGCTGGTGGGCATGAAGGACTGAGCAAATGTTCAGCACCTCTGTCACCTTGTAGGTGATCTTAAAGGTAAGTGACACCTTCCAAAGAGGCAGACTGCTGCCGAGGGGCATCCCTGTTGGGGTGGCTTCTAATTTAGAGATGAGTTTTATTGAAAGGTCTGTTGATGTAGAGATTTTCACTTTTTTAATGTATTTATTTTAAAAGCAGGCAAATAATTAATACAGTTTCTTCATAAATTTCAAATACCACAAAGCCAAATTTTCCTCCTTAGCTGCAAGCCTTACTTACTTTGTTTGTGGGTAACAGTTGTTACCACCTTGTGTCTGGGAGCTCAGCCAAATTTCTGTGGAAGTGGAGTGGGACATCAGTGGGACTTCTCAAGGCTCCAGGCTCAAGGAAGGGGGTCAGATGGAGAGCATCCTCCTTGATGCTGTTCAGTGTCTGACACAATTCAGCTCTACCAGTGACAGTTAGACCCTCCCTTTCTAGGAGCTATTTCTATCCTCTACATTTCTTAGGCCTGTGTTTCTCTGCGTTCCTCTCACACTTCCCAGAGCACCTCAAGCTCAGAGGCCGGCCCTCCTCTCATTTCTTTCAAACCCACCACACGGCTCATCAGCTCTCCTCAAATGCCTGACCTGAAATCTCACCCTGAATTCTATTAATAGTACAACAAATACAGACTCAACAAAATTAATTCTTTAAAGGGCTAACCATTTAGTTGTAAGCCATCTGACCAAATAATAGACTCTTGGGTGAAAGGCTTTAAATTCTGCCTTTTATTCAGTCTCCAACCATTCAGTACCTAGTTTGTCACTCGTAGGTACTCAGCATTCAACACCCAGGTGACATCTGTAGATGCTCAACAAACATAGATTGAACTAAATTTAAACATTTCCATTTATTTGCATTTTTACACAAAAAGTGCTTGTTATGACACATACATTTATAACTGGGGGGTGGGCACTCTTTGGCAACTTAGCAGTCAGAAAACACATTTCAGGTTGTGTGAGTAGGCTTCCGTCGGGGAAGTTAGACAGCTCCCTGCAGCAACTCCTCTTCCAGGCCTTTCTGTCCCCAGTGTTTGAATCGGAAATGCTTTTTTGATAGTTTTTATTTGCAATTTTTGTTGTTGTTTTTCAAGACAGGGTTTCTCTGAGTAGCCCTGGCTGTCCTGGAGCTCACTTTGTAGACCAGCCTGGCCTCGAACTCACAGAGATCCTTCTGCCTCTGCCTCCCAAGTGCTGGGATTAAAGGCATGTGCCACCATTGCCTGGCTTATTTGCAATTTTTAAACAAATAATTATGTCATTCCCCTTTCTTCTCCTCCCACCAACCCTTTCATGTTTCCCCCGTTGTCGCCTGCTAAATTTCTGACCTCTCTCTCTTTAATAATTATTGTTACATGTATACACAAATGTACAAATATAAATGCCACCTTTCAGTGTTGCTTGTATGTAGATGCTTTCAAGGCCAACCACTCGGTGTTGAAAACCATTTAGGGGCTCATCCCTGGGGACGACTAATTCTCCCCCTCTCGTCAGTCATTAGTTGCCTGTAGATCTTCATCTAGGATGGGGCTACAGATTTCCCCCTTCCACGTTAGCATGTCTATTGGTACTGTCCATTACTGAATCTAAGATGCTTTTGAAAAATGTTCTGGCCAGGCGGTGGTGGCGCACGCCTTTAATCCCAGCACTCGGGAGGCAGAGCCAGGCGGATCTCTGTGAGTTTGAGGCCAGCCTGGTCTACAGAGTGGGGGGATCCAGGACAGGCACCAAAACTACACAGAGAAACCCTGTCTCGAAAAACCAAATTAAAAAAAAAAAAGAAAGAAAAAGAAAAAGAAAAAGAAATGTTCTGAGTTTAAGTGTGGGTGTGGTGGTGGAGAGTCGTGATGGGATATCTAGCGAGCTGGGGGTGGAAGGCGCAAGAAGCCCTGGGGAAATCCCATGTGTTGCGGTCTTAATTAGGTGGTGTGTGGAACACTGTGCTGTTTGGCACAGAGTCGTTGCAATCATTGAAAGACCATTTGCCAGATGTGAAGCGTGCATCATGCTGTTTCTCACTCGCTCAGTGTGTGCTTCCCTTCCTTGTGCCCAAAACAAACACATGGGTTATTTGCTCCTGGCCTTTGGTTCCTGTGAGGTCAGGGTTTGTCCCTGAGATGATAAGGGCAGGGTTAGGGGAAAGCGGGCATATAAAGACCGCTTGATGATGGTGATGATATTGATCTTAGCCTCCTCTGCCAGGATAAATGGGAGAAGATTTGGAGTGCTCAGGAAACAACCATGGAGGTTTTTGAACACATCAACTTGATGGCCCTGGACATAATCATGAAATGCGCTTTTGGCCAGGAGACTAACTGCCAGATAAACAGGTCAGTGATGGAGCAGTAAATGAATTCACTGTGATCTAAGTAAATTATTAACCCCTTGTTCCTACTTTTTTCTCCTAGCACCTATGAGCCTTATATGAAGGCAACCTTTGAACTTGGTGAAATTATATCTTCCCATTTGTACAATTTCTGGCATCATCATGACATAATTTTCAAATTCAGCCCTAAGGGCCACTGCTTCCAGGAGTTAGGCAAAGTGATACATCAATGCACAGGTAAAAACACGGGCCTGTCTTGGGTGTGGGTTACCCAAATCCATGCACCATCATGCCTGTCTTATGTGTAGAAGGATAAGTCTCACAGTAATCAGGAAAAGAATTCTTGTTCTTAATGGAGCTTTAAAATGGACACTGCCAGGTGGATCTCTGTGAGTTCGAGGCCAGCCTGGTCTACAGATCGAGATCCAGGAAAGGCGCAAAGCTACACAGAGAAACCCTGTCTCGAAAAACCAAAAAAAAAAAAAAAAAAAGGACACTGCTCAAATAATTACAACTTCATTCCTTTAAGATAAGTTCACACTCTCACCATCATGTATTATACAATTTTATCATATGCAATTATTACAAAACATGTAACAAGGGGGAATTTAAGATTTCAAAATGTACATGGCATGTGGCTTTCTTTGCAGTAAATTAAGTAATAATTACAAACTAAAATGCTTGCACAGAACAGGCATACAGGAAAAAGTAGATGTGGGTATGTCTTCAAAGGACACCCAAAAGCTGGGTATGGGAGTGTATGCCTTTAATCCCAGCACTCAAGAGGCTGAGATAGGTGATCTCTGTGAGTCTGAGGCCAGCCTGATCTACATGGTGAGTTCCAGGACAGTCTAGAATTTTGCCATGTGAGTGTTGGGACTCTAGATTGGGTCCTCTGGAAGAGAAGCCAGTGCTCTTAATGACTGAGCTATTGGTCCAGCACCGACAATTACTTTGTTGACAATTTCATACATGTACACAATTTTGATCATGTTCACTCCAACGTTACTTTTTCTTGTCCTCCCTCTCTTGCCGAAGCCCCTCTTTCCAACTATTCTCCCTCCTACTTCCATGGGTTTTTTTTTATAACTTGCTGAGTTTAATTAGTGTTGCTTCCATGAGCATGAGTGAGCAGCTAAATTCTTGATATACAGAAACTGTTTTTGAAAATCAGCATACTACTCTACTTACTTCCATCCAAATTCTAAATTTATATGAAATGGTAAGTTCAAATAACAAAATTGACCACAATTGAGACAGAAAACAAACTAATTTCTGTAGAAAGTGCTTGTACATATTCTATCTGCCCATGTTCTGTTTTTGTCTGTTTCCTTTTTTGCTTTTAGCCCCGTTAGCTACATATGTTGGATGTTTTCTCTGCTGGATGTTCCATTGGTTAATTTCCATGAAAACAAGATTTTATACCAAGGAGGAAAACAGTAACTGGCCACTTGCATCTAACTTTACAGTCATCTTGATGATGTTGCTTGCCTACTGATAGAAACTAATTTTCATCTCTTCTGTTTGAAATTTTTGTTAAAAGTTGTCTGTTGATGGAAAATAAGCCACTTGTACAAGTTTAATGCATTTAGCTATAATATATTCACTCTGGCTTCTGAAAGCAGATAAGACATGACACTTTGTGTGGGCTCTGTCTTGCTTTATAATGTATTTGGCTTTGATTGACTTAGCTGTTCCTTCAGTAATGAAGACCTTTTATTCTATGCAGAAAAGATAATCCAAGACAGAAAGAAACTCCTCAAGGATGGAGTAAAGCAGGATGACACCCAAAAGTCTCAAGATCTTCTGGATATTGTCCTTTCTGCCCAGGTAAATGCACCAAGAGTCTAGACCTGCTTACACAGCTCCTCCGCTCGCACAGCTGCTGAGTGTGGGAGGGTGGATGGGCAAGTGGAGTTGGGACAGGAAGACAGAGCAAACTTCTTCAGATAAATGTCAACAGTAGAGTGCTATGAGCAATGACTCTTGGTGCAGTTTGGAAGAAAGACTGAGACTTGTAACTCACCAGGAGTTAATGAAGACTAAATTACCTGTTTGCCATGATTTGGAGGTTATACAGATACCGGGAGTTTAGAGACTCACAGAAAAATTGGAAGCATGAGTGAGCACTTTAACAAGGAAATGTTGAGAAATTAGATGCCTTTGGAAGAGTGAAGAAATTTTCCAAGTGCTTATGCAAAGCTTGCTTTTCTTTTGTGACATTGGTTCTCCTTTGTGCTCTGGGCAAAGTAGGACTCACAATATGTATTTGATAAACTGAACTAAAATTGAAACCTTTATTTGAAACTCTAGTGTTTTTGTAAAACTATCAGTTTGACGGGATCTCCAAACATCTGTGAAGTGATGTTTCATTCAGCCATCTCTGCTGTCTGTTGTAGGCTGAAGATGAAAAAGCCTTCTCAGACACTGACCTGCGGTCTGAGGTGAACACCTTCATGTGGGCAGGACACGATGCCTCTGCAGCCAGCATCTCCTGGCTCCTCTACTGCCTGGCTCTGAACCCTGAGCATCAGGACAGATGCCGGACAGAGATCAGAAGCATCCTGGGAGATGGGTCTTCCATCACCTGGTAAGATCTGCAGCCCTCAGTATGTCATCCTAGCTCTCTTCTTGAGATTTTGCTTATTTCTTATTCTGGTGCCTTGGTGACCACAGTGTCCCAAGGTATGTGTATGCCAAAGCAGAGGAAGCAGGCCACTTGTCTGTCTCTTCTTTCTGGAGAGAGCCCTGAGTTAACTTTGTCTGCAAAGGAAGTTCACTATCCAGAAATCATACAACACTATTTTTTTCTACACAATGTTGCATTTGTTTCTTTCACCCAAGCTCTGGCACATTTGCAGTGAGGGACAGACCTTAGGCTTGCGTGTAGAGCTTCAAAGACAAGACTCCAGAGGGACTCCTGGGCTGAGAAGGCGGAAGGAGTAGCTGTATCAGTGAGTTCACTGTAGCACCCTAGCCGATTGCCTGGTCACTGGTGTCATACTTCAGGATAGGGTGGCCTTTGGACATATTAAATAATACACATTGTTGTCAAGTTAGAAGCTGTAGACTGAGGACATTTTAAGAATCGAGGCACTAAAATGATGACTAAGATTTTGTACAGACCCTGTCCTCAATGATCTGTAGTCTAAGGCAGGAGAAAGACCGTCATGCTGCAAATTAAAGGACTCATGGTAAGGGCAAGGACAGAGATATTTGCCGACCACCAGATTTAGAAGACAGATTCCCACCCTAGCCATGGGGGTATAGTGAGACCACCTCCCCCTTGATGATCTGACACTTCTGGGACAAGAAGAGCAAACCAGGAGAAAGCCTCAACTCTTAATGAATCTTGATGTTAATAAGCTTTAGATAATGGATACATCCCTCAGACATGTTATTTGCAAAAAAACAATGTATCCCTGATAAGCCATTCCCAATGCCCTAGTCAAAGGGACTGAAAGAGAAAGATGCTAAACACCACTGAGCCACATTTCATAAGCAAAAGTCAGCTCAGAAAACAAAAATTGAAGTTCTAAAGGCAGTAGAGATCTCATTTGATAAGGAACTAACAGTCATTTTCTACCATAAGTTCAAAGCTTCACCTAAGTGCTGAGGAGAGGGCTCAGCCGGTAAAGAGCTTGGTGTACCAGCATGAGGACCTGAGTTTGATCCCCAGTACTCACATTGGGAAAAAAAGCTAGGAGCAGAGGGCCAGAAAGATGGCTCAGCCATGGAAGCCTGATCTGAATTTAATTCCCAGAATCCACTTAAAGGTAGAAGGAGAGAACTGATTCCACAAAATTGCCTCTGACCTCCACATGTATACCATGGCATATTCCCTCCCACCCCCTGAAACACACACACAGACCAAAAAAAAAAAAAAAAAAACCTTCATGTATATAGCATAAAATACAATGTTAAGTAATGACTTTTTACTGATAAAAAGTGTGCATGTTTATTTGTAAATACGTACATGTACTGTTTACAGTATGCTATTTTTATCCATGTATGCATTTTGAAATAACTAAACCAATGGGCATATTCATTATAATATTAATATAATTATTTTGTGGTAAGGACATCTAAAACATACTCAATGAGCAAGTTCAAATATACAACAAATCATTAACAATTACAACAATGTAGTTTCTCCATATCTAATCAGAATTCTGAATCTCTTGTTGTCACAACCCTGATTGGCAGGCACTACTCCACTCTCTGCCTCTACAAATTCAACCTCTTAGAGCCACATGTAACTGCATTCATGGGGTATTTGCCTTTCTGTGTTGCTTTGCATAATGTCCTCCAGGTTCATTTGTGTGTTAACAAACGAAAGACTCTCCTTTCACTGGTACACAGCATTGTGCTGTGTGTATGGACCATGCATTCTTCATCCATTCATTAGATAATGACTCGGACTGATTCCATATCTGGACTGTAGTGAATAAAGTGGCAATTGATACAGTGACTTCATTCCCTTTGAATATATATTGACAAATGAAATTCCTGGATCTTGTGGACTTCTTTTTGTAAATTTTTAGAGACTTCTATGCTATCAATACATTTGGTTGTATTGATCCATGTTGACACTGACAGTGTGTAAGGATCCTATTTTCTCCAAATCCTCACCAATATTTGTTTTTGTTATTAGCTCTTTTTTTTATTAATTTTTTTTTGTTTCACATACCAACCCTCCATTCCCCCTCCCTCCCCTTTTCCCATTCCCTCCTACCTTTCCTCATCCCACTCCCATCCCCTCCTCATAGGGGCTAAGGCCTCCCTTGGGTAGTCAACACAGGCTGGCATACCAAGTTGGGGCAGGACCAAATCCCCCTCCCCCGCATCAAGGTTGGATAAGGCATTGCACCCTAGAGAATGGGCTCTAAAAAGCTAGTTCTTCTACCTGGGATAAGTTCTGGTCTCATTGTCAGGGGACCCACAGACACATCAAGCCACACAACTTCCTCCCACATTCAGAGGGCCTAGTGCAGTCCCATGCAGGCTCCCCAGCTGTCAGTCCAGAGTCCATGAGCTCCCAATAGCTTGGATCAGCTATCTCTGTGGTTTTTCTCATCATGATCCTGACTCCCCTTGCTCCTATAATCCCTCCTCCCTCTCTTTAACTGAACTCCAGGAGCTTGGCCAAGTGCTTAGCTGTGGGTTTCTGCATCCACTACCAATATTAGTTTATTTTCCTTTTCTCTAACACATGTGAGGTGATACCTCATTGTTGGTTTTAATTTTTATTTCTCTAATGATATACAACATTGAGAATTTTTTCATAGGCCTGTCAAGTATTTGTAGGTCAGTTTTTGAGAAATTGACTATTTAGACCCTTTGCATGTATTTTATCCAGTTTATATGTTTTCTTGAGTTATTTGCATTCTTTCTACATTTTAAATATTAAGTCTTTATCATATTGTGGTATGCAAATGGTTTCCCATTTTGTAGGTCATCATTTCACTCTGTTATTTTCCTTGTCATTCATAAGGTATTTTTTCACTTAATGTAAACTCCTAATTTTTGCCTTTGTTGTTTACGCTTCCAAGAGAAAATTCAAATATGACCCATGTCAACAATCATCTCTTGATCATTGGTTTCTCTAGGAGTATTACAGTAAGATAGCATTTTAAGTTTTTATTCAGTTTTGAGTTGAGTTTTGTATATAGGATAAGAATCTATTTTGTTCTCATGTATATCCAGCTCTCTCAACATCAGCCACTGAACTGAGCATTCTTTCCCCATTTGGTGTTCTTGGCATCTTTGCTGAAGATTCATTGTCCATAAGGGTGTGTGTAGATGTGGTTCCTGGCTCTCTACCTTTTCTATTTGCTTATTATTCTCCAGCTTCACAGTAGATCGCCAGATCAAACATTGTCTCACACAAATGTGCCTTTGTCTGTGAAATCATTGCTGCTGGTAGGATCCAAATGGAGAATCTCCTATCCTATCATCTTGTCGACTAGTCCATTTCTATTTAGTCACTAAACTTGGAAGATTATCATGTCTCTTTCCAGCATGAATTCAATGCTTCATCTTGTCTGTTGTAGTTACTTAAGAAACAAGTAAGAATGGGCACAGTGGTGCATGTCTTTAATCCCAGCAGGAGCAGGTGGATCTTTGTGAGTGTGAGACCACTGTGACCTACATAGTGAGTTCCAGGACAGCCAGAGCTACATAGTGAGACCCTGTCTCAAAAAAACAAAACAGAAGAAGAAGAGAAGGAAGAGGAGGAGGAGGAGGAGGAGGAGGAGGAGGAGGAGGAGGAGAAGGAAGAGGAGGAAAGAAAAGAAAGAAACTCATGTGTTGACTTTTCTCATTCTTGATTGGTCTAAATTTGAAAACAGTAATTGAGTCCTGGCCAGGTGAAAAACCAAAAGTCCAGATGATCTGTTAACTATTCTTTCTTTTAATGAAAGAAAGAGGAATAAATACTACAAAGAACACATTTTCAAAGATTTTTGGGGTTTTTTTTGTTTTTTTAAAGACAGGGTTTCTTTGTGTAACAGCCCTGGGACTTTCTCTGTAGCCCAGGCTGGCCTCCAACTCACAAAGATCCACCTGCCTCTGCCTCCCAAGTTCTGGGATTAAAACCACCACCATTCAGCTCAAAGATTTATTATTTTTTAATTATGTGGATATGAGTGTTTGTGTGGGGGCATATGCACATGAGTAAAGGTGCCATAGAGTCCAGAAGAGGGTGTCAGATCCTCTGGAGCTGGAGTTGGTTGTGAGCCACATGACAGTGCTGAGAACTGAACTCAGATCTTTTGCAAGAGCAGCAAGCACTCTTAACTGATGAGCAATCTCCAGCCCCAGAACACATTTTAAAAATAAAAAAACAACTCTATAACACACCCATCATTTTCATTAATGAAATTTACACGTGGCATTCAGAAAATTTTAAGCAGTTTCTCTCTTTGGCTCCTTGTCAGGCCATTTCTACATTGGTTTAAGATTCTCTGCTTGCCAGTGGTGGCGCACACCTTTAATCCCAACACTGGGGAGGCAGGTGGATCTCTGTGAGTTTGAGGCCAGCGTGGCCTACAAAGTGAGTTTCAGGACAGCCAGGGCTACACAGAGAAACCCTGTCTGGAAAAACGAAAAACAACAACAACGACGATGACGACGACGACGATGATGATAACAGTAATAATAATAATAATAAAATTCTTTGCTCAGGAAGATTTATGTGAGTTCAAGGCCAGAGTGGTCTATTCAGAGAGCTCCAGGCTTTTGAGGGCTGTATTGGTAGAATTTTCTGTCCTGCCAGCCAGCTCTCAAATAACCACACTGATATAGATATATAAGATATGGATATGATAGGATAAAAGGGTAGATTGTTGACTCTACTTTTAAAGAACAACAACTTGCTTAAAATATTCTACCTTGCTGTGGATTTTAGTTTATTGATGGAAATTTGAAGTTAATTTTGTTATACTGTATGTATATTTCTACTTTTGTTTAAGGTATTATGTTTGTGCAGTTCATTTAAAATTGTAATGTATAATTAAGAAATTCAGATTAGGGCTGGAGAGATGGCTCAACAGTTAAGAGCACTACCTATTCTTCCAGAGGTCCCAGGTTCAATTCCCAGCAGCCACATGGTGGCTCACAACCATCTGTAATGGGATCTGGCGCCCTCTCTGGCCTGCAAGCATACATGCAGGCAGAACACTGTATACATAATAAATAAATAAAAGTTTTAAAAAAAGAAATACAGATTAATAATTAGTCATCTATGATAATCAAACCCATAGTCATGTTAGTTAAGTTTTCTAGGTATACATAGATATATTTCAATTAGGTAAGTAATCCTCAAACATTTCAAAGACCTATAGAATATGGCATTTAAAATGTTTTAAAAACTTAGACTTTTCTGGACAATGAGACACGTCTGCTCCTGGCAGCACCAGTTTACTTCAGAGAGGAGGATGGGCATTGAAAACACTCCGTATGGAGTTCATCTTCTTCTTGGCAAAAATAGCTATTTGGACAAGAAACTGTTCTTGCCTAGACTGCATGACAAAGTGTTGTATCAGTTGAACATACAGGACCCATAGGAAGGTGACCACTGAACTTTGCAAGGGGAGATGGTCCTTCAGGTTCCTGCTTCGCAGAAGAAACTGCCAGACATTCTATAAGACACAGAGAGAAGTAACTGAGAGACTCTAGGTCTATAGCCTGAAGATGGATGCCCCAATGTCACAGAGGAATTTTGGATGACTGTCCAGGTAGGCAGCTGTCTCTGTCATTTCCAGAATTTTGGAAGTTGCTTACAATGCATTTCTTGTTTACTCAGAATATTATATCCTTCTGGGGTCTCTGATGTAGCTGAAGACTAGATAGTTATTATTATAATTTTCCTTGGTTATGATAAAAGATAAATTAGATATGAAACTTTAGACTCACAAATATAGGATAGATGATAGAATTTTTTCTTTTTCTTTTTCTTTCTTTCTTTTTTTTTTTTTTTTTTTTTTTGGTTTTTTGAGACAGGGTTTCTCTGTGTAGCTTTGTGCCTTTCCTGAAACTCACTCTGTAGCCCAGGCTGGCCTTGAACTCATAGAGATCTGCCTGGCTCTGCCTCAGAATATTTTCTTTAATTTTGCCAAATACAAATAGACTAGATATTGTAACTGTAATTCTTGCTTGATAACTGTTTTGTTATATATAATTTTACTATGTTAACGTTAAAACTTTCCTTTTTGATTAGACAGAAAAGAGGAAGTGCCGTGGGATATCATTCTGTATGCTGTGAATATGTGTTGCTTTGATTGATTGATAAGTAAAATGCTGGTTGGCCAGTAGCCAGGCAGGAAGTATAGGTGGGCAAGAATGAGGAGAATTCTGGGATGAGGAAGGACAGAGTTAGGAGTCACCAGCTGGACACAGGGGAAGCAAGATGACAAGGCAGAACTGAGAAAAGGTACCAAGCCACGTGGCTAAACATAGATAAGAATTATGGGTTAATTTAAGATATAAGAGCTAGCTATCAAGAAGCCTGCCATGGCCATAGTTTAAAAATAATATAAACCTCTGTGTGTTTATTTGGGTCTGAGCAGCCATGGGACCTGACAGGACACAGGAACATTTTCAGTCACACCACATAGAGACTTACTAATTATAAGCGCTCAGCCTGTAGCATAGGCTTGTTACTAACTAGCTCTTACAACTTAAATTAACCCATATTTCTTATTTATGTTCAACCATGAGGCCTGGTAACTTTCCTCAAAACAGCATGCTCCTCTTGCTTCTCCTTGCATCTCCTAGCAACTCTGCTTCATCCCTGTGCTCTCTCCCTGTCCATAAGTTCCACCTAACTTCTTCCTACATAGCTATTGACCATTTAGCTCTTTATTAAACCAAAGAGAGCAACACATCTTCACAGTGTGCAAAAGATTATTCCACAACAGAGGGCTACATAGTGAGACCCTGTCTCAAAATAACAACAAACCAAAATTCTTCTTTTCATTCACATTGATATGGGTAAAGTTATTTTTCTTAATTATGTAAGAACCAGAGTAGGCACAATTGCCCATTTATTTCCCGGCCTTGATGGGGAAAGAATATAGAATTAAAATTTTATATTTTCAAATGGCCAACACCTGCATTAAAATAATTAATCAGAAAAGGAAATAGAAATGTGATTAGGCAAAAAATAAATATATTCAATCATTTTCTTGATCCTATTTGACTAGCTAGTTATACAGAGAAACCATTTCATTCTTTTCCTGCTCTCACTCCAGCTTGCTCTGTGGGAAGAGTTCTTTTCATCTCAGAGGCAAAATCTTGAGAAGTCTCAGAGTCCCATCCACTTAAATCACAATCCACTCTCAAGCCAGTAACTAGCCTGTCTAGCCCAGGGCAATGGCAAACCATCATTCACATGCTCATCTACTCGGAGCCTCCCCTTCACCCCTCCTTGGCCCTTCTTTGGCCAGGAAGCCAGTAAAGTGGGAGGGATTTGTTGCTGGCTGTCCTTATTGACAAGCTTCTCCCCTACCCAAGGCTCTGATTGTGTCAGAATGATTCTGGTGTGAAAAGGAAGCATCATTGTCATGCCAAGGGTTTGGCAAATACTTTGTGCTTTTCTCTTCTCTCAGCCATTACATCTGCAGGTATCTTGGAGACTCTCTTTCTGGAACTTTCTAGTGCTGATTCATGGGGCAGGGGAACTCTGGACACAGTGTTTCTCTAGCTGGTCTGGAGCTCTCCCTCCTCCTGGTCAGTTCATTGACCACACCTCCCCCCAGATAGCCTGTGCATCCCTACCTCATTCAGCTGCTCTCCCCAGCCAGTCTGTCTTCTCTGAGTTGCTTGTGATTAGGTCTGTGCTTCCCAAACCCCAGGGAGCACATGTCAGACCCTCTATGTGGCCTGAAGTCAGTCTCCCCTTGTTTAGGATGAATAGCACTCCACCCTGTTTTCTAAGGTATTTCAATATTTCAGCAATTCTCTTTACATAATTTTTTCTCTCTTAAACTTCTGTAGCCTTCTCTTCAGTCTTTAGCTGTGCCTTCTACATGTTTCCTTTACATGAAAAGCTAAGGGTCGCAACACTGCTTTTCAGAAATCCTGTTTTTAGGCTAGGCATGTGGCATCTGTGTATCTACTACTTCAGCTGACATGGAGAGAGAAAAGGTCACATTTTCATAATGTGCTGTATAAACCCAGACAAAAGCACTTTACCCCAACAGTGATGCTTACTAGGAAAAGAAATCAAATAGAGGATAGTCAATACAAAGTGGATCTGGAGTCTAAGTCACTCCCCTCCTTCTTTTGTCCTCGCAGGGACCAGCTGGATGAGATGTCGTACACCACAATGTGCATCAAGGAGACTCTCCGCTTGATTCCTCCCATCCCATCCATCTCCCGAGAGCTCAGCAAGCCCCTTACCCTCCCAGATGGACACTCACTGCCTGCAGGTCTTCACATTCTTTTCCTAAGCATGAGATCCTGAAGGTCGCAGTGATGACTACTGGGATTTGGGGCTTCTTGGGACCTAGTGGTTGGGTAACTACTGAAAGCTTGGAGGATAATTCCTCAATCATATGTGAGCCTTGGTGATCTTCCCAAACCACATAGCCAGTTAGAGCTGTTAGGTTCCAGCCTCATTTTGAGAATCCCAGCCAAGGGTTTCATCTTTTGTGGGACATTGTCTCTAAGATAATTTTTGTGAGGTTGAGTTTGAGACCCAAGTGGGTCTTTACAGGAGATGAGCACCATTGTGTTAATGTGGAGACAGGAAGGGAGTCCTTATC
Source organism: Peromyscus californicus insignis (assembly GCF_007827085.1). Taxonomy (NCBI): domain Eukaryota; kingdom Metazoa; phylum Chordata; class Mammalia; order Rodentia; family Cricetidae; genus Peromyscus; species Peromyscus californicus. Next base: position 38,342,309 of record NW_026294573.1, read on the forward strand.
ATCACACCAACTCAGAAGGGAACAATACTTAGTCTGTATGAAAACCTTTGAATACATTTCCCCTTTGGAATGTGATCTTTACAAAACACCCATTGGGAAAACCCCAATATGCACATAAGGTTAATGGACATGAAGCAAAGCTAGAACTCATAGAGACCCCGTGTGTGAAGTCAGATGTTTCTGGGCAGGGCTCATAGGTGGCAGTAGGACCCCATGACATATCACTTGTCTGTTTTAGTGTCCACAAGTCAACAGGAGAGCCTGCAACCTGCAGCTGTAATTTTGTTGACAGAACCAGAATTATTTTGGATAAGAAAATACTGTTCAAATTCCCTCTCTGGAATATTTGCCCAAATTCTCCATCTTTCATGAATGAACAGTGCCAAGAGAAATTAGCCACTGGATTTTCAAGGTAGAACAGAACAGTCTCTATGAAGTGCTGCCTAGCTGCTAACAGTAATTTCCAAACAAGACAGAAAACTTAAGCACAGTTTAGCTCTTTGATCAGACACCAGCAGCTCCTTAGCACAAAATCATGAATTAGGTAAATAATTGCTTTGAAAACTAAAGTTCAAACCCAAGCCCATCCTCCCCCTCCCTCGCCCCCCCCCCCCATCCTTCCCTGGTGGAGTGTTGGTGCACAGCTCAGCAGGAGCTAGCTCTTCCCTCCAGGAAGAAGTCTTCCTGCACACTACAGCAGCTGACAGTTTGCTGTTTCCCCCCTGCCTCAGGAATGACTGTGGTTCTTAGTCTTTGGGGTCTCCACCACAACCCTGCTGTCTGGAAAGACCCAAAGGTAAGATTGTCTTCTGTGGACATGCTTCAGAGAGTGGTGCCGAGTGATTCAGGTGTTGACAGCCAAGCGTGCAAAGGGCTGTGCTGTGAAAGTAAAGGACACCAAACAAACACACATAAAAGCCAGAAACGTGTAAAACTCACCCACTAACGACCTTGTCCTCACTCATATCCTTTATCTTTATTGTGATCTGAAGGATCTTAGTCCTACAATCTGCTCCCAGCTGCCACTGACTCTGTTTCAGTCATTCAACTGTCAAGCCCTTTCCAACACCCAGTCGATATCTGCAGGGCTGTGGCTGGTCAGTGGAGCAAATTGGGCAGCTCAGTCTCTCTTTTATTGTATGAAGCCACCAGGATCCTGGTGATGTAGATGGCACGCTCAAGTTGCTCAGTTCAAATGTTCCATAAAGGAACTATTTGTGAAGATATGGGCAGACTTTAGGGGAAGCAAATGAAAGTGGGTATCTTTCAGAATCTTTATCTTTTCTAGACCCGATGGGCCTCAGAAGGGAGAGTTAGATAACCTGTGGGAAAAGAACTGGGAGCTAGGGAGGGACATCACAGAGGTCCACGCAGAGGAAATGCTGCCAGTAGGCAGCAGGGAGCAGCCAATAAACAGTCAACACCCCAAACTCTCTTTAACTGCCACTCTTCAGATCCACATCAATGCCTTGTATTGTCCCAAACACACAAGGGAAACCATGTGGGTCAGCTGTTTGGAGCCCAGAATAGCCTCAGAAAGAGAGAAAGGAGGACCTGGGCAGGCAAGGAAATGTGTAGAAAGTCTGAGTTTATTCAATTTGCTTGAAATTTAAAACATAAGCACTGGTGTTTTCCTCTATGTAAACCACTAGGGCTTTTGATCTACTCTGTAGAAAAAGAAGTTGAACCATTACGTCTCATTTGGGCTTGGCTTCTAAGTGGGTGCACTCTTAGACTGGCTAGCAGACAAGTCGGGGGGGGGGGGGCAGCTAGACCCTCCAGGGCTACAGCAGTGTTGTCCATGTGGCCACTGAGCAACTTGGCTGATTGGAATTGCAATGTGGAGTTTGAAGACACAGTACCCACCCCCTTAAAAGTAAAATATTTCCTTAATTATATTGAGTACATGATAGACTATTTTGTTTAATAAAACCTGTTACTAAAATTAGTACTGTCGTCTTAACGTTCGGCCCGCAGAACATTTTAGACAATTTCTGTGGCGTATGTTTCTGTATCAGCACTAAGTAGCACCTTAAAAGATGTGTTGTTGTCAAGATGGTGATGGCATTGTCTTCTCACTTCAGGTCTTTGACCCCTTGAGATTCACTAAGGAGAATTCTGATCAGAGACATCCCTGTGCCTTCCTACCATTCTCCAGTGGCCCAAGGTGAGACCAACTTGAGTTGAAAATACACACAAAGCTTACTTACACCCACTAGTCCCTCTGCTCCATTAATTCCTCTCCAGAACCCATCTTTTCACAAAGGGCAATACCACTTAATATCAAACCCCGTGAGTCACGCCTCTGCTCCATTAATTCCTCTCCAGAACCCATCTTTTCACAAAGGGCAATACCACTTAATATCAAATCCCATGAATCATGCCTCCGAAAACAATCCTGCAGTGTAAGCATTGCTCACAGGCTCAATGCTTGTAGGAGGAATAGTTTGTGGGTGACTTCAACTGCTGCCTTCTTCAGGGAGGGTATCACATTGGACCTCCAAATCCACATTCTTGCAAGGAGCAATGTAAGAACAAAGTCTAAAAGTTATATATACATATATGTGTGTATGTATATATATATATATGTATATATATATACACATATATATGTGTTGTGAAAACTGCTTTACTCTTGTGTAATCGAATTTTCCTGGGGGAAAAAAATAACACAAACACATCTACTCACCACCACCCCACCTTCAGCAGATCATGATGTATTAGAGTCTAATTTAGTGAACCACTGAATTTTTGCTGGGGTTACTGACAATGGCCAAGGGTTACTTATGGGAACAGGGGTGGCTCTAAAGCTGCTGTGCCTGAGTTATTTTTCTATTACTGTGAAGAGACACTATGACCAAGACAACTTATAGAAGAAAGAGTTTGCTGTGGCTTACAGAGTCCCAGGGTGAATCCATGATTGTCACAATAGGGAGCAAGGCAGGCGACAGGCAGGTAGGCCTGGCGCCACCTGAGCAGTAGCTGAGAACTTGCATCTAATCCACCAGCACCAAGCAGAGAGAGAAGGCTAACTGGGAATGGCTTTGAAACCTCAAAGCCCACCCCGCCAGAGACACACATCCTTCAACAAGACACACCTCCTAATCCTTTCCACTACATTCCATCAACTGTGGAGCAAACATTCAAATATGTGAGCCTGTTTGGAGGGGGATTCTTATTCAAACCACCACAAGCAAGTGAGCACTCCCAAGAGCTGCAAGCCTGGAGCTCTCTGCATAACTTGCAGGCCCCTGGACCACCTGAGAGGACTCTAGACAGCTCCGCTGGTCAGTGTCCTCCTGAGCAGTCATTCACTGCTTCTGTAACTCTGGAGAGGGGCCCTCATGAATCTTCCAAGTCACAGCTTGTCCAGATGTGAAGTCTGTTCACCAGAGTTCCTTCAGTCCTTTCCCTTCCTCCTGGAGAGAATGTTGCAATCAGAGGAAACTGCTAAGCAGCCGTGGACTCCAGACTTGTTAGTCTAGAAACTAACCCCTTTTCCTCCCTCTGCAGGAACTGCATCGGGCAGCAGTTTGCCATGCTGGAGTTAAAGGTGGCCATTGCCTTGATTCTGCTCCGCTTTCAAGTAGCTCCAGACCTCACAAGGCCTCCTGCCTTCTCCAGCCACATTATCCTCAGACCCAAGCATGGAATCTATTTGCACCTGAAGAAACTCCCTGAATGTTAGGGGACAATGACTAAATTTCTTTTTGTTTTTGAATTAAATTTAGAGCCAATAGTCCAGGCAAATGGAGAGGACTCTAAGTCTGATGGGAGAATTGAAGGATCATGGGATAGGGTATCTCTACAGCTGCACATTACCCAAAGACATTTGTAGATAACACAGGTGACCCTGGATATGTACGACTTAGAGAGATTTTCAAATAGTTTTCTAACAATTACTTCCAAGTCAATCACTGGGTGACTTCTATATATTTTCTGCTTTGTAATAGTTTTCAAAATTACACAAATAACAAGAGAATGGATGTGTACTGGATGCAAAAATTTTCCAGCACTAGGAAGTGTAGATAAAAATCCCACCTCACCTGGGCTGTACCCTCTGCCCTGACAGAACCTACTGCTTTCCCTTTAGCAGAGTAATTAAGTGTGCATTCTTCCTGACTCTTTCCTGCATACTCCATATATAACGTCTGTGTGTTTTCTTAGATATGGGATCATACTTGCACTGTTCTTGCATTTTTTCACTTAATAAAAAAATCTACCCTAATCATTACCCTAAGACTGTGCTTGTCTGCAGTGTGAATGTCCTATGACTCTTTAACAATTTTTTACCATTGGATAGTTAAATAGTTATGATTTTTAAATGTATTTAACCACTGTTCTCTGCCCCCCCATGTGTGTCCAGGCATATAGAGGCCAAAGGTCAGCCTCAAGTGTCATTTTTCAGATTCCATCCACCTTTTATTTTCAGACAGGATAGCTTACTGGCCTAAAGCTCACCCGGTAGGTTAGACTAGATAGCTAATGAGCCCCCATGATCTGCCCCCATAATCTGCCCCCATGATGCCCATCTTTACCTCACCAGCTCTAGGATTACAAGCATGTGCCATCATGCCTGACTGTTTTTACATAGGTCCTAGGGATTGAACTCGGGTCCCCATGCTTGCATAACAAGATTTTACCTATTGAGCTACCCATCTAGTCCCTATCTTTATTGAGGCAACACCATCTATCTTTGTTTTTATGTTTTTTTTTTCTTACTTATCCATATATCCTTTATATAGTATGGATAATAATTCTTGCTTATAACTTTTCTTTGTAATTTTTCAGATTCTTTTGCTCTTATTAACTGTAGGTATGGTATCTTTTACATATGAAATGCTTTGATTTTCATGAAGTAAGATACACCACTGCCCCAGTGGTGGCACTTGCCTTTAATCCCAGCACTCAGGAGGCAGAGGCTTGCAGATCTCTGTGAGTTTGAGGCCAGCCTCATCCACAAAGTGAACTCCAGGACAGCTAGGGCTGTTACACAGAGAAACTCTGTCTCAAAAACCCAATGCAAATAAATAAATAAATAAATAAATAAATAAATAAATAAATGGAATGTATACACACTTTTCTTTATGATTTCTTGGTTTTGAATCTTGAATAAGAAAGTCTAAACTTAGAATATTACAAAACTATTCTGTGCATGCTTCTGGTGCTAACTATTCTTATGTAGCCTGAATGGGAACTGCTTAATGATTTCTAAGTTCATCACTTGTTGGAACCTAATCAGAGATTTAGATTTGTTTTTAAGTATAGAAGGAGCCCTTTGAAGGGCTTTCAACCAGAGGTGGAACTAGGGTGAACTGCATTCTAAGGAAGTTTTTCTGGGTGTGATTATGCATACTTATAACTCCAGCACCTGAGAGGCTAAAGCAAGAGAATCAGGAGTTTAAGAGCAGCCTGAGCTACAGGAGAGAGAAAGCAGAGGAGGGGTAGCTTTGCATCTGTTGCGTGGATAACGGACAGACTAGTGACAGGTTACAGAGGGCAAAAGTGGAAATCAGAAGAAAGGGACACAATTAGAAAGCTCAGACATGGACAAGAGTAGTGCCTCATACTTACCTGGCAGAAGAGACACCGTAATCGTGAAGGTGGTTTGCTCAGGGAAGGCTCATCCACTGCACTCCAGATGTGCTGACCTCTGAGATTTCCCCAAATGTGGGAAACCAGCCTTCATAATTTGTTGTAGTGAGGGACTGTGTTCATTCTGTCCCCCCAAATTAAAAAAAAAAAGTAGATAGTGCTTGCCAAGGGTGGTGGCAGTGGACCTGAATGGAAATAAATGTGTGAGTGACTTTGATGACATTTGGGAGAGTAAAGAGAACTTGCTGTTTGGCTAGAAGTGTGAATGAAAGAATTCAAGATTTGAGAAACTGACCGAGGTCATCCTGTCCAGTCATAGGAAGACTTCGGACGATCCTTGGAACCAGGCTTCTCTCACCAGGCGTCCATCAGTCCTTTTCATTTCTGGACGTTTTGATTACGGAGAAATCCTATGTAACAGCTCTGCTATCAACCAAATACTGATAAACTAGGAAGCAGAGTGCAAGAAGGGAAAGTCCCTTAACCAGACAGGAAACCCATCATCTCAGGCTTAATAAAACCCATGTCTTGTCAATAATATACAAAGAGATAAAGAGAATTTAGCCTTCAAGTGCAATAATACCAACTGCTTCCTGTAGAAGCATCTGACAGGTTCACATAACCATAAGACAACTCCTTCATTCCTTTTGTCTCCTCTGTGCCTATAGGCACAGTTGCAGAAGACCACCAACTACCCAGGGAATGACTCCCTTGCTTCGCTGTGTAATTGGTATTTGACCAAGTAAAACTAAATAGGAGCTTTGATAGTTGCAGTGAGTATGGCCAGGAGTGCTTGAGCTACTCCATAACTTACAACAGTAGTTACATTTGTGAAGAACCCAGAATCTTCTTTTATAAGTTAACCTGTAGCCTGGTGGAAATTTGGATGGTTCTTGATTATTGAGCTCTGCATGTTGTGACTCATTCATGAACAGCACTGTCCCAGATACTGTTTCTATTTTAAAGGATCTGTCACAGTCCCCGCTTACATTGCAGTCTGCTTATAGCAGAGATGACTCAGCATCCCTCCCACATCCTCTATCCACTCCTGCATAAATGGAATCCTTAGCTGGGCACACAGTTGCCAGCTACTGAGTTTTCTGTCTCTGTCTGCCTGCCTGTCTCTCTCTCTCTCTCTCTCTCTCTCTCTCTCTCTCTCTCTCTCTCTCCCTCCCTCTCTCTCTCTCTTTCTCTGCATGTGTATGCACATGCAAGTGCATGTGTGTGTTTAGGCCAAAGACCAACAATGAGTATCTTTTTCAACCACTCTTATTTTTTGAGACAGAGTCTCTCACTGAACCTGAAGCTAACCAATTCAGCTGGGTTGACCAGAAAGCCCCAGGGTTTGTCCTGTCTCTGCCTCTGCAGCACTGGGATTACAGATGCACAAACTACCATGCCTAGTTTTTTACAGGGTGCTGTGGATCCAAACTCAGCAGCAAGCATTTTACCAACTGAGCTGTCTCCCCAGCCTATAGTCCTTCAGTGAGACACACCATGGTTTTAAATTTGGGGCAGACTATGAACAGAAGTGACATGTTCTGTCTCCAGCTAATATCTTCAAAAGGAAAGGTGTATGACCTCCATTACCCATTTATTTCCTCACCTGAAGACAGATGTGGTGACAGAACCTACTGACACTTACATTACTCCTGAAAGTTGTGTGTTGACGATGACAGAATAAGATAGACAGAGGTCTGGATGACATATAGAGCAAACCATCCCACTAGCTCTAGGCCATCTGCCTCCTCAAGGCTTCAATGTGAAAGAGAATTAAATTGTCTCATTGAGACCTTATTGTTATAGGAGGCCATTATTTAGGTGAACAGTGCTTTCCTTTATCTCTCTCCAAATAATCAAGATCGCTACTCTTTGCTTCAAAACTATTTAAATGTCCAACTATTTGTCATAACTTTGGTGTTAAAAATGAATGCTAGAAAAGGATGGGGTGACATCCATAACCAAGCAGCCACTCCCAAACCAGCAATGGCACAAGGGAGCAGTCATCTTAAAGGAGCCACACAGTCCTAAACAAAATACTGTGACTTGTTCACGTTGCTCTCCAGCTGCCACCCAACCTGGAGATAACACACAAGCAAAAACCGATGCTCAGTTTAAAATAATAAATATTTATTTATTTTTATATGTATGGATGTTTTGCCTGCCTGTATGACTATGCACCATGTGTGTGTAGTGCCCACAGAGGAAGGTGTTAGATCCTCTAGGACTGGAGTTCCAGATGGATATAAGCTACCATGTGGGTGCTGGGAATTGTATCCAGGTCCTTTGGAAGGTCAGTCAGTGCTCTTAATCGCTGAGCCATCTCTCCAGCCCCACATGCTATTTCTTAAGCACTGGTTGTAGCTTGAGTTTTCCTGCCTGGCCCACAGTCAGGACAAATCTCTCTCACCTGCCAGTCCCACAGCCACTCAGACCCAACCAAGTAAACACAGAGACTTGTATTGGTTACAAACTGTATGGCCGTGGCAGGCTTCTTGCTAACTGTTCTTACAGCTTAAATTAATCCATTTCTATAAATCTATGCCTTGCCACATGGCTCGTGGCTTACCGGCACCTTCACATGCTGTTTCTCATCATGGTGGCTGGCAGTGTCTCTCTGACTCAGCCTTCTACTTCCCAGCTTTATTCTCCTCTTTGCCCCGCCTACACTTCCTGCCTAGCCAATGGCCAATCAGTGTTTTATTTATTGACTAATTAGCAACACATTTTCCATACAGAACATCCCACAGAAACTGGTCTTGGTTTTCTCATGAGGATTGAAATGTCCAGCCAAGCTGCAGATTATGTCAAATGTCATCTTTTATTGTTTTTCTTTTTTAAATCATGCATTTTTTTTTTTGGTTTTTTTTTTTTTTTTTTTTTTTTTTTTTTTTTTTTTTTTTTTTTTTTTTTTGGTTTTTCGAGACAAGGTTTCTCTGTGTAGCTTTGCACCTTTCCTGGAACTCGCTTTGGAGACCAGGCTGGCCTCGAACTCACAGAGATCCGCCTGCCTCTGCCTCCTGAGTGCTGGGATTAAAGGCATGAGCCACCACCGCCCAGCTTCATGCGTTGTTTAACAAATCTAAAGAAGTCATGGATCTTCCTCTTGGAATCTTGTGCATACTCAAAACACAAAAATGCAGTTTGTCTATTATTTAATTGGCCAATCCAAGAGCCTGTTGGTAGACCTCACTGAGAGTCCTTCTCAGCTTTAATGTCCTTCACAAGCATGGAAAATGGCCATAATTAGTAATGGACCCTACCGGTTTAGCAGGGCAAGTCATTTCACTCTCAGTCACATCTGTCTCAGAACAATCTCAGGACACATACATATAACTTTTACTCACTGGTACAGTTCAAATAATGTTATCAATTATATATAATTTATATGTAATATATGGTTTTCAGAGTCCTTTTACCATTATGATAGAAAACAATGTGAATATTCCCCTTATAAGTGGAGCAGTAAAGCATCTCTGTCAATCTTTTCTAAAATATTTTCTATTAAGAGGGTTGAGACTGTAGCTCAGTGTTAGAGTAGTTGCCTAACAAGCACAAGGCTCTGGGTTCAGTCCCCTGAACTGAAAACAAAAATACAAATTTTTTTCAAAAGAACATTGATTTTTTTTTTCCCTTCCTTCTTCCCCTGACTCTCACCCATTGTTCTATTAATTACTTTGCTGGCCACCAGGTATTGCTCAAAGGTCACTAGTGGAACAGTGCTCTGAGATCTCAAACAGGAGATGATAGCCACTAAGACAGCATCCTTTTTCTTGCTTAATACTTGCAACATTAATTTGTGAAGTCCAGATCTATCTACCTAACGACACACCATTGATAACTGTAGCCATGGGTGGATCCCATGTTTACTGTCTACACTACCACCTGGCAGTGTACAATGAGTGGATGAACATCAGCCAGAGATTGTCAAATGCCCTTAAGAATATTTCCCCAAGCCAGGGGTAGTGGTGCATGCCTTTAGTTCCAGCACTCAGGAGGCAGCAGCAGGTAGATCTCTGTGAGTTCAAGACCATCCTGGTCTACACAAATTCCAGGCAAGCTAGAGCTGCCTAGAAAAGCAAAAAAGCATGTTCCCCTGAAGAGCACAGACATATGCTATCAATGAATAAAAACTTTCCACAAGGGCAACCCCAACTCTGGGAGACCCAATACTTACAATTAATACTTTATAATAGAAAAGGTACCATGTGCACCATGAACAAATGGAATTTAGTTCTAAAATGTAAAGATGGTATAAGAGACAAGCAAACAAACAAACAAAACTGGTCAGTGGAATCCGCATCAACATAATAAAGAGGTGAAATCACATGGTCGTCTCAGTTGGTACAAGAAAATCTTTTAACAAAATGCAGTATTTTTTCTAGTTTAAAAAATACTCTATAAACTGTTATTAGAAACGGAAATACCGAGCCGGGCGGTGGTAGCGCACGCCTTTAATCCCAGCACTCGGGAGGCAGAGCCAGGCGGATATCTGTGAGTTCGAGGCCAGCCTGGGCTACCAAGTGAGTCCCAGGAAAGGCGCAAAGCTACACAGAGAAACCCTGTCTCGAAAAACCAAAAAAAAAAAAAAAAAAATGGAAATACCTTTAAAACTAAGGTATTAAAAACTAAGCCTGTGCCTTTAAAAAAAAAACCCACAGGAAACATCATACTCTATCCTGAAAGACTAAAGACTTTCTCCTTAGATCAAGAATAAGAAAAGACATCTATTTCATTACTTTTGTTCAACAGAAGTTCCAGTCAGAACTATCCTCACATCTCCTCAGTGAGCCCATCAATGGTCACTCTTCAGACCCCAGACTTTCCCCAGAAAAGTAGAAGTTACTAGCTCACTTTCGTTTTCTTACAGCTATGTCCTCTGCTTGCTGTTGAAGATACTTCAAGCAGTGCTAGTTGGGGAGCACCACAAAAACAGGTACTTGGCAAAGAGAGCACCTGTTTTGTAAACAGCTTTTGGAAGTATTTGCCCTCAAAGCAAGCTGGAATCCCATACTACACTGTTTCCACTGCTTAAGGATTAAATGCCAATGGATTCAACCCTTTAGAAAAAGAAAGCATCACCTTGCAAAAGCCTCAGAAGGGCTCAGTCTTTGACTGGTTAGCTCCACTCCTGAGAATTGGTCCTAATGACACCCATAATGCCCTCTAAGGCACTGCTGTATAATTATAGGAGGATCATGCTGACACAGACAGTGTCAGAACAGAGAGATCTATGGGGAGGAGCCAGGACCCTACCCTGGACAAAGCTCTGAGGACTCAGGAAGAGGAAAGGGGCACAATGATCGGGTGACTTGAGGTGTTCAGCAAAGGACATGTTGAAGCTGTGCTTTCCAGGCATGGGAGACTCCCGGTGCAGCTGATCCAGATGGGCTCCAGACTAAGCTTAGGCTCCCCCTATCCTCCATTAAAAGGGTCCTTATGGAGAGGTAAACAAACTCTAATATTATCAAATGAGCCATGTAACATGGCTGGGATAGGGTGGCAGTGGGCATGGGCAGTGGTTGGCAGGCAGATGCTATATCTATACATGGTGGCCCTGGGTCTACAGCATGGCAATTCTCACACTAGAGCTTGACACCAGACTGTTACAGCAAAACTAAGGAGCATCCTCATTTTAATGTCCATTTAGAAATAAGATAATTGAGACCCAGAAAGGCTAAGTGACTTGTTCAAAGTCAAACAGCCAATGTAAATGTCTAGCTGGGACTGGCTAACACGCAGGTATTCATTCAGCAAACGTGGAGTACTTCCCCTATGCAAACACTGCACCTGCTCTTCTGTGGATGCCCTGTCCTCCAGAAGCTCACAGACCAGAGCTGGGCCCATCTGATGAGAGTAGTGTGCAAAGAGATATCAGAGAGCCATCCTGCAGGAGCTGAAGCCTGCAGAAAGAAAACCAGAAATCCAAAGCATGGACAGCACAGGCAATGAGGCATGAAAGAACGTGATGAGAAGGGAGGTGGCTGTCGAGGAAGAAGGCTGAACCACGGTGTGGCCATCTAGTGGCCACCATAGGCATTGCATACAATACCCCTAAGCAGAAGTTGGAGGGGCAGTTGTTGACACTCAGTAAGCGTTGACTGTAGGCTTTCTGAAGATAAGCTAACTCGTTTATTGATTGTCGCAGCCTCATGGGATGGGCATTATTTAGCTCTAATTTGTGTATTTGGGCACTGAGGTACCTTGGTCAATTATTTAACCAACATCACACTAAAGTCAAATTGAGAGATGAGATTTGCCCAGGGAAGCTTGGCTCCAGACCCAAGCACAGAAGAGACATTGGGCTACACACGCCTTGATCACCCTCTAGGTAAAGGACTGATCCTGGCTGAATCTGCCGTTTGGAATGTCTCTCTGACTGCAGCATGGCAGAGGCCTGAGGGTGCAGAAGAGTGATGAGGAGAAGCGGGAGGAGGTTGCTGCAAACATCCAGGCAAATCATCGGCTGAATCAGGGAAGCTGTGAGGTGGGAGGGAGAACGTCAGAGAGTGATGGAGCTGAGGCGGGACTGGAGTGGCCCCTGTGTCAGGTCTGGGTGAATGGATGCCACTGACAGAACTAGGGTCTCAGCTGAGGAAGTTCAAGAATTCCTCTGGGGACCTAAGGTGCCTGTAGCATCATAGGTGAGGGGATATGAAGGTGCTCATTTGAAGGTGACACTTCCTGTCAATGAATGGAATCGATAAGGCCCCCATGTCAATCATTCAACAAACTGTCTAACAGGATTGTGTTGGACATTTGAATGTTACAGACAGAAGTGTTCGCTGTCTCCTGGGGCTCCGAATTAGTCATCTTGACCAAACAACAGCACCTCCTCATGTGTAGGGGTACTGAGTAGTCAAGGCAAGTAATCAGGAACAGGTCCATAGAAGAAAATGACTGCTGTCCCTGAACACACAAGACTCTGAGACCATTCTATCTTATAGCAAGAAGGAGGGACTAGAAAATCCTCGGTGAGAGCAGACTCAAGAAATGCCATGGGTAGAAGAATGAGTGAGAGAGATGGAGGTCGAAACTGCAAGTGAGAGTCAGTATCCTCTTAGCTTCTTGAAGGGGTTCCAGCCACCCTCCTAGACAAGCCATCCCAGAGGGACCACAAGCCCTGCAATGGTAAATGCCTTTCTTCTTCAGCTCTCCACTTCACCTGCACGCCCTACAGGGAGGCTTTGACTAGGTTACAGGTAACAATGAATTTAAAGTCGAAACACCAAGGTTCAATGTCCCTAGCTGGCTGTGGAACTTCAATAAGTACCTCCTTCTCTCTGAGCTGCATTTTCTCCTCTAAACATGAGCCATCCCAGGGAGATCCAGCTGACAGTCAGAAAGTGTCCTACACACACACACAGGAGCTCTCAAATGCTTGCTTCAGTTCACTAGCCCTAGGGACCTGAAATACCTCCACTAGCCTTCTCCACCCTCTCCCTTCCTCTCCCTGCTGCTCTGTTACCCGTTTCCTCATGCCAGCCCCAGCCCCACCATCCTTACCCTGTACTACCCCGACCACTGCTGGAGTAATCCAAAGGCCTGCTTATTTATTGACAGAGTCCACTACATACCTGTGCTCACCTCGGTGATGTAGAACCGATTCACAGAACCAGCCTAGAATGTCCATGCCTCTGGAGGTGTGATTCCAGAAAGCATCAGGGCCCTGCATGCCACATGCCCACCTGCCATGGTTGGGGGTAGTGAGATCCTCCAGCTGCCTCTCGTACACCTCCACATGTGACCTTGGCTAAGTACTGCCTCTTCCATGATGTCATATTAATCAACTGGGCCACATGTGATTCTAAGACTCTAGCTAGGTCTTGTATCCAATCCAGTTCATTATATAACAGTGGAAATAATTGTTGAATAATTAACATGCTGTGCACTATGTGCTAGGTCCTATTCTGGGTTTCATATGCAATGTTTCTTTTCCTTTTCTTTTTTTTTTGGGGGGGGGCGGTGGGCAACCACTATGTAGTTCTGTCTGGCATGTAACTTACTATATGGACCAGAAAGAGATCTCCTGCCTCTGCCTCCTGAATGCTAGGATTAAAAATGTGTGCCACCTAAAGTTGTGGGAGTAACCAACCACTTGATCTGATTGGATTTAAGACCTACTTCATAAGGTGGACCCCATGCCTGACACTGCCTGAGTGGCCAAGAATCTGAGATAGGCCATGAACCTAGAGGAAAAACAAACACTAGTACTGCTGCAGGAACATAGCAACTTAATGACTCCTAATGGCATTCTGCTACACCCACAGATCAGGTGCTGCTTAGCGATCTTCAGAGAAATTTCCTCCTGAAGTAGATGGGAACTAATACAGAGACCCACAACTGAACAGTGTATGAAAGTGAGAGATCTTGGAACACTCAGTCCTAAATGGGATATCTTCATCAACCCCTGCCCCCAGAGCTCAGGGAGCTGTGCAGAAGAGGAGACAGCAAAAGACTGTAAGAGCCAGAGGGGATGGATGACACAAGAAAACAGTATGAATGATGAATACATGACCTCACAGAGACTGTGGCGGTATTCACAGGACCTACACAGATACAAGCCAGATAGGGTCCCAATATTGAGAGGAGAACTAGACATGAGCCCGATCCCTAAACCAGGATCTATCTCTAATAGATAACCACTTAAAAAGAAAAAATCAGTTTTCTCCAATGGAGTCTCATTGGGTGTACAAACCACACTTAAGGAGGCTCCATGCCCAGCAGTAACTAGTCAACACAAAATGAACTCAGTCGTGATGTGTAAATCTAATTAATCTCATCAATAAAAACCAAGAGTCAAATCGGGGTAGAAACCTGAAATGTCAGAGAATCAGGAAAGCAGCCACAGTCGCTTCCTTCCTCCTCTGTTCCTCCAGTCCAAAAGGGCCAAGATCCTGACCCACCTTATCATTTCCTGTCTCCTTTCTGTACAGAACTCCAGATCTCTATGGCTAACTAGTAGCTAGCTCTGCCCTCTGACTCCAAGCAAGCTCTATTTGTCAGAACACAAACAAAATATCACACAAAATTTCCTCCTTTTTGTCTAAATAAAAAGGAAAAGTTTTAACTAACATAGAAAAATTATATACAATAACTATAATGACTATATATAAATATATACAGGCAATAATTACATTAACAATGTCTAGTCCATTAGCTTTTGACAAATTCAGAGAAAATACTCTATTATCTGTCCTATCTTGGTAAGTCCAAAGTCTTGTACCTAATTCACTTTCTATCCTAACCTGCATTACCAACTCAAAACTAATTTTTTATGTCTCTCAACCTTATACACTTTACACCTCTTTTTTAAGTTTCTTTTCTGATTTTGTTAACAAGGAAAATGATAACTATCTAGTCTTCAACTCCATCAGAGACCTGAGGATATAATATTATCTGAGTAAACAGAAAATGCAAAGCAAACAACTTCCAAAACTAAGAAATGACAGAAACAACTGGCTACCTGGACAGTCACCCAAGGTTCCTCTGCAACGTTGGGGCACCTGTCTTTGGCCTACAGACTTAGAATATCTAACAGATTTTTCTGTAAGGCAGGATTTTTGAAGGACTGTCCCACCTTGTCTTGGCAAAGTTTGGCAGTCACATTCTTTTGTATCCTGCTTGTCCAATTTAGACAGTATACTGTCAGCAGTCAAGGCAAGGGCAGTTTCTTGCCCAGTGGCTAACATTTACCACAAAGAAAGTAAACTCCATATGGAGTTTCTTCAATGCCCATCATCTTCTCTAAAGTACGTTGGTGCTGCCAGGAGCAGACATGTCTCATTGTCATGAGAGACAGAGAGAGAGAGAGAGAGAGAGAGAGAGAGAGAGAGAGAGAGAGAGAGAGAAACCTTATGTTATTAAAACATCTTAAATGCCATATTCTGTAGGTCTCTAAAGTGTTTGAAGATGACCTGTCTATCTAAAATATATCTATTTGACCTTGAAATCAAACCTGACTACAAGTTTGATTGTAATAGGTGACTAACTACTAACCTGCATTTCTTTATTATCCAAAATAGTTTGTAATAACTTTCAAGGACCAGAAATTTACATTACATTGTTAGATGAGCTGTAGCAGCACAATACTTTGAATAAGAGTAGAAATGTATGTACAATAAGTTCTAACAAAAATAACCTTAAATTTATATCATTATACAAAAATATCTTAAACAAGAGTAGAAACATATATACAGTACAACAAAAATAACCTCAAATTGGTATCAATATACAAAAATCCATATCAATGTAAAATATCTAAGACTAGTAGTTGCTTTTTTGGTTTAAAAGTAGATTCAAAATCTACCCTTTTATCCTATTTCTATATCCCCCCTTTTTCATTTTAGAACGGGATTCTGAATCTAATCTCCTTTGTTCAGCCTTTTTCCTGACCATTACCAATAACAACTTATAACTAATCCCCCTAAACAATGACAAATATCCATAAACCACTGAACGACCAAAAACCACCCACCCCACCTCTTGGGAATGTGGGCATTGTGTTCTTAAAATTACTTCCTGCTGTCTGGGGGTGACAGTATCTTTAGGGGACCCCCAAAAATGGGATAATTTTCAAGTCCTGGGAGAGCTAGCTGTACCATTTGTTGTCTGGTCTCTGTATAACGAGAAAGTGCAGGGGCTTGTCTCAAGTCCTGACTAGAGTAGTCTGTGAGGCTGGATCATCTCAGCCAGCCACCTTGAAATTGTCCTGAGCAGTTTGTAGTCCAAAGCCGATCTTTGGGTGGTGTTTGTCAGCTCAGTGGCATTACCATAGTCCTGGTGGAATTGCTGTTGTGGGACCCCATCCTGCTTTTGGAGATGTCAAAGGCCACTGTTAGGCATGATCACTGTTTACTGCAGAAAACTTAAACATTTTGAATGTCATATGCAACAGATCTAGAAGAGGTTAAAGGACCATAATTTGTTATGTACATCCAGAGTACAAAAACTTAATTCCTAGTTATCTCATAGGGGCTCAAACCCAAAATATGTGCAGGAAGCTAGATGAAATCTTTTTCTAGAATTAGTACTCTGTATGACCATTAATATCATGACAAAAAAGTTTAAAATATATACATATTAATTTTAAAAATTTTGAGATAATATTTATACCTTATGAAAAGTTTTAAAGATTCAAAACAAAACCAAAGGACTATGAGATTATTGGCAATAGAATAGTCCCTTAATTTGGTTTTTATTCTGTCCCATATCAGGTGGCTCTTCTAACATGAGACAGAGATTTTGGATTTTCCTTTTAACAAGTATGCTAGGGTTTAGAGAGGGAGAGGGCCATGCTCCAACTCTAAAGCCAGCTTTAATTTTTAATTAAACTAGGACTACAAAAAGACCGTTTGTATTATGTGTCTATGGAGAACAGCAAAAACAAACATTTGGGAAGATTCGTGAAATTTTATCCTGTTTGAAATGTGATATACTAATCGGCCAATTTACTCTTTTTTTCTTGGAACATTTTCTCTGGATGATTCGTCATTTTTCTTCAGATGTCCCATTTGTCCAGTGGTCTTCTGATTCCTGGAAAGACAATAACAAAACCCTGCCCCAACCCTAACTTTGAGGAGTTTCCCTTTTGGCAAGTTATATCTGATCAAATGAAAAGCATTTGTTAGTTTTGTAAGTTAGTTTAGATTGAATAGTCACACTGGTTGATGAACTATCACCTCCTCTAATCAATAGGTCTCTCTTGTTCAAATCTAATCTTTATCAATTTTGATGGTATTCATAGCTTTTCTTCTCCTGTGGAAGCAAAAGCAAAACCTTATCCCCAATGTAACACATACCCTGGTTTCCATTCTGAGGTCAACATATCTTTAAAGTATACAGGCTGATTTAACTCCATAGTTTTTTTTTTTAATCCAATGTCTCTCCACAGCTGTCGTTCCTTTCTCATTAGCATTTAGAAAATTTAAAGAGAAACTGCTCGAATAGTAGCTTAAAACCTCCTCCAGGAACTGGTTTGGCCTCCCTATAGCAATGGGCTCAACAACAACCTGGTTTTCATAACCAAAACCTCTCAATTAATATCTAAAGCTTTAGACACAGATTGAAAACTTCGTTGTGCATATAGACCCCAGAGTTCTGGCCAGGTAAAAATGATAAACAGGGAGTTAAAAGAAACTAACAAAACTCTCGTTGGAGTCCAGCGAAGGGTGGATAGACCTCCTTTGTTTTGCTCAGGCCCTCAGGACCCCATATAGGAAGGAATTTGTCCCCTCTGAGATTGTTTGAAAGATCTCCCTCACTGCTTCCCAGGCTCAGAGACCAGCAGTTGGCAGGAATAGGAAGAGGAACTAACCAGACTGTCAACCCAGTGACTGACAAAACTCACTGTGACTGGGGGAAGCCCAAATTAGTATTAAAGAACTTAAACAAGGGACTAAAACTTGTCTAATATCCGAAACCTTTAATCTAGGCACTTCTCCTCATTCTGATGCCTGCTAGTGTGCCTTGTAGGTTAACTGATCTGGGTAACAGCAATATTACAGAGCCCCGAGACTACTTGGTGAGCATGTGCCAATGGTTTGACTAAATATACCTCTTCTGATGCCTTCCAAACTAGGTAGACAGGTTGACCAGGACCTAGAGGTATTGAAACAACAGTTAGATTCCCCTGCAGAAATGATCCTACAAAATTAAAGAGCCTTAGACTTACTTTTCATGACATAAAGAAAGCCATGTCTGGCTTTGGGGAAAAACTGTTGTTTCTATGCTAATTGATCAGGAGTAATTTAAAATATCTTACCATCATTGGTAAAACAAAAAAAACCTCAAATAGAGAGAGAAAGAAAGATAGTAATCAGATCATTGGTATCAGTCTCTGTTCTCTTAGTCTTCCTGGCTAACTACTCTACTGGCTGGATTTTTGTTGTTGTTGTTTTGTTTTGTTTTTTGTTTTTCAAGACAGGGTTTCTCTGTGTAGCTTTGGAGACTGTCCTGGAACTCACTCTGTAGACCAGGATGGCCTCGAACTCACGACTGACTGGATCTTTAATCTCATTCCAATTGAATTACCGGTGAGGGCCTGAATCTTAAACTATATGGCCAAATATGTATCAGTTCAGCAAAATTAATGGTCCTTAGGACCTGCACCTCTTTAGAGCAGGATGAGTCCACGATTAGACTCATCCACTAAGATTAGTGGGGAATGGAGCAGGCCCCCAGACCTTAGCACAACTGACTCCATAGTTTAAGCACCGTTCAGGCTGTAAAACTCAGCACATAGACAGCACCACCTGCCAGAACTAAAACAAAGGCCCAATCCACCAAAATCCATAGTTTTGGGGAAGTCTCTAAATGTACTAACCTTGCTTCTGGCTAAAATTGTTCTTGTAACTGAAGTATGTCAACTGAGGACATGATTTTTGTGCTTAAAAGCTCACCCTAAGAAAGGCTTCGGGCTACACTGTGATCCCAAGAACCCAGTTTTGTTGCTGGCTGGCTAATACTTTCTATTGACTTAAACCCATGTCCGAGCAGTGGACATCCCACAACAATGTTTCTTCTACTGTTCACATCATCCCTATTAAACAGATAACAAGAGGGCATTGGGTCCCTAGAGTTGCAGGTAGTTATGAGCTGCCTGACGTGAGTGCTGGGAACTGAATTCTGGTTCCCTGGAAGAGCAATGAGCTCTCTTAAACTCTGAGCCATCTCTCCAGCCCCAACCTGGGCTAACAACGCAGGGAGCACCCAACCTAAAGCAAGACCTCTGGCTCAGACCAAAACCACACTCCCAATCTCCCCTCAAGTGTGGGGCCCTGTCCATGTCCCTCTGCAGGCTACTAAACTCCCCATGGTTGCAAATGCCACTTCATCACACACACACACACACACACACACACACACACACACACACACACACACTCCCCACTGGTTTCTGATTTCTGCCATCCTCAGCACCATCCACTGACTTCCATGACGCCTGTGAAAATTGGATAAAGATGCCTCTCTGTCTAAGCGGCACAAGCCCACACCAAGCTGCAGGGTACAAGGCTGGTCCATGCAGGAACCAGAGACTTCTGCACCCTGTCCTGGTTCCAACATTCCAACATCTTCCAACTTGCTCAGGACAGATGCTGTGATTCATATTCACTCTCTCTCTCTCTCTCTCTCTCTCTCTCTCTCTCTCTCTCTCTCTCTCTCTCTCTCTGTGTGTGTGTGTGTGTCTGTCTGTCTGTCTATTTGTCTGTCTGTGTGATTCTTTCTCCTGCTCCAAGCTAACAAAGGGTGCCCCCCTTCAGAAATGGCAGGAGATGCAGTAAACATAGGCATAACTGAGAGATTCCTACAACTCAGCCAGGCAAGGTTTGAGTCTGAGCACTTAAGGAGATCCCTACCGGATGTTCAAAAGCTCTGCTGAAGCCAGTCAGGGGGACTCACACCTGTAATACTAGCACTCAGGAGACTGAGGAGGACCACATCAAGTTCAAGCCTGTACTTCAGAACAAGATCACAAAACTTTTAAATTAAAACAACAACTCTGATCAGCCTTTCCCACAGCATGTACAGCCACCAGATGGCAGCAGAGCTGGCCACTTCAAAACTGACTATCAGATGACCAAGGATGTTAAGGCAAGCCAGTCACTGACCTTCAACCCTGTGGAGGGAGGGATACGCATGCCCGTATGTATCCACATCCATGTGAGTGGAAAGATACAGACAGACAGACAGACAGACAGGTGAACAGACTGCTAGAGTTTAGTTCCCTTCCTTTGTATGTTTTCACCTTCCCCCAGCTGCCCTTGCTTGACCCTATCCATCCTTGCAACAGTGATGTAGGGAGCGTAGCTCCCTTCCTGCTCTGGTGGGCTTCTAGAGCTGGAGCTAGAACTGGACACAGACAAGTGACCCCACGGCACAGTGGAGCAGGTAGGATGTGTGCAGAGACCAAGGAAGCACAGGGCTGGGGCTGCCTGGAGGCTGGGTGTGGGAGGTGCATGGAAGGGAGAGGCACCTTCTCAGGCGGCTTACTTTCTGGCAAGTCTTGAGAGCAATGTCAACACACAGGCTGCCCTTGTTTCCTCCCAGTAGGCCTACAGGGAAGCTATTACAGCACCAGTTTCACTGGGCAGGGACGTGTAGAGATTCCACAGACCGCAGTTTAGAGCTGGGATTTGGCTCCCGTGTCCTCTGACGGCAGCTTAGGCAAGCTATGGAGCCGAGACTTCCAGCCTGGTTTGTCAGGAAGCAGGTGCCTTCTGCCTAGGCACCAAGGAAAGTTCTGATGTCTCCAGTCCTTTGACTTGCTTCTGAGTGTGGTCTAGGAGGACCAGGAAGCATGTGACTTGGCCCCACACTCCTCCTTCCCCTGGCCTGCGGGAGGAGGCTCTGCCCAAGAGTTGCCAGACTTAATCGTCGTTGAAGCATGAGCTATCTCTTGCAGATTACCCATTTCACATTAGTGGGTGTGAGGGAGGTAACCTGAAACTCCGTCCCACGCCAGGGACCACTCTGTAGGTAGACAGCCTTTATCAAAACCAGCCACAGAAGGCAAGTTCCCCTTCAAGACTAACTGGTCGGCATTGCTTCACACTCTCCACCTGCGCACAGTCTGAGTGGACGTTTCCCTTCCTGCCTGACTTTGGTGGGACCTGTGTCACCCTGTGAGAGTCATACCTTTGGGGTGGAATAGGGGAAAGAAGGATACAAGTCCTATTCCAGGAATCAGAATGAATTAGACTGCCCCAAACAGCGGAAGAGCTCGATGGGCAGAGTTGGTGGTAGCGACCAGCCAGCTGGAGATGAGGCGACCCATGGAAGCGAGAGGTTCCGGCGCCGGTGCATAAGCCAAGCAGAGACCTTAGGGAAGCTTGGAAGTAAGGAGTACTGGGGAGAACCGGCTGGAAGCTGAAGGGACGCGAGAGGGACCTAGAGCTCGAGCGGAGGCGGAGCAGGGGGAGACTGGACCGGGTACAAAAAATATAACAAAAACGTCCTAAGAGGCTTAGAAAGGGACAAAGAGAAACCTGGACGGCGGCGGAGAGGTCTTACGTGGAAAGCGAAGGATGGGGAGTGGGCAGGGGAGTGAGTCGGTGCGGCCCCGCCCCTTCTCTCTCGGGAGCTCCGCGTCTCCTCCCCCGCAAGGGTGGGACTCTCGCCTCCAGCTCCGCCCCAGGCCCGCAGAGACCGCCCCCAGGGACCCGTGCTGCGGCCCAGAAGATGGTGGGAGGCCCAGCTGGTGTGTTATCAGCCTCCTCCAGGAGCCGGCCCGAGGCACCGAGCGGCTGACAGTCTGAGATTAGGCCCCGGGAGGGTCATTAAGCAGCGGCCTGGCCCTGGCCCAGCCTCTTTCCCTCCTGATCCGACCAGGCCGGCAGGTGGGAACTGGCGATAAGGACGGGGGTCTTGGCGGTTCTGGGGTGGGCGCTCCCTTACTCCCAGCCCCCTGGTCAGGACCGGAACATGGAGTGGGGGAGGAGGGCTGTAGGTCAGTGTCAGCCTAGGTCCTCCAGGGGCAATCACCAAGGCTCTAAGGTCAAGGCAGGGTACCCCGCAGTTCGGAGGTGGGGGAGCTGGCGGCAGGGCTTGCTTTGGTGGAAGCAGGTCTCTCCTGGCAACACCTCACAAGTGGCTCTGCCCTGGCCCTGGCAGACTGGGGGCATAAAGGGGGCTGAATTGAACCCACTTACACCACACACACACACAACTTGGGGGCAGACGTGGGAAGGAATGTAGTCACCTGCAAGGGGATCCGATCTGCAGCCAAAAGATCCCAGGGATATTTGAAGGGATATTTGTGCCTTAATGGAGACCTAGCCTCTACCATCCTCTGTCTCTCCTTCAGTGAGAAAAAGCTGGGCCGCCTGGCCCCCTGGTTTTGCTTTCTGCTTTGATCAAGAAAAGGGAGAAGACTAGGCACACTTTAAAGTGGCAGCAATGTGTGAGACCCGTGTGAGTTACAGAAAACCACAGAGGGCAAATGCCTAGAGGCATCATCACAGGGGCAACTATCAATGTCCCTAAAGCTGAAGACCAGAGAGGGAAGGAGACTTACCCTAGATCACACAGCAAGGCAGGGAGACCTAGAGCAGAAACACTACTTCCCTTCTCTGCTCCGACCTCTACCTCTGTTGCAGGCTGGCCCCCAAACCCCAGGGAGATGATTTGTGGGTACTGCTTGAGGCGTTCAGGCAAGCCTTAGACCACAAAGTAGAGTGTGCAGCAGGGACGCTCTGAAAAGGAGAGACTGGTGACAGAAAACATCTGGCCGGCCTCGCCACACAATCCACTGGCTCTGGAAGTGAGTCTGTTTGGGGTTATTGCCACAGACAGGGGGACAGATGCTGTTCAGTGAGACACACGGACACAGAGGAGCTGGGTCAGGCAGGCATTTGCCTCAGAGATCTTGGTCTCTTCTCTTCTAGACTGGCTTCCCCTGGCTCCCATCCCACCCAGGGCTGAGAGCCCAGACACTGGTGAGGACTTGGTTCTACTCTAGCTCTGCCAGAGGCTAGCCAAATCCTCCACACAGGATCAGGGAGCTTGGAGTGACAGTCCCTCTCCCAAGGTCGCACAGTAGGGTGACCGGAGACTGGGGACACAGATTTGGGTTCCTCTGTCTCTGCCCCACAGTTTTCTTTTCCATATGCTAGCCCAACACTCTGGAGCCCTGGGAAGGGGAGAGAGCTGGGCAGAGGGGGTGGTGTGCAGTATAGGAAAAATCCAGAAGATCTGGGAAGGGTGAGCTGTTGGGGAGGGGCGTTCTTGCAGAAGGGCTCTGCCTTGAACAAGGGCAGAGTGGGAAAGCTCAGCTCAGAGGTCTCTTCCTGCCATCCATACATGAAAGACATTTTGAAATGGACCAGGGTTGAGGATGTCCAGGATACCCAACTCTCAGCAGGGTCTTCCTCCTGAGAAGATCTCCTGCCTGCTCTAGGCAAAGAAGGGGTTTAGTCTGAAGAGACAAGGGCCACCCACAGGCAGGGATGAGTTCAACTCTCCCACACATATCCACACTCATAGGGAGTTCCCCACACATACCCAGGCTCCAGAGGAGTCTCTCTCTCTCTCTCTCTCTCTCTCTCTCTCTCTCTCTCTCTCTCTCTCTCTCTCTCTCTCTCTTTCCCTCCTAGACACAGCCTCAGCCTCTCCAATTAGGCCTCTAAGTCCCTGGCTGCCCTATGGGTCCAGGGCTTCCTGTAATCCGTAAGTCCAATGGCAATGGACCCTAGAAGGCAGTTATAAAAAGAAATGGGGGAGGCCTTGCTTGGAGCCTGGAAACTGGGTCTGAGCCTTTGCCCCGAAAGTATAAAAAGTGTTTATTTCCCAGAAATAAGAGTCACTTCCATGGTTGCAGGAGGAGGGAGTTGAAAGGGGAGGGGCTGAGCTGGGTGTTTCTTTATAAGGCTCCTCAGAAGTGGGTGGAAGACCCCAGGAAGACCCCGGGGCCACTTCACATCCTGAGCTCAGCTTGGTCTGAGCCTTAGGCTGAGATGGCTGTGATTCAGAAGAACTGAGAGGGGCAGCTTCTGTTAATCGATTCCTGAAGAACAGTGACTGGGTGAAGTGGTGGGCATCAACTCTATGTGCCCTATAGCCTGGGGACTGGGGCCATCGATGAGCTTGTCACATGGGTGTGCTGCGGACCCTGCCCTCTTCCTCCAGAACATTCTCGAAGGCATTCTTGTGCTCACTGGACCTGGAAAGGGAGGTAGGGCTTACTGGGTCGTTGGCTTCCCTTCCCCCATTTCTTTCCCTCTTCATCATCCTGCATCAGGACTTCTCTCCAGAATTAGCATCTGGCTCCCAGAGAGGAGCAGGGGGAGGAGAGCCCTTCCCCTAAACATATCTGGACCTGTGGGCCTGGACTGGAGGCCCCTCAGAAATATCCCCACCCAAATCCCATGTTCCTCCTTTACTAGGTTTCCCCAGGGAGCCTCCCAAGAACTCCCTTCCCACAGAGTCCCCCCACTCACTCCCTCTTTCACTGACTTCCTTCCCCCACTGAGTCCCTTCTCCCCTTGATGCCCATTATCCTACAAAGACCCTGCCCTGTCTGAGCCTTCTCCCTAAATGGAACCTTTGTCTTCCCATGGGACACAAACCCTCTTCACCTCACCTGCTCTTCCTCTTTGCTTGTAACACCTTTCCCAGCTCCCCTGGTAGCATCTCACCTAAAACCAGACGCCATCGAGGAGTATCTGCCGTCCATTCCCACCAGGACCCCATCTGCCTTGTTTCCAACGATCATGACCATGCTCCCAGGTTCCCTGGAAATGAAGCTTATCAGTAGCTCATCAATGACTGTCCACTCCACCCCATCCAATTCTCAAGGTCCAAGACAGAGAGCACCCCAGCTTTCCTTTGGGCCCTGCAGACACCAGCTTCCAGTCTCCTCCTCCTCAGGCCTCACATCCTCCTGCCTGATCCACGAGGAAAGTGGGGAACACAGGTAGTTGTAAGACACTTATTCTAAGTCCCAGGTCTCTTTCCATTGCCTTCAGATCATGGACCCAACAGGACTCAGAGTACATCCCAAATTAGGAGATGTGGTTAGTGGTCACAGAAGGCTCTCGCCTTCAACTTCTCAGACTGCTTTTGTGAGGGTCCCTTAAACCTGCTCAGCTGTCTTTGGACATCCCACAGGCAAGTCACACCAGACATGTCCCACCAGGTCAACTCAGGTTGTTTTCAGTGTCCTCTGCTCAGGGAGGCTTTTAGAGTCCTCTCTGCACTTCCTCCTCTAGTGCCCCGTACTGCCTCCAACTGTCAACTCCCAGGTTCCCTCCCAAACAGCTCTTAGATCCATTCATCCTTTTCTGAACTGCCTCTGTCCCTTCCAGGTCCAGACTATCCAGCCTCATACTCAGCCTCTCATGTGTCTTTAAACCTGCAGACTTCACGCACTATGCACCCCTATGAAAAAGTCACAAGGACTCTGTTAAGGTCATCTCATCCACTGATTCCAGCTGCGTTGACATAAAACTCCCAGTCCAGGTCATTGGTGCTGCCAGGTCTTACTGACCTCATCAGCCTCATACTGGAACTCCCTTCTCCGCCCCTTACATACTCTGCAGGCTGTGGAGGGCTGCTGCTGGGTCCCTGGCTGCCAGGCCACCTTGGTGAGACCTGGGGGAAGATCCCCTAAGGCAAATGTAGCTTCACCCAGGGGGCTCTTCATCTCCATACATTCATGCCTGGTACCAGTGCCAGGCTCCAAACTTGGGACTCAAGTGTACTTTTCTCGCACCATCCTGTCCTTTGACTCCTTGTGTGTCAGGTTTTGGAGTGAATGTGCAGTCGGTGAAGCGTGCTAACCAACCCCCTCCCAACCCCCAAGCCAGCTCAGGCTATGTCCTGCACTCTGAACTTTCTTTCCTTCAACTGTATTCGACTTAAGTTGTTTATCTAGTCTGTGTGCCTGTGAGGCCCTTTGCATCACATGCAAGCTGACCTTCCAAAAGGCTGAGGTCTTCTATTTCAGGAGGAAGGCCAGGCTCCCACCTCAACTCCGTAGGTGGAAACAAAAACTGAGACACCAAGAAGAGAGACATTTCTCCCAAGTTCATGGTGGGGGAGGTTGCGGGGGGGATGGTTGGGAATGAGAGAGCCATGAGGCCCGCAGACTGTAGGCCTGGGAGCCAGAAAGGCTCAGAGCCTGGTTCTGTCCCTAACTCTTCCTGGGAACTTGAGGACCAATTTCCTTTCCTCACAGTGGTAAGACTTGAGCCAGAGCTCCTGAGGTCATCCCCTACTAGAGTAAAAACAACGGTTCTAGGGCCACCCTGACCACCAGGGACTGCCCAACCCCAAGTCTTCACACAGCACTCACGGCTCTTCCTGGCACCAGAAGTGGTTGACAGCAAAGACGATCGCAACAAGGACCAGGAACACGGCCACCGCAATAAGGCCCTGCATCCAGGGCTGAAGGTTCCCCAGACCTGCAAAAGGAAGAGGAGCTGCAGGCACACAGCAGTCTGAGTACGTGTCAAAGGCCAACAGCCTCGACAGGGCCCTGGGAGGCATCTGAATGGCCAGAGTGGACCTAAGCAGTAAGGCCTGTCTACTCTCCTAAGTATGAGGGAAGGATGGGGGCTTAGAGCCTACTAGAGTCTGAAGAAAACCTGAGCAGCCAAATAGGGGACGCCTCAGGGTTTGCTCTGAGGTCCAGGCTCCCAGAGCCTCCCTCCTGCACACACACACACACACACACACACACACACACACACACACACACACATACACACACACACACACACACACACATACACACACACACACACACCCTCTACAGTCATGCGCAGGGCCCCCCTCGAAGTGCAAGAAAACAGGGACCAAAGCGTGGCCCCAGTGGCTGACCTAGGCCCTGTCAGCTGGAAGTGGCCCCTCCTCCTCCCCCCCCCCCCCCCCCCCCCCGCTGGCCCAGAGCTGCCAGGTTAAGGCTGGCATCTAGCAGATCCAGTTCTTGATCGGAAAGCTTCTCTGGGAAAAGTAGGAAGGGTGAGGTCTGCCCGGGGCTGCTCAGGGCCGGCTGCTCAGCTGGGGTGCAGGGAAGGAAGAGGGGTAAGATGGCAGGGGAGGGTGGGTTCCAGATTGGAGTCCCTTTATCCTCTCCAGCAGGATGGCCAGGACACAAAGGTCAGACACTAGGTTAAGGACTAGCCTTGTACCTCTTCTACTTTTTCACCCTTGACATCAGCCTCAACCCCTAAAACTTCTCAGAAGCCTCTGCCCTCAGGCCACTAGCAGCCCCAAGAAAAACCATTCTCCCCATTAGGCTGAGGCCCTCACTCTCCAAAGACAAGATACCCAGCAGCTAAGAGCCTCGGGAGGAAAGAGAGGAGAACAGGCAGGGGTCCTGCCTTTATGACTAGAGTCATCCTACATTATGAGAAGCTAGAAATCAAAAGATCTGTTTGCCTCATTCCCACTCAGTCCACCTCGATGCTCTTCTGCCTTTTCTTAGCACTGTCTCTGAGGCCGAAAAGGGAGGATCCTGGAACTCTCTGGGTTGTAGCCATGGCAGCCCTAGGTTAGCAACCCTGGATAGCAGAAGATACACAGTATCGTTGCTCAGCCAGGGCCATTGTTTTGGGTACATCCCTCCCTACCCTGGCCAAGAAACACTGCTCAGGCCCATCACTTTTTCTGGCCAATAATGATCAGGCATTGGGAACAACCCTAGAGGGCATCTCTCCCATTTCTTTCTCCTGTGGCTCTTACAGCTAACTCCTCACAAGACACCAGGGACCACCTCTGTTCCTGATCTTGTGACTCTAGGGAGCAAGTGGCAGAGTCAAAGGCAGAAAAAAAAAAATGGTCTGAGACCTGTTTCTTCTTGACCCATGTAAGTTACTGAACCTCTCTGGTACTTCAGTTTCTCAGAGGGCCTCTGAGACATGGGACTCAGAAGTATGCAAATATACATGAGCATCTTTGCCAGCCCCCTCTCCCCGCTGACACCAGACTACTGGGTACAAAGCCCTTCCAAACCTCCAATCTGGCAGCAGCTCTGAGAGGCAGGCGGGTGAGGTTTACTGAAGATGAATGAAAACACTAAGTCTCAGAGCAGGGCAGTAATTTCCTCAAGATCACACAGCACAACAGAAAGAGCTTGGTGAAGAGTACACCCTTGGTAGGGCTACCCTGGAAAAAAGTGAGGAAAGGAGAATTTAGGTCATACGAGAGGCAGAGGCAAGCCTATCTCTCTCAGTTCAAGGCCAGCCTAGTCTATATTATGATTTCCAGAATAGTTGAGGATCGATAGAAAGATGCTGTCTCAAAACAACACAAAACAAAAGGACTTAGGTCAAAGCCAAGGACTTAGAACAGCTCCTACACCACAACCACCCATCCTGCCCAGAGCAAGCTTTTGAGGGTGCCTTGGGACCACTCCCAACCTCAAGTTCCTAGCCCTTGCCCTCAGTACCCAGTCGTTTCTGGGGCAATTTCTGCTGTGAGGTTTGGATCTCAACTCCTGTCTCTTCCCTAAACCCCAGAGCCAAGGTGTTCCCTGCTGCCCCACTTCTCACTGGAGGCAAACAAATCACAGAGCCTAAGTCAGAGGACTGTAGTTGGCCCAGTGCCTGCTTCCATTCCAAAACAGGGTATCTCAGATCACCACCCCATCCTACCCTGGTCACTGTTTTCCAACCAGCCCTCTCCTCCCCACAGCCCAGGTACTCCTGTCCAATGCCACCTACCTTGTTGACAGCTGGCAGGTGCCACTGCAGAGAGCAGACCCAGTATGAGCAGGCTGAGGGCCAACATGGCTGCAGGCAGCTGTAAGGCCTTGGTCCACTGCTGGTGTTCGGACTCCTGGAGCTGCTGGAGGTCTGGAGTGTTTTTATGAGATCAGCTGGGGAGCAGTCAGGCCTTGAAGGAGAGGCACCGGATTGGGTTAGGCAGAAAGGGAGGGAGGGCGGGGAGGAAGGGCTGGCTGGCAGGCTGGTGGAGGGAAACTGCCCTTCCTCCCATGGAAATGAGCTGCCAGGCCTGGCTGATGCCCAGCCCAACAAATTGGCATTTAAGGTACCCCGTCAGAAGCCAGGTGAGGAGATGGGCCCGTGAATGAGGGAAGTCCCAGCCTCCTCCAAGACCCAGACTACCTCAGAAGTCTCCCTCTGAGCTCACCTTTCCTGGCAATGGGGCTGGGCTCCCAGGGAAAGGTGTGACACATTTTCAGTCCTGCCTTGAAAGGGCTCAGTGGGTGGGGCTTCTTGGAGGACTGACAAAGAGATTAAGACACTTGGTGGCTGGCTCAAGGAGCCAGAGGAAAAGGTCTGTGGCCAAAAAAAAAAAAAAACTCAGGGAAGGCTCACCTGGCTGCTTTCCCCAGAGCTGTCCTATATTCTGCTCTCCCCTCACCCGTTTCTGCCCCCACCAAGCCAGACCCTGGGTCCCCACCCCTGAGACACAGCCTCACTTCACAGTCCCCAACCCTGACCAATCCAGTGGTCCCCTACACCTTTCTCATAGCCCAGTTCCACATTTCTGGTCCCTGGTAAGCTGGCAGGCCTCAGACAACATTTGACTTGGTGGGAAGCCTCAATGCCTGCCTTCAGATCTACCTCTATTCATCAGAGGAGGTTGAGCAGAGCAAAGGAAGGATGATTCCAACGGCCAGGGCCCAATCTATAGCCAGGAGTAGCTATGAAATAGTTCTTCTGTCCCCAGACACCACAGAGTCAGGCCCCACAGAAGCCCACATCCCACTCCACAGGACACATCATATCCACCTGACCTTCCAGACACTAAGAAGACCCAAGTGCCTACTAAAGTCTGGGGCTGAAGGTCATTGTGGGCCTCCTTGCCCCAGTCACTCCAGAATATAGGAGGTGGGATGTTAGAGCAGGCTAGACCCCTTTCCTAAGGAAAGGAAGGGAAAGGATTCTCTGGCAGTCTCTTGTTGCTTGTATGGGTTGCTAAAAGGACGTTGTAAACAGCCCTTCCCAGTGGACACTCAGGTAGCAGACCTCATGCTCTCTTGGCTCCAGGCAGGTAGTCAGGAAACTTTGGAAAGCCCAGGGCACGGTCATCATGTCCTTCTGTCCCTGAGTACAGAACAAACATGGAGCCTGTGATCCAGGTCCCACACAAAGCTAAGTTCCAGAAGAGCCAATATCAACCCAGCTTGATCGGGTTTAGAAAGGATGAGTTTGGAAATAAGGTGGCTAAGAGTGGATGGCTGTGGCATTAAACACTGACGGTGGCACTGTGGATGATACGGGCCTGCCCGTGTGAGGGCTTCCCCAGGACTGCTTGTCCTGAGTCACATTTGCCACATGCCCTAGTTCCTGTCGAAATCAAAGGAAAGGACAGAAAGAAGAGGAAATGCTGGCAGAGCCAGAGAGGTCCAGAGATGACCAAACTGCTGTTCCGAGCCAGGGTGAGAGCCCTGAGCCTGCTTCCTGTGTGTGTGCACATGCGTGTGCCTGCTTTCATGCATGTGCAGTGGGTCTGTGATACTCCAAGGAGCTGTCGGGAAACTCTTCAGGGGGCTGAGTGATACCACCCACACACGTGTAACCCGTTCTTAACATGGGCAGAGAATCTTCAGGAGCACTGAGGAGCAGGCATGAAAGGGCGTTAATGAACAGCCAGGGAATGGCCACCGGTTGGAATGAAAGGAATGGGGCGGAATTTAACAAATAGCCACCCTGTCTCCCTCATTGGTTTTAAGCAGGGGGCAGGGGACCAAGGTCAAATCCTCATTTGAGAAAATGAAATGGTCATCAGAGATGGGAGAGGCCGACTTGGGAATTCGAGTCCTGCAGCCACTGATGGGCTGCATTAGAGGAGGCTTTGAGCAGTGCTTGGGAGGTAGAAAAACCAGGCTGTGGTTTCTGGGCACATGACTAGCTGGAGAGGATGAGGAGTGGGTGACTCTCAGGTTAAGTTTCTGACTCGGGCAACTGCGTGGGTGTGACACATGGCTTCCCCAGGAGAGAGAGAGAGAGAGAGAGAGAGAGAGAGAGAGAGAGAGAGAGAGAGAGAGAGTTTGAACTGAGGGATCAAACACAGGCCCAACATACAAGTATTTCAAAGAAAGAGGAGGAAGGATGAAGCAGAAAAATGAAATCCCAGAATAGTGGGATATTCCAGCAGCCAAGGGTGGGGAGATCCAAAGAGAGGGGTGCAGAGAAGCTCCGGTGGTGATACCCACTCACTAGCTCATGCCCTTAGGGAACACCCCAACCTTTGCCACCAGCAAGGGAGACCCAGTCTCTTTCCCCAAGCACCCCCAACTTCCCTAAAACCCCAGCAGGAAGCAGAGACTCCAAGAACTATACTTTGGGCACAGTAAGGGAGGATGAGTAGGAAGGACACCAGGTGACCAAGGGGAGGAAACAGCTCCCAGGTCAAAGTTCCAGGCTTTAAAGCAAAAACAAGTTGTTCCGGAAAGTGGGGTGGGAGGGAGAGGGGGGGCGTGTGGAGGGGGGTGTATGGGTGGATACTTGGCTTTTAAGCTAGGCCCCTGATTGCTGGAAGTTCTCACTCAGGGAAAGGCTTGTCTCCCCAGCCTTATGAACAACATCCCTGTCCCCAAGGTAACAAAGGGGTCCCTGGTTGTCTGGCTCACTTACAGCTCATCCTGGGGTTCTCACCTCAGACAGCTGTTCCATCCTGCACTCAGGTCCTCCCTCCTGTTTCTTGCCCAGCTCTCATCTGTAATCATCTGGCCCCTAGACAAACCTTCCAGCAGACTGGAACTGGTGTGCTGATCCTCAAGAGTGCCTAGTTTCCCACATCCCTCCCTCCTTCCCTCCCTCCAACATCTTGCCTGCCATTCTACCTAGTGCCAGGAGGTGGCACTGTGTGGCTCCAATCCCAGGCTGGGATGCAGGCCACAATTCACAACTGAAGATTTAAGAGCCTCTCTCTGTCTCTCTGTCTCTCTGTCTCTCTCTGTCTCTCTCTGTCTCCCCCCCCCCCCCCGCCTGACTCCCACCCTGTTTTCAGGGTGGGTTACAGGAAGGGGAAATTAACAGTGGCATATAACCAGTCAGTGGTGATGGCAGAGTGGCCTGTGTTGTCCCCAGAGCTCTGATGTAAAAGAAGATGATTGAGTCATTAAGGGAGGCTTCCTGCTGGTGATGCTGGGTGTGTGTGTGTGTGGCGGGGTTATTCAGGTGGTAGTCAGATAGCACAAAAGATATGATGGGGAAGGTCACGCACACAGAGAGCTCAGACTGAGAAAAAGCCAAGCGACACATTCAAAAAGGGTGTTTAATTTCTTTCAATTTTGTTGTTTTCCCCCCTGTAGTACTAAGAATCGAATCTAAGGCCTAGCTCATGCTAAGCAAGCACTCTACCACTGAGCTACATCCCCAGCCCTCAAGGTGGATGTCCAGCATACAAAGGAAAAGTCCTCTCCACACATTCTTGTAATATCCTCCCTGTTAGTCTTTGCTCTAAGCCTGAAAATTCCTGGGGACTGTCTCATTTGGGCTACTCCTGATGCATGAAATAATGTTCAAACTTTTGCCCAGGTGCCTGAGGGGCAGGACAGTCAGCCCTCCTCTTCAGCCTCGCCTGGCTCAGGGTCTCCTGTCCCCTGACCTGATCCACACAGGACATAGCCCTCTGCCTGGAGTGCTCTCTTCAAGTCACTCCTAGCAAAGTGGCCTTCCAAGTCTTGCCTTAAAGGTCACTTTCTCCAGGGAGACTTCTTTGATGTCCCTTCACCTCACTTTCCTGCGTTCACAGCTATTCTCACAAACTGCAACGCCATATGATTGATGTTTGTGCATTTCATTTAGTAGCTATAACCTCTAAGGACAGCTTGCTCTCTCTCTCTCTCTCTCCCTCTCTCTCTCTCTCTCTCTCTCTCTCTCTCTCTCTCTCTCTCTCACACACACACACACACACACACACACACACACACACTGTTGTTTTTATTTAAAGATTTATTTATTATGTATACAGTGTTCTGCCTGCATGTGTGCCTGTACTCCAGAAGAGGGCACTAGATCTTATTCTAGATGGTTGTGAGCCAACATGTTGTTGCAGGAATTGAACTTAGGAATTCTGGAAGAGCAGCCAGTGCTCCCAACCTCTGAGCCATCTCTCCAGCCCTTTGTGGTTGTTGTTGTTGTTGTTGTTTGTTTGTTTTTGTTTTACCTCCAGCACACATTATTGAGTACAATGCCTACACACACAGTTTTGTTTTGTTTTGTTTTCAGATACAGGGTTTCTCTGTGTAGCTTTGGAGCCTGTCCTGGAACTCGCTCTGGAGACCAGGCTGGCCTCAAACTCACAGAGATCCTCCTGCCTCTGCCTCCCGAGTGCTGGGATTAAAAGTGTGTGCCACCACCGCCTGGCTATATTTTATAAAGTTAAATCTCAGGATATACATTGCCTGGCCTGACAGAGGGTAGGAAGTCAGAGAGTGAGTGGATGGATAAAGTGACTAGCTCCAGGTAGGCCCTTTGTCTTTCTCTACTGCTAGCTCAGGGACAGGCACTGACTGGGTCCCCAGAATCTCTATAGATAAGTGAGAGCCCTTGGAGCTGTCCAGCCCTAGGGGAGACTGTTCCAGAGAGGGAACCAAACTATCCCTATAGGAGTACCAAGGAAGGCAAAAGACCATATCAGCCATGGTCACCCATGAAGGTATCTACAGAGGGCTCTAGGCTCACATAATTTCACTAACTCAGCTGCCTCCAGGGCAGGAGATCCATCATCTGTTTTTCATGAACCTGTAAATGAAATTTGCAAATTTCTTCCATTCAGAATTAAGACTGCAAACTATGGTCCTCTGATGCTTTCCTATCACCCCACAGCTGCTGTGGATATTTGATGTATTATTCTTGTTTATCAGTAGGTAACCATAGTAGTCACTGAGGCTTCCACAAATCCAGTCTGGCACATTAAAAAGATACACTTAAATTACTTTATCACAAACATACTTTTAATAATTTGATAACTGTGTTTCAATACAATTTGCTTGCTGTCCAGTAATGTACATTTTATTATGCTTCTGAAAACATTTCATTGAGAAAGAGTCCACAGGGGCCAGCAAGATGGCTTCTCTGGTGCTGTACTTGCTGTACAAGCCTGATGACCTGAGTTTCATGCCTGAGACCCACATAAAGGTAGGAGGAAAGAACCAACTCCACAAAGTTGGCCTCTGACCTCCACATGTGCACTCTGGTTTGCTCACCTACAAATACACATCATACACATGCACACCACACACACACACACACACACACACACACACACACACACACTAACAAGAATAAATAATAATTTGTAAAAGAAAGAAAAAAGCTGTAGGCTTCACTGAACCAACAAGGAGTCGATGGTACAAAAGAGCTAAGGATTCCTGACTCTTCGTTGAGCCTGGGGCAGGTCTGTCTGCACAAGGCCATGCTGTGTGATCTCAAGATCAGACTTGGAGAAAGGCTGGTGACTCTCTGGACAGAGGCTGTCTGGTACTCAGAGAGGGGCTACCATCAGGGCAGACAAGTACTCAGCCTCACAGGTGGTCCCAGAGCTAGGAACTGAAAGAGGGAAAAGGTACTAAGCCCGGAGCCTGTAAGAGCCAAGGAATGCACTGGCTGTTGCTCCTGGGTCCTAGGAGACCCTAGTGGGCCAGGGAGATTTATGATTAGGACCCCCCAGAAGAGAAGATCAATCAAATCCTCTTGCTGCCTCCTCACCCAGCCAAGAAAGTTAGGAAGGTCCCAGACCGGGATCCTCATGCCAGCAGAAGGCCCAGGGCCAAATCTTTCCCAGTGGCTTCTGCACAGTTCTGCTGCCCATCAGGGCTCCAGGCCAGCAGTGAACCAAGCTGGAATACAAGCTTCTAGAATTAGCCTCTCCTGGCCTACAGGCTCTCTCTGAATGAGGCCATCTTGCTCCTCATTTTTCAGCTGGGGAAAGTATGACACTGAAAGGTTCTGAGCGAATGCCACATAGTCGATTAGGAGAGGTAGGATTAATCCCAGGCAGTTCTACATACAGCCCAGGGTTCAGCCCCTCTCCCCAGCCCTGACTTATTGCTCACTTTGCCCAATTTCACCACAGTATGCTTTCATTTATTCCCTCACTACATGTTTGCTGCCTACTAAGGGACTGGAAATACCACAGTAAGTAAGATAAGGATTATTATGTACAGCTATGAAATTGCATCACACCAGCTGGACAAGGCAGTAAGTACATGCTATAGTCCAGCACATGGAAGATTGAGGCAAGAGGATCATTGCAAGTTCAGGCTACATAGTGAATTCTATGTCTGTCTGAACTACAGAATGAGACCTTATGTCCAAAAAAGAGAAAGACTGCTCAGTGGTTAAAAGTGCATACTACTTTTGAAAAGACCTGAGTTTAGTTCCTAGCACCCACATTAGGTGGTTCACAACCACCTGTCACTCTAGCTTCATGAGATCTGACACCCTCTTTTAGCCTGTGCAGGCACCTGCACGCACATCCACACAGACACACACATATACAATACTGAAATTAAAAATCTTTTATTAAAAGTTTCAGTCTTAGGGTTGGGGATTTAGCTCAGTGATAGAGCGCTTGCCTAGCAAGTGCAAGGCCCTGGGTTTGGTCTTCAGCTCCAGAAAAAAAAAAGTTTCAGTCTTACTAAATGTCTCAAAGCAGGCATGCGGGCATTGTGTACCATCTAACCTGGAAGATCAGGAAAAGAGAACAGGAAGCGTAACGTTCATTCATTCAACGAAGATTTGTCAAGAGCCTCCTATGGCACCATTCAGTATAATGAGTAAAGCAATTTTTCTGCACTTGTGGAGTTGATGCTTTACAGGTTCAGCCAGGAGACAAGCATACGAAGTCCGATGGAGCTGAGGTCTGACTATGAAGCATCTCCTATGGGCTCGTTTGGTGACAGCGAGTGAACTTTGGGGAGATGGTTTGGGGAGAGGTCTCAGCTAATCAGTGGACTGATTGGTCCCTCCATGAACTCACGGTAACATTTTGGAGGAGGGAGGAAGAGATGTGACTTGTTTGGATGAAGCAGATCTCTGGGAGCACACCTATGAAAAATATGCATCTTGTCTCTGGTCCCTCCTTCTTTTTTTTTTTTCATACAAACTTGTTTTTAAACATAAAAACAGGTTATAATTCAAAAGTTCAGGGTTATTTGAAACTAGAAGATATTTTCTCTGTAGAAAAATAATAAAAATGATAACATCTCCCAATAAGCCCTTTTAAGCCAGATAATAGCTGAATTATACATATAAATATTGATTAGATTCTGGGATACAGTTCTTCATCTGTTCAGAGAGCTACGTTTTACTTAAGTTGTGTAAGTAAGATTCCTATTCATCTTCCCCTTCACTGTTTGATTTACAGCAGACATTTTTCTATAGGCTAATCCATAGTCTAAAAAGATTTTAGCCTCCCCTCCTGGAAGTACAGCCAGCATATTTTTTCATCAGCTTGATACAGTACAAATTCTTATCTTAATAGTGAAATGTTTCACTAAAGCTTGCCCAGTGATTGGGCAAAACCAAAACTTACTATAAGCCACAGTCATCCTAGGGTCCTCCCTGCTAGGTAGTCTCCCTGGATCTGTGTGGTTCCTCCTTCTTTATCTCTATTTATCCTATGTCCTCCCTCCCTCTCCCTCTTTATCTCCCTCTCCCTCCCCACAGCATATATATATATATATATATATATATATATATATATATACATATACATATATACACATATATATATACGTGTGTGTGTGTGTGTGTGTGTGTGTGTGTGTGTGTGTAAATTAAGAAAATTGTCAAAGATTCCGAGTATTAACTTTAAGGATAGTTTGGCCTCTTCTATAGATACTGGGAAGCTGAGGATGAGTATCTTGAAAACAAAAACAAAGGAGAGAGGGAGGGAAGGAAGCCAGAGGCAGGAGGGAAGGGGGCCTATAAAGCTTACGGATGACATTGTAATAGTGCTGAAGGGCTAAGGAAGGCCTAGAGAGATGGCTCAGAAAGCTAAGAGCACTGGTTAAAAGGATCTAGGTTCAATTCCCAGCAGACATGGCTGCTCATAACCATCTGTCACTCCTGTACCAAGGGATCCAACACCTTCTTCTAACCTCCACAGGTACTGCCCATGTGTTCCACATGCAGACATACAGGCTAAACACTCATACACATGAAATAAAAATAAATCGCTGGGTGGTGGTGTCGCATACCCTTTAATCCCAGCACTCCAGAGGCAGAGGCAGGCAGATCTCTGTGAGTTCGAGGCCAGTCAGGTCTACAGTGTGAGTTCCAGGACAGCCAGGGCTGTTACACACACACACACACACACACACACACACACACACACACACACACACAAAAAAAAAAAAAAAAAAAAAAGCAAAAAAAAAACTGTCTTGAAAAACCAAAAATAAATAAATATAAATATAATTTTTTTTAATGGGTTGCAAAGCTTGAGTTCTGAAATAACTAATGTAAGCTGAAACTGCAGCTTTGCTTTTCTCTGGTGGTGTGACTTCGGCAGGCCCCTTACCTCTTGAGTGAGTTCATCCATCTGTACAGTGGGGATGTTACTAGCTGCTTCCCCTGGAGCTTGTAAAGATACTGAGGGAGATTAATGAAAAGCATCTGACTGGTGCCAGTGGGCACAGGTATGAGGGCTGCTGATGGGCAGGCTTGTCTCACTGTGTCAGATTTCACCCAGAAGTGATGCCTCCAAGCCTGGACCACTCTCCCAAATGGCATCTCAGAAGTAAGATGTCACCTGGTGGTGTGTACCTTTAATCCCAGTGAGTCTCTGTGAGTTCAAGGCCAGCCTGGGCTACATACTGAGCTACATGGTGAGACCTATCTCGAAAGAAAAAGTAAGATGTTCACAAAGTGAGCTCCTGAGCTCAAACCATTGAACTTTGTCCCCTCCACAGATTTCTCTTGATGCATGGCATCCCACCCTCCCTGAGGCTGCCTTTGACTTCTCTCTCTGACACAGTCCACATCCAGCTGCCAGCAAATCCTCTTGGCTCTTTCTAAACATATCCACCCTGACTCCTGTCCCCTCCCTTTCCGGGCTTGCTCCAAGTCGCCTGTTGTAAGCCTGTGGCTTCCCATGGCCTGCCTGGTCTCCTCACTCCTGCCTATGTTCCGTTCAGTCAGTTCTCAGCATGGCAGACAGAAATTCAAGTTAAACCCTATCTGTGACCTAGTCAAAACACAGAAGCCCTAGCCGTCTGGACAGCCTAGCTTCTCTACATGATGTCTCTCTAACCTGTCCCCTGCTCCCTCTTCCCTTACTCCAGCCATGCCTGCCTTCTGCTGTTTCCCGGCCACTGCAGGCCACTTGGACCTCAGGGCCTTTGCACGGCCTGTGCTCTCACTGTGGTACTCCCTCGCAGAGGTCTCCATAGCTTTCTACTTATCTCCCTTGGGTCTTGACTCTGAAGTCATCTAATCCCTAAGACTTTCCAGTTCAGACCTTTGAAACTCGGCAAATTTAGCCCTCTACACCCCACCCATTTCCTTTTCTGGTTTTATTTTGTTCCTTGGCATTTTTCCCCCTGGAATCCACTATTTATTTAATTTATCTTCTATTCTCCATTTTTCTATCAGGAAAATGCCTTCTTCATTGTTCTATTTCTGGCCTGGCATGTGGGAGGTACTGGGCAATATGAACCATATTTTAAAAGTGGCAGCTCAAAGGTGATATTGGAGCAGTGAACCCTACCTGTGGCCCTTCCAGTCATACCAAAATGTATGTATCTCTCCCCCATCCTTTAGCCAAATCAAGGAGAGGGACACAGGTACCGAGCACAGACACCAGACCCTTTCTTGACAGAGATGGAGCTAAGGAAAAGCCTACTAAGAGAATACCTTCACGCAGGGATTCAATCTTTGTATAACATGGGCCTCACAGGCAGTGTGGTGTAGTCTATGCAGTCTTTTAAAATGAATGCCTTAAATACATAAAATAAAAAAAAAACAGAATTATCATAAAAACCCATGAAACAGAAATACAACTCTTAAGGTATGTTAAAATGTCATGTTAGCTTTTTTTCCCAACATCTTAGGGAGGATGCAGTGGTCGTCGCCACTCTCCGAGCTTCATCATGCCGCCCAAGGATGACAAGAAGAAGAAGGATGCCAGAAAACCCGCCAAAAAAGACAAAGACCCAGTAAATAAGTCTGGTGGCAAGGCCAAAAAGAAGAAGTGGTCCAAAGGCAACGTTCGGGACAAGCTCAACAATCTGGTCCTGTCTGACAAACTCTGTAAGGAGGTTCCCAACCACAAGCTCATCACTCCAGCTGTGGACTCTCAGAGACAGAAGATTCTTTGGCTAGGGCAGCCCTTCAGGAGCTACTTAGTAAAGGACTTATCAAGCTGGTTTCAAAGCACAGAGCCCAAGTAATTTACACCAGAAACACAAAGGGTGGAGATGCCCCAGCTGCTGGCGAAGATGCTTGAACAGGTTCAATCAGCTGTACATTTGGAAAAATAAAACTTGATTAAATAAAAAAAAATGTTATGTTATGGTAGCTGGGCAAGATAGCACACACCTACAATCCCAGCACTTAGAAAGTCAAGGTGGGAGGTCACAAGTTTGAGCCTAGCCTAAGCTACATAGTAAGATTCTCTCTCTCTCTCTCCCCTCTCTCTCTCTCAATAATAATAATAATGGTGATAATGATGATTAATAATAATTGCCATAGTTTCAAGATGGAAATAATCATAAATCACATCTCAAGGTGACCTACCACAACTGGAGAATGATTCCATTGGTGACAAAAGTCCTGCTATGGTGCTCTCTGTGTCAACCAAAGATGGAAAGCTGTCTCAGTCAAAGCCACTGAAAGTAAGATGTAACATTTTTCCCCTTCAAGTCTGTGTTCTGTGTGAATTCTCCCCAACATCTTGGGTATCTATGGGCCCAAGTTTGAGAGGGCTGCTCTGGAGGTAATCAAACCATTCACCTCTTGACATCTGTCACACATCCCTAAGGCACTGGTCTGTTATGCGCCCTCCCTGGAGGCTGGTGAGAGTTTTCAGATGAGGTGGGACCACTACTCTATGCAGGGTGGGGCCACTGGAGACCTGAGCCTCAGTCGATCACTGACAGTAGGGAAAGGAGGCAGGACACACACAGGGACTCGTGTCAGCCACCCAGGGCATGGCTTACGGAGATGCTGGGAGTTCAGAAAGAAGCATGGGGACACATCATCAGAGACACTGTAACCAGAGCCTAACTAACATTGCTGCTGGTGGTAGGGTGTTATCTTGAGTACAGTGAAGGGGTAGCCTGGAAAGGGAAGAAAAACAGAGGAGAGAGCATAAGGCAGTGTTTTCCCTCTGTTTCTCTAGGCCACTGCCTGGAAAGTGCAGGGACCGCCCAGGACTGTTTGTTTCTCTTCTTCCCCCATTTCTGTCCACACTCCAGAGCTCTGAGTGCCATCAATGTGAGTGATGGCAGGCTAATCATGTGTACTTGGGTCTGTGGAGGGCCCCTTGTCTCTCTCTGAGGACTCTCCAGCAAAGACAAGAACAGGACAAAGGCTCCCCTCCCCCTGGCCTGAGACTGCCCTCATTAGCATCATGGGAGCCTGCCAGCAGCCACCATGCTTCCTGCAGCTCAGCGCAGTGCAGCCAGGCAACTGGACAGGCCAGAGCCTTTGGCACAGTCCCAACCCGGCAGATGTGGACCCTGAAGGGCCTACAGCCAACCCGAACACCCCCACCCAACCACCGAAATAAGCAAGGCAAGCAGCCGCTGCCTTGTCCTGCCTGCTGTCTGCCTGCACGGGATTCCTGTTTGCATTGTCACACTGTCAGCCAACGCCAAGAGAGAGGGGAGAGGCATACAGTCCCCAAAAGGAGACACCTGTCTCCAGGAGCTAAACACCGGGAGACTGTAACTGTTACCTCTGTCTAGACTCACGGGGCACAATCGCAGCAGCACAGACCAGGCAGGCTCAGTGTTCAGGTGCCCAGCTGAGATCGCAGCTTTAGGGCAGTGGCAGACAAAAGAACCGGCTGCTTAGCGCCAGCCAAGCAAGTACCCACAGTTCTCCGCGTGGTAAGGCAGGTAACTCGGCAGAACTACGAGGTCCCAGACGGTCCTCGGAGAGATTGGCTGGGGGCTTGGGGATGGGAGTGCCTGTAACTATCTGGATCCCACCTATTCAGGGGTAACAGAGTGGTGGGGGGGGGAAGAGTGATGGGCAAGCCTGATAGCCCATTGAATTGCGTGGCGCCCTGGGGATTGCTGGAGAGAGGGGCGGGAGCTCTGAGAAACAAGCCTCCCTTAGCCTGTGTGGGAACTGCCAGAGGGCAGAAGGCTCGGGCCTCCTGAGATCCCCTGGAGCCTGGGACCCAGGAGCACCGAAGGTCCCAGGCTGCAGCTGGGTGAGCCATGAGCTGGGAAGAGCTGAGGACCCTGAGCTGCCGGGGCTCAGCTGGCCAGGTTGTCACAGGCATTGGGTGGGAAAAGGTTTTCTAGCCTGGTCCCATAGCTCTCTGTAGCTCTCAGAAGGGCAGGGTCTTGGAAGACTTTGTCACAGGGTGGCAAAGGGGTGGGCAGGGGAAGTGATATTATTATCAGACTACCATCTGCATAATGGAAATTGAATGAGGACACATGGGGTCTCCTCCAAATCATGAAATAATCTGTACGCGTATTTCCCAATTATGTGGGGCCACCCTCTGACTTCCCCTCGGAGGACTCTCTGTGGCAATCGCATCACCACCTGGGGTTTGTTTGCTGTGAGATGAGAGGCTGGCTCTGAGCAGCTTCCCTCAGAACCATTGGCCTCTCTGACCTCTATAAATGGAGGCACATTTCCCTGTCCTCGGTCCCTGAGAGGACATGCAGCCTTAGGAACTTCGATCCTCTTTCTGAGCTCCCCAGCCTTGGAGTCTTGGGTCTCATCTTGACCCTGCCAAAACCTGTTCTTCCCAGGCAGCTCACTCTGCCCCGTTAGCCCCTGGTGTCGCTGTCTTGTGGGGGACAGATATATCTACAGAATGGATTTTGAATAGGCAGTGCCGGGAAGTATGTCAGAATAAAGAAAGAGCAGCTTGGTCCTACCTAGCTATGAACCACAATAACAACCAGCAGGGCACAATGACCCTAAGGGTGTAGGAGTGACACTCATACCTTGGCAAGAGCCAACAGTTCCCTAGTTGGAATTAAGGCCTACTTAACAAGAGGGACATCATGCCTGGCACTGGAAACCTAGCCAGCGACTCAGGGCTAGTGAAGTCACAGACCTTGGAGGAGAACGCACTGAACTTGCTGAACAAGACCTAAACAAATTCACCACCAACAGACACGCTAAGGTGGAAGGAGGAAGCTCTAAAGGCCTCAGTCCTAGACAAAGAACTAAAGGGCAATAAAGAACGCTGAGAGCGGGACAGATAGTTTTCCCCAGGGGTTAGCACACCAACCGATTTCCAATACCAATGGTCAGCCCTGGAAACACACATGCAAGTAACATGATATGGACTGAGCAGGTTGTACTCATATATTTAGGAGAGAGAGTGTGTGTGTGTGTGTGTGTGTGTGTGTGTGTGTGTGTGTGTGTGTGTGTGTAATAACATATATATGTAATAACAAAGAAAAAGAGGCCATGAATTTGAAAAAGAGCAAAGGAGGGGGGTACAAGGGAGGAGCTGGAGGGAGGAAACGGAAGGGAAGAATGATGTAACTATATTATACTCTCAAAAAGAGTTAAAAAAATTATTAATTTTAAAAAAAGCTGCTTGGAGGTTGGTTCCAGGGGATTCTGGGTTCTAGTTCCGAATTCTAAGTTCCGTTCTAAGTTCCAGGGTTCTGCAATCGTATCCTTCTCACAGTCACGTCCAGGTCTCAGTGACAACAGAAAGCTCACCTCAGCCTTGTGTCCAGCAGACCATCATGCGATGCTATGGATGCTCTGGCTCTC
The DNA here is from genome assembly GCF_007827085.1 of Peromyscus californicus insignis. NCBI lineage: Eukaryota > Metazoa > Chordata > Mammalia > Rodentia > Cricetidae > Peromyscus > Peromyscus californicus. The sequence continues at coordinate 38,385,247 of NW_026294573.1, forward strand.
GGACTCCTTGCTTGTGCCCCTACCTGCAGCTGCCCTCCACTGTGGTTACCTACGAAGTCCCCAAAATGCTCTGACCACCCTCTGACCTGCTCACAAGCCTCACTGTGGCTCCCGTTCCTCTCAGGGAACTTCAGATTTCTGGTGACTGGACCCCAAGACCCCATCAACAAAGACTACAGTTTCCAAAGCACATCCCATTCCTCCCAGTGCTGTGCCTTTATTCACACCTGCCACCCAACTTCCGTTCTTCTCTGTATCCCTGATAAATTTCTACTCATCCCTCCAGAGCCAGCATTCTCTGAGAAACCTCCCTTGACCCCTGTCTGAGCCACACTCTTCTCCTGGTTGGCCTCTAAGACAGTCCTTATGCATGGTTTCAACTACCTGACTGATCTGTGTCCCCAGCATGGCCTGGTTCGGCATAGGAGATAGTAAGGGACCAGTCACCCAATGGATGAAGGTCTAAAGCTTTACTAGTCAATAACCAATATCTGCACATGGCCCTTTGCAGTTAATACAAATTAAACACAATGACAAACTGGTGTGTTAGTCATCCTTCAAATACTGAAGAGCTGTATGTGTTTAATAGCTGTCATACGGACAGGGCACATCTAAAAGTTCTCCATCAGCTCCTACTCCATGTCCCTTGCAGTGATGGCTATTCTTGGTTGTCAGCTTGACTACATTTGTAATAAACTACAATCCAGAAATAGGAGACAAACCTGTGAGCCAGATCATTGAGGCAGGAAGATATGCCTTTGATCCGGATCTTGAGGCTGGAAGGCACAGGCTTTTGATCCAGAGCTGAGGCAGGAAGACACACTTTTAATCTGGGCCACACCTTCTGTTGGAAACCTCTAAAGGACAATGGAAGAAGGAAAGCTTCCTTCTTTACTTCCTTGCCCTCACCTTGCCAGCACATCCAGTCCTTCACTGGCATTGGAGCCTACTTCTTCCGGATTCCAGCATATACAGAAGACCAGCTGAGACCCCCAGCCTCGTGGGACTGAGAAACTATAGATTCTTGGAGTTTCCCTTCACAGCCAACCATTGTTGGATTAGTTGGACCGCAGCCTGTAAGTCATTCCAGAGAGATAGAGAGATTCATTCCATAAATTCTTTGACCCTAGAGAACCTTGACGAATACACTTATCACTCTGAACTTTACTTTCTGTTTTCGAAGCCTGGCCCAAACACTGTACAAGGCCATGCCAAACCAGCATTTGACAAGAACTTTTTGATTGATTCTAACACCCATTGCATTGAACCATGCTCACATGGACTTGGGAAGCCATTGGACAGATGGAGGCCTGCTGAGTGACCTACCTGCTTCTCCTTAGACTCCAGCAGCTGCAGGGCAGGAAATAACCCAGCATCTAAAGCTTGGCCAGCAAGCCTCTCCAGAAGGCAGGCTCTGCAGAAGGCGTGGTCAAGGCATGTCTCTCCATAGGCAAGCATGGGCCTGAAGACCCAAGTTCATCCTTACTGGTCTCAGACAGAAGCCTAGGGTAGGACTTAGGGGGAAAGGAGCCTCAGAGGCTGGTTGACAGAGCTGGGGAGGACTAGAGAGGGAAGAGTCAGAACCCCCTCTCCTTCTCTGCTATCAGCATAGCATCCTCCCCCACTTCCTCTCTTCGAACTGATCACATCCTGTTATTGTGTGGAGAGAAAAGCCCAGGAGCTGGGGAGGGGCAGAGCTCAGACCAAGCCAGTGAGGAGAGAGTAAGGAGAGGCTGGAAGGCACTTCACAGTGAAGTAGGTAGCTCCAGGAGCATGCCTCACTCTAGGTAGCCCAGGCAAGAGTATGGGACCGAGGAGGAAGCCAGCATTCCTGGACCACTCTACCACTGAGAGAAATAGGTAATGCTCGGGACAGAAAGTGGAACCTCCTCCCAGATATCTCCCAACCTTCCCCTCAGGACCCTTTAGTTGAGCACACACTTGCTCAGGGTCCCTATTGTCAGAGCTAGGCTGTCCATACCCCTAAGTCCCTCCCATAGCACTTGCCTCTAGGGTTCTTCCTGCACCCACTTCCACTCAGCCTGTGAACTGAAGTGGGTGAGCCTTGCTGGCTACCCAGCCTTACCCAGCAAGGGGCAGGCCCACAGAAAGTCCTGCTTCTGAGGGGTGATTAATATTACTGTACACACACTCTTTCCCTCATCTCTTCTGTTAGGACAGCCTCATCCTGGTCCCATTTCCAGGAAAAAACAGTGCTTTCTATAAACCTTTCTATATAATCTTTTTTAATGAAACACAGACACTTTGCCTAGATTATTTTGAAGTCCCATGATAGACCTTGAAGATGAGTGTTAACATCTCCATTTAACAGACAAAGAAACCAAACCTCAGAGTGATAAAGTGACTCACCCGAAGTCACGAGCCAGCACACCCGGTAGCAGTAGTAGGTCTTAAACACCACACACGCACACGCACACGCACACGCACACGCACACGCACACACACACACTGGCCCCCAAGTGATTCTGACCTCATGCCAAGCTCTTCCAGCGGCCTACTGCTGTTTCTGCTCACTTCCAGCCAGGCCCTGGTTCCTCCCTTCATGAACTGTGTCACATCAACTGTCCTTCCTCACTGTCCACACAGTCATCCACAGAGCCTATGCTCCAGCCAGCAAGCTCTTTACCACCTCCACACAGTCATAAAGTGAACCAGAAGTCCTGATCCGAAACCTGTAACCATTTTGCCCATAGGGAAAGCGGAGCCATCTTCTCTAAGAACTCCGGCTGCGGCCATCTCCTCGTTTTTCTGACCTTCCTCAGGGGTCTGGAGCACTAGTTCTGGGTGTAACCCTGAATTCACATCTAGTTCACCCTGCTCAAGGCCCTTCCAACCTTGGGCTTCATGTCCTCCTCTGTTTGATCTTCCTCTACTCAGATTCACGGTAGTTGACTTCCATCACTGAGCCCCCCTGGTGCCTGGCTTACGTGGGTAGTGAGGTGTCGACACAGCGAATGATCCTGGCTAACACATACTTGCTGTATATAGAGAGAAGTAGGTGGGGACCTACATAAGGAGGCCAGAGAGCTGGGAACAGACTGGATACACAGCCCCCACCCCTGATCTTTACTATGCCCTGTCACCTTTCAAGTCTATGTTGAAAACTAGCCTGTCCCAGACTAGCCCTGGGAAGCACATGTCCTCATCCCTGCTCCTTCCAACAAGAAAGAACCAAACACCATTGCCCTCCCAGAGCAGAGCTACCACCACCTGTTCCTCCCTGGCCATCCCAGGACTGAGCCACCCGCCAGCCCCTAACCAACCCAGGGAGCACTGGGCCAGATGTCTATGTAGGAAAGACTCCCCTGACCTCACTTTCTGACTGCTGTTAGAAGTGAGGCCCAGAGCCGGGCACTGGTGGCGCACGCCTTTAATCCCAGCACTTGAGAGGCAGAGGCAGGCAGATCTCTGTGAGTTTGAGGCCAGTCTGGTCTACAGCGCGAGATCCAGGAAAGGCGCAAAGCTACACAGAGAAACCCTGCTTTGAAAAGAAAAAAAAAAAAAAGAGCCGGGCGGTGGTGGCGCACGCCTTTAATCCCAGCACTCAGGAGGCAGAGCCAGGCGGATCTCTGTGAGTTCGAGGCCAGCCTGGGCTACCAAGTGAGTTCCAGGAAAGGCGCAAAGCTACACAGAGAAACCCTGTCTCGAAAAACCAAAAAAAAAAAAAAAAAGAAAAGAAAAAAGAAACGAGGCCCAGAGAGAAAAGGAGAGCCTTCAGGGGGAGGAAGACTGTTCATTGTCCGTAGGAAAGGAATCCGAATCTTTGTAACTTAAGGTTCTGGGGCAGAGGACCTAATCAGACCTGATTCTAGCTCTGGGGAACTTGTGCTTCAGTCCAGAAGCACATTAATAGCGAATGTTAGGGTGGGAAGGGCCAACACACAGGGAGTCCCATGGGGATGCAAAGGAGACACCCAACCCCACGGAGTCAGGAAAGCCTCCCGGACTTCAAGGACAATTCAACCAAATGAAAGGAGAGTGGGCAAAGAAGCTGATACTAGTATCTGTGAAAAATCAGCCCAAAGTGAAAAAACTGGGATGTCATAAAACAATAAAATAGTCTAGAACAGAAAGGAAGATAATATAATGGGAGCGAAAGAATGAGGCAGGGTTGGGGTGGGGATGTGGTCCGGTGGGTAGAGTGTTTGCTTGGTATGCACAAAGTCCTGGGTTTAGCTCCTATTACTGAATAGACCTGGTATGGTAGTGCGCACCTGTAATCTCAGCGCTCCAGATAAAGGCACGAAGATCAGGAGTTCAGGGTTATCTTCAGCTACTTAGTGAGTTTGAGGCCAGCCTGGGATACATGAGATTCTGTCTCAGAAAAACAAACAAACAAAAATGCAACAACAACAACAAAAATAGAGTGGTAAGTAATAAGAGGAAACAGATCAAAACTATTTCAGACAAGGTCTCAGGGTACTTTTCTTTGCTTGTGGAGTCAGGGATTCTGGGCATCAGGGACAACACTGTCTCGGGGACAGGAGGCCTGGGCCTGCCTACTAGTCACTATGGGATACAAGGCCTAGAAAGACATTTTCTCTCTGGGTCTCTTTCTCCACAGATGATCTCCAGGAATGTAGCAGGAATCTTAAAAAGTTCTTAATAAAATCAAACCTGAGGCCAGTTATTGGGGTGAACACTGGAAGATTAGAGAGACAGAACAAGCCACAGCTAACCTCACCTGGCCAACTTCTCAGCTGATCTTGTTTCCTCAGACTGGAAGCCTCTGTGTCCTCATATCCGAATGGCTCTCAGCTGAACTGTGCTGCTCAAAACCTAAAAGCTTAACCAGCCAAATGCTTAACCAGCCAAATGCTTCTAGTTTCTGGTCCTCACGCCTTATATACCTTTCTGCTTTCTGCCGTCACTCCCTGGGATTAAAGGCTCGCTTTCTGGGATTAAAGGCATGAGTTACCATGCTTGGCTGTATCCTTGAACAGATGGATTTCTGCCTCTGGAATGCTAGGATTAAAGGCGTGGGCTACCACTACCTATCCTAAGTATCTAGTGGCTTTTCTGTTCTCTGACCCCAGATAAGTTTATTAGGGTACACAATATTTTGGGGAACACAATACCACCACACTCCAGGAGCCTGTTTTTTCTCTTGGTGGCCAGAGTTCACGGGCTCTCTCTGTCCCCATTACATGGAAAGGCTTGCTCCTCCTGAGGAAATCCTTCTGAGATGGGGAGGGGGTATGTATCCCTGGACCCTCAGACTGCTGTCTCTGCCCCTCTCCCAGTCATCAGCCATCTGTGTTGCTCAAACTGATTAGCTCAGCCGGTCCTGGCATGACTCCTCAGTTGTACTGAACATAACTGGCTACTTCCTCCACCCCAAATACTATTATTTCTTCCTTATCCTCTTTCCTGCTCTCCTATCATGGCAATCCCTTCATGCTGCCACTCAAGTCCATGAGCCTAAGATCTATTTTTTTCTCCCCACCCCAAGACCAAATCATTCTATCCTTGCTATGGGCCAGAGGCATATCTGAGGAGCTTCCCGATGGGCTGGGTCAGATCTTGACACTCAGGCCGAATCCTACCCTCTCCCTCTAGGAGGTGAATAGAAGCCAAAAAGGAAGTGAGACAAGCATGATAGGAATCAACTGTGAGACCACTGAATTCCCTGTTGGAGGCAATTTGAGCTAGTGTCCACATCTCTAGATTTGGGGATGAGTACTGAGGTCCAGAGAGAAAGAAAGAAAAAGCCCTTGTAACAGGTAGACAGACCCAATCCTGTCCCTAGGACAACACTGCCCTTGAAGCCAGGAACCCTCTGACCCTGAATGGAAAAGATGGCACCCTAGGGCCTTCCCTGAACTATCCCTGTTCATCTGCCCCTTTTTTTTTCCTTACCACACCTTTTGGTTTTGGTTTTTTAGACTGTCTCATGTAACCCAGGCTGGCCTGAAACTTCGGGTTAATACTACGCACTTTCTAACTATTTAATTCCAGTTGTGTGTGTTTGTGCATTCCCTGTTTCCCTTCTAGAATGCAAGCTGCAGTGAAGAGCACCTGTGTTTGTTTTGTTCAATGCGGAACCCTTGCCAACAGAACAGTATTTGCCCAGAGCAGGTGCTCAGCAAATGTTTATTAAGTAAGAAAACAGAAGCTATACTTAGTTGGAGGTGCCCACCCTACAAACTCCCAAGGGGGTCAACTGTCCATATGTAATGGCCTCCCCAAGACCCACAGTTTGTCTCAAATTCCATTCATGAAACTCCAGCACCTACATGGCAGCTCACAACTGTCTGTAACTCCAATTCCAGGGGATCCACGCCCTCTCCTGGCCATTGTGAGCACTGCACACATTTGGTGCAGACCTGCATATAGGCAAAACACCCATACACATAAAATAAAATAAAAAAATTTAAATATCTTAAAAAGAAAAAAAAAGGCCAGGTGTAAAAGCTGCAGCCTCCACTGAGTCATCAGGAAACCTGAGGACACCAATGGTGGGTAACATCTTATTTGTCTGTCCTAAGCCCTCACTGTGAGCAATGGACCCAACCAGGGAAACTGATCTAACAGGAAGGAGGAAGCTATCCCAACAGAAAGGTCTGGCCGGGCGGTGATGGCGCACGCCTTTAATCCCAGCACTCGGGAGGCAGAGACAGGTGGATCTCTGTGAGTTCGAGGCCAGCCTGGACTACAGAGTGAGTTCCAGGAAAGGCGCAAAGCTACACAGAGAAACCCTCTCTCGAAAAACCAAAAAAAATTAAAAAAAGAAAAGGAAGGAAGGAAGGAAGAAAGAAAGAAAGAAAGAAAGAAAGAAAGAAAGAAAGAAAGAAAGAAAGAAAGAAAGAAAGAAAGAAAGAAGGTCTATTTGCCAGGCTGCTCAGGGCTACAAACACAAGGACAGGATCCTGAGGCCCTGGGAAGCCTTGCAGGAGAAACAAAAGGACCCCCTCCCACGGTAGCCTCCTTCCTCCCTACAGGCTTGTTCTGAGGGTCAGAGCTGGATCCCACTACCTAAGAGCAGTGGAACTGAGCCTTGCCAGGCTTTTTCTGTCAATGTCCTTGTTCTCAGGCTCTAGGGTGCAAAGCGCAAGCAGAGTCCAGGCCCCTTTGTAAAACTTTTATTTAGAAATTTTCCCCATATAACCTTATATATATCTACACACACCATCATCACCACACTGGTAGTTTTGTTTTGTTTTGTTTTTTTCCCCCCAATAAAGAGTCACACGCCCACAGTGTTGGCCTCCAGGCTGTACAAACATCAAGGTACCGGAGCAGTTACTCCTCTTCTGCAGAAAGATGCAGAGACCAACACAGTTCATCACATACAGTACGACACTGACGGAAAGTGCTGGGCCTGCCCACAGACATGGCGTGCTATGTACACAGGCTGGGGCAAGCCTTCTGCAGAGGGTCATGTACCACTGGGATCCCAAGTATGGCTAGACCCACCCAAAAGGCCAAAATAGCTGTCAGCTCACTACAGTTGCTGTGCCCTTTGTTCTTGTTTCTGGAAAAGGAAAAAGGTTGTACCATCTTGTCACTTGCCACCACAAATAAACAGGAATTATTCTTGGAAGATGGGATTCTCTCTAGTCCTCACGTTCATTGTTTTCCTCAAATGTTTTCTTGTGCTTACGTTTTCCCCTTTTGTACAGATATTATTCTTGGGACCTTGCCATTTCTTCAAGGGTGAGGAGGAGGCAAAGGAAGAAAGACATGGGGTATTGAAGATGAAAAACAGAATTCGGGGTCTTCCTTAGATCATACAAAGACCAAAAGCCTAGCCCTTCCTTTCCAGCTCCTTAGGGAGTACGGCAATCTGGAGGCGCTGTCCATATCCCCAATCTCTCTCCCTTTCTCACTCCTGTCTCTTGCCTTGGAATCAGGGAGTAATTAAGTTTAATCTAGGGAAATGAGGATCTGGAGAGTTCAAGGGAAAGTACTTTATAACCTAAATTACACAAATGTCAACTGCCAGGGCCTGAACTCCGGCTGGAAGCTCACTGCGGGGTCAGCTGTAAGGGTAATGAGGCTTGTGTGGCTGCACTGGGTATTAAACCCCGAACATCATGTGTGCTGCTCTCCCACTGCACTGCACCCTTAGTGCACAGCAGAGCTCTTTACAGACCCCACTACCTAGTGGATCCATTCCAGTGACGCTACACAGCTGAGAAAGGGAACCGGAGCTTAAGCTCCCAACAAATGTGTGATCTCTCTCAGAAAAATCCACCTACAGATCAACATTTTTCATTCCCAAATCATCATCCCACTGAGAAGCAAACACAGCCTTTGAGCTCAGGACAGCTGTTCCCTTTTCACGTGGGTAAGACTCCTTGTACTAACTCCCAAGCCAGGGGAAGAAACCAACCTTAATGTTCATGGTAATACATGTGACAGCAGAGTGTGATATGAGACAAAGAATCCCAGTGCCTTAGTAGCTGACCATATTGTCCCAGGGCCAAGGGGACTCCAGTACTTAATAGGAAAAGGAGGGAAGCAGGGTCCATCTTTGTCTGCCTAAGTCTGTACTCAGGCCCCATCATGGTACTGAAACTCAAACAGAGAAGTGATGGGCTCTTACATTACATGATGGGGCCTTCAGATATTTTCTCTGACTCAAAGGCAAAACCTGGGGAGAAAGGGAGAGACAGAGAGAGAGAGAGAGAGAGAGAGAGAGAGAGAGAGAGAGAGAGAGCGCTCTAGGTGACGCTGGTACAATGGCAGATACCCAGGACTTCAGTGCAGTTTGTTCATGGGCTTGAACTTCATTATAGGCAGGCCTAGCTTTAAGAAAACTCGGTCCCACCACCAGGGTTGACACAGGAAAGAAACAATGGGGCAGTTGTCCATACTACAAAAGGATCCTCCACTTTACAAAATGACTTGCAGGGGCTATTTCTTTAAAAGATGAAGGAGAAGGATTTGCTTTACAGAAATTTCATGTACAGCTTTTAGAGGGGGCACTCACGTTGCATTAAACCAACCTACCATGCACACACGTGGGGCCTGCAGTTGCGTGATGGGAGCGTCCCTAAAGTTGGGCTGAGCAAATTGGCATGCTCAGGTCTCAAGCCAGGGCCTCACTTCTGACTGGATTCCTTGCCCTAGCAGCAGCTTGCATCTTGGGTTGTATCGTGGCCCAGAGTTTCCACCAACAACTTGTTAGGCAGAATCCCAAATGGAGTATTTATGGGACAGTTTGTACTCCATTTGGAAGTCCAGACCGTCAGCCAACAGACATCTTGCAACAGGAAGCTTCCAGGGAACAGCCCATGGGCTGCATAACCCCAGCACCAACATGCAATGCATCAGCACACTATCATTTACTCCCCTGCACGAACAGTGATGTGTAGGAGGTGAAACCCAATGCCCCAAACACTCTTGCTTTGCTTCACTCTAATGTCACTTTCCCTTTCTGTGCCTGCACACAGCCCAACAGAGCATGCTCCAGGCTGCTGACTCAGTCCTCACAGCTGCGGAATAGGAAGGCAAGTCTCAGTGGGGAGAAAGCAGAGCTCCGATTTCCCGGAGCAAGAAGGGCTGTTGGGTTTTCTGGCCCAGCTAGTTGAGAGCAGGCTGTCTGTTCACTGGCCATCTTTTCCAACCAGGCCCTGAAGAAGGCACCTCGAGGCTTGACTCTCAGGAGCAGCTGGCAAGCTGGATGGATCAACACGGACCTGGGTGAAGACGGGGCTCAGGAAATGGGCAGCTCTTGGGTACCTATATATTTGAACAGAAGCTGCCACAAAAGCCACCCCAGCCAGCTCGGGATGGGCTAAAGGCAAGGCAGAGGCTGCTGGATGCCTCAGGTAATGGGTGACAACCCTGGATCTTGTCCAAAACAAGGCTCACAAACTCTAGACCAAAAACAGTGACACTTGAGCCTCTAAGTGGGAAGTCTTGGGGACTGGAAAAGGGAGAAGACTGTGCCATCTTCAGATAAAGTACCTACTACTTCACTCCGTTTTCCTCGTCTGTTTCCAGGCAGGAAACAGAAACATAAGCCCAGGATCAGTTGGGACTTCCCAAAGTTCAGACTATAAGGGAAGTTCATCAAGTACATTGCCCTGCTTCTCATCCCAACTGCCCTGAGGCCCAGCAACCCAGGGGCCTAAGGGCCCCTGTCTGCTGGTCCTGGGCAGCCCCAGACACATCACCGGGGGCCAGCCCCATCGGTGGCAGGCAGCAGGGCAGGGTGGAGGCTGCGGGCAGTGTGCTTGGGTGTTGGCTCTTCTGTATAACTGTCTGGGCTGGCTGCTCCATCCAGAGAGCTGCCACAGCTGGAGTTGGGGGAAAGCACATCCTGTAGAAGGTCTTCGGGGGGCATGCCACCCCCTGCCCCACCCCCACCAGCTCCCACCACAGGGTCCTTGCCAGGCTTGGCACGCTGGGTGCCTTCCTCCTCCTGGTCATTGAGCAACTTGGCCAGGAAATTTATGTACTTCATGGCGAGGCGAAGGATCTCATTCTTGCTTAGCTTCTTGTCCGGTGGGTGGGTGGGGATCAGCTTTCGGAGCTCGGCAAATGCCCCATTCACATTCTGCTGCCGCCATCGCTCCCGGCTGTTGGTGAAGATGCGCCGCACTACTTTGGTGTGAGGACCTGAAGATGGAAGGACATTTGTTAAAAGCAGGAAGAGACCTTCAAAGGGCTCCTCTACTGAGAAGCTCATCCTAGAAGCCCTGTTGATACATCATCTCTGAGATCTACATCCCTCCAGCCCTATCTAACTAACCTCACAATCCTATCCCCTTCCTCCCCATCACCTTCCATGAACATCTGTCTGTACTGGGCCCCTCCTATGGGCTGTGTAGCATTTAATATTTCTTTTCTTTTTTTCTTCATTTTGGTTTTTGGGACAGGGTCTCACTATGTATCCCTGGCTGTCCTGAAACTCACTCTGTAGACCAGGCTGACCTCAAACTCACAGAGATCCACCTGCCTCTGCCTCCCATGTGCTGGGATTAAAGGTGTGCACCACTATGCCCAGCTAGATGAGGGCCATATTTCATTCAGTCACTTAGGCCAAGAGACCTTAGACACTAAAAGAAGATGATTGAAGCCAGACTATCTGGGTTCAATTCCTGACCAGAACTTACTGCCACAACCTCCTCATCTGCCCATTGGGAACCTTGCTGGTAATTCAGATCACAGATGGTTTCCATGGCTGATACATCATCACACAGGTAAAGCCCCTACAATAACCGCTTCTGCTCTAGTGAGAGATAGCTCTTACTGTCTGTTCGCCAGGTTTTCACTAACAACCAGCACCACGGTAGGCCTTAAGTAGCGCGGATTGAGACAGGCAGGGCTCTACCCTTGAGGAGTTTACGATTTAATGAAGATGGAGGGTGAAGAACAAGGAACAAACAAACTAAAAACACAACAAAAAAGGGCAGCCGGGCCAGTAAAAGATGCAAAGAAGCTACTATACTCAGCTAAGGTGCCTAGCAAAGCATTTATTCTAAAAAGCAAACAAAACTCCAGGTTGCAGCAAAGCCATCCAGACATAGGAAAGGACGAAGAGCCGGGCGGTGGTGGCGCACGCCTTTAATCCCAGCACTCGGGAGGCAGAGCCAGGCGGATCTCTGTGAGTTCGAGGCCAGCCTGGACTACAAAGTGAGTTCCAGGAAAGGCGCAAAGCTACACAGAGAAACCCTGTCTCGAAAAAACCAAAAAAAAAAAAAAAAAAAAGGAAAGGACGAAGAATCTCTGAGCAGATGGAATGAGACGCGCAAAGGCACTGAGGTAGAAACATGGCGGGTGCCAGCCTGGCTGGAGTAATAGGCATAAGAGAAGAGGAGGCAGGTCCCTGTTTCCTAAGTCCCTACAGTAAGAAGGGTGTAAATTCAGTTATGGGGGAACAGGAGCACCAAGTGAAGGCTTAGTATATGTTTCCTAAGTGGCATATCACAGTGGCAGGTAGGAGATTTCGGGAGAGGTGGGAGAGCAGAAGGAAAAGGAAAAACCTCTAGGCCCTCAACCCCAGGAAAGGAATAGAAGACAACCATGCCAGCCATGCCTGAAGGACTGCCTCTGGCCCCAGTCATCATTATCATGCTGATTCTAAGACTGCCAGACAGTAGGGGGCTGAAGAGATGGCTCACTGGCTAAGAGCACTGACTGCTCTTCCAGAGGACCTGGGTTCAATTCCCAGCACCCACATGGAGGCTCACAGCTGTCTGTAACTCCAGTTCCAGGGGACCCGACACCCTCCCCAAGCATACATGAGGCAAAACACCAATACACATTTTAAAAGAAGACTTCCAGACAGCAGCTGACACCAATGTACATATGTATGTGCAATACCTAAGGTGTGCCAAGTATTCCAGCATGATCTGGGATTCTCAGAGCAGGGAAAACATGCGGTGCCACCAGCGTGGTAGCAGTCTTCCCTGCTACCACAAGCCATAGGCCCTGACGATCTTCAGGAAGTTCAGTGTACAGAAGGGATAGCCCAGCCTGAGGATCCTACTTATCCTCTTCCAGTAACCACTCGGTCCAGAGCTCAGATTAGAAACTTGGGGAGAGGGAAAAAGGGAGGGATAAGAGCATCTGAATCCACTGGTCACGTTAGGGCTAAGGATGGAGGCAGTGCTCAGTCTGGGACATGCTTGACCAAGTAGATGCCTGATTTTTGGTGGTCCCTTTATCTCATTTGCATGTACCTATACCCCCACTCTGTTTTCCCCCAGAAGTTTCCTCAGCCCTTGCCTGGCCTGCAGTTCCCTGAAGCTTTTTAAGGGTCAAATATAGACTGGAAAAAAACATCACAAACCTACAGGGCAGACCTACACTGAACTGCCTCAGAAAAGCAATTTGGAGACCAAAGAGGGGGTCTCCCCGCTGTGACATAGGAGGACCAGTCTTTTGCATCATGGTGGAAGCTCCTAGGTAGACAGGAGGCATTATAAGCGTCATCACAGTGAGAGCCAGACAGACTCGAGAGGGTGAGGATGAATCCAGAACTTATTCCAAAGTTGAAGGTCAGTGCTATAATTAAGGTCTAGGCTCTATGGCTTTGAGCAAGCTGCTTAACCTCTCTGAGACTCAATTTCTTCATCTGTGAAATAGAAGCAAAATTAACTGCATGGATTTGTGTTGAGAATTACACGAAGACCAAGTATACAAAAAAGTCTGAGACATGCAGTAGGTGTCCAACAAATGGAAGCAATGAATGATAGTTGTGACCACCTCACTTCATATCCCTAGGGTGACTGATAGCTGTTAGCAATATGTTGGTGCTGGGAGTCAAGCTGGGGATGAGACACACGGAACTCCTGTGTTGAGGAGATCCCAGTGTTGGGTGGACACAACTTCACAGTCCCCTGACAGCTTTTGGACAAGCAGAGAAAGAGGAGTCAGGAGCACCTACATCAGGTTCTGTCTCATACAGAAGCACCCATCAGACAAGCTTCCTCTTTATTCTGTAAGTCAGTATCCTGGGCTGTTGGGTTCTAGTATCTCTTTTGTATTGTCAGACTTTAGCCCTTCACTTTCTAGAACCTTCTCTAGAAGCTCAAGTTCTACCACATACATCCTCTACAGGCTCCCAGCCTCCATCCCAGCTCTCCTCCAGCCTCAGCACACTTCCTACAGGGGCTCCAGACAGACAGCAGCACTGAGAATCCCACCATTGGCCTGAGTCCTTCAGTCTACTTTCCTGCCCTGGTACCATCAGGTCAACCTGGGGAGGAGTGGGTGGGTCTCCAAATCTCCACTCCACTCCAGGTCAAAGAGTATTCAGAGAGTCCCCAGCAGTGCTGAGTCCCTCTGGTTATATTATATTCCACAGCACAGTAAGCCATCCTTGGTCTCAGCCCAGAACGTGGAAGAGAGACAGAGGGGTCCCACAATAGACAGACCTGGGAAGAAACTCTTAAAAGGCACAACTCCAGCCAGAGATTCCAAGGTGGATTTGACATGCAGTTCAGGGACTTCCTGCGGATTAGGAATTGGAGCTGGGGACATGATGTGTTTCTAGCCTCCCTGGATCCTTGACAAAGTGTAGGGATCAAGCCTAGAGTGGGAACTACATGTGACTGGACTCTACAGATTTGGTTTAAGTGCTAGTCCTAACTCAGCTCCAGGGTGCAGAGTTCTGGCAGTTTGGGGTTCTAGGGTGGCCTTCTCACCTCTGTGAGATATCTGCATTGTCCCCATGCTCCTACTCAGATGGCTCTAACCAGGGTGAGGGATGAGTGTAGACTCACCATCCGTAATCTCCATCTCATATGGGGAGGGCCTCCTCTTCACCCGGTTGTTGTTGGTAAACATGGGGAAGGCATCGGGCTCCCCGAAGAACCCACTGTGGAAAGAGCAGGTGGACAACAACGGGGTTGAAGATAAAAAGGCTCCTTAATGTATTCTCCCTGAATGTCTTGAGTCCCCCTCCTCCTAAGTGTTCCCTGCACACTTACAAACATACACAGAAGCAAAGCGGGTGAACACATGGAACAAAACATGAATGTTGGAAGTGTGTGTGTCCGCGAGCGACACACACACACACACACACACACACACACACACACACACACACACACACACACAGGTGGAGTGAAGATAGGCAGCTCCAACACCACACAGCTCTCATAGTGTCTCCTGCAACCAATCTCACTCCACCATCACCCCCCCATCCCTCCTGGATGGAGCACAGATTGAAAACACTGGCTCACTAACGTGCCACAGCGCTCTCCTGCTGCTCTGCCTCTGCGCCTTCTCCTAGAATTCCTTCCCTTCGCCTGTCTTACGTTCTGCCTGCCTCTCATCCGCCCTCACCACTGGGGCCCAGCAAGGAAGCCAGTGTTCTCACACCAATTATACCCGGGTGGCCCCAACAACGCAGTTAACGGGCAAAAGGGCTAGGCTCGGATGGCAGTGCTGCTCACCGCATCCTAGCAGAGGTTGAGAAGAGCTGCCCTCAGCAACCGCCCCCGTAGATTCTTCGCTGCAGCTTCCAGAAGTCACCCTTTGCAGCAAACCTCACCTCTGCTGCAGAGGGGCATTCACACACTGGCCTGGAACTCATACTCAAAGAATCCCTCCTGCCTAACACAGTTCTCAGCAACCTCTGCTGCTTCTCACACCCACCCACACGCCTGAATCCTCAAAGGAGCAGGCAAGCACCCCGGGTTTAGACACAACTGTGTGCTCCCTGATGTCTCATCGGTCCTTGCCGGCCAGTCTGTCTCACTGGGGGCCCCTTTTCCACTAGTGCCGGGGTTGGGGGAACTCTAGCCACTGCGCCCTTTCGTCCCGGAGTCTTTAGCCACCTCCGTTCTCCCTGAGCCCCGGCTGGACCCGGAACGCAGCAGAGGACCAGGCCGCTCACCTGCCGAGCGAGGCCAGCGGCTGGCTGAGGCTGTACAGCAGCGCTCGGCCAGGGCCGGCGGGGGCTGCCAACGCGGGCGGGCTCAGCTGCACCATGCGGCCGTCTCCAGGCAGCTCTGCCGGGGCCGGGGCGGGCGCGGGCGCTGGGGCGGGTCCCGGAGGTCTGCACAGCTCGGTGGTGGGCACTCGATGACGAGCTTCGGCTGCAACGGCGTCGCGGCTCTTTAAGTCCCTCACGGCACCGCCCCCACTGGCGGGGCCGCCCCCCGCGCTGCTGCGCGCGCCTAGTTCGATGACTGGGGGCTCCGCGGGGGCTGCGCGGCTTGTCTCCTTGGCGACGCCGTTGAGCAGGACTAGGTGCGGGGGGGCCATGCGGGCCTCCGCCGCGTCCTGTCCCTCTAGCTGCGGGTCACTGCGTGCCGCCTCGCTCGGCGGCCGCTCCGTCATCCTGTAACAGGGTAAGGGGCAGAGAGGAGATCACGTACTGAGATGTGAAAAGCGGGCAAACTCAGCGCCACGTGGACACACACCCCCACCCTGGTGGCGTGAAGGGCCTGCGGGCCTGGGGCTGGAGCAAGGTGGTGGTGTCTCTAAATTGGGAGAAGACGGTTGGGCAAGCGGGAGATGCCCAGGGTCCAAGGGTAGGAACAGAGCTGGAGAAAGATGACTGAAACATTGGAAGAAAAGGAATACAGCCAGCGA
Organism: Peromyscus californicus insignis; assembly: GCF_007827085.1. Classification (NCBI taxonomy): domain Eukaryota; kingdom Metazoa; phylum Chordata; class Mammalia; order Rodentia; family Cricetidae; genus Peromyscus; species Peromyscus californicus. The sequence goes on from NW_026294573.1 coordinate 38,401,267, forward strand.
AACAAAATCGAAGGGAAAAGGAGGAAGGAAATGCACGGAGAAAGAAAGATCACCCAGTCCCTCCTTCTTAGGCCACAGGGGAAGGGGAGGGGACAAATCCCCTGCGCGAGCGTATCCTTCCCGCCCCCCTTTTAGTTTTGGCGGGGAATCTATCCGGCCCGAGCAAGGTGCTTTAGCAACCTCTCCCGATCTGCTGCTACACACATGCACCACACATAAACACACCCAGAAACAATATGGTGATGGACTGGGGGTGTGGAGGCTGCAAGAACTGGGCTCTGTTCAGCGACAGATGTCAGAAGTACCCCCAGAAAAGCCAGCCACCTTCACCAATAGTCCCTGCCAAGAGAGAGGTTGCCTACACTAAGTAAATCCACGCTGTACTCTGCAAGCAGCTACCCTACCACGGGAAAAGAAGTCAAGGAACGGAGCTGATCCTGGATTCCAGTAGAACTCTCCACGCTCAGCTCTTGGACCTTAGGTAAACCTAGCCCACTCTAAGACCAGGATCACCCCCAGCTGATCCTGATTCCAGCCCTACCATCCTGCACACTCCACCCCATTCTGTTCAGCTGGACTCAAAAATGAAGGTAGGTCTGGAAGGGAAACCTGACGGAGACACCAGGAGCCCAGACACGGGGAAATACTCCTGAAGCCAGTAGGACCTGGGCTCCTCTCCTGATGGAGAAACAGATCAAGAAGGCCCTTGAATTCTTCTAATGAAGCCCCACGTGCACACATCGTGGTGTTTTCCATAACACGGAACTCAGATCTCACCGTACATGATCTTCGCATATAAACTCTGGAGCCCAGAAACTTCCTAGTCTCCAACCACACCTCTGAGATGAGCCCAGCCACTCATTTCCCAACAGTGTGAGGATTCTTGCATCACCTAGCTTCATTCAGATGGCACCTGGCCCAGCAACAGACCAGACACAAAATCTCTAAGACTCAGGATCCAAAGTTGGAGGTACTTGTGGGTTGCTTTAATTTTACAAATAAAAATGCAACGAACTCACCAGATGTGGTGGCACATGCTTAAAGCCCCAGAATCAAGAAGTGTGCTAAAGAATCCTGAATTTCGCCGGGCAGTGGTGGCACACACCTTTAATGCCAGCACTCAGAAGGCAGAGGCAGGCGGATCTCTGTGAGTTCGAGGCCAGCCTGGTCTACAAAGCAAGTTCCAGGAAAGGTTCCAAAGCTACACGGAGAAACCCTGTCTCAAAAAAACAAAAACAAAAAAATCCTGAATTTGAGGTTAGCCTAGGCTACACATGAGCCTATCTCCTCAATGTGTACATTTATGGATATATGTGCATATGCACATATACAGACAAAAACATGTATATTACCACCTTGGCAGACTTTATAAATTGTTCAAACTAAGATTTCTGCTCCCAGGATTAGCTAATTGGGCTAAGTTTATTTCGTTTTCATTTTTGTTACATTTACTTATTTGTGTATGAGGGTGCACATGCCACAGCCACTAATGTGGAACTCAGAGTACAGTTTTCAAGAGCCTGTTCTCTCCTAGGCTTGAGAGCAAAGCCCTAACCCACTGAGTTATCGCACTGGCTCAAACTGGGGCATTTTAAAACAGAAAATAAATACAAAAATGTCCAAGCCAGTTCCAAACAAGAATCCAGCTAATCAGTGGTGGCATACATGGAGCTCTCATTTGGCCACTGCAATGCTCTGGACCAGGGTTATCTTGGGAACTGATTCCTCTTATTAAGGAAAGGAAATTGAACCTCCTTCAGCCTCCTCCAAAACGTAGGGACTGCAACTCTGGATACACAAGCTGTTTGGGGTTAGTTCAGTCTGGAAATAACAAAATTCCCCAAGACTTGCTACACACAAGTTGCAAAGCCAGTATGGCCCTGTGATGCTTCGCTGAAATTGAGCTCATAATTACAGTGTAGTCAAGAGGTCTATACACAGAGAATACCAGAAGGATAGTAGCCACCCTGGCTTCCCTCCCTTCTGGTGAAGAGCACCCGAAATAAACCAGCCCCTGGTGAAATATACAAGCCAGAAGTGCTAGCCCCCTGCCTCACTGCCACCATCATCTGTGTGCTTTCAATGACCAGTGCTTTAGTTCCAGCTTCTAATGACAAGCATTATGCACTGCACTAACTGAGCTCCAGCTTCCCGATGGCACATTTATACTCCCTGATTAATTCTGCTGCAATGGCGACAGAAGCTGGTTCCTAACAGCTAAAGGGAACACGTATTCCAGATGAGGTGACCCTGGCCCCCAGTGCCTCACCAGATAATATAAGTATCCCTATCTTCAAGGTTTCCTGTAGAACTCTCCATGCTCAGCTCTTGGACCTTGGGTAAACCTAGCCCACTCTAAGACGAGGATCACCCCCAGCAGCCCAGAGATAACACTGAATAGGTTTTATGCATTTGTTTTTAATTAAGGGAGAATGGAAAGGGAGAAAGCTCGGGACTAGACCAGTACTAGACTGATGGAGCATTCCACCATTGCAACTCTTTGTGTTTCAGAGACCCAGGCTCCAGCCTCAACCCCGATCTTCACCTCCTAGTTGCCCCAACGCCAGCTAGCATGTGACAAGGTGTTCCTGAATAAGGAAAAGGGACAGCTCCTTCCTGGGACACGCACCGCATCCTCTCCAGCAACTTCTAATATCCCGAATCCTAGCTCGGGATTTTTTTATTTACTTTTTTTTTTTTTTTTTTTTAAGAAAGCCGCCGCCTTAGACTTGGCCTCCCATCCCTCCTTCGGCACTCATAGGTGCAAGACACAGTGGAGAAACACAAAGCCTGCACCACAACCAAACGTGCCAGTGAACAACGCACTCTCTCTGCCACCACGGGAGTGGAGATGTGTTCCCCACAGCTTCCTAGGCCTCAGGCCTTAGCCGGGATGGCCTTGGCCTTTTTCCGGCTTGAGCTCCAAGCACAGCCCGCGCCACCCGGATGTAGCCACAACAAAGTTACGGTCCTAGTGAAATGTGCACGGAACCGGGACCATGGGAGCGGCCTGGAGGACATAATCCAACCAGCTGGTTTTATCCGAGGCCGGAAAAAGGAAAGGGCCCTACTGGAGACCTGAGGCAGCTAGTGGCAGTCAGATCCCGGGCTCTTAGCCTAGGTTGGTCCCCCACTCCCGCCCGCCAATGTTCTCAGTTCTGAGCCTCCCCCACCCCAGTCCGCAACCCTGAACACTGTTTCCACAGACATTGGCGCCCCCCCCCCCCCCCGCCCCGCGCCAACTCAAAGACTCCGGCCCGGCCCGCAACTCACCTGGGGCATATTTAGAGAGACCGGCCCTTCTGGTTAGGACCTCCACTCCTCCGATGGAGAGGGTCGAGGTAGGAACCCGGATCTGTGTTTTCCCCCCACTCTTGTTGAGAGGCCAGCAGTTACTTAGCTAGCGGTGAGGTCCTGCGCGGTCTGCCGCGCCCAAAGCGAGTTTCCAGGAAAGATGGGGGTGGAGAGAAAGAGGGAGGGCGAGAGAGAAAATGGGGGGTCAATGGTTGGGAATTACCTCGTGTGCCCCGCCAGCCCAAAGAATAGCAAACGTCTTTCCGCCTCCAACTTGCAGGTGTTTGGAGCCCCCCTCCCCCAAACAGTCCCGATTAAAAAAAAAAAAATTGAACCCTACACCTGACCAATCAGGAATAACTACTTAGTCCAACAACAACAGCCTCTCCAGGCAGGCTGCCCAGAACATTTTCGAACCCTCTAACGGATCTGTCTGATTCAGTATGGCCGAATTTGTTTTCTAAGCATGGATTCCTCTATGCGGTTTTCTCGGCAAACTGAGCCCAGGCTCCTGCTGCCGCCACAGCGCGAAGGTGTAATTCCCCATATGACGCGAGGGGAGGGGGAGACTTGGTGGAAAAGACAAGACTCTTCAGGCTGTGGTCGCCGGGTCAGAACCTGGGAGCTCCCAGCCATTCCCTTCATGACCCCCATCTACCAACCTCCTGTCCAGAAACGAAGGCAGAACCCGCTTCCAAATGCCCTATTTCCCTGTAGGGTTGAAGGGGAGAGGGTTGTAGCTGATTCTGTTGGGTCCCTTGTTTTCTTTCTACTGGCGAGGGGGCGCGTATAAAGGAGGGGATTTCTACACTGTTGCCTCCACCACCTTCACAAAACGATTTTCTGTATTTTTCAGGGTTTTGATTGGCAGAAGGTGGAAGAAACGCTTATAATGTTTTGTAGAGAAAAACAGGGCAAAAGGGAATCGGATCAAAAGAAACCTGACGCTGCTTCCAAGTGAGGTAGCTGGATTTGGTTTGCTTTTGTCCCCCCCCCCCGCCCCCCTCAGGTTTTTAAATTCGTTTTGCTTGAGTCGTCCACCTTCCAATGGCACGTCGAAGTCTTGGGTTAATTGCAAAGGCTCCTTCTCTCTGCTGTGGCTTTGGCGGAAGCGCAGGACTACCTCCTCCCTGGGTATCAATTCGGTGCGGGAGGTTTTCTTTCTCCTTTCTAATCCAAAGGAAGGAGGGGAGGGAAGAAGGGGGAGTCCACCCGTTCCCGGTGTTACTTGAGGTTAATGTTTGCTTTATGGCTGAATCTCCGTTCCGAGCACCTCTCCATTTTCTTTCCCTACCCCAAACCTGGCAACTTGGAAAACAGAGCTAGGGAGGGGCGACGACGGGCTTGCTTTGTTCGCCCTCCAAAGCAGCTGAAGGGACGAGCTGGCGAGCTTTTTGTTCGATTTTTTTGTTTTAATTAAAATGGGGGTGTTAATAGTGATGGTGGTGGTAACGAAGTTATTATCACAGTAAAGAAGAAAACGCAATCCTTTCTTGTTCAGTTAGGGCGGCACTGACGCGGTCCTTCCAAGGAAAGCAGACTCCGAGGGCAGCCACCCGCACGCTGGGGGTCTGACCCTGCCAAGATGGGGCAGGGACTGAGAAAATGTCCCCGGGGTGATGCCGAGGACCCCCACCCGTGGCACCAGACCTGGACAGTGCGCCCATTGTCCTTCCCGGCCTCTCCCCCAACCGCCGCAGATGCACCCACGAAACTGACCAGAAATAGGCGAAACCTGGCCGCTGGAAGACGCTGGCCTCGGTGAGCGCTGTTCAGCTTCCAGCGTGAAATACCCCCCTCAAAACAGCGGACCCCCCCAACACCGAGGCACAGAGGGCCTCCGGACAAAGCTGTCGCTCACTGGGCTCTGTCCTCCCACCAGAGCCAACACTGGCTCCCGAATACATCATAATTTGGAATAAAATGTGAAATGCCGCTCCCCGCCCCCATGCGGACGCCCCCACCAGCGCCACGATCTCTCGCTCGCCCTCCCCCCACTCCCGCCCCCAGCGATTTGCAAACGCACCTCTAAAGGACACAGGCACACAGGCACAGGACTCTCGGTGGACAGGACCACACATGGTCCAGCCCCAGAGGAGGGAAGCAGATGAGCACAAGCCTCCTGCTCTATCCCACAAGCCGGCACAGGCAGACCCGCACACTGTCCAACATGACACAGCGACATCAGTCACACGCAATCGCTCACAGACACACAACCTCACAGGGTGAGGATCACACCCGCCCGGCATAACGAAGCCAGTCGAACACTTTGTCCAAGGCCACACACCACGACACGAGGACCGACCTTGTTGAGAAAAGAAACGGGGTAATTTACACACAACGAATAAAACACAGAAGGGCCGAGGAGGGTCGGAATTCCCACACCCAAACAGTGCGGGCTTCACACTCCCGCACACGACCTATCGCCAAAAGCCCACGCGGAGAGCAGCCACCGCCGCCCGCCGCTCACGCACACACTCTCAACCCGGCCGCCCCGCACACACAGCCCAGAAGCAATGGAAGTCGCCAGCGCCTTGCGCTTTTCTGTCTATTGCGCAAGGGGAAAGGGGGAAGGAAGGAAGAGAGTCTCCCCAGCGGGAGGGGCGGCAGAGGGCGGCGTGGAAAGTGTCCCCCCCACTTGGGGGGGGGCAGAACTCCGGGAGAGGGAGCCCAGGCTTCGGCGCGCACGGGGAAGGACCGTAGAAACGGACGGGCAATTCCGCGGGAGGAGGCTGTCGCTTGTCCCCGGGAAGAAGGCCGGGATGCTCACGTTTTTGCGCCCTGGGGTGCGCGCGTGGCCATGTTGGGCCTCCCCCGCCCGCGCCCAGCCGCGCGCTCTAATCCCGCTCCCGCCCGCGGCCTCGTTAGCACCGGCCGTGTGCGCAGCCGAGATAAGGCGCCGCCGCGGGCCCGCCCGCCCCAGATAAGCGCCTCGGCCATTATGGGCCAAATGATTCATTTTAATTTGGCAATTTCTCCAGAGGCGGCGGGGACGGGTTGCGGCGCTGGGATGGCCCAGGAACGCGCAACCGAGAGGGCTGAGCGTGCAGGCTGGGACCTGGCCGGTCCAGCCCCATTTCCCATCCCCAGCCTCTCGGGATTCCCACTCCCCACAAACAACCGCACTCGGTTCTCCGCCTTCCAGATGCTCCTTCAGCGGCTTGGGCCGCTGCTTTAGCTTCTTAAGACCACCGTGACTCCCGAACCATCACCTCCAACCTTCGCTTCTTCGTTCATTCTTTCTCCTGTGTCTTCGAAAGCAAATAGGCACGGTCTGTTTCTCTTATTCCCATACCCCACTCCCAGCTCCTCGATGATGGTCAGCGTTGGCCCCTGACCACTCTAAACTGGGGTTGCTCAAATCCAAGAGGGCTCTATGGGAAACAGAAAAGATATCAATAGAGATATGAAAATGTCCCTTCGGCTTGGTTTCAGGAAGAAAGCAGAACCCACGAAGGCCCTCTCCCCCGCCCCCCGACGCCCTGTTGCTTAACACACACTTTAATCTTAGTACTGAAGCATTGTTTCGAACATTCTCCAGATATTATTTAGTTTTCATTGAACACCCCTAACATACATTGGAGGCTGAGGACTTTGCAAGACCAAGGATTCGATTCTGAGCACTGCAAAAAATAAAATAACCAAGTACACAAATTAGTGAACTCTAAGTTGGTTCTTTTCTTTTTCTTTTGGTTTTTCAAGACAGGGTTTCTCTGTGGAGCCCTGGCTGTCCTAGACCTCACTCTGTAGACCAGGCTGGCCTCGGATTCAGAGATCCGCCTGGCTCTACCTCCACAGTGCTGGGGTTAAAGGCGTGCGCCACCACCGCCAGGCTTTTATTTTTTAAATTAGCATGCAATTAGATATCATTATGGCACCTTTGAACAAAGCGTGCTTTAGCAATACTTCTTCCCCTTCGTCTAGCTCACCCCCTAAACTGATACTTTTTTTATTCCCAATTTACAAGTGAGAAAATTGAGTGGGGGAAGCGGGTGGCAGGGCAGTACCAAAGTAACTCAATGTTAAATTTTCAGTGAGTGACAGAAGCCTGATTTGAAGGAAGTTTGGCACTGAAGCGCATAGGCTCAGCTCGTTGTAGAAACCCAGATGGGCTGTAGAGTATCTGGGCTTATCTTTTCATAGTAGTGGAAACTGGAGGCTGTAATCCTAGTACACAGGAGGTAAAGACAATGAATCAGAAGTTTAAGTCCATTCAACAACTTATGGGACCCTAGGCCAGCTTGGGCTACATGAGACCCTGTCTCAAAAAAATAAGAACGCTGGCTGTGGTAGTGCATGCTTTTAACCCTAGCAATTGGGATGCAGAGGCAGGTGGGTGTCCATGAGTTCAAGGACAGCTTGGTCTACATATAGAGTTCCAGCTCAGCCATAGGTACATGGTGAGAACTTGCCTTGATGAGGAGGCGAGAAACAAAGGAAAAGTGTAAGAGCCAGTAAGGGAGGGCCAAAGTGAAACAGTATCTTCTGGTTGTGATAGGACCCCTGCAGATGAACTCACAGCTGTGGTTACCTGCACAAGTTCAAGTCAGATTCTAGCATGAAGACGGAACCAGAGCATGAGGCCCCACCCCTAACTGAAGAGCTATTGGCAATTGATGACTTCTGGAGGAGGGGAGTCATTTTTAAGGGTGTGTTCCCTGGTGCATAGACCATCCTCTAGTAGATGGCCCCACACCCATGAGATAATGGGTCTCTGGATTAACAAAAAAAATGTATGTGTATGAGTGTTTTGCCTGTATGAATGTCTGACGTGTACTGTGTCCAGAGACCAGAAAAGGGGCTTGGCTTCCCGAGAACAGGAGTTAAAAGTATTTGTGAGTCAACATGTAGACACTGGAAATTAAATCCCGGTCCTCTGGAAGAGCAGCCGGTGCTCTTAACCCCTGAGCCAGCTCTCTAGACTCTCAGTTCGGTTAACAGGTTAACAACAACAACAACAACAAAAGACACCAGGATGGGAGGAGGTAGGGGAGTTGGGGTGTGTGTGAATATGACCAAATTATATTTTATGAGATTCTCAAAGAATAAAGGACACATGCCTTTAACCCCAGCACTCACAGAGGCAGGCAGGTCTCTGAATTCCAGGCCAACCTAGTCTACATATGGAGTCTCAGGACAGCCAAAACTGCATAGAAAGACCTTGTCTCAAATAAACCTAAATAAAGCCAGGGGTAGCACAGACCTTAATCCCAGCACTCAGGAGGCAGAGGCAGGCAGATCTTTGTGAGTTCGAGGCCAGTCTGGTCTACAGAGAGGTCCCGGGATGCCAAAGCTACACAGAGAAACTCGTGTGTGTGTGTGTGTGTGTGTGTGTGTGTGTGTGTGTGTGTGTGTGTGTGTGTCTAACTAAATAAATAATATTTTAAATTATATATATATATCATGACAAAAATAATTTTAGAAGCAGGTGGTTGGGAGCTAATGTGACATCATATGCATTTATCTGGCTGTCATACAGAAATTAAGGACATTAAAGGAAATTAAGAGGCAGAGAGATGTGACTTGACCAAACATACAGCTAGAGAAAAGCCAGCATCTAAGCTCTGTTGTCCAATTCCCAATTCATGGCCCCACTCAGCACACCAGACTGTGTTGACCTTCCAGTGGTTTTGAATGTAAAAGCCCCTGGTCATAGACTGAAGACCCAGTCAAGAACTGATCCAAAGTGTGGCCCCTGTTCTGTCCCTCCTAGACTTCAGTGCCAATAAACGAAATGGAGTGTAGTCCAGTATACCTGTCTGTGCTGCCTGCTCTGGGGTCCTTTGATGAAAGTCCAGCTGCTATGTATATACAGGCAACTTGCATGGAATCTCCTAGCAAAAGGGCCACCTGCGTCCTGAGAAAAATATCCATTCCTCCCCCACCCCTCCCCACAAAGCCCTTGCCTTTGTTTGACTGTTTGGTTTAGAAAGAGTAACCGGCATGTGGCTGAGATTGAACCCATTCTGCCTGTGCTGTAGGACAAGTCACTCAACAGCTCCTAACAGGGTCGAAGGACCATTTCACAGGGGTCACCTAAGACCATTGGGAAACAGATACTTGCATTGCAATTCATAACAGTAGCAAAATTGCAGTTATGAAGTAGCAACGAACATAATTTTATGGCTTTCCCGGAGAAAGCCAGTCCTGGACCAATGGCTAAAGCCGGAGAGTTCATGTAAGAAACGGAAAACCGGTACAGTATGGGTGGAGGAACTGAAGGTTCTGTTTTTACCATTTTGTTTGTTTAAGTAAGGGCTTGGTGTCCTATGTAAGATCAGATTTGCTTTTTTAGGAAACGCTTGGGTTGAAATGGCGTCGAGGGTTGGGGGGAGGCGGGGAAGTGAAGGCTGAGTGTTTGGGAGCCAGTACAGAGACCAGAGGAGGGAGTTGGAGCTTGTTCTAATCCTTCTTAGAGGAAGAGGGTGGAAGAGAGGATGTGAGGGTGGATGTTTTGTACGTGGTATATAGACTGAGTTTGGAAAAACTGGGGTGGAGAGTAAGGTAAATGGGAGAATCCAGGCAACCTTGGGTTTCGGGACACAGACTCCGGGGCAGTTTAGTTACTTCAGGAGAGGGGGTGGGGCCGGGGATGTCTAGAGGCCTAGGGACTTGGAAAGGTTATGTATTTTGTCTTGAACTCGATGACCGATGACCGCTAGATCCTTTTCCAGGGTGTGAAACAGCGTTCTCCAGTACTTCCAAGGTCGGTTAAGGAAGGAGTAGGGTTGGATGGAAGGTACGGGGAGCGGGGAGCGCGGGTGCAGCATCTGCCCATTCCTGGTTTCTCTGGCCTATGTGGAGCTCAGTAGCCTTGCCCCTCCAGGTCCCGGGACCCCCGCCTGAGGCTGGGGGCTCGTGACGTGTGCAGGCTCCGCGTTCCCTGTTTCCGACGGTGGAAAAACGGAAATTGAACTAAGCCGGGCGCCGCCCGAAATAGCATCTGGTGCCTGTCGGTCAGCGCTTTGTCCGAACGCCCCTGAGCCAGTGACTCCGCAGCCAGGAAATGCCAGCCCTCAGCCTAGGTCGGGCAGGAAACTCAAAGCGTCTCGGTGGGGGTGGCGCGGGTGTGGGGAGGTGCAGACCCAGGGAGTGAGTCTGGAGTCTGGTCCCCGGTAGGCAAAAGCGTGTTGGGTACAGAATTCTCTGGGTTGTGTGCACTCCAAAGCCTAGGGTTTGCAATGTTTTCAGGTGTTTCTGCTACCCTATAGCTGGGTGCTGGACCATCTCTGAGCTCCCACTCCTGGAGGGATTCGGTATGCCAGCACTCTGATGGGCAGCTGGGTTTATCTCCAACAAATTTGTATCTTGAGTGCTATGGGCCAGGCCTCAAGACTTCATAATATTAATTTTGTGAATTCTGACACAGCTCGAAGAGGTAGAGAGATCCAAGACTTCCCTTTGGTAGATGGCACAGACAGTCTGAGCAACTTGCTGAGAATGCCCATCTGGTAAGTGGTGGAGGCAGAATTCCCACCCAGGGCAGTCTGGAGCCTCTAAGCAGGATGCAAACAGGGCCGTTGCACAGTACCCGAGCCCTTATTCCTGCTTCCTCATTGGTGGGCTGCATGAGTCTAGGCAAGACAGCCTCTTCCATTTTCCTCCTAGGTGATAACAGTCCAAACTGACACTGGGTTTTTATAAGGATTATTGTTGATGGTAAAAATGTCCACTTAACGAGATGTCATAACCATCCCCCCACTTCATTTCCATGAAACTGTTTTCTATTTTTGTCTTTGTCCCTTACTGGAGAAGAACCCCTTCCGTGCCAGTTTGCAGGCCTGAGTCCAGAACCCCACATGTGAAATCGTTTCCACTCTCATACCCAGCCTCACCATGGGCACTTGCAGGGATGGAAAGGGCTTTGTCTAATGTATAACTTTCAGAGGAGGGTTTGGTGTCACCTATGCTCCATACAAAAGTCGGACTCTACGATCCTCTAGAAGACAGGCCAGGAGCGTTTGAACCAGCCTCCAGGGTGGTGTCTGCAGCACACAGCTTAAGAACCAGACCAGTCTTCCACCATTTGTAACCAAGTCCAAAGCAAAATGAATGAGTGGATGCAGAAGGCAGTGGACTCTCCAGGATTTCTAGCCCCTCATCCAACCCATGCTTCTTCTAGAAGTATACATAGGACCAAAGGCATGTGCCCCCAGCTTGTGTACCCAATCTTGTCTGTCCTCAGGACATATCCTGGATAGAACATCCAGGAAAGAACATTTGCCATCAATGGTTTTCCTTCTCAGGCCATTAGGAGGGATAACGTACGCACAACCACCAACTCTCTGTAGCAAATGGTTGTTGATGGTCACCAAGACAGTGCCCAGGCTCATGATACACATCAAGACAGTAGATATGGGGGCTGGAGAGATGGCTCAGTGGTTAAGAGCACCGACTGCTCTTCCAGAGGACCGGGGTTCAATTCCCAGCACCAATATGGCAGCTCACAATTGTCTGTAATTCCAGTTCCAGGGGATCCGATACCATCACAAAACAGCAATGCACATAAAATAAAAATAAATAATTTTAAAAAAGACAGTAGCTATGACTCCAGGCACTGAGGGTGCATGCACTGAACACCTACTGTGTGTACCTGTTTTTGCACATGTCTCCTGTCATCTGACTGTGCATAATGACCCTGTCATGCTGCTGGGGTGATGTTACTTTGGAGGTGAGAAAACAGTCTCACCTTTGGTCACTTAGCTGGTATGATCTTAGGACAGCATGGACTTATTGTTCCCTCCACTCTTGTTAGCTATATGACATTTCTTCCTGTGTGAGAACTACTTTAAAATCCTCAGCTGGTCGGGTGGTGGTGGTGCAAGCCTTTAATCCCAGCACTCAGGAGGCAGAGGTAGGCGGATCTCTGTGAGTTCGAGGCCAGCCTGGTCTCCAAAGTGAGTTCCAGGAAAGGCGCAAAGCTACACAGAGAAACCCTGTCTCGAAAAACAAAAAACAAAACAAAACAAAAAAATCTTCAGCTGAACGTTGCATGTGATTGTAATGTGCCTGAGTTTAAATTCCTTGTGAATTTAGAAGACAAATTTTTTCATGAAGTTACACCAGAGAAGAAGAAATTAAGGCTACAAGGAGCTGCCATGGCACAGCCATCAAAATGACTCAAATGTGAAGGGATGACAACACCAAGTGTTGATAGGGATGGAGGTCAACTGAGATTCTTTGCTTTTTTAATACTGCACTCTTTTTAAAAGTTTTTATGTTCTATGTGCATTGGTATCTCACCTTCATGTAAGTCAGATCCCCTGGAATGGAGTTACAGACAGTTGTGAGCTGCTATGTGGGTGCTGGGAATTGAACCTGGGTCCTCTGAAAGAGCAGCCAGTGCTCTTAACTGCTGAGCCATCTCTTCAGCCCCTCAACTGGGATTCTTGTACATTGAGGGATTGTAAAAATTACTCAGCCATCTTGGAGAAGACTTTGGTAGCCCCTTATAAACTTATGGTTAATACACACATACTTACTGAGAGAAATAAAAGCATATCCACATGAAAGCCTTATTCACAGTAGCCAAAAAGAAATAAGCTGGGAGTAATGGCACACAGCTTTAATCCCAGTGCTTGGGAGGCAGCAGGTGGATCTCTGTGAGTTCAAGGCCAGCCTGGCCTATATTGTGAGTTCCAGGACAGTCAGAGCTACATAGTGAGACCTTGTCTCAAAAAACCCAAACAAAACAAAAGCAAAAAAAAAAAAAGTAGAAATAATTTAAAAGTGTATCAACAGGTGGGCACACAAATCGGTACAGGCATGAAACTGAATACTGCTAAGCAATAAAAACTTCAGATATATGTTAAAGCCTAGAACCCCCTTCCCCATGCATACTCAGTGAAAGAGGCCAGACAGCGTCTATAGTATCTGCCTAGATTTACATAAAACTCCAGAAAAAGCAAAATGAGGCTATGATGGCAGAATTCAGAAGGGTAAGAGGCAATGGTGGAGGGGTACAACCTCAAAGACACACAAGGAACATTCCATCAGAGACATAGTCTACAGGTTGACTGCGGTAATGACTATACAAGTGTGTGTTTGTCAATCCTCAGCCAACTGGATACTGAAATGGTACACCTTAAAGGCACGTCTTAACACAGCTGTTTACAAACATTCTTTGTGCCTTTTCTCAAGCTTACCTCGTCTAGAAAAACATCCCTGTCAACCTGCACTGTCTGTGCTGTCCCCTCCTCTCCCTCTTCCTGGTTGACTTGTCCAGGAGCCTTCCACCCAGTGTCACTTGTGCTGCTCAGTCCTAGTGCACAAGGACAAGAGGGAAGCTCTGGAGATAAGAGAGGACCTGAACTGATGGTGTTTGGAAGAGAGGTGTGCACGTCTGTAGGAGGTAGGGCCACTTCTTCCTCTGACCTTCAGTCCTCCTATCGGTACCAAGGATGCAGTGGGGGAACCCAGGATCCATTTCTTTCATCTCTTATCTTGTTCACTCTGCTTTTCATCTCTCCAGTCTCTATCTTGTTCGGGCAAACTCGGGATCTGCTCCTCTTTCCTGTATAAAGCCCTTGTCTCTGCATCTGTCTTTAATCTGTCATCCCTGTTTCTTTCCTCCACAGCCTCTGCTTGGGCTTTCAGTAAGAACTTCTGTTCTGCAGAGGCACCTGAGAAAGCAGCATCCATATCCCCTCTTCACATTCCTCACAGACTGAGACAGTCATCAGCTGGATGGGGTGGGGAAGAAGACCAAATGAAAAGGTGTGTAGGAGGAATGGCAGGGTTTTTTAAAAAGTATCTTTAAGGAGACTCATAGGTGCCCGGCAGACTGGACTCTGCCAGGCAGCTTTGGATCACCAGAAGTTGTGGCAGAAGACATCTATCTCCTCCACATAGCCCCGGGTACCTGGCCCTGAACCCTTAACCCCAGGACATGACCTCCTAGCATAGTTAAGGGTGAATAACTGATCACCAGGGAACCCTGAGCTAGAGATTCTCAACTACTCTGTGCCTCAGTTTCTTCATCTCTAAAAACACCATTTACAGGGCTGCTGAGAAGACTGATTGATAGTTGTGTAAAAAGCACCATGTCTAGGGCATTTAAGGAACAGATCAGTGGTCTTTTTGTTTGTTTGTTTTGTTTTGTTTTAAATGAGGCTTACTCTGTTCAGACCCTGTATTTAGGTGTAGAGACACTTTCACGGAGGAAACAAGCAGAGGCAAAGAGTAACCATGCAGCCAAATGTGTGTTCTGCTAGGGAGGGTCATTAAGAAGCACTGAGAATGCAGGAGAGGCTGTGTATCAGGCAGGGCTTCACACTGGGGCCCTTTGCTTTGGACTGTAATAGGGACAGACTATGTATTGAAGAAATCAATGGAGGATGGAGCCGCAGAGAGAAATGGAGAGGGTAAACACCCAGCAGGAACCTGGGCTTCACTTGGAGGAAGTGGAACTGTCTAGTTGTCTTGGCTCTAAAACCAGCCAAGACACAGGGCTGTCTGAAAGGGCACACTGTCTGGCCTGGAAAGACAGAGAAATGATCTCGGATTGTGGTAACACTAACCCTGAGTGGTGCCCCCACCTGGTGCAGTGGGGAAACGCAGGTTTCCATGGAGTCGCATAGCGACTTACTCCACAGTCAGTTTTGTGCAGGCCTGAAATCTGAAGTCACTCATCAGGAGTGAGTGACTCAACTGTGGCCCACTCCCAACCTCAGCTAAGGCCTGATGCCACTTTATCAAGGTAGGGCATGAGCTTTAGGGAACTCATGCCTACCTCGGCCCTCCACCCTGAGGGAGGAAGATGTTTTTACTTGTGGCTCTTCACTGGACAAGGGGTCATACACCAGAGTGCTTATAGCCTTGGGTACACATGCAAGATGGTTTAAGGGGACACGAGAATCAGAGAAAGAGCTATGGAGTTTCAACAAAGGGAAAAACAGCCCTCCCATGCGAGGTCTCCAGGTCTCCTGTAGGATGGAGAGGAGGATGCAAGGGGACCATATAAGCTGGATACAAGTCTGGAAGCGTGTGTGGGCACTGCCTTTATTCCCTTTCTGGAAAGTCAGGCTTCAGTTGGGGACCTGGGTTTGACGGCTTGATTGCTAACTTGTTCAGACCCTGAGACAGATGAAGGCATGCACCCTGCACTGTGATCCAGACCAAGTCCCTGTGCTCCTCTGGCTGTATCCTCAGGGGTACTTTTTAGGACCCCACAACCATAACTCCCATGAATGCCTGATGTCATCCTTCCTGTTGTTTTTGATAAGCACCTTGTCCTGGCCCCAGACCTCCCATGAAGAGGCAGGACACAGCTCTCTCCAATCCATCCTTTTCCTGGAGTTCAGCCTCTGGCCAGGAAATGGGAAAGCAGGATTTCCTCTGAGGATGTTCTCCCCTGACCCAGACGGCTCCGGTTAGGAGAGATGGGGATGTAGGGGGCATCACCCAGGTCCCCACACTCCCAGGCACCTTTTAGGGGGGCTTTCTTTCACTTAGAGGGTAATGTGTAAGTCAGATGTGGAAACAATATAATGGCCTTCTTTCAGCCAACACTCCTCCACAATTTCTGTTGAGGGAAACAACTCATCTTTTTCTATTGTGAAGTATACTAAACATTTTTTTTTTAAAGAGGGAAATCTTTCCTTATCTACACCTGGGGAAATCATCCAGGATCTTTCAAGTGAGGCTTGACACCAGCTTGCTCATACAGAGTCTTCCCTCCCTCAGGACCTTCATAGCTCTGCTCATGCCTTCTTTCTTTTTCTTTTCTTTTTTTTTTTTTTTTTTTTTTGAGACAGGGTCTGTCTAGTAAGTAGTTCTGGCTGTCCTGGAATTCCCTATGTAAACCAAACTGGTCTCAAACTTAGAGATCCACCTGCCTCTGCCTTCCAGAGGCTAGGGTTCAAGGAGTGCACTACCATGCCTGGCTCATGTCTTATCATTGTACCAACATTTCATGCAGTGTGTCACACAGGGTTACCTTGTCATCTCCAAAATCGGGGATCTAAAACCTCTAAGTTACCTACCTAGTGTTGAGTTTGGGCCACAGGGACAAGAACCCAGTGGCTGCAGCCTTTCCTACTGTCGGTTCCCCATCCTAAATCCTTTCCTCCTAAGCAGTGCCCCCACCTCCACACATTAGCACAGAAAATATTCTATTTTCCCCTTCTCTTTCTTATGGATACGGAAAGATTCCAGAAAAAGGTCACTTTTCGAGAATACTCTGAAAAACAGCTTCTCTCTGTTTCCTACTGTGCTGACATCTTCCTAGTTTTAGTATAAGTGCTTGCTTACCTGACTGCATCAGTCCCTCATCAGACTGAGCTCTGACAAGGCATGGTTGCCTTGTTCATTAAGTTCAACATCTCGATCAGTACCTAGCAGGATCCACATACTTGTTGAGTACTGAGGGGAAAGGTGCTGGTGTAGAGGAAGGGTAGAGGGGGTAGTTGCCACAGGGTAGAGGCTGTTAAGTTTGGCTCAGTTTTAGCTGGTACGTTTTATCTTTTGTAAAGAAGTGTTAAATATGCCTGCTGTAAGGCTTTTAATATGGGGGAAATACCTGGGAAAACACTTTGACAGTAGAAAGTCTGCAAGTTCCAGGCAGTATCCTGAGACTGTGTAGATATAAAGGCCCCTCTACCTGGGAGACTGGTAAAGGTCCTGCCTGCCCTTGTGAGAACCCCTGGAGAGCAGGGATAGTTAGTGCACAGACTCTGCTAACCTGGGGCCCCTCAACAGGTTCAGTGCTAGCTCAACACTGTGTAGTCATTAGTGGAACCCTGACCAAAGCTGGAGGTGCCTCCTTCAGGACACTCAGTAAAGGGTGGCTACTGCTCTTGGCTAAAGGGTAAGAAATCCTCTCAGAAGGAAAGTGGAGTGGGGCAGCTTGGACAGTGCAGTATTAGATAGTAGTATTTGAATCCAGCTCCAGATCCATGTCCAGTAGGAAGCTAGCTCCTCCTGGATTTCTCCGGCTTCAGGGACACTTTCTTTCTCCATGGCTTCAGAACACCTAGATCTCTGACAGTAATTTACATGGGTAAGTAAGATTATCTCATTCTTGTAACAATACGGATCGCCAGGAAGCATCAAAGAACTACTCCGTGCTGAGTGCTCTGTGCTAAGCGTTCAGTGCTGTGCCATGAGCACACAGCAAGTTCTAAAAAGACAGAAGCTATCAGCACGCCATGGTGGCACATGCCTTTAATCCCAGCACTCAGCAAGTGGATTTCTGTGAGTTCAAGGCTAGCTGGTCTACAAAGCAAGTTCCAGGACAGCTAGGGCTGTTACACAGAGAAACTTCTCGAAAAACAAAACAAGAAAAAAGCAGTCAGTGGCTTTTCATCATATACTCTTTTTCTTTAGAATCTTTGCAGCTTTGCCAGGAGGTAGTGGCGCACTCCTTTAATCCTAGTCCTTAGGAAGCAGAGGCAGGCAGAACTCTGTGAGTTCAAGGCCAGCCTGGTCTACAGAGTGAGATCCAGGACAGCCAGGCCTACAGAGAAACCCTGTCTTGAAAAAACAAAAAGAATCTTTGCAGTTTTTACAAGACGTATTTAACATGTCTATACCTACTTCCATGGGACTGAACACTGGGTAGGGTGATAAAGACAAGTTAAAAGAACAGTTTATAATCAACAAGCAGGGCTCTTGAGAGGTTGAGGGATGGACATTTCAAGAGGGACAATGGGCCAATTGGCCAGAACTCAGACTAATGGGTTTATTTTCCAGAAGCCGGATAATCTAAATTCCACCATTTTCTTATTCCAATTGAAATAGCACCCATGATCTTATAGATAGTATGCCATGGGGCTAGGAGATAGAAATTCTGAGAAATGCCACTCAATGGGCAAACATCTCCAGTCTTTTAATCCAGTTTCCCCTGTACTAATGCTTCTGCCAAATACACCCAAGGGCAACTAACTTCCCTTGCTTGCTCACAGAACTTTCTGGCATAGGCTTTATTGATGGTCCTTCTTAGCAAGCACTAAGTAGAAAGATGTTTTGTTGAATTAATCTGTGGTCGAAACTCAGTTTGAAAACGCTTAAACATCTTACCAGAAGCATTCAATCAGGTGGTGAGATTAAATTCTTCCTAACTCAGGCTGTTTGCACAGTCCTAACAAACAGCTTCTTGTTTGGCATAAAAAAGAGAGATTCACAGGAAGAGTTGTTGAGGCTGTTGGCTAGTCCATTAACATTATCTTTTCTTTTTCTTTGTTCTTTTTTTCCCTCCTTGAGACAAGGTCTCTCTTTGTAGCTCTGGCTGTCCTAAGATTTGCTCTGTAGACCAGGCTGGCTTAGAACCTGTAGAGAACCTGCCTTTGCCCCCTGAATGCTGGGATTAAAGGCATGGGCCACCATACCTGGCTTAGTATTCTGTTTTCCAAGTGTAATACAAATGGCACCCACATTCACTTTTTGGGTGAACCTTGGAGGGCTCCATTTAAAGAGAGCACCGACAATTCTACTACTCACTGGGAATGTAAGGAACACGTGGGAAACGGCGCTGTCACTTGTGTCTAACTGTGACTTCAAACTGCGGCAATGAAGGAGGGAAAGGGATGCCAACTGGTCCCCGGCTCCCTGACCCTGCTAACCAGCAATAGTTCTCTACAAGTACCGTCTCAGGAAGCCAGAGCTAGGTTAGAAAGACATTCACGAGCCAAACTTTAACACAAGACACCACATTATAACCTTAGCAGAGACCTGCATCTTTCAAGTGAATGCGGATAGTTTTATTTTATATTTAGAAATAACAATTTAAAACAACTTGAGGGGAGCGGAAGTAGAGAATTATTGACACACTCAACACCTGGACAGATCTCAGGACATTATTGAGAGAAAGGCAGTAAATTTCAAAAGGTATAATGCCAAATAAAAAAAAGACATTTTAAAAGTACAGTTCTATTTATGAAACACTTTTTTTAATGACAAAAAACATTCTGCTGATGGTAAAAAGATCATGGACTATCAAGGGTAGGGATTGGAGGGAGGATGCGTTTTAGGTTAATGGAAGCTATGTGATATAATTTCATGTCTCTATACACAAACAATGCAAATCAGCGGTACACCTCATGGAATGAAGTATGAAGTTCAGTGCTAGAACACTTGATATGAGGTCCTGGGTTCAAGCACCAGCACTGCCTCTTCCCACCAAATAACCAAAGACAACAGAGAGTTCTGTGGTTTACTCAGTATTGTGCCTATAGTAATATCTTGGTTTTGAAACTTACTATGATCATGTAAGAAATTGTCTTTGGGAGATACTAGGTAAAGTGCATACCTGAGCCAGATGTGGAAGGCAGAAGGATTCTAAGTCTGAAGCCAGCCTAGGTCTCACAAAAACCTACCTAGCTGAGGATGTAGCTCAGAGTGGGGCTCAGTAACAGAGCCCATTAGTACATGCGAGGTCCTGGGGTGTAGGGAGCACATCTGAACTTGATTTGCTGCAATACCTGATCTTGGGGTTGTTGTTTTACTTCTGCTTTAGGCTCAGTGATGCAGAACAAACCCAGCCTTCCCACTAACCAGGCATTTCACAAGTGGGTCACCTGCTGACCAAGGTTACTATAATTAGCTGCAAACAGGAAACAGATGCTTAGTTATTAGAAATCCCAAAGGTCATGGCCAGGCAATGGTGGTGCAAACCTTTAATCTTATCTAGCACTTGGCGGGTAGAGGCAGGCAGATCTCTGTGAGTTCGAGGCCAGCTTGGTCTACAGAGCAAGTTCCAGGACAGCCAGGACTACAGAGAGAAACCCTGTCTCAAAAACAAACCAAAAAAGAGATCCCAAAGGTCTGGCCTCCTTAAGTGCCGTCAGTACACACCTAGTCCTCACATCACAAAGGAGGAGTAAAGAGTTAAAACAGCTTCGGTAACTGTCTGAGACGTTTCACATCTAAGAAGGTGCCCACTGAATTCATGCTATTCATTTGTTTTAAAGTCTCAGGAGGCTGCAAGGTTCCAGGAAAAATTTCACTTTCATTTTCCTTCTCAGGATGTCGAGTAAACTCTGCTTTTCCAGTTCGGAGGTTCACTGCAGGATCTGGTTTAAGATTCCTTAAGGAAAAAGCATGGTCTTCATTCACCTGCTCTGTTGCTCTAGGCTGCACAGCCTCATTTGTGATATTTCTCAATACTGGCATATCTGTATGCATGTCCTTGGAGTCACAGTTAGTTAGAGCTTTTTCACAGGCATTCTGAGAAGGCGCTTTCTGATGACCGAGTTGCACAGCTCTGCATGCAGGGTTTCTGTTCAACACATGGCCCATCTCACTGTCTGCATGGCTGGAGGACTCCTCATCCTCACTGTTGTCATTGCTTTCCAAGAGACCATATCTCTTCATGTATTTTTTGGTTGCAAATGACATGTTGCTTGGTGAAACTAAGCTAAGCCCCACTGTGCTTCTGTCTGAATTAATATGTAGAAGGCCAAAAGATGAGTCACAGTTATTTTGGTTTGATCGAGCAAAAGACAGTTGTGACAGCTGATTTTCATTCAAGTATTTCAGAGCTATAGCATTTGCCTCCATGCTCAAATCCACACCAGTGGGACTTAAGCCGCTCATGCCAACATTAGCAAATGACATGTAGTTTAATCCAGAGACCACTGCTTCTGGGCTGATACATGCCAAAACACTGCAAGACACAAAAAAAATAAGGCAGCTTTTAACCTTATTTTAAGTAGTAAGAGTTTCGTTCTGTGAAAGTAACAAAGGTTTCAGCTTTAAGCTTACTGGGGCTTTTTAACTGACTCCTCAGACTTAAGTCCTCATGGGCAGACACACATTCAGGGTATACACTATAACTGGGAGGTAATCTGTATTCACAGACTGAATGCAGATTACTGGCTTGCCAGTTTCAATGTTTTACACTGACAGCATGCACATAAGATGGCCATCGTGAAGAAACACATTACGAGGCTGGGAGTGGTGCTGCAGGCCTGCTATCCCAGTCCTTGGGAATCTGAGGCAGGATAATCAGTTCAAGACCAACTTGGGCTACACAAGAACCTTTCAAAAAGCATAACAAAACAGAAAACAAAAAAAGAAAAGAAGGAAGGAAGGAAGGGAGGAAGGGAGGGAGGGAGGGAGGGAGGGAGGGAGGGAAGAAGGAAGAAAAGAAGGGAGAAAATACATTATTGCATTATCTAACAGTTACTCCCTAATGGGAGTCTTAATCATGTCTGTAATCAGCAAGAGGCTGAGACAAGAGAACAATGAACCTGGGCTATATAATGAGTTGCTCAAATAAACACAGTTCTGCATAGAAAGCATGGAGAACTTGTGAATTCCAACAGGTATATGTAGTTCTTTCTCATGCTTTTTTTCTTCAAGATTTGTTTTAATTTTATGTGTATGAATGTTTTGCCTGTGTGTATATATGTGCATCACATATGTGCCTGGCACCTATAGGCCAGAAGAGAGCACTGGATCTCCTACAACTGGAGAAACCATCACGTGGTCACAGATGTCACAGGGTCTCTGTCTTTCAGTTCAGAAATAAAACTGTCAGGGCCTTTGAGATGGCTCCTTGGTAAAGGTACTTGCTGCTAAAACTAATGACCCCATGGTAGAAGGAGAGAACAGACTCCAATCTTTTCCCTGATCACTTACACACCAATACCCACACACATACACACACAGAGAGAGAGAGAGAAAGAGAGAGAGAGAGAGAGAGAGAGAGAGAGAGAGAGAGAGAGAGAAGAGAGTGAAACAAGCAAATAAATAATGAGTATAAATAATAAATATTTGGCAAGCAATAGTAAAACACCTATTATAACTTTAATTTGAACAAGTACTTGTGGAATGACATTTGCTTAATATTGACTTAAATGGTACATAAGAGATTTGGCCTAAATGTTCAGTGAGAGAGGATGAGGATTCAAAACACATTATAGTGCACGGGTACAACAGAATATTATACAGCTATCAAAAACAGGAGAAGGGCTGGCTGGGAAATGGCTCAGAAGTCAAGAGCATTTGCTGCTCTTTCAGGGTCCCAGTTCAGTTCCCAGCCCTGACCCAAATAACCTTTTTAGAAGAATATGAAAGAAATGATTAAAGCAGCCATTAATGAGACAGATTGAAGAGTTTGGGGGAACAGGAGCTTTTGTATTTTATCTTATATTGCCTCATACTGTCTGTTTTTTAAAATAGGAAATTTTGTTAGGTTTCTAACAACAAAAGCAATTATCAGAAAACTTACCAGCTTAATAATTTCCAGATTTTATCTTTGTTGTGGAATATTACTTTAACTAGACAAAGATGTGTTACATTTGTTTATGCTACATTTGTTTAACTATGTGAGTATGTGCTGCTGTTTTTATCTTGCCTGCCTAAGTGTGGGGTGTTTACCCACCAACCCCACAGCTCCCCAGAGTTTTCTTGAGTGTGAGCAGCAGGAAATATTAGATAGAAGGATTTATTGCAGAGAATCTTGCGGAGATAAACAGATAGAAAATAAAGGATAGCCTCCAGAGGGCCTGGAACCTTTTCCAACAGGCCCCAACTGTCTCTGCCCCAGGGTTTTTATAGAGACGCCAAGGGGTGGAGCAAAAGACCTCCTCCCCCAGCACAGCCAAGTGCAGACCATCTCAGACACCTGCACTCAGGTCTGTGGTCCTAATCATTCTCTATGCGGACCTGCTGGGTAAAGCCACGAGGAACCCGAGA
The DNA here is from genome assembly GCF_007827085.1 of Peromyscus californicus insignis. Lineage (NCBI taxonomy): Eukaryota > Metazoa > Chordata > Mammalia > Rodentia > Cricetidae > Peromyscus > Peromyscus californicus. Next base: position 38,424,199 of record NW_026294573.1, read on the forward strand.
ACGGGCTCCCACACCTAAGGCACCTGATGGATCTAATAAAAAGCTGAACAGCAAACAGCTAGGCAGTAGAGGGATAGGTGGGGCTGGCAGGCAAAGAGAATAAGTAGAAGAGAGCGAGAGAGAACAAGAGAGAAAGAAAGGGAGATGCCCGGGGCCAGCCAGCCAGGCAGCCCCAGCCAGCCAGACATGGAGTAGGACATACAGAATGAAAGAAAGGTAAAAAGGTATAAGGCAAAATGTAGATGAAGAGAAACAGGTTAATTTAAGTTATAAGAGCTAGTGGGACAAGCACAAGACAAGGTCAAGCATTCATAACTAATAAATCTCCATGTCATAATGGTTGGTGGCCCAAGAGAAAACATGCTGCACATTCTCTTTTTAACAGGTGTATATATGCTGAGGTCATCTTTGGCACAGAGGAATCTAAACAGAAGGGATCTAATAGTTGGCTGCACACTGCCAAAAGGAATGCCCATGCTTTCTAACAGCAGTGTGTACGACTGAACACTGGGAACTGGTGCATCTCAACTACCTCCAGAGACACTTCCAGATACTGCCAATAAAACTCATTTCTCTTTTCCAGTGTTTTGTTGGCAACTTTATCTAGGAAAGATACCAATAAAAGAATAAATCAATAGAGCAACCACCCTCAGGTGACTTTTTTATGTAGCTTCATCCCACTAGAAGACTGAAAATGTAAACATGATATTTGCTTCCATATAGAGCAGGCCCTCATAAATGACATATCTGCAGGCCTGAGGTGCAGGCACACTCCTTCAGGAGTGCTGAAACATACCTACCATTTATTCATCTTTTAAAACCAAAGTTACCTGGCATGATCCACTTTCTGTGCATTTCTCTTCACTTTAGTGGGAGAATCAATTTTCACTCCTAGGCTCCTTAGCTGTTTAATAGTTGCACTGAGTACACAGTCTTTGTCTACCAGTCCTGAATTGGGCTTTTTTTTTCTTATATGGTGAATATTTTGGGTTTTGGTGCATTCATGGTTGATAACTACTGCTTTGGTAGGTGGTTGATCAATTTCTTGGGAGGAGTTATTTAGTAGGTGGTTCACTTTACCCTATGGAAAGAAAAAGAATGCATTTAAAAATCACTAACAATCCTAAGGGTTTTTTTTGATTTGTTTTTTAAGATTTACTCATTATTTATTTATGTGTATGTTTGTGTGCATGTGGGTGCCTTTGAAGGTAGAGTGTAAGTGGTTGTGAGCCACCTGACCTGGGTGCTGGGAATCAACCTCCAGTCCTCTTAGAGAGTAAGCTTTCTGAATGGCCGAGCCCCCTTTCTAGCCCTCAACCTTAAGATTTTAGGAGAATGCCACAAGGTAGGCTAAATATTATCTTGTCAAATTCTATAAAGTATCTAGTATACTTGCAATTATACAGCTTTCTTTCTTTCTTTCCTTCTCTGCTTTGTTGGCTTTTTTTTTTTTTTGAGACAAAATTTCAAGGCCGACCTTGAGCTCACAGAGACCCACCCCCTCTGCCCACTGAGTGCTGAGATTAGAAAAATGAGCTACCACAGCAGCTAGATTATTGTTTACTTTTAAATAGGAGCCCATCTTAATGATTTCATCAGACCCTACAGGAAAGAGAAGATGTCACTTTAAAAAGCCAACAAGTAAAAAAGGCAGTGAGGGATGAACATGAACCTATATGAAGTTCTTATCTATCTATCTATCTATCTATCTATCTATCTATCTATCTATCTATTTATTTAGAGACAACTATGTAACTCTGGCTGTCCTGGAACTCACTATATAGACCAAGCTGGCCTCAAACCCACAGAGATCCACCTGACTCTGTCTCCCAAGTGCTGGGATTAAAGGTGTGCGCCACCACATTTGGTTTGTATGAAATTCTTGAAGAATAAAATAAAAGTATTATTATTAACAAATAACAGGTCTAGGCATACACACCTATAATCTCAGCCCTCAGGAGGCCGAGATAGGAGTCACAAGTTCAAGAACAGCTTGCAGTACATAGTAAAACCCTGTCCTTGCCTCAAACCTTACAATAAAACAAAAAGCAAAATTAAAAAAAATTACCAATATATTTAAATCATGCATTTGCAAGTTGGCAATATGCTTCCTCAGATTATAAAACAAACTTTGTTATTTTTGCAATTAGACTCTTTTTCACATTTTCTAAAACACCAACAATTTAAGGTACTCTGAATTCATGACATTCAGCAATATTTCACTCCCTGAGCATACAAGCTAGCACTAGTCTCGGACCTATCAGGCAAATAACAAATACTATTTGCTGATGAATACATAGAACTCCATTCATGTATGTTTAACTAATTGCCAACTGCAAATAGGGAAACAAGGCATTCCAAGTCTTCCCATTGATAGAAGTGAACCTTAAGCACCCATTCACATTCTCAGCTGGCCAAGAAGATCTAGTCTGCTCATTCTGGGTTGTTGCTTTTCTGCACCTCTCAGCCTGTCCTGTCTGTCACTGGTGCCCCCTCTTCTCAAAGGCACAGACTAGCGCAGTCATTGCTACATTATCTACTTAGCTTGGTCTCCTTTCTTAAACTAAGCTAAATCTTTATTAATTATCTGCCTACCTAAACTGAAATCAGTTCACTGTATCATAAATATTCCACTATTTTCAAATTCCTCACAAACTCAAGTTGCTTGTCTTTCCCCCCTAGTTCCAACTATAGAATGAATTTGGCAGAATAGTAACATTTTTACTTTTAAAAGAAATATTGTTTGTTCTGGCTAAGTATCTGATGACTAGAAAGCTAACAATTTAGGTTATCAAAATTTATGAAAAGCTAAAAAATTATATTGTTAAATAGTCGAAAAGTGATTCTGTTTCAAGATCTCAATCAGTTTAAACCTAGGGAAAGTTTAACTAGTATTTCCTATATTAAATAACCACCTCACAAAAGATGAAATGGTCTACACTTACTTACCAACAAGTCCTGGTAAATTTTCTGGTCATCTGCTGGCCAATTAGGCTCAACTTTTGGTCCCCCTGGTGATTCAGTGCTGTTACTGGCGCCCTCTGTTGGCTCAGCCTGTAAGCACATGCTCACACTCTCAGCCAGCAAAGCATTCGGGAAGAACACAGGCACATCAGGTTCTTTTCTCTGTTCTGAAGAGCTGCTTGAAAGGACATGCAGGGTTAGCATTAGTTATCAAGACACTTTTAACATATACTGGAAGTACAGTAATTTTGGAAGAAAGTAGTAAGACCCAAGCAGCACTTGGTTTGTATATTCAATTTTTTTTTTTTTTTTTTGATTTTTTGAGACAGGGATCAAAGGTGTGCACCACCAACCACTCCTATCACTGCCCGGCTGTACATTTAACTCTTAGCAAGGTAAATAAATACCATCTTGACAGGCTGCTCATAAACCAGACTATAGTACTGTTTTATTAAGCTATCTGTCATTAATTTATTAAGTTATCTGTTGTCCCATTTAAGACAACTTTCACTGAAGGCTAGAAACAAGGTGATATCAACTACATTCGATACAGCAAAACCTTTTAGGATATCTAAACATTTTAAATATATAATTTGCTCACTTCAAGTTTTAAAATAGAATTGATCCTTGCCAATTCAAGGTTCGCAAGCCACAATTATTAATCACATTATTTAGTTGATGGCATTTCTTCTTTATGTTTTTATTTTTTCAACTTTATTTAGAGCATTTATTACTTTCAAATTAAAAAAAAATAAAACGACTGGGAGAAGTAGCATTATAAGCTCATTTCTTGTTAGAACACTAACTCGGGGCTCTTATAGAAAAGAGAAAAGTGGCTAGATATGGTGGCACAGGACTGGAATCTTTTAGTTATTTATGTGTTTGTATGCCTGTGCAAGTTTATATGCACCAAGTGAATGCAGGGGCCCAATGAGGCCAAAGGAAGTCAGGCTCCCTGGAACTGGAATTCTAGGTGTTTGTTAGATGTCTCAGCTAGGAAAAGAACCAGGAACCTCTGCAAGAAGAGTTAGTGCTCTTAACCCCTGAGCCACCAAATTATTTTTACATTATGTGTATATGTGTGTATTGGTATGTGCATGTGTGGGGGGCACCTGCGGAGGTCAAAACCATTGGGTTCTCCTGGGGCTGGAGTTACAGGCTGTTACGAACCACCTGACCTGGGTGCTGAACCAAATTCAGATCCTCTAGAAAGCAGTAAGCATTCTTAACTGCTTAGCCATCTCTCCAACCCCACTGGCTGTAGTCTAGTCACTTAGGAGGCAGAAACAGGAGGATCTTGAGTTCTAGGCAGCTAACAACCATTCCAAGAAAAAATCAGAGTTGTTTCTGGCAGTGTTTGTCCATATTGCATCAACTGACTTCACTGAAGCCTTTGTTCTGAACACACAATGCGCGCGCGCGCGCGCACACGCACACACACACACACTGCATTGTGCATGCTCATCACACCTTGAAATTTCAAGGGAAGCTGTTGAAAATGCTGTGACTCAGATTCAAGATTACTGTATGTTATGAACTACAGTGTTTCTTTGTATACACAAAGTTTTCTGTTCTTATAGAAACATAATGGTTTAAACAAAGACTTTTAATATTTTATTATCCTTCTTCAATGTGTAAGTATTAAATTAGTTTATTAATAATTTTATAGTGTTAGAAGATTTGATTTTGAAATGACCCTAAATATACTTGTCATTTTGTATTATGTGTTTATGTGCAGTGGTGTTCTCAGTATTGACCATTAAAAATCAAAACACTCAACTCTTAAAAATGTTGAAGATAAGGCTGGGCATGGTGGTGCACACCTTAATCCCAGTGGATCTCTGAGTTTGAGGCCAGTCTGGTCTATAAACTGAGTTCCAGGACAGCCAGGGCTACATAGAGAAAACCTGCCTCAAAAAACCAAACCAAACACCAAAACTCAAAAACCATGTCATCCAAAAGCCAGGCATGTTGGCTCACACCTGCCACAAGATGAAGGATGGCCTGGCTTATGCTGTACTTTCTAGAGCATCCGGGGCCACACTGTTTTTATTCTGATGGAGAGGCCATGCCAATTATCAAACTTGTCTTATTCCATTTTTAGCTAAATGGCCAACATGATTAAATTTTGTAATGATTAATAGTCTCGCCTGCCAATTGGCCTGAAGGACCACTAGGAGATTCCTAAAGCACATTTCTAGGTGTGTCTGTGAGGGCATTTTCAGAGAGGAACAGCAACTGAGAGAAGAGCTGCCCTGAATGGGGACAGCACCATCTAGGCAGCCGGGGGTCAGGGTGCAGAAAATCAGGATAGAGTCCACTCATGAGCTCAGGTTCTCTGTGTCCCGCTGCATTCCACTTGCCATGAGGTGAGCAGCTGGGCCCTTCCATAGGTGTCAAAATGGCCCACAGCAATGGAGCCAGCTTCAAGGACTGGAACCTCTGAAGTGGTGAGCCACACAACTTCTCCTTAACGGCTTCTCAGTATTCACCTTCCACTAAACGATGGCTACAGAGCTGCAGACACTGTTCTGACCATTTACATACATCAACATTTAATTCTCATAATCATCTCAGAATAGGTGCCTTTATTATTCCCATCTTACAGATGAGAAAACAGTCAACTAGAGATTGTGAGAGCAGTCCATGGTCATACTGTCATGACTCATATTGGAAGCTTGAGCCAGAGAGTGTGCTCTTAACACTGGGCTACACTGTGTGCTCAAGAATTTAAAAAGATTTATCTGGGTGTCTAAACTAGTAAATAAGAACAAAAGCTGGAAAAGATGACATGAAAGATTTTAAACCTCAAAAAAAGTAAGATTAAAACACACATGTAAAGGATGACTCCAATATGTCAGTACATCCAAAGCATGGCTTCTTAAAATCTGCTTTAAAGAATGTCTCTACAGAAGTCTTATACCATCACTATTCATTGCAAAAGAGTAATCAATAACCAATTAAGCTGCACAGCCAATAAACTTATCTTCAGACACTGCTCCAACACCACAAAGACTGATCTAGCAGATGTCCAAGGGGGACCAGAGCATGGGGAGCTATGTGCCACCAATGGATACTCAGCAGTGAAGTCACAGCATGAGTCAGCAGTCAGCCAGGGGGCAGAGAAGTACCAACCCACCGTGCACAGATCTGGAAATGACTTTTTTTTTTTTAAGGACAGGGTCTTTCTATAGTGTTTGTGCTGGCCTCATGACTGTCCTGCCTTCATATTCTAAGTCCACATCTGGCCTAGAGATAGTATTGATTCTAAATATGCTTTAAAAAAAAGTGGGGGGAGACTAGATTTACATCTTGTTAGGTGTTACAATCAATAAAGCCGATTAATTGTTCTGAAAAAGCAATTAGCTTCATTCTGTCAGTTAAATTAGGTCCTTTTCTGAAGTTATAAACTGCCAAAGGATTGGAGATTTTCACAGATTTAAAAACCTTAATTCTAGAAAGTATTCTTTAGTTTACAGAATTAAGTCAAGGAAAAGGCTGGAGAGATGGCTCAATGGTTAAGAGCACTGGCTGCTCTTCCAGGGGACCTGGGTTTGGTTCCTATCATCAACATAACAGCTCACAATCATCTGTAATTTAAATTCCAGGGGACTCAATGCCCTCTTCTAACCTCTGCAAGTACATGGTGCACAGATATATATGCAGGTAAAATATTCACACTCATAAAAATTAATTAATTAAAAAAGAATTAATTCAGGGAAGATAAAAGGTAAATCATGGTTCTTTTTTGAGTTTCTGATATTATTCTAAATAAAATGTATAAAGACTTGGGGCTCCTTCTGTCAGTAAACATTTATTTAGACGCTAACATGAGCTGGACATGGTAGTGCATACCTATAATCCCAGCCCTCAGGAGGCTGAGGCAAGAAGATCAAGAATTCAAAGCCAGCTTGTGCTACATATCAAGTTCTAGGACAGCTGGACTGTCTAAATGAATGAATGAATGAGCTAACGTGGGGAGATACTGTGTCAAAGATAGAGAAAGAAATATGATCACCACCCTGCTCCAGGAACTCAATTTTGCTGGGGAGATGTACACATGTACACAAAAGGTTTTTAAATTAACTAGTACTCACATGAACATTTAATTGAATCTGTGATCAAAACAGTATTATAAAATAAAAGACGTGTTTCTCTTAGTTTTTTAGAGGTACAAATTCATTGTTTTAACTATTATATAATCAAATAATTTAAAATATCAGTTAGTATCACAAGGCTTTTAATCTGAAAAAAAAAAATCTACTGCTTGTCTCATGCTATTTTAAAGAACACTTGCTAAATTTTGCCAGCCAGATTTACTGAGGATCTAAATAGATCATTTGGAATCATTAATAGAAAATTTCATAATGGAAAAACTTCAAACATAAGTGTAAAGTGTTTAACAAGACATCATATGCAATGTTTCAAAATTTACCATTTTGTTAATTTTGTTTTGTTTCTATATTTAGTCAGTTCATTTATTATTTTGAAGCAAACATATAAAATGGCATTTTAAATGTGAGTAGTTGTCTCTTTCAAATATAATTGCATGGTCCCTTGGAACTCTGTACTATGAGAATCTCGAAGGTGAGGTCTGAGCACAGAGAATGCTGAAGGTTTTTTCAGATGTTGGGATTCATTCAGATTAACACATCCAACAGTTGACTGAGAGGACAGCTGAAGAGAGTTGAGAATTCTCCATTATACTGACACTTACTTTGTCAAGACATTAATGAAAATGCAGTAAGTATATCAATGTCTCAAAGAGGAAGAAAATGTGTACATTGGTGACTGTAATAAATAATAGTGCATGCTATACTTCAGAATTACAGAGCAGATTTTAAATGTTTTCACCACAAAAAGTATATGAGGTCATAATTTTGATTGCCAGATTTAATTATTCTGTACTATGTATATAAATGTAAAAATCACATTCTAAGCTGGGCAAAGGGCATGCACCTTTAATTCCAAGAGGCAGAGAAAGGTAGATCTTTGTGAGTTCAAGGCCAGTCTATACAAAGTGAGGTCCAGGACTGCCAGAACTACATAGAGCCCAGTCTCAAATAAACAACAAACAACCCCCCCACAAAACAAAACACAGCCCCCAAATATAAAATATATTCAATTCTTAGCACAGCAAAGAAAGAAAATGTTAAAAAACAAAAACAAAAAAAAAAAGGTAGGTGAAACAATGAATGGAAGACTCTTACTTGGATTCAGGAAGTGGATGATTAAATTCTTCCACAGCAAGATTGCTTTCTTCAAAACTGGGAATGTCAACTGCTTTTAATGAAGATGCACTACCTGGTGGACTTGTCACTTCGTTATTAATATCAACAGAAAAATTCATGTCTTCACTGGAAATCTTGGTGTCATCTTGCTTTTGCTGTGGGTCAGGCTCTTGGTCATTACCCGCTGCATTCCAAAACAAGCTAGCACCTAGAGGTTAAATGAATTCAGATACTAAAACAAAGAGTCAACTAGAGAAAGGACAAGTGTAAAAGCTTGTAAAGACCATCTACATGGTCTTAACAAAATTACACTGTTTCAAATGACCTTAAGAAAATGTCACAAAGAGAAATAGATGAAAGAGAGAAAACCAGTGGCAAGGAAAGGGGACATCCTGTGTCCTGCTTGCTCAAGAGCAGTCTCTGCTCCTCCAATTAAGGTACAGTGGCATGCCTGTAATTCAGCACTCAAGAAGCTGAGGATATGTATTGAGTTTAAGGCCAATCTGGGTTACATCAGTGGGAGTCTGTCTCAAAATAAATTGGAAATACCCCAGGAGAAAAATATACATGAAAAAAAAATCAAAGATCTGTAAATTCATAGGTTCTCTGGTTTTGATCCTTAAGTAGAGTGTTCTAGGAAACTGTCCACAAGGCACACACACTATCAGGTGGGTATTTAAAAATTCAAGTGCTCTGGGGATAAGGAGATAGCTCAGTGTGCGAACTGCTTGCACAAGGACCTGAATTTGGGTCCCTAGCACCTATTTAAATGCCACCCGCTGGCCAGCAGCCTAGCTGAAACAGCAAGTTCCAGGTTTAAGAAAGACTCTGTCTCAAAAAATAAAGCAGAGATGCAAATGAGAAGGCAGACTGATATCAACTTCTGGCATCTATTCATACCTACAAGGTTCAGCACACCTGAACACACATGTGCACACATGCATATAAAACACATACACATTTAAAAAAAAACAACAAAAATCCAGTGCTTCTCTAATGTCATGAGCCATTTGTACATGCTTTCAGAGCCAATCTACATCCTATTTATTTATACTTTCTGTTACATAAACTCACTTTATTTTTACCTAGCTTCACCACTTCTGTGAAGTCACCAGTTTGATAGGCTAGTCTGACCTTTTCCATTACACATAAGAAAAATTAATTGGGCTGGAAAGAAGTCTCACTGGTTAAGAGCAATTGTTCTTGCAGAAGACCTGGGATTGGCTGCCAACACTCATATGGTTATTCACAACCATCCTTAACTCCAGTTCCACAGGATCTAACGACCTCTTCTGACCTCTGCTAGCATCAAACATACAGCTGGTGGACATACATACATATACGCAGGTAAAAAACTCATACACATAAAGCTAGAAGAAAAACAGATTTACAAAAACAAGACACTCATCTGTATACTACCTCAAATAATCTCTTGTACCACAACCCATGTATATTTTCCACCCTGGGCAACACTGTTAACGTAATGGTTTGAAGAAGCAAAGAATATAAGTTGAAATGGTTTTTTCTTCCTTTCCTTTTATTTTTTATTTATTTATTTATTTTTTTTTTGGTGTTTTTCGAGACAGGGTTTCTCTGTGCAGTTTTGGCGCCTGTCCTGGATCTCGTTCTGTAGACCAGGCTGGCCTTGAACTTATAGAGATTCACTTGCTTTTGCCTCCCGAGTGCTGGGATTAAAGGCGTGCACCTGCACCACCACCACCACCACCACCACCACCCAGCTTTTTATTTGTTTTTGAGACAAGGTATAGAGCCCAACTTGGCCGCAAACTCAAGACGCTCCAGAGCACTGGGACTACAGACATGCACCACATGAAAAAATTTTGTTTTGAGTGATTTTATGATAATAAATCAATAACATCAAGGTTTAACTTTGCATTCATATTTTTTTAGGAAAAAAAAGAATTTAAAAAGTTGTAATAGGTCCTGCCTACTCTATACCTTTAGAGAAAGTTAAGTATATATAAAATAAATATGCTTCTAAAAGTTTCTTAGTTCAAATGACTATTAATAATTTGCTTTGGAACTTGGCAGTGGTGGTGCATGCCTTTAATCCCAGCACTCGAGAGGCAGAAGCAGGCAGCTCTCTGTGAGTTCGAGGCCAAAGTGGTCTACTGAGTGTTCCAGGATAGCTAGGGATACACAAAACCAAAACCAAACCAACCAACCAATCAACCAAACACAACTACAATATAGTAAATACAGAATTTTATAAGACAGAAAACCACTATACTTCCCCTCACTTTGTGTGTGTTCTGTATGAGTGTGTACATGTGTGTATGCTGGTGTGAACACACACGTACATACACATATGGATAGCAGAGGTCACTGTCAGGTGTCTTTCTCTACCACTCTCCACCCTATATTTTGAGAACTGAACCCACAGCTCACTGGCTGGGCAAGACGTGATAGCCAGACTGTCTCATTCTTCCCAGGATTATATATAGATGCTCATTACTGCACCTGGCTTTTCACATGGGTGCTGCAGATCTGAACTTGGATCCTTAAGTTGTGTGGCAGGCACTGTACTAAACCATCTCCTCATCCCCTCCTCCATTCCTTTCTTTTAAAAGGCAAACATGAGAAGCATTAAAAACTAATTTCTTACAGTTGAAATCAAGTTACCTGTGCTCACTGCAATGCTTACACTTTTTCTCATGTGCAAGCCGGGCGAAGGCTGGACTTCCATGGAAACCAGCTCCACTTGTCTTGCTGTTTTCCCAGTGTCTTCCACAGTGCTTGTCTTAGGGGAGCCAGGATTTAGAGACTGTGCTTCCAATAAGCGCTGAATCTGTATCAATTAAAAACATGCATTAAGCAGACAAAGGCAATCAACAAGACTGGTAGCAGAGTTTAGTAACAAATTACAAATACTCCAGTTATTAGAGATGACTTTTAACTTGTGTTTTCTCACAATATAATTAAATCATACCATGAGACTTAGTGCAGACAGCCGTTACCCTTAGTTACTAAGACCCACTTTCATTAAGTATAAATTTAAAAGTGAAGCATACAGGTGGTTAGATTAGGATCCATAAATTGACACTTATGCAGAAAAGTCTGAATGGCTTCAAATCATACTTTTTATTCAAATACTTCAAATCAATGCATTTTATTCCTACTTCACTTGTAAGTCAAATACCAATGGAGATGGAGGTACACCCTGAGCTTCATTTACCAAATATTGAACATTTTACACAAGATTCTTTTTATAAAGGTTAGTCAAAACTGCTCGTGTTTGGCCACATTGAAATAAAATCCTAACAAACAACAGCTAACACTGTCTGGTTCTTTCTTGTCTGCGAGACACTTGTACCACAGTTATTTATTTTAGGTGTATGAGTGTGCTGTCTGCATATATGTCTGAACACCTACATGCCTGATGTCCATGGAGGCCAGAAGAGAGCACTGGATTCCCTGCGGCTTGAGTTACAAGCAGTTAACACGGCTGTGCGCCACCATGTGGATGCTGGGAACTGAACCTGGGTCCTTTAGGAGAGCAGCCAGTGCTCTTAACCACTGAGCCATCTCTCCAGCCCTATGCCACAGGGTTGTGACAATTCCATGAAGAGGACACTAATAAAATTCATTTTACGGGTTAGAAACTTGAAACATGACAGTTACCTGTTGAGATTGTATGACAAGTAGCAACACTGAGGTCTCAACATTAAGAGCCTTCCCTCCCGCCTTTTCAAACAGAGATGTAATTTATAAACATCAGAATTCACCAGTTCTGAAGTTTATAGTATATTCACAAAATGTGAAACAATAATCACTATTAATTTAAGATCATTTTTTCAAATTATAAAAATCTCAGTATGATTCATTCCATTCCTTACCACTACCCTCTCCTGCCCTTTGTACCCACTAACACACCTAGCTCTCTAGTATGTTGATTCTGGACATTTCATGTAGACAGAACTAACTAAGCCTTGCGTCTAGCTTCTTTCTCTTTACATAAAGCTTTTAAGATTAACTGCAGCATTTATCAATGCTTTTGACTGTTGAATATTCCACTGTGTGGATATGCTCACTGAGTTAATCCATCGAGCAAGCTGATGGACAACCAGGCTGTTTATAATTTGGCCTATTGTGAATGATGATGCTATGGACATTTATACACAGGGTTTTTTGTTTTATTTTGATTTTTGTCCTGTTGTTTTAAGATGGGGTCTTGCTAAGTAGTCCCAGTGACCTAAGCCTCACTCTATTGCTCAGGCTGGCTCCAGCTTGATTCCTCTCTCTCTGCATCTCCTGGCTGTCCCACCACAGCAGTGTATGTACAGGGTTTTAATTTTTCTTGAATATATACTGGAGTGAGGGACATCCCCCTTTATTTGTTGTATTGTTGATTATTTTTGTTTTTTTTTCCCTAAAAAATGGTACTATATGGTAATAATTTTAGGATTCATGCAACAGTACTATTATGATTGACTAGTCTATTTCATTTTAGTGAACTAATATAATTTCAATAAGGTTGCTTTTCCATGGCTACACAACCTATATTGGCTGGAAACTGAATTATAATCTAAGGAATCTGTCTGTTCAATTCATTTGCCCATTCCATTAAGTATCATACCAAAAACTACTGTGAATACTAGAGGAGGAGCAACCTTGGGGACCCTTTTGTAAACTGGGAAAGTGCTCCACCTCTGAGCTACAGCTCTATCTACCCAAGGCTGGGTATCTCTGAACTTTTTAGATAAACATTTCCTTTGACTTCACAATTTACTTCTGCCAAGCCCCAGGACCTGAGTCTGGTCTCCGGGACCCATATGGTGAAAGGAGAGAACTGGATCCTGTAAACTCTTGACTTCCACATGCATACCATGGTTAACATGAACACGAACACACACACACACACACACACACACACACACACACACACACACACAAAACGTAATAAAAAATTTTTAAGTTTACTTCTAGAGATCTATGGCACATTGATATTAGCATATATGCAGCTGAAAATGTGAATAAAAGATGCAAGTCAGTGGGCTGGAAAGACAGTTCAGCTGCTAAAGTATTACAACTGAAAGATGCAAAAATGTAAAAAAAATACATAAAATTAAATGCACTGAAACAAAACAAAACAAAACAAAATTAAAAAAAACCCTACAAGTACAGGGACGTCCACTGATTGCAATAGAAGAAAGTTCAAAGTATTGACAGAACAGAACAAAACAATTAATTAGAAAGCTCATGTGTACATACTCTTAGAAAATGACCCAAAGCCGGCCGGTGGTGGTGCATGCCTTCAATCCCAGTACTCGGGAGGCAGAGGCAGGAAGATTTCTGTGAGTTCCAGGCCAGCCTGGGCTACAGAGTGAGTTCCAGGACAGGCTCCAAAGCTACACAGAGAAACTCTGTCTTGAAAAAAAAACAACAACAACAACGCCTGTGCGCCTGTCATGGGAGCATCGGGGAGGTGGGGACACCGGGGAGGTGGGGACAGGTTGATCCCTCAGGCTCACTGAGCAGACTAAGTCCCAGGTCCCACTGAGAGACTGTCTCCAAAACATTTTTAAACACACAAAGAACCACTGGGTTGTACACTTTAAACAGGTAAATTGCGTTATATGTGAATTACGCATCAATAACATCAAAATATACCTATTTGCCATCTCATTATCCTGAGATCTCTCAAATCCTCTATCTGGAACTACTATCAGTAGTTCCATGTTTCTTTTGTATGTTTCCTGTTCTTTCAATGCATATGTAGATATCTGTATATTTAATCCACTCAAATATGTATTACTCTGAAATTGCTATCATCTACAAAATATTTCTTGTTCTTCTTGGTCAATAATAAGAATAATAGTAATAATTAATAATAATGATAAACACAAGGTGAACAACTCCTGAGGAACAACATGTAAGGCTGACCCTAGGCCCCCAGATGCACGCACACACATGTGCACCCATGCCTAGAGTTCCTTAAAAAAGGAAAAAAATTATGAGGAAAATATAGTGTTTACAGAAAAAAATTTCTATGTCATATTTTATGTAATGCTAATCTAGATGAGAACTCACAGTCTATAAATACACATTATAAGTAGCTAATATTTTTAAATAGCTTAACAAATCTCTTTAGGTTGATTAGCCTTTTCTCAAACAAGACAGAAAATAAATGATAATTCTTTTCAATGTAAATAGTTTATTACTTAACTATATTAACATTTTTGGTTTAAGTATTTAATGATTTATTAAAATCCAAATTTATGTAAATCTCAAAGAACGGACCTCTATTTAAAAAATGGAAAAGCTGGGGCTGGAGAGATGGCTCCCAGCACCTGCACCAGGTGGCACACAACCACCTCTAACTCTAGTTCCAGGGGACATAGTGCCCTCTGCCGCCTCTGGCACAGGCATGCAGATGGTGCACATAAACTCATGCAGGTACACACATACACTTACAAAGTCACTTAAAAATGAAATGAAGGCCGGGCGGTGGTGGCGCACGCCTTTAATCCCAGCACTCGGGAGGCAGAGCCAGGCGGATCTCTGTGAGTTCGAGGCCAGCCTGGACTACAGAGTGAGTTCCAGGAAAGGCGCAACACTACACAGAGAAACCCTGTCTCGAAAAACCAAAAAAAAAAAAAAAAAAAAAAATGAAATGAAGCAGAATTTTCTCAGGTGTTCCTACCCAAAGAATTTAAAGCAGAATTTGAAAATCTTTGTCTTTTTTGGTAAAATGCAATTTTATTAAAGATTTTAAAATGTTATTTATTTTTACTTTAACCACTGAACCATCTCTCCATCCACCCTCCTTTTTTAAAAGATAGGGTATTATAGAGCCTGGGATGGCCTCAAAAAAAACTTTAAAACAAAGATTTTTCTAAATAACACATTACACAGAGTAGTCACCTATTTGTATAGTTATAGGACAAGAAAAACATGAGCCCACATTGCAAGTTATTTTCACTAGCATTGGTCGCAAAGAGAACAACGGGTTTGGTTTATGCATGTGGAAAAAGGATGTTGATGAAATGAGGGGAAAGGCAAACCCAGACTAAACTTTGAATGAGGCTATATTAAAAGATTAAGAACCCTGCAATAAAAGTCCTGAAGAAAGGTAACACTGCGGAATAAAATGAGTGGAACGAGACTTACACAGACACAGAGACAGCTAAATATGGTGATGCACATCTGTAATTCCAGTCTAGGCCCCATGAGACCATGTCTCAAAAACCAACACAAATAAAAACAAGCAGATACAGAGGTTCTTAACTGGTCTCTTATGTAGTAACTGGTCTCAAATACAGTAGCAATAAAGACTCACTGGCTAAAGTGAGTATACATAAAGACTGACAAACTAGAGACATGCCAGCCTTTGTATTCAGCTGTATAAAAAGGCTTATAGACGCCGGGCGGTGGTGGCGCACGCCTTTAATCCCAGCACTCGGGAGGCAGAGCCAGGCGGATCTCTGTGAGTTCGAGGCCAGCCTGGACTACCAAGTGAGTTCCAGGAAAGGCGCAAAGCTACACAGAGAAACCCTGTCTCGAAAAACCAAAAAAAAAAAAAAAAAAAAAACCAAAAAAAAAAAAAAAAAAAAAGGCTTATAGACAATGGAAAGAAAATGCAGTTTTGTTATAGGTTAGGAGCCACAGAGAGAAGGCTTGCTCTCTTGTCCTAGCCCTACTAACCAGCAAAATGGAGCAGGGTTAAATTATTCTCTCTGATCCTCACTTTATCTGTAAAACAAGAGGGACTAGAATTCAGCTTCTAAGGCCTCTCTGGTTCTAGAATTCTATAGTGCTATAAAGCACAATCACTGTAGAGTCGCCAGATATTAAGGAAATATATTAAGAATTTAAGAGTATCAAGAAAGTTTCACACAAACCTGTGCCTGAAGTAGTCTCAGCTGCCTGTCCTGCTCTGTGACAAAGCGATATGCATCAGGAGACAGTCCCATCATGCCATTGTCTGGCACCTTGCTGGGTGTGTGCATGCACATGGCACAAGTCTGTGGTACACATGAGTCCATATGTGAAGGTCCTGCTATAGGGGACGGCTCTGCATTGTTGTGGGGAGAATAGCCAGCCATGCCTCCCTGAGGTTTCATGGCCACAGGGCTACTCGAAGAGTAGATGGCATTATGACACAGAGATGGACATCCACTTGAATGAAATAATGCATGTTTTGGAAGGGCTTCATTTCGGAGGTCTTGAATGGACCCTGCTGTATTTCCCTGCCAAGAATTTATTGTATTATACTGAATATGGCCATGATGTTGACAACAGTTGCAGATATTTGTGGGATAGTAAGATGGTAGCGAAGGAGTAGGTACTTGAAGCTCCATTGGTCTTGCTGAATTATGAGGTGAAAAAACAAAATTGTGTGGGTGGGCTTGTGGAGCAAGTGAGGGCTGCCTAGAATTCATTGTGGAAGGTCTCATAGGACAGTCTTCTTTCTGCATGCTCCCAGCAGAAACTGCTTGAAGTTTCTCAGATACAGCAGGAGAAGGTGCATTAAGAAATGGTTTAGCATTAGTGTTCCTGAAATGGGGCCTTTCTTTCTTACAGGTAGGTGACTGCTTCCCTCTGCATTGTCTCAGAGCGGAGTCCTGGCTTAACTGATTAGGTGTTCCCTTCAGGGACGGCTCCCCAGCGTCAGCCTCTGAGCTGTGTTTGTCATCACAAAGCTCAGGCTGCAGCGGCTTCATCAACAAAGGATTCTCCACAGTCATCATTTCCAACGGGTCAGACTGATGACTTGAGTCTGTGAAGTTGCTGTCTAACACAAGCGAAAGTTCAGGGACGGACGGCTGGATCTGAGAAATCTACAAATGGAAGCACAGAGGAAATTCTTAGGAAACTTGCTTGCTCTATTTTCCTTAGACAAGTATTTCCCAAGTAATGTCCAGTTACATATTAAGATTTGGGCCGGGCGGTGGTGGCGCACGCCTTTAATCCCAGCACTCGGGAGGCAGAGCCAGGTGGATCTCTGTGAGTTCGAGGCCAGCCTGAGCTACCAAGTGAGTTCCAGAGAGGCGCAAAGCTACACAGAGAAACCCTGTCTCGAAAAACCAAAAAAATAAAAAAAAAATAAAAAAAAAAATAAAAAAAAAAAAGATTTGTCCATTATTTAGACTATCAACAAATATTTTCTGGGTCCATAGCAGGCAGCAGAAATATCATTGTGAGCACAGTAAATGAGGTTGTTGCCCTCAAATATAGGTAATTATCCCCCAACTTATTTAGTTTTTTGAGAGTAGGTGTGGTAGTTTGAGGGTATTTGGCCCCCAAAGTCTCATAGGGAGTGGCACTATTAGGAGGTGTGACTTTGTTGGAGTGGGTATGGCCTTGTTGGAGGAAGTGTTTCACTGTGGAGGCCAGATCTGAGGTCTCCTATGCTCAGGATACCACCCAGTATCAGTCAACTTCCTGTTCCCTGAAAGCCAAGACACAGCCAGCCCAAAGTCAGCCTGCATGCCGCCATGCTCCCTGCCATGATGATAATGGACTGAACCTCTGAAACTTATAAGTGAGCCGCCCCAATTAAATGTTTTCCTTTTAAGAGCTGCCATAGTCATGGTATCTCTTCACAGCAATAAAAACCCTGATTAAGACACTAGGTTTCTCTACATAGCCTTGGCTGTCCTCAAACTCACTGTGTAGACCAGTCTGGCCTCTAACTCAGAGATCCGCCTGCCTTTGCCTCCCGCTGGAATTAAAGGTGTGTAGCTACCCCCCACTACTCCACCCCAGGATCCCAGATTTATTTAAAATGGAAGTCCTTTTATTATGACATGATTAACATTGTCTAGATTACAGAACAAAAAAATGGGAAAGTGTATTATACTATAGTTTCTTACCCTCACTGCCAAAAAAATTTACCAGGTAGGATGCTTCAACAATTGCAACTGCCCATGTTAATGTTCCTCTAAGAAATAACACTCTGCCAGGTGGTAGTGGCATATGCCTGTAATCCCAGCACTTGGGAGTTAGAAGCCAGCCTAGTCTACAGAGTGAGTTCCAGGATAGCCAAGGCTACACAGAGAAACCCTATCTTGAAAAACCAAACCAAAAAAAAAACCAAAAAACAAACAACAACAACAACAACAAAAAACCCACTTCAATAAACACTTCAAAATATTTTTCCACTAATGTCACCCAGCTATTTCTTTTACTTATATTAAATAAAAGAGATGGCGGGCGGTGGTGGCACACGCCTTTAATCCCAGCACTCGGGAGGCAGAGCCAGGCAGATTTCTGTGAGTTCAAGGCCAGCCTGGTCTCCAAAGCGAGTTCCAGGAAAGGCGCAAAGCTACACAGAGAAACCCTGCCTCGAAAAACCAAAAAAAAAAAAAATAAAAAAAATAAAAATAAAATAAAAGAGATGGGAATGAACATAAAATCCATTGTACTATACTACACTCTATAGTATTGTATAATATAGTTCCAGGGGATCTGACATAATACAGGCAAAATATCAGTGTACATTAAATAAATAAATCTTAGAAAAAGAGAGAGAGAGAGAGAAAGATGCTCGGGAAATTTAAAATACCCAACACAAACAGACTTTTCAAGGGAAAGTTGCCAACCATACTAATTTTTAAAAGTCTTCCGTTGGTTTTCCTTTCAATTAAGTCCAATTAAGGTAAACATTTCTCAAATTATTTACTAGTTGGTAGCAATTTTTAAAAAAGCATGACAAGCAAAGGTCATTGGCAACTAACCTCTAATGCAAGCAGGATGTTTTCTGAGTACAGTACCAAAACTAATGTCAGGCGCGGGTGACAGAACGCTGAGTCCATGTGAGTGCTGGAACCACCAAATTCTGAAGCCAAAGCCCCAGGACTGGAGTCCCACAACTGTTTACTAGTTGTGTGATCGCAAACAGCTAAGCAACTGAAACCTTGGTTTCCTTATACCTCTGTATACATTCCTACCTATATGTGAACTACGCATATACTGTTACTTCATTATATGCACCTGTGAGATATATACATATATTCCTACATAGAGATATAATCTTATAATAGCTAGAATGACTTATCCAAGCATGAGGTGGTGCTTTACTATATAAGATTTCTAGCTGAAGGTGAGTTCATTTTTTAGAGCACTACCTTCTCACTCACTGGGTGAGGACTGGGCATCGGTCTTGGAGAAAAATCTTCATCTTCAAAGTCAGCGTCATGTTTATTTATTGGTGTTTTCCCAGGAGATACTTTTTGGGGAGATCTAAAGAGTAGAAGAAGAGACAAGAAAAACCTTCAGTAAACCAGGGTTTTTTCCTATTTGAAATGTGCTGATGTCATTTAGTAAATACTGAAACATATAATTTAGTACCTGACAGCTACAGATGATTTTCTTAGGTCAGTTTAGTTTACCAGGAAAGGTGGTCTATTCAGGTTTAGTTAAGTAACTGCCCCATTTACCCAATCACTCAAAGTTTAACCCTACTTTATGAAATGCTACAGTCCATCAATAGTCACTGAACACCTTCTGGTTGACCACACTGACCAATGCAGAAAGAAAGCTTAGCACTTATGGGAAATGTGTTATAGTGTGACAGATACGCACTCTGCAATGGTTAAACTCTGAAATGTGTTCCATAGGCTCAGGTTTTGAAAACTCAAAACCTGACCCCAGCTTGTAGCAGTCTTTTGAAGGTCATGGAACCTTCAGGAGGTAGGGCCTGGCTGTTGGAAGTAGGTCAGTTAGAGCGGATCTTTAAATGTTACATTTGCTCCTGACTCCATCCTGCTGTATTCGTCCTGGCTCCCACATGTGAAGAGGCTACCGCCACTCAAGTCCCATCACTGCTGGGTGGAACAGCTTCTGTCACCATGCCTTCCCACCAAGAACTGCAATCATTCTGAAACAGTGAGCCATGCTAGCCTTTTCCTCCTTAGGATGTTCTGTCGGCTATTTTATCTGTTATAGCAATAACAGATGTAAAACTAAGACACATTCCAACAATACTCAACACTAAATACTAAATACCTGTATACTAAAAATAAACCTTGGCCGGGCGGTGGTGGCGCACGCCTTTAATCCCAGCACTCGGGAGGCAGAGCCAGGCGGATCTCTGTGAGTTCGAGGCCAGCCTGGGCTACCAAGTGAGTTCCAGGAAAAGGCGCAAAGCTACACAGAGAAACCCTGTCTCGAAAAACCAAAAAAAAAAAAAATAAATAAACCTTAAAAAAATATATCTGTGGTTGGTATGTAAAAATGAATAAAAACTTCTTAATAATAAAAAAATATAGTGACAATTAAAAAAATACTTAAAAATGGGCTGGAGAGATGGCTCAGAGGTTAAGAGCACTGACTGCTCTTCCAGAGGTCCTGAGTTCAATTCCCAGCAACCACATGATGGCTCACAACCATCTGTAATGATATCTGGTGCCCTCTTCTGGCCTGCAGACAGAACATTGTATACTAAATAAATAAATCTTTAAAAAAAAAAAAAAAAAAAAACTTAAAAAAATAACTTACATCAACTTGTCAAAGATTAGCTATAAATGGACACATCTCAGCCAACAGCACCACAAACAGATGAGAATTATGCTGCCTTTTATTACCAGTAATGATACACCATCAATCTCCTCTACATAAAATCTCAGAGGAAAGGAGATAAAAAGATGGTGAATTAACCGTAATCCTGAACAGAATAAAAGAACAAGTAGAGGCTTAAGGTAGACAAGTCAGTTCAATTATGGAGGAAAAATGGTACATAGCTTTGCACACTTGAGTTACTCTGTGGAATACTGGCTATTACTACATTTCTTTTCTCTCTCTCTCTCTCTCTCTCTCTCTTTTTGGTTTTTTGAGACAGGGTTTTACTGTGTAGCCCTGGCTGTCCTGGAACTCACTCTGTAGACCAGGATGGCCTCAGACTCAGAGATCTGCCTGCCTAAATCTGATGTCCTCTGACCTCTGAAGGCACTGCATGCACATGGTGCACATAAATACATGCACACAAAACACTCATACACATACAATAAATAAATCTTTTAAATTAAAAAAAAGTTAAAAAAAAAAAAAAGCTTAGGGATGTAGCTCAATAGTGGACCACTTGCCTAGCATCTAAGAGGCCCAGGGTTTGATCTCTGGCACTGCATCATCATCATCACCACCACCATCATCATCATCATCATCATCATCATCATCATCAAAACCAAAACCAAAACTTATTGTAGCAATATTAACAACAGTCAAGATATGAAGCAACCTAAATGTCTATCAACAGAAGAATGAATAAAGAAAATGAGTTTACTCAGCCACAAAGAGTGGGGTAATGAAATTTTCAGGAAAATGGATAGAACAGAGGATAATTTAACTGAAATAAACCAGATTCAAAATGATTAATGCTATATATGTTCTCTGATATGTGTGTGTGTGCCTGAAAACCAAGTAGGAACTATTTAAGGGCAAGAGAGAAGGGAGGAAGAAAGTGAAGTGTAAATATGAGCAAAGCACACTATGTATTTGTGAAAATACCATAGCAAATCTCATTATTTTGTATTCCTTCTAAACAAATGAATATAAAACCCGAAAAACAGACAAGACAGCGTTAGGATGATTTAAAAATAAAAATAATCTAACTAAAGAGTCAATGGGCAAACTTAAGATTTCAACAAACAAACAACCCCAGCATTCAAAGGCAGCTTTGAACTGAGTTTATCAAATAAGTTTACCAAAAATAATTGGAGGTCTTTAAAGAAAGCTATGCTTCTTTAATTTGGGGTGGGAGGGATGCATGCCTCCACATGTAGAGGTCAGAGGAACAACTCTGGGGTCGCTTCTCTCCTTCCACCTACACTTGGGATCCAGGGATCAAACTCAGGTCAACAGCAAGTGACTTTACCCAGTGAGTAAATAATATTTTAATCACTCAATAAAAACTAATAAGGAGTAAAGAAAATATACATGGTAATAAAGATTATCTTTTACCTCTTAACGGAAAGATTCTTGGAAATCTTGCTGAAAAACTCTGCTTCTGCATCTTGACTTTCGGCACTCAGTTCGAAATGGATTAGATTTTTGTCAGAAGGTTCAACGTTCTGAAATGAAGTAGGCTATAGTTTGAGATCTGACTTCCAATACCAAAGAATTCTATTTATCCAAACAGTGGCTCTGGATCATGCCAGAAGGAGCAGTTCTGACTTTTGTAACCTGCTTCTGTAGAATGCCTAGTTCCCTGCTTTGTATGTGAAAATGAAAACCTGACCCTGTATTAAGAAACTCACTCAGTAACCAGGGATTCAGTGAACATAACAATTATGTAAAAACACTTAAAAAAAAAAACATACTCATGAAATGATACAATCCATAAATGGATTCAAAGAAAACAAGTTGAGCTGAGTGAAACCTCACAGTTATGTGGAGCTATTCAGTACTCTTATAATAAAATAATGAATATATATTTTTATTACTTATCTTGAGACCTAGGATAAATAGTAATTAATGAAAAAGTAGTGTTTAAACCAGAAACAATGCAGACACATGTAGTCCTAGGTACTCAAGGAGGCTGAGATAGGAGGATTATTTGAGCCAAGGAGTTTGAAGCCAACCTGGGCAAAAAGAAGAGGGTGTCCTTTACCTTTTATTTCATTTATTTATTTGTTTGTTTGCTTGTTTAGTTAGTTTGTTAGTTGTTTTTTTTTGTTTTGTTTTGTTTTTTTAGATAGGGACCCTCTACATAGTCCTGGCTACCCTAGAACTCACTATGTAGACCAGGCTGGCCTATAACTCATAGAGATCCTTCTGCCTCTGCCAAGTGCTAGGATTAAAGGCATGTGTCACCACACCTGGCTTATCCTTAAAATTTAGTTTATATATGACAGTTTCAAAGACCTGCTTTCTCTGTAATGACCACCTAGATGCATCATTTATTTTTAGAAACAAGGTCTTAAAATGCAGGCCTGGCTCTTCTGGAACTCACTATGTAGACCAGGCTAGCTGCTGAACTCACAGATAACCACCTGCCTCTGTCTACTGAGTACTGGGATCAAAAGCCTGTGCCACTAGGCTTGGCTCCTAGATGCATTTTTATGTACTTCGTTGGATCTTCTGAGATTGGAGTTACAGATGGTTGTGAGTCACCGTGGGGATGCTGGGAACTGAACACAGGTCCTCTGGAAAAGCAGCCAGTGTTCTTAACCACTAAGTCATGTTTCCAGCTCCCATGAAAAATCTTTTATATAATATTAATTATATCCACATATTTTAAAAATAAGTGGTAACAAGGAAAACATTAACAAAATTAATCCTCAACACTACAGAATAATACAATGTATAAGCTACTGACAAAATGACTAGAAAAACAGGAAATGATGGTTAATCTTCACTATCAACTTGACTAGACTTACATTCACCTACATGGTCAAGGCATGTCTACATATTATTGGTGAAGGTGTTTTGGGAGAGGGCTAACTGATGAAGACACACCCAGAATGTGGATGGTACCATCCATGGGGTGAACCCTGACTGAAGCAAGGGTGTAAAAAAGATACAGTGGAGTGTCTGTATCCTGCGGCCCTGTTTCCAGGTTAGAAGAGGAGCTCTCTTCTCCCATAGTCCTACCTCCAGGATGGTCTGCTCTAGCACATGAGGACAACCTACCGTGGCCCGAACTCTGAAACTGCCAGCCCTAAGAAATCTCTCATTCCCTGTTTATCTCAGACACTTTGGTCAGAGTGATGAGCAAAATAACACACACACAGGCAAGTCTAAGCACTTACATTGAAAAGATGTAAAGTCTCCTTGTTGGTTAGTAACTGAAACTGAAGGCCAGGCGTCTTACTGTCACATGGAAGGCACTCATAAAATTCAGGTTCCTTATGCGTCAATGAATAAAGAACTACGATGAAATTTCCAGATTCTGAAAAAACCCTGAACAAAAAAATGGCATTGAATTAAAACTTAGTGCTAATAAGATTATATGGCACTGGGCGGGGGTGGTGCACACCTTTAATCCCAGCAGATCTCTGTGAGTTCAAGGCCAGCCTGGTCTACAGGGCAAGTTCCAGGACAGACTTCAAAGCTACACAGAGAAACTCTGCCTTGAAAACAACAACAACAACAACAACAACAACAACAACAACAACAAAAATTATATGGAAAGATCTTCCAGGTAAGTTTCTCAATCTAGTCAACAGACTGTTTAAAGTATGCATGTTTACTTTGTTATTTTTTAAAAAATTTGTTTATTTCTACTTTTAAAATAATTTATTTAATTTTATGTGCATTGGTATGAAGGTGTCAGATCCTCTAGAACTGGAGTTGTGAGACAGACAGTTGTGAGCTGCCATGTGGGTGCTGGAAATTGAAACCAGGTCCTCTGGAAGAACAGCCAGTGCTCTTAACTGCTAAGCCATCTCTCCAGTCCCCAAAGATTTATTTTTGTTTTATGTGAGTAAGTGTTTGTGTGCATGTATGTATCTGCACAATGTGCATGTCTGGTGCCCTTGGAGGCACAGAGCCAGTATGTGAGTCCTGGGAATCAAACCCGGGTCCTCTGCAAGTGCACTCAGTGCTCTTAACCCTGAGCCATCTTCCCAAAGTTCTTAACTTTCAATTAAGAAATATATTCTATAATAAATATATAAACACTCCTTATAAAGCATCAAAACAGGAATGTATAAAATGGAAAATGAAAGCTTCCATTTCAAAAATGAATATCTATACATATACAGATACACACACACACACACACACACACACACACACACACACACACAGAGAATATGCACACAATGGTATACACCTGTAGCTAAGTGGAAGCGTGAAAAAGGATCATTTGAGTCCCGGAGTTCAACACCCACCTGAGCTTTCACTGAACATTTACTGTCTATAGAAACTTAAAACAAGGTGAGTAATTGATAGCAGGGTCATGGTGGTGCACACCTTTAATCCTAGCACTAGAGAGGCAGAGGCAGGTAGATCTTGAGGCCAGCCTGGTCTACAGAGTTAGTCCAAGTTAGCCAGGACTACACAGAGAAACCCTGTCTTGAAAACCTGGAGGGGAAAAAAAAAAAAGACGAGTAATTGATAATAAAGCTTAACTGTACTAAACTACAGAAATGAACAACAATGAATATTCAGCACCCTGCGACTAAAGGGATAGTTTGGTAGTTGAACAGCCCTTCCTCCTCTTCCAGAAGACCAGGTTCAATTCCCAGCACCCACATGGTGCCTCACAACCATCTGTAACTCCAGTCCCATGGGACAGCATGTCCTCTTCTAGCCTCCATGAATAGTGGGAATGCACGTGATGTATAGACATACATGTAGATCAAACACCCATACACATAAAATTAGTAATAATACAAATTTTAAAAAGAAAAAAACACTTAGCACCCTTCCTCTCTTTTTGTTTGTTTGTCTGTGACAAGAACTCACATAATGTAGGCTGGCTTGGAACTCGCTCTGTAGCCCAGGCTGGCCTCAACAAACTGGTCCTCCTGCCTTAGCCTTCCAGTGCTAGGATTATAGGTAAGGTAGGCCTTATTATGTCTGGCTTGTTCACTTGGAAAGGTGAATAAAATATAAAGAGTATAACTATAAAAGCATCTAAAAAAAATTACAGGGATTCTTCTATTTTAGTAATACTCCCAGAGTGGGAAAAGCCTAAGCAAGAAAGAAAAATGATAAATTTGACTTAAAATAAAATATCTTGGGGTTGGGGCTAGAAAGATGGCTCAGCCATTAAGAGCACCTGCTGTTCTTCTAGAGGACCTGAGCTTGATTCCCAGCACCCACTTGTTATAAGCACCTGTAACTCCAGTTCTGCTATGGGATGTCTTTCTGTATGCTGTGAATGTGTGTTGCTCTGATTGGTTAATAAATAAAGCCATTTGCCTATGGCAGGGCAGGATGGAGCCGGACAGAAAAATCCAAGGGAGATAATAAAGGAGAAAGGAGAGGAGACGGAGAGGAGGAGGAGACGCCATCCCGCTGTCAGGGAGCAGCATGTAATGACTCACAGGTGAAGCCACAGAGCACGAGGGGACATATAGATTAATAGAAATGGGCTGAGTTTAGTTATAAGAGCTAGCTAGCAAGAAAATTGAGCCATAGGCCATGGCCATGCAATTCATAATTGATATAAGCCTCCATGTGTTTATTTGGGACTGAGCAGCTGCAGGACTGGGTGGAACACAGGAAAACTTCCAGCTACACAGTTCTGGGGCTTTCTTCTGGCCTCTCCGGGCACCAAGTATGCAAATAGTACACAGACATACCTGCAGGCAAAACACACTTAGAACAAAATAAACAACACAACACAACAAAATAAAATAATTTTTTTTTTAAAAGCTTGGGGTGTAGGTCAGAGACATACAAAGCTTTGACTTGGAGACCCAGCACCATCAGGAAATAGAATACAGTCTAGGAAAAATATTGTAACTAAAATTAAATGAAGTAACAATCCCAGTGAAGAAAGTTTTGTTCTAAGTATGTATTATATGGGCAAAGAGAAATAGGGAAAGAGAAAAAGGAGGGAAGTGCATGGCCTTACAAATTAATATGAGAAAGATGCACAATCCAAGAGAAAATAGCCAAAGACAGCACCCAGAAGAGGTCATAGATGCTGCAAAAGACCATGCTGCTTCTATTAGATTAGCAAAGATTATCAAAGGCATTTGTAACCCAAAACAGCAGCTCATGCCTATAGTTCTAACACTCAGAGGCTAGGGCAGCAAGATTGCCCCTGAGTTCAAATTCAATCTGGGCTACACAGTGAGTTCAAGGCCATTTTGGCTAGAGATTAAGACCTTGTCTCAAAAGACTGTAGAGAAAGCAAACAAAGGCTTTCCACTCACCTGTTTTGAGCTTATATCCTTCTTCTCTGCCTTTCTGTCTAGCCACACTAGCATCCTTACTGTGTGATCTTTCACTCAGAGCCTATGCCTACCCATGATAGCTACACAGCTTACCTTCTTAAGGATTCTTTTTCTTTTAAAGATCTATTTATTGATTATGTATACAGTGTTCTGTCTGCATGTTTGCCTGTATACCAGAAGAAGAAATCAGATCTTATTATAGATGGTTGTGAGCCACCATGTGGTTGCTGGGAATTGAACTCAGGACCTCTGGAAGAACAGTTAATGCTCTTAACCTCTGAGCCATCTCTCCAGTCCAAGGTTTATTTTTCTTAAAGTATGCATTTATTAAGTATTGTAAGATATTAAAACAGTATATGTATTATACAATTCACTATATTATAAACCAATACAATATAAACAGGGAAACAATCAAACTAAAATACTATAGAGTGAAATATCACTTGCCTTTCCTGAATAGAAGAACTGAACACGTATCTCAAGCAGCAAGCCCATACCTGAGGGCTATAGATATGTATAATTCCAGAGAGCCAACTAAAAGAAGAAGACAGAAAGTATATAATAATCAGCCAAGTATGGTGGCACATCTGTGGTCCCAACACCTGGAAGCTGAGACAAATTCTAGGGTAGCATGGGCTATAATAGGGAGATTTTACCTCAAAATAAAAACAAAAATAAAAGGAAAACCCCTACAGTTAATTAGAAATCACATTGATAATTCAGAGGCAGACTACATCAATATCTACGTTTATATAAATATATCACATCTACAGACAGAAAGATAAGTGCATGCCCTTTGTTCTCTTTCACTTGGATGTAGGAGAGAAAAATGGTTTGTGGAGATAAAAGTAGGATATCCAAATAAATTAGCCTGGACTGGAAATGAGCTGAATTAGAGGAAACTAAAGCTTGTGGCTTAAAACTAGAATTGTGAAAAGAATCAAATGCTATAATATATACATATAGGTAGCCCAAAATATAGAGATACTTTATAAAAAACAAACAAATGCCACCATCATTTTTTTCTTTCTTTCTTTCTTTTTTAAAGACAGGATTTCTCTGTGTAGCCTTGGCTGTCCTGGAACTCTATAGACTAGGCTGGCCTTGAATTCACAGAGATTCGCCTGCCTCTGCCTCCCAAGTGCTGGGATTAAAGGTTTGCCGCTGCCGCCGCCGCCGCCGCCGCCGCCACCACCACCACCACCCAGCCACAATTACTTCTTTTTCACTGTGTTTATTTTTTATAGTGCCCATTTCACAGGTAAGTCATATATTTCATTATTGTCTATTTTTTCTACTTGTAAATATCATAGCACTTCAGTTTGAGTATAAATTCCTTGAGAAGGGATTTTAAGCCCTAACACAGAACTAAACATGCTATACATATAGAAAGCATGTGATAGATAGAAATATTGAGTTTCTGAATCATCTTCTCAATGTCACTAACCACTAACTATAAAGAAAAAACCATTAACACTAAAGGGAACGTCTGTACAAGTGCATGTCAAGAGATTTTAATTCTATTATGTTGAGCCCTAGATTCTAGACACCATAAAGACAAAGGTAATGAGAGGGCTGGAGACCTTCAACTTCAGCTAGGATTCAGAAATCGTATTTTAGCTGACTGTTCTAATAGTAAAACACAGAAGCTTAAGAATCACCAGCTTTTGTGGCTTTATAAAATGAGCTAAGCCAGGCATGGTGGCACACTGCTTTAGGTCCAGAACTCTGGAAACAGAGGCAGGAGGATCTCCATGAATTCCAGGCCAGCCTGGGCTATATAGAAAGGTCCTGCCTCAAAAAGAAAAAAACCAACCAAACAAACACAAAAAAACAACAACAAAAGATGAGCTCAGTACTCATATCTAATTTTCTTGATTATCTGGATACACACTAGGCTGAAAGGATTTCTTAAGTAGAATAATACTTACATTCCCACTAATGGTAGAGAATAAACTTTGGGATCAGATTCCAGCAAAAGTAACAATTTTCGTGTTTCATCCATGGTAATATATCTAAATAGAAGAAACTTACATAAGAATAATTTTAAGTATGTGCTTTTAACCCAAAAAAGGCAAACTGAGTCTTGAAACAGATTTTAGGTAGTAGATGCAAAGGAGACCACAGAGACAATATGTAAAACTTTTCATCTATTAAAGGTCTTTTATGATTACATACTTAAAATATTTTACTCCTCAACTTTACTTACATGCTACTTTTAAACAATGTTAACATTAAAGAGGAGAATTTCAGAACCAATTAAGTTACTGGAAAAAGTGAATTTCCTGTTACTGGAAGTGTGCAAATATCCAGCAACTCGTTAAGACAAAAGTGACTTAGAGACAGCACTAAGGACGGTATAATTAATCCTCCATACACACTCCTCCAACCTCTACCAAAGAGTATGATAACAAAACCCAAACACCATTTTCTCTAAAAGGACATTATAAAACCTTGGGCTGGATACGACACTAAGCGAGGGGCTGATGAGAAGGCTCAGTGATTAAGAGCTGATACTGCTCTTGCAGAGGGCCCAAGTTTGGTTCCCAGCACCCATGTTGGGCAGCTCATAACCACCTGGAACTTCAGAGGATCCAACATCTTTGGCTTCTTCAAGCACCCCCACTGACTTGTACAAACCTATTCTTAGATACACATACATACACAATTAAAAACAAAAACAAAAACCAACAAACTAAAACCGAATATCCCCATGTCTTGCTCACTACCAGAACACCAAAGGATCACAGATAGATAATACAAAGACAATTCATTCTGTGTGAGCAAATGGGCATGAACACAAATAAATCATTTGTTGGTTAATTTTAAAAGAAAAAAAAATCTCATGTCCCAGTTAAGGAACACTTTATTATTCCAAAAGATATAAATGCTTCATTCAAATAGTTTTTGGTCATTGTGGCTTTTGATCATTTGTAATATAATAAATACATTTCCTTCTCTGTCATTTTAACCAGCAGGCATCACTCTGGTCAGAGTGTGAAATTCAAAATGGGGCTTCCTTGCTACTCCAAGGAAAAAGTCCTTTTTTGCTTCTCTTTCTGTTTGAGTACGGCATACCATGGCAAATGTTTTTGGCTCTAGAGACCTAACAGGAACTAGGGTGGAGTCAGTGGGAAATGAAGCCAAAAGTGTAATGCTTACAGCCCCTTCTGCTGAAACTTTCAAGATGGGTACTTCCACTGTTAAACCCAGTCCAGTAGATGTAAAGTAAGTGACAAGCCAGGGAAGCAGTCCTGTGGTAGATCAGAAAGCACGCATCTTGACCTGAGAAACTCAGGGAAGGTGAGCCGGAGATGAGTCTGCTCCTGCTACGTAAGGGAACTCCACCCTTAAGCAGTTGACCATGTGGTGAGCAAGAGCATTGCAAATCTTTAATTGGGGTCACTACGTAGTCCCAGTTATTTCTGGAGCTCACTATGTAGAACAGGTTGACCTCAAACTCACAGAACTCTGCCTGCCGCTGCTTGCTAAGTGCTGATATTAAAGGTGTCTGACATCATGCCCTGAAATCTATTTTAATATAATTTTCTACCACCAACTATTTTGCAATATGAAGCACAACTTTACAACAAAAATTAATAGGCTGTGTTATACTGCAACAGCTGAGTGTATGCTTAGCATGTGCAAGACCATGGGTTCAATCCCCAGCAACAAATATTTAGAAATAAGTAATTTCATCTCCCCTGATTACTGATCAAATGGCCAGATCTCTGACATAAAACTGACCATATAGTATTTGGTACTATGAGGGTATCCTGAAAAATATATTAATTCAACCAATATTTATGAGCTTAGACTAATGGATCTTTTACTTACCCATGTTTATAGGTTCCTTGAACTTGAGAAATATTCAGATTACTACTTAAGTTTCTTGCCAGAGCTGTAGGAATAATGGGAATAGGCTTCACAGGTACACATTTGAAAGAATTTGCTAGAGTTATTGCTGCCCAATGGAAGTCAAAATCCACACCATCCAAACTCTCCCTGGGGGTGATTTGAGCTTGTAGGGAAAGCAGCTTTCCACAGTCCAAGAAATCTTTGCTACACACATGGTACTGTAAAGCCTGAGGAACCAATGTTACACAATTATAACTTTGAAATGCATCCATAGCTTTAAAGTTCATTTAACATTGTTACAGATATTTCTATAATATCTTACAATGACAAAATTAAATTAGTTCTAATTCACAATATTTCAATTTTTATTTATTCCACATGATCAAAAGAGTATGTGAGCCGGGCAGTGGTGGTGCACGCCTTTAATCCCAGCACTCGGGAGGCAGAGTCAGGTGGAGCTCTGTGAGTTCGAGGCCAGCCTGGGCTACCAAGTGAGTTCCAGGAAAGGCGCAAAGCTACACAGAGAAACCCTGTCTCGAAAAAACCAAAAAAAAAAAAAAAAAGAGTATGTGAATAATTTAATCAACAGTCCTAAGCTCCATTACAAGCTTCCAACATGGATGTCCTAGAAGTTCTTCAAAATCTTTTTTTTTTTGGTTTTTGAGACAGGGTTTCTCTGTGTAGTCCTGGCTGTCCTGGAACTCATTCTGTAGATCAGGCTGGCCTCGAACACAGAGATCTGGCTACCTCTGCCTCTCAAGTGCTGGGATGAAAGGCATGTGTCAATACTGCCCAGCTACTCTTCAAATTCTTGCTGGGCAATTATCACCCCTAATGAGTTTTACTATACTGGGGTTGGGTGGTGGTGGAGCATGTAAATCAATTATAACTCAGCCTTAGAGAATCTCAATTATTCCTTTTTGGTTCCTTTCTCATTATCTAAATTGTTAGGGTAACTCTTCTTCCATATTTATGCATATCTACTGTGTCTTTTCTATTCTTATGTGAGATATACGTATATATGTATGTACACACACACACACACACACACACACCTCCCTAATACACATCCAATCTAGTGGACCATTCTCTCTGACTTCAGTCAGCCTGCTTGATCAGATTTGACAGAATTGTTTCTTTTCAGAAATCTCTACAAACTAAACACACAAAAGAAATTTCTTTACCTAATAAAGCTCTCTATAATCTGACTAAACTAATATTCCAGTCTAAAAGCCCTTAGCAAAAGTTTATATACTACTAGCAACCTTGAGCACTTCCTGAACTTTCCTGTCTTGGTCACACCAATTCTTCTGGAATATTACCCATATCCCCAACCTATAATCTGGCCTCAGAAACCACATCACCTTGGATTTTTACGTCCACAATAATCCAATCACAGATCATTATAAATAATTCTCAAATACAGGCTTATTAAAATACTACAAACTACACACAGTATGACTCTTTTATTTCTTATTTATTTATTTATTTATTTTTTGGTTTTCCAAGACAGGGTTTCTCTGTGTAGTTTTGGTGCCTGTCCTGGAACTTACTCTGTAGCCCAGGCTGGTCTCGAACTCACAGAGATCTGCCTGCCTCTGCCTCCCCAGTGCTGGGATTAAAGGCATGTGCCAACACTGCCCAGCACACATGGTATGACTCTTATATGTAATTAAAAATGTCATCTGCACTTCAGACACAGGACTCAGACGATCTGAGTTGGATCTGACCAAAGCCTCCTCCCTGAGGACTAGCTCTCACACTAGAAGGTGCCATGCAAACTTCCAAGGGAGGCGAGCAATTAGTCCTAGCCAGGTATAACACCTATGAACCTAAACAAGGACCAGTATGGCACAATAACCCTAAGGGAGCAACAGCGAACACATACCTTGGTGGTAACCAACAGCTTTCTAATTGAACTTC
This sequence comes from Peromyscus californicus insignis, assembly GCF_007827085.1. Classification (NCBI taxonomy): domain Eukaryota; kingdom Metazoa; phylum Chordata; class Mammalia; order Rodentia; family Cricetidae; genus Peromyscus; species Peromyscus californicus. The sequence goes on from NW_026294573.1 coordinate 38,456,987, forward strand.
AGGCCCACTCAAGAGGGAAATCATGCCTGGTACTAGAAACCTGGCTAACTACCCAGGGCTCGAACAGTCATCGATTCTGGAAAACCTTCAACTGCAAGTTTACTGAACTGCGTAATTCCTAAGTACAATCTAAATATTTATCCTTCTACACACAGATAAGTGTAGTTCTCACCCTCATCAAACAAACTTCTCTTTGTAACAGAAGACCATTACAGAAAACCACAACCAATCAAAAGAGAGTAAGTCCCAACTGTACACCTATAACCCAACTCCTGAACTTAAGGCCTAGGAATCATTGCTGAAGAGGACAGAAAGATTGCAAGAGTCAGATAATAGGATGTTTGCTGTTGAGACTGTCTCTACTAGAAATGTCAGAGAGGCTACTCAAATGAAGTCTCATCAACAAGGCTGCCTAAATAAGCCCCAAAGAATGATAACACCATCAATGAACATGCTAACATGGAAAGGGGGATTCTTGTGAGTCTTCAACCTTAGACAAAGAGCTATGGGCAACTGAGAAATGTTGAGAAAGGGAGAAAGTCTTCCCCGGGAAGAGCACACTACTGGGTTGGCCCTGAGATAACATACAGACTGAGTATGCTGAAGTTATGTGTGTATATGTGTATCTATACCAACTTTTTTTTTAATGCCATAAATTTGGGAGAGTTAAGAGGTGTATCAGGCGGTGGTGACACACACCTTTAATCCCATCACTCGGGAGGCAGAGGCAGGCAGATCTCTGTGAGTTCTAGGCCAACCTGGTCTACAGAGTGAGTTCCAGAACAGCAGGATTGCTTCACAGAGAAACCCTGTCTCGAAAAACCAAAAAACAAAACAAAACAAGAAACAAAAAACAACACCCCCCCCCCCGAAAAAAAAAAAAAAAAAAAACAAGAAAGAAGGGGAGGGAGGAAAGGAGGAGATGATGCAATTATAATTTCAAAAAATAAAAATTGTTATAAAAAAGAATGTTAATAATGAATTTCACCTTTAAAGTTGAACTGAAATCATCTGCATTATGAACTATCATATCTCTTGAACCAAGTCCTTGAGTATGAACTTTACAGGGGATCAAAAAATCTCCAGGAAGAGAAGCAGTGGGGGTTCTTTCTAAGCATTCGGGGACTTCTCGACCACGATCAAAGCGATCTACTGTCAATGTCACACCTTCTTCATCTGCAGAACAAAAGTATCAACTATTATGTACCGTACTAATTAAAAACATAAACCACCACACAAAACTACATTTTAGCAAAGTATTTTGATCATAATGGTAGTATACTAAAATCTTACATTAAAAAAATGATTTGTTTATAGTCTATAGATGACTACACCGTGAATTCTGTAATGGGTAGTTTTACTCATATTCATATCTATGGTGTAGAGCAAAGAAATTAGCAAAAGCACATACAATAGCTGGCTGAAACAAATGTACATTCTACAACAGCCATACACCATTTTTTACAACATATTACCTTCATCCACTGTGAGAGAACCAAGTAAGAAGCATGGCACATTTCTTTTATTCTGCTTAGCATGACGATAAGCAAGTCGGATGGCCTTTTCAGTTACCACAAGCTTTGGCTTTCTGAAAAATAAGAAAGTCTTTTATGAATGTGATATACCTGATGTCCTAAAAAGAAAAGCCTTCTATAGAAGGACTAAGATATAACACAGAATTTAAAAAATATACACAAAGATTACCATTAGGAGATCCCTAGTTATTGTAAAGTAACTCCGTAAAAGACAAGGCCACCTGGAAACCATATTGGCCATAAGCTGACAAGAAAGGTACAAATATCCTCCAGACTCTGGCCTAACCTGGACCAGAGCAAAAACTGACAAACTAGGAGGCCAACATGATCCTGTAAATAAAGTTTGATAGAAATAGTCACATTCACTTGTTTACATATCACTTATGTCCAATAACAGCATTCCTGAACACAAAACATAAATAAATATATTTAAAACAAAAGAGCTGGTCATGGTGGCATGCACCCTTAATCTCAGAGCTCAGGAGGTGCAGGCAGATCTCTGTGAGTTTGAGGCCAACCTGGTCTACATAGTGAGTTCAAGCCAGTCAGAGCTATGTAGTGAGTCCCCATTTTAAAAAAGGTGGGGTGGGGTAATGGCTCACAGGTAAGAGCTCATACTGCTCTTCCAGAGGTTCTGCATTCAATCCCAGCACTGTCAGGTGGCTAACAATCACTTGTAATTCCAGTTCCCGGGGGATCTGGATTCTTTTGGCAACAGCACTAACATGATTAAAAATAAACACTAACATGATTAAAAATAAAATAAATCTCCAGGCGGTATTGGTGCACACCTTTGATCACAACACTAGGGAGACAAAGGCAGGCAGATCTCTGAATTCAAGGATAGCCTGGTCTACAGAGAGAGTTCTAGGATAGCTAGGGCTACACAGAGAAACCCTATCTCAAACAAACATACTCTAGTGTTTATTTTACTTTCTCCGTCTCACTTTTCAATTTTTTGAGATAGGTTATCTACACCTCCGGCTGGCCTCAAACTCCCTGTGTAGCCAAGGGTGACCTTAAACTTCTGGTCCTGCCTCTACCTCCTGAGATTAAGGCATGAACCAGCAGGTGGTTCATGTGGTGCTACAGAAAGACCACAGAGCTTCATGTAGCAAGGAAAGCACCCTACCAATGAGCAACACCCTAGCCAAGGTTAGACCTGCTTGAAAGAGAATCATTCAGAACTTACAGGAATAGAAGATCAAATCGATTAAAAATTCAATGGATTACATAATCAACTGGAAATGAGCATACATTATTATCTGATAAACTGTTTATTATCTGATAAACTATACATATACATCACAAACATTCTTTCATCTATCTGGTATGTCTATTTCCATATTTAAAAAGCAACCTAAATGGATGGTATAACCCAATGGTGGAACACTTGCTTAGCCTGTGCAGGCTCTGGGTTGGATACTCAAGATGCCAAGAAAAACAAAACAAAAACTAAAACACAAAAACCCATGAATATATAAGCACAGCTAAGGAGAAAAATCAGGAGAACTAAAAAACAAATTATTCAAAATACATTAGCAAAGAAAGCCGACAAAAGAAAGGTTAAGAAATGCGGGGAGCTGGGCCGGGCGGTGGTGACACACCTTTAATCCCAGCACTCAGGGGCAGAGGCAGGCGGATTTCTGTGAGTTCGAGGCCAGCCTGGTCTACAGAGTGAGTTCCAGGACAGCCAGGGCTACACAGAGAAACCCTGTCTTGAAAAGACAAAAAGAAACAGAAATTGGGAAAAAATGAACAAGCATAACAAATACTTAAACTTCTACAGGTCGTTTTCATGTATGTGTGGGAGTGCCTGTGTGTATATGTGAGCCATGTGTGCTTGGTACCCATGGCGGCCAGAATAAGGCAACAGATGCCCTGGAACTGAAGCTATGGATGGCTATCAACTGCCAATATGAGTACTAGGGATCAAACAGGGTCCTCTGTAAGAGCAGCAAGTACTCTTAACCACTGAGCTATCTTTCAAGCCCCAAGACTCTCCTTAAATTTTTTATTACACTTATTTATTTGTGGAGTTGGAGAAGGGGTGGTCCTGCATATCTAACATAATGTGTGAGGAGGGGAAAAGAAAGACAATTTGCAGGAATTGGCTCTCTCCCATCACCATGTGGGTCCAAGGGATCTAACTTAGGTCATCAGGCTTGGTGGCAAAAGCCCTTATATTGAGCCATCCCACTGGATCAAAACTCTTCTTTTCTTGTCAATGGTAGCATTCTTCTCTGCAAACTACTTTAGAATTTGAATATTTCGACTTGTATATCTTCTTCCGTTCTCTATTTAATCAATCATCAAATGCCATAAAATGTTTTCAAAATACCTGGTTTTAGCCAGGTATGGTGACATATGCCTGTCCCAGCATTTGGCAGACAGACAGGAGACTCCTAAGTTCAAAGCCATCCTACCTACATAGAAAATTTGAGGGCAACCTGGGCTGCACAAGACCCTGTCTCAGAAAACAAACAATAACAACAACAACAACAAAAAAAAAACCAAACCAACAAAACCTTTGTTTTGTTCTTTTTTCTGATCTGAACACTGCTGAATATTCTTATTACACATAATAAACACTATTTAGTAAATAATTTATACTCCAGGTCCTATGCTATTTTACAAAGCCTTTCTCATTTAATCTTTTGAAGTCTATGAGGCCAAGAATGGTGGTGCATGTTATAATACTAGCACTCAAGAGGCCAAGACAAGAGGATCAGAAAGTTTAAAGTCAGCCTGGACTACATAGTAAGTTCAACTAGGCTTAATAGTAAGATCCTGTCTCATAAAAACAAAAAAGACCGCCAGGCGGTGGTGGCGCATGCCTTTAATCCCAGCACTCGGTAGGCAGAGCCAGGCGGATCTCTGTGAGTTCGAGGCCAGCCTGGGTTATCAAGTGAGTTCCAGGAAAAGGCGCAAAGCTACACAGAGAAACCGTCTCGAAAAACCAAAAAAAAAAAGGACCAGGATGGTGGCACACACCCAGACACAGGCAGATCTTTGTGAGTTTAATTAATAATTAAGGCCAGTCTGGTCTACATAGTAAGTTCCAGGCCACCCAGAGCTATGTAGAAAGATCTTGTCTGGAAAAAATTTAAAAGTACCAGGAAAGGATCATGTGTTGACCCTATAGTGGAGTGTTTACTTAGCATGCTCAAGTATATGAAACACTCCAGAGGCTACACATGATCCTCTCATGGTACTTTTAAATTTATTTTATAATTAAGTAAACTGATCTTTGACTACTTTATTGAAGTCATTTAAATAAGAATTGGTTAGGATCAACCCTGTCTTGAAAAACCAAAAAAGAAAAAACAAAAAAAACAAAAGAATTGATAGGATCAGGAATTGAGGGTCTAGACAGCCTGATTCCAGTTAAGAGTACCTTAAATCACCAAGGCAAAAATCTAAGTTGGGTGATGGTGGTGGTGGCACATGACTTTAATCCCAGCACTCTGGAGGCAGAGGCCAGCCTGGTCTTTATATTGAGAGCCAGGATACAGAGAAACCCTGTCCCGAAAAAACAAAGCAAAACAAAACAAATCCATGATTACTGACAAGTACCTACAAACAGACTGACTTGGCTCTCTATACTACAACCTAGCCTCTGTAGAATACTTCTTTTAGCAAGTAAGTCCTTAGACACAACAGCTCAAATGATTACTATTACTTTAATCTAAACTTCCTTCAAAAGGTCCTATAGAGAACTACATTATAGGCCTTCTAACTTGATCAATTCCATCTCAGTTCTATCTTCTCAGGGTTCCACACAGACACCATGCTGAAGTACAAGAGACATTTCCTACAATATTCAGAACCTTAGACTTGCAGAATATTTTAACTATGAAACTGGGATTATTTCTCAAAAGCATATGGAAGATTTAACAAACAGATGGAATTTTTATCTGATAGAAACTTTTAGTGAAAAAGTAAAAAAAAAAAAAAAATGAATACAGGTTGAGAGTAGCTTACCTGAAATACTAGAGACCACAAGTACTTCAGGTTTGAGACTATTTGCATATACAAAATCTTAGAGATGGAACTCAAATCTAAATATGAAATTCATTTATGTTTATAAACACCTATAGTCTGAAGGTAATTTTTATATAACTGTATTTTGTATGTGGGTAAGATGTAGAATGTAGCTCTTTATAGTATCTTGTTGACAGTCAACAAGTTTCAGATTTTGAGGGCAGGTGCCTTTGCCTGCTCAGTCATTTTATCAGTGCAAGCTTCAGATTTTAGAGTCTGGGGTACTGGCTCCTCCTGCCAGGCAAGCACAAGGACCTGAGTTTGGATCTTCAATATCCATATAAAAGATGGGAACAGTGGCATCTGTATCACCCCAGAGTTTGGTGGAGTGGAGTGGGGGGAAGCTGGCCAGCAATCTAGCTGAAAAGGTAAGCTCCAGATTCAGTGAGATCCTGCTTCAAAAGATAAAGTAGAGAGCAATACAGGAAAACAATAGACATCAACCTCTGGCTTCCACAAGTGGACACACATACACACACAAATCAAAGGGAAAAAAAATGGACTTTGGGATTTAGGCAGCCCAAATTATAGTAATAACAATTAAGTCTGTAACTAGTTATAACAATTAAGTCTGTCTTACGTATTCTTTTATGATTCATGTTTATACTGGTTTGATTTCAAAAGAGAAACATACCTGTAGTAACTGAGATGCAAGCAGATGAAATCTCCAATCGGCATTGGGTTCCAAAGTGCCAATTTTGATGGGGGAAAGTGGAAAGGTACCATCTTGGTTGAAGCAAACCTTTAAAAAAATTATAGTATGAGGAATAGCAAACAGTATAAATTTTATAACAAACAGTTAATTCTCTTTGTCAGGCATTCCAAGTCCTTAGGAGGCCAAGACTAGGAATTCCAGGCCTGCCTAAAAACAGTTGAGGGGAGCCATAGGAAGGACTTGAATAAGACAAAAAAATAAATAAATAAATAACAGCAGTGATTCCATGAAGTTACGTTGAACACATATATAAAATGCTTTAAAATAATTTCTAACTCATTGCAAAGTGTTCAATGTTGTCTTTTTTTCTTTCATTTTCCACAGTCTACAGTACCTTTAAAGATCAATCTACAATATGGTGCTAAGGCACCATAAAGAAAGGGTCATGTCAGCTGAAATCTTAACTATAACTTATTAACTACATGACAATATTTTGATCAATACCTCTTTGTTGTACTTTATTAATGAAAAAATACTGCATGGGGCCAGGCATGGTGGCACACACCTTTAGTCCTAGCACTTGGGAGGCAGAAGCAAGCCTGTCTCTGAGTTTGAGGTCAACCAACCTTGTCTACATAGTGAGTTCCAGGAAAGCCAGGGCTATGAGGAAGACCTTGTCTATAGATAGATAGATAGATAGATAGATAGATAGATAGATAGAAAGGAAGGAAGAGAGAAAGAAAGAAAATAGTGCAGTAGTATGATACAACAGAAGGCTCAAGATTAAAGTAAAAGAAATATGATCGCCTCCCTGATCATGTTTCCTATTGTCTTTATCAAGAACATCTGGCACAAAGGAAGCAGCAGAGAATATAAAAGCTTCCCATGGGCATAACTGCAGTGTAGAAGAGAAGGAAAATCCATATGCCAGCATTAATTGTTCCTCTCTAGGGGCAATAAAATGGTCCAAAGAACTAAATCACCCAAGCCAGTTTGCCAGGTCCTCCATGGAATAACAGACTAAGAAAAGCAGGGACAGGTGGCCAGCTCCTCCTTCCTGCTCCACATAAAAGGAAAGACTTAGGGAAACACGGAGAAACTTGGGATGACCAATGTGAGATGACTACCGGCAAGGACTCAGTGCTTAGAAAGAAGGGGCCCCAACACTTTTCCATTCCTCTAGGATGGAAGTAAGCAATCTTCTAATTTACAACCTTAGTTTAGGTAATTTCTCACCAACGAAACATCTGTCATTAAGTGAGAGAGAAAAGGGAGCTAATATTTGCTAAGTACCTACTATATGCCTGTTCCTTTAGTTCAGTAAGCATATTTAATACCTGCCCGGTAATCGATTAGAAAGTGATCACCAGCCGGGCGGTGGTGGCTCATGCCTTTAATCCCAGCACTTGGGAGGCAGAGGCATGTGAATCTCTGTGAGTTTGAGGCCAGCCTGGTCTCCTGGTCTACAGAGTGAGTACCAGGACAGGCTCCAAAGCTACACAGAGAAACCCTGTCTCAAAAAAGAAAAGAAGAAGAAGGAGGAGGAGGAGGAGGAGGAGGAGGAGGAAGTGATCACCATCCTCATCTTATAGTGAATGAACTAGGTCAAGGAATCCACCTAATTAAATGTGGAGCCAGAGATTCCTGATTCCAAAGACTGTGTTTTTTCTCTTCCAGTATGCTGTCTCAAGTTAATGTGGGTAGCTGCAATAAAACACTGCGTGAAAAAATATTTTGAAGCCAGGCATAGTAGCTACTTGAGGTCCCAAAGCTTGAGAGGCTGAGGAAAGAGTATTTAAATGAGTCCCACGTTTCAAGATCAGTCTCAGCAACATAGAAAGACCTCCATCTCAAATAACTAAACAGCCAGGCACAGTGGAATATGCATATAATCCTAGCATCTGGGAGGATGAGGGAGAAGAATTGGGTGAGTGTGAGGCCAGTCAGGGCTACATAACAAGACCTTGACTCAAAAAAATAAAATAGGACCTGGAGAGATGGTTCAGTGATTAAGAGTACTTGCTTCTCTATCAGAGAACCCAGATTTATCCTCAGCACATGCACAGCAGCTCACAACCATCTGTAGCTCCAATTCCAAGGGATCAGACACTTTCTTCTGGCCTCCTTGGGCACCAGGAATGTATTTGGTATAAATACATACATACAAGCAAAACACTCATACACATAAATAAAAAGAAATATTTAATATATAATCCATAAAAGAAAGTTTCTGTACCTGGTATTCATCTGGGACTTTTTCTGGAGAACTACAGGCTCTATATTTGATGAGTGATTTATTCAGTTCCTGGTCCTTGGTACTCTACAGAAATAAAAGAATATTGTTAAACAGAGAAAAAGAAACATTACCTAACCACATAACAAAACTAAGCTGCTTATATGAAAAGTAACTATGGATTAGTAAAATTAAATATTGTAAATCTCGGGATGTAGCGCACTTGCCTACAAGTGCAAGGTCCTATGTTCAATGTCCAATATACAGAAAAATAAAAGATTAAATGTTAATAGTTATAGGTTTTGATTTCTTTAATACTTAAGTCATTCAACCTATAAACTGCAATATTTAATTTAGTATACCTATTCATTAAAGGATGCACATATTTTGCCCCAAAATATTTTTCTTTCCTTTTTTAAGACAAGGTCTCATGGCACAGGACTTTAATCCCAGTACTTGGGAGGCAGAAATAGATGGTTCTCTGTGAGTTTGAGGCCAGCTTGGTCTACATAGTGAGTTCCAGGACAGCCAACATTATGTCAAAAGACCCTGCTCAAAAAACAAAATAGTAAATGCTAACCTATAGAGAAAGGAGTATACAGTCTTTATTTTGCATCATTAGTATTGAATGAAATTAGACATATAGATTTGAAACTCAAGAGAGGTGGAGACTAAAGGTTTGCTGTGTGGATGAGTGGGTACAAAATATTAGTAAGAATACCCAGCAAGTGTGTATTTGTATCCAAACCATGAACACAGATTATTTCACAAGTTAGTTTGTGGGGACAAAGAATTTCCTGTTTATTGCCACAAGAGTGAGTTTGTTGATGAGTTCATTATAGTTGTTTATAAAATTTCTTCATAGATTTTCCTGTTTGATATTTGTGTGTGGTTTTCTGAGGATTATGAGGCTTGCCTCTCAAGTTGTGGGATACAGGTTATACACCACCAAGCCAGCCATCATTTACTGTATTTTTTAAGTCTTAAGTTTTAACTTTTTGTGCACTGTTTCAGTTTTAGCAAAAAGATATTGTCTGAGGCAGCTGAGACAGCTGAGCACTAGCTGTGTAAGGATAGTGACCTGAGTTCAATTCCCAGAATGCACGGTGACAAAGAACAGACTCTGGGAAGTTGTACTCTGACCCCCACAAATGCTCAGTGGGACACAGATTCCTGCACTCATTCACATACACATATCATACACACACACACACACACACACACACACACACACACACACACACACAATAACAGTAATAATACAAGACATAAAAATCTAGGGCTAATAAGATGGCTCAGAGTTAGGTGCTTGCTGCCAAAACAACTAGCAAACTGAGTTTGATTCCTAGGACCTACAGTGGATGGAGAGAACCAACTCCTGAAAGTCATCCTCAGACCTCCACACGTGCAATGTAGTGTGTGTATGTATGTGTGCACATGCACACATACATACACACACAGAATAAATTTTAAACTTTAAACAGAATGTTTAAAAGGAATTATCTGACTCAAGATAATTTCTAAAGGATTACTAACACAGGTGTAAGTCACTTAGAAGAGACCTTTTCCATAATGTCCAAGGCTGAAAATATTTGCATGAACAAAATTCTGCAGTATATGACCTTTAAAGATCAACTAAAAGTCCCCCATAGAGATATCTGACCTTCTTGAAATACAGGCTTAAAAAGAAAAAGCGCCTTTCTTTAGCATTTGGTTGTCATGGTAACAGTAATCACACTGATAACTACCTCTACAAAGTATATAAAGTGCCATTTTTCTTCACTAACAGGAGTGTATTAAATGCCTTGTCTGTCTTTTCTTTTATGCATTAGGCCTTTCTCATTTGAAAACAATCAATGAGATTTGATGACTAGTTTACGCTGACAGTATTACATAAAACTAATGGCCAAAACTGTACAAAACGTGTACCTAGCAAAAATACTCTCCCCAGGTAATGTTATCATCATGTAGCAAACAAGAACCAGTAAGTCATCCTCACCTCTTCTCCCTCTTACCCCTAGAAAGTTCTTTCCATCCTCCCACCTTAGCTGACCACATCGGCCTCCTCTAGTGCAGACACAAATGCGTCTATGAACAAGTTTTTCTCCTGCTTAGAAAGTCAATGGCTTTTCTTCATACACAGAATAAAACAAAAAACCCTTCATAGTTAAGTCATACCCAATCGCTGCAACAGTAATTCCTAGTCATTCACCCACCATCTATCAGCAGTCTCCGAGAGGACTGCACAGGTTGTCTTCCCCTTTTACTTCGAATTTCCTACTAAACCAACTCCAACTCGAATGTTAAGTCTCTCGTGGTAACATTACTGACTCTATGTCCTGACACAGTATTTCACACCTCGCTTTTGACATGTAGACCACCGACTATAAACACTAACTGATCCCTCTCCCAGTCTGGGCTAGATCGCGTAAAGAATGCAAGAAGAGCAAGGATGAGAATTTCAGTCCCCAAGAAATTTTTACAGTCAAAGCAATCTGAGGCGTGTCACAAACGTAAACCTCTTTTACGTTCTTTAGCAGATAGCAGGCAAGGTTCTGAGGTCCGCTTTCTTTCTCCCCTGGCAGCTCTAACTAACTCAGCGCGCTAACTCAGACCCTCCTAGGCCGCTTGTTACTCACCGCGCTTCCCGGGCCCGGAGGGAACCAGGGGGAACCAGGAGCACGAAGATCCACGGTCGCTTCGTCACGGCCGCCGCCAAGCTGGGAATTGTTTGTTGGGCACCCAAAGGCCGGCTTCAAGAAGCATCCCAGATGACTGTGGCCCCGCCTCTGGGACGTTGGGGTCGCGGGAACCCAGGCGGCAAACTCCGGCTGGAGGAAACCGAAGGGCGCGCCACGCCTGCTGATTGGCCAGAAGCCCGGCCAGTCCCGCGACAGGGGCGGTACTAATAGCGTCACGCAACGTCTCACGGCGTACTGTTGTGACAGCCAATCGGATCCCGGTCTTGGATTAGTTTGCCCAATCCCAAGGTTCTTTGGAGAACCCAGGGCGCCACGAAAGCTCCGGATCACAACTCGGAGGATTTAAACCTTCATTTCAGCAACGGTTAAGTTCCGGGATGGTTTGGCCAAACGCATGCGCAATTAAAAAAAAAAAAAAAAAAAAAAATCCCAGCTGACTAGCCGGAAGTGTTCACCGCACAGATTGCGCTCTAAGGTCTAGGGCTCTCTCGTTCGAGTTAGTGGTTCTCTCCTGTAATCCTTGCACTCTACCGAAGCAAGTGCTGAGACAGGAGGATGCCGTGAGTTCCAGACAAGCTGGGATTGTTTATAGACCCTGTCTCAAAAAGACTAGAGTCGGGTGTAGTAATGCACCGCCGTAATCCCAGCCTTCAAGAGGTGGGTGGAGGCAGAAGGATCTGCAGTTCAAGGCATCTAAGCTACCGAGCAAATCCAGGAACGACCTGGTTTACATGAGACCCTGTCTCAGGATAAAAAAAAAAAAAATGTTTTCAACCCCTTTACTTTAATGGGCAGAGATAAAGAAGGTTGTTTGTTCCTAAGTAGGATCTTACCAATTAGGGAAAATTCTTTCTGGTTTAACCTCTTGCATTTATACTTATTCCCAGTGCTAATAATATTGGGGACAGTTGTGGTGTGTGATTTGTGTGCGTGTACCTTTGCATTCGCACGTGGAAGCCAGAGGTCCATGTTAGGTATCTTTAAGAGATGATCAGGCATTGTACTAAAAAACCTTAAAAATCAAAAAGGCGAAAGTACATCTATAATGTTAGGGGAAGGTAGCAAACGTGTACTTACGATTAGTTCGTGTAACATTAAACTTTAGATTTGTGTATTTTTTAAAAGGCAGGTGAAAACTAATCTAAATACATTAAAGACTGTAGGTAATAATGTATCGATGCTGGATTAACTGAAACAAATGTACATACTAATATAGGATGCTAAAAATAAGGGAAAGTAGGTGGGAGGTGCTGTGTTCTCTCTCTCTCTCTCTCTCTCTCTCTCTCTCTCTCTCTGTCTGTCTCTCTCTCTCTTTGAATCTGAGGCTGTTCTGGGATGCAGACTGGCTAGGTTGCAGCTTAGTAGTAGAGCACCTGCTCAGCATGTGCAGGGGTCCTTGGTTGAGGCACTAGCACCACACAATAAGTAAATACTTTAAAAAGTAAAATCTGGGGCTGGAGAGATAGCTCAGTGGTTAAGAGCACTTGCTGCTCTTGCAGAGGACCTGAGCTTGGCTGGGTGGATCACAGTTGTCTTTAGCTCCAGGGGACCCAATACCCTCTTCTGGTCTCCTTGGGCACCCCCACCCTTGGCTGCCACAAACACACATACACATGAATAAATCTTTAAAACAGAAAAGCCCGTCGGTGGTGGCGCATGCCTTTAATCCCAGCACTTGGGAGGCAGAGGCAGGTGGATCGAGGCCAGCTCGGTCTACAGAGCAAGGCCACACAAAGAAATCCTGTCTCGAAAAAACAAAAAACAAAATGAAAAAAGGGGGGGGGGCAACAAAGGAAGCGCTGAAGAATATATTATCTTTTGAGCAACTAAAACAGCATGACACATCAAATGTCAGCAAGTTATGAATTAAACATTTTATTGACACGGGATTTCTAAGCAGAATGTGTATTTAATGTTATGTATAAATAATTGTTTTTGAGACAGGGTCCCATATAGCCCAAGTTGAACTTGAACTCACTGTGTAGTCAAGGATGACCCAGATCCTCCTGCCTCTACCTCTCAAGTGTCGGGATTATAGGCATGGGCCCCCATGCCTGGTTTATGCCATTCTGCGACACAATGTACATACTATTGTGTATGTTATGTAAGCATCTCACCTGCTGAGCTACATCCCCACCCTCAATGCACAAATACTTTGACCAAGATAAAGAATGATCATCCTTGGCAAACAAGAAGACTGCCCTGAAGACAGCCTGGCTGTTCATTTTTATTTACTTATTTTTCTTTGAAGTACTGGGGATGGACCTCAGAACCCTGTACATGTTTAAGTAAGTGCTCTGTGACTGAGCTATGTCCTCAGCCCTTTTTTCTTTTGAGACAAGGTCTTGGTAAATTACTTAGGCTGGCCAGGAACTTGCAATCTCCACCCAGCCACCTGAGTAGCTGGGGTTATAGGCATATCCATCATACCCAACAGGCCCACCTCTTTTAGATTCTTTACAGCCACTCTGGGTTTTTTTGTTTGTTTGTTTTTCGAGACAGGGTTTCTCTGTGTAGTTTTGGTGCCTGTCCTGGATCTTGCTCTGTAGACCAGGCTGGCCTTGAACTCACAGAGATCCGCCTGGCTCTGCCTCCTGAGTGCTGGGATTAAAGGCGTGCGCCACCACTGCCCAGCTCTTTACAGCCATTCTGAACAACACTTCACAGAGAGGTTTTCTCCAGCATGACCTCACCAGAGAACCTGCACCAGCCCTGGAGGATGCCATTTAAGACAAACCTCAGAGAATATCAGAGGACCTGGCTCACCTAGGTCATCTGGGTCATATGGGGAGGCGTTTCCCCTATGGTGCAGCAGAAAGTTTATATTTGGTGCAAAATGAGGCCTGTGATTGGTGGAACTTGAAATACTGCTGTTACTGGTACAAATACAATTCTTCATTGGCATGTCACATCTGCACCCTCCTCCTTGCTATATAACCAGGCTATTCCCTCACTTTTTGAATCAGCTGGGAAGGCACTCTTCTGTGCTGCCCCCTTGTGTTGCAATACGAGGCTCAATAAAAGGCTTCTGAAAAATGAATTTTTTTTTTTTTTTTTTTTTTTTTGGTTTTTCCAGACAGGGTTTCTCTGTGTAGCTTTGCGCCTTTCCTGGAACTCACTCTGTAGCCCAGGCTGGCCTCAAACTCACAGAGATCCACCTGGCTCTGCCTCCCGAGTGCTGGGACTAAAGGCGGGCGCCACCACCGCCCGGCGAAAAATGAAAATTTTAATGGCTTTGTTTTAGAAGTGGAATGACTTGGCTTATGTTTAGGAAAGCTTTAATTCCAGTATTTTAAACATTTTCTTTGAGTAATGGTATAGTGCGACGAGCCCCAATTGTGCCATTTAGTCTTTCTGAAATTCATTCTCTTTATCTTGATATCGTACACTATTATGAAAGAGTGCGTGTGTGTATGTCTTTTAAACAGCTGTCAAACATTATTACTCTAGGTATACTGTAGTAACATTACTAATAAAGGAGCAGCACCATCCTATGTTTGAAGAGACTAAGGGAACTGATTTGTTAAGTTAGAAAAGGCAGAAGTTTAATGAAATCAGTTACAAATGCTGCCAAGGACCTGTTATGCACTAAGCTCTCTGTTAAATGATAGGGGGAAGTTTAAATGATGTGGCAAGAATAAAACAAGGAAAGTACTGTTTATAGGCTAGGTGATAAGGGGTAATTATCCAAAACCAATATGAATTATTGGTAGGTTCCCTGCCAGGTCAAATAGACTGACTTCATACTGTGCTGTCCTTTGATCCTTGTTTATATATATTGTACATCAAGGCACTGAAATTCCTATGGTTACTGACCTTTACAGAGAAAGACTGCTATTATGCTTTAATTTGCTTCATAGAGAACCATTTCAAGTGTATCACACTTTAAAAAATGTATTAATTTCGTATGTGGGTATAGTTTAGTGGTACTGTACTTGCTTAGCATGCATGAGGCCAGAAACGCTGAAGCACTGGATAAAAACAAAACGCAACAAAATTGTGAGTTTTAAATTGTATACATAATGTATTACAATTATACAATGTACAAGGCTAATTATAAAGGGCGAAAATTCGTCCACAGTTCTATATCCCAACTGCTGCAGAGTAACCAAGTCTTAGCCAAAATTCATATGTTGATAAAAATTTTTGAGCAGTGTTTCTCTGTGTAGGTCTGGCTGGCCTGAAATACACAGATTTTGCCTGCTACTGCATCCTAAGTGCTGGGATGAAAGGCTGGTGGTGTGGTGGCAGGAAGCAGATGATTAGATGACTAGGCCATGAATGACAGTACTTGTGAGGAGTCCTGCTCTTATAAAAGATCCTCAGAGTACTTCCTTTCTCCTCTCTACCCTGTGAAGGCACAAGAAGATGGAAGCAGGCCCTTACCTGATACTGAATTGGCCAGTGCCTTCATCTCAGGTTCTATCACCTCCATAACTATGAGAACTGTTTGTTGTTTAAAAGCTACCCAGTCTGTGGTATTCTGTTATAATGGCCCAAATGGACAAAGACACTAACATCAATTAGTTTGGGTTTTGGAGAATGGATTTCTTCTCAGGCTGTCCTCAAACAGATGTAGGTAAGGATGACCTCAAACACCTGATCCTTCCGCCTCCTTATGGGCATGTATTATATATCCAGTTTGGGAATTCTTTTTTCTTTTTTGAGACAGAGTCTCTCTATGTAGCCCTGGCTCTCCTGAAACTCACTGTGTAGACCAGGCTGACCCCAAACTCACAGAGAACCTCCTGAGGGCTGGAATTAAAAGCATGAAAATCACCATGCCTAGCTAGGAATTTTTTCTTATTCTCTTTTCATCCTGCCATAGTTAGTTTCAGCTGTTAACTTGACACAAAACTATGGAAAGAAGGAAACTCAAATAATTGCCCAGATCAGTTTGGCCAGAAGCCATGTCTGTGAGGAATTTTATTAATTCCTAACTGATGTAGGAGGTCCCAGCCTATGAGGGGTGGTGTGCCATCCCTAGGCAGGTTGACCTGGTCTGGAAGAAAGGGAACTGAGCAAGCCAATAAGCAGCATCCCAAAATGAGCATTCCGCCATGGTCTCTGCTTTATTTCCTGCCCAAGTTCTTCCTCTGGCTTCACTTGATCATGGCTGTATCCTGTAAGTCTTGAAATCCATTTATTTATTTATTTGGTTTTTCAAGACAGAGTTTCCTTGTGTTGCCCTGGCTGTCCTGGAACTCACTCTGTAGACCAGGCTGGCTTCGAACTCACAGAGATCTGCCTACTCTGCCACCACTGTCTGTTTTATTGATTTGGAACTCAGATATCCATCTGCCTCTGCCTTCTGGGATTGAAGGCATGGGCCACCACACCTAACCCTCTCCTCCCCATGTTGCTTTTGGTTCTGGTGTTTATCACAGCAACAGAGAAGCAAACTAGAACTGGTACCAGTTCCAAGTGGTCAGCCTTAAACATATACATATATCTGTAACATGGTCTCCATGATTAGACCAGGGAAGTCTTCAATGTTCTATCTGGTGGTATCTGTTAACAATCTTACCAGTAGAATCAAAGACTACTGCTCAGGAACAAGAAGTTGGAATCAGTTGTTTTTCTTCTTCCGTGTTCTCTTATGCACTGTTCTAAAACCTCCAAACACCCAACTTTCCCCTTTCAGTTTTGACTTCTAAGTTTAACTACTGCTTTTTGAAAATAACTACTTGTGCTTTGGAGATGGCTCAGTGGGCAGACACCTGCAACTTGAGTGTGATCCCTGGGCTCCAGATGTTGGGAGGAGAGAAATGACTCCTGAAAGTTGTCCTGTGACCATACCTGCACTATGGCATGTGCACCCATGCGTGTACACACACAAATACACACACACACACACACACACACACACACACACACACTGTAATAAAATAAAAAGGCAGTGGGGGTGAACACCTTTAATCCCAGCACTCAAGAGGCAGAGACAGGTGGATCTCTGAGTTCGAGGCTAGCCTGGTCTACAGAATGAGTTTTAGGACAGCCAGAGCTACACAGAGAAACCATGTCTTGAAAAACAACAAACAAAAAAAAAAAAAATAAAAACAACTGCTATATTGCTCTTTTAAAGTGTTATTTTATGAGACAGTCTTCCTGGCTTGGCCTGCTCTCTTCATCCTCCTGCCTCGGCCTCCTTCCCAGAATCTCTGATAAAACCTTTCAATAGGAAGTTCTCCTTTCCTGAACCAATATACTTTCTAACTGCATTCTAAATACTTTTTATTATATCCATATGTGAGTGTAGATCTCACTCCTCATCCAAGAAACTTTTCTCAGCAGATCAAGACAGTTACAGGAATCCCTAACTGGTCAGCATACAGAGAAAACTGACTGGGATGCCCAACACTAACTGACATACCCACAACACACCCCTTACACAAGACTCAGAGCACTAGGGAAGCAGGGCTGGGAGACAGACTGTAAAAGCCAGAAGATGGTCTGCTGTGAGACAATGTCTTGTATATTACAGGAAAGGTGAACTCAAATCTCAAAATATACAGTCATCTAAACAAGAACTGCACAGTGATGACGCCAGTTGATAAGCCAACAGAAGAAATCTCACAGGACCCCATCCTGAGATGAAGAGTGTGGTGGTCTGAATGAAAATTACCCCCCCCACACACACAGGCTCATATGTTTGAATGCTTAGTCATCAGGGAGTGACACTACATGGGAGGGATTGGGATTACATGTGGCCTTGTTGGAGGATATGTCACTAGGGGTGGGCTTTGAGGTTTCAGAAGCCCAAGTCAGGCCTACAGGCCTGATCTCTTCCTGCTGCCCGAGGATCCAGATGTAGAACTCATGGCTACTTCTGCAACACCATGTCTGCCTGCATGCTGCCATGCTCCCTGCCATTATGACAGTGGACTAAGCCTCTGGAAATGTAAGCAAGCTCCAATTAAATGCTTTCCTTTATAAGAGTTGCTGTGGTCATTGTGTCTCTTCACAGCAATAGAACACTGACTAAGACAAAGAGCTACAGGCAATTAATGGCTGCTGAGAGGGGGAGAATCAGTCTTCTTCAGGGACAAACCCTGATAGGTTATTCAGTCCCAAGAGGCAAGTCCTAAACATACATATAAAAGCAACAGTAAGTGAACTCAGCAGGCTGTATTTACATAGACATATGTGTGTATATATGTGTGTATGTAACAATAAGCAGGGCTCATGACTTTGAGAAGTGAGGGCAAGGGAAGAACTGGAGTGTGAAGGAGAGGTGAAAATTATGTAAATATAATACACGTGAAATTAATTTTTAATGTTTTTAAAATGTCTATTTTATCTTATATGCATGGGTATTTTGTCTATGACTCACTCACATGAGTGCCTGCCAGAAGAGGGTGTCAAAACTCCTGGACCTGGAATCACAGATGGTTGTGAGCCATCATGTGGGTGCTGGGGATTGAACCTGGGTCCTCTGCAAGAACAGCAAGTGCTCTTAATCCTTGAGCCATCTCTCTAGCCCCACGAAATTCTAAAAAATGTTAAAATTTAAATTAAAGGAAACCTTTCAGCAATGGCCAACACATGCAAGGAGTAGGAAACTTGCAACAGGTTGTGGGACCTCACCAGACACCACATCTGCCAGGGCTTTCACCGCCTCCAGAGCTTTGAGTTCTCCGGGAAGATTATGCAGTGGATCAATGATCCATCCTGTGCAATATAACATACCCTCCATTCTGAGGTATGGAGCCGGCCTGCTGGGGATAGAAGCAGCCTGGGATATTAGCACTGAGTTGCTCTCCCCAGGAAAACACAGATGAAGCTGTTTCACAGCTAATTCAGCCTACTCCCTGGCTTTCATATCATGGTTCTATAAATTACAAGTTTGCCACAGGAATGGTGGAGAGAAAGCAGCAATTTTTCTGGCCTCAGTTCCACCCACGGAGTTAATAAACCCAATTTCCTTTATAAATTTTTGGTCTCCCAGTTTTTTCTTTTAGAATGTGGTAAGCAAGAAACCCGAGAGACCAGTTATATCTACAACAGAAATTCATTCAGCAACACCTCCAGGAAATAGCTTACAGTGTATTAGATGGCTATGTAAGCCTGTTTACAAAGCACACAACCTTCATTTGTAATCATGTAATGACATGTCCTAGTAACTTGTTATCACGTGACTGGTTCAATTCTGTCATCTTTCAAGGAGCTTTTGGGTCTAGAAAGAAGATACTCAATGCAGAACAGAAGTAACATGGGATTTGGTTGGGGAGCAGAGAAGCACAAAGAAGGTATAGCTAACCTAGTCTTGAGAACTCAGAGAAAGCTTCCTAACAGTGGTAAAACTTGAGCTGAATCATGAAAAATTAATAGAACACAGGCTGCCAAGTGGAGGAAAATAATGGGAATAATCATTTTCCTCTAAAGGACAATTCTTACAAGGATTTACAAATGGTGACAAACCAGTTTCTTAAGCCCTGAGATAGTATACTAGAAACAGATACACCCTGAGAATAATGTCTATACACTGAGTATGTGCCCCCAAAACAGGCTGAAGAGATGGCTCAGCTGTTAAAGAGTGCCTTCTGTGCCTCCAAAGGACCTACATCAGGCTGATCACAGCCAGCCCTTACTCCAGCTCAAGGGGATCTGTTGCCCTTTACCTCCTTTTGGATACAAGAGGTCCTGTCTCAAAACAAACAAACAAAAAAAACCAAAAAGCAAGCAAAACTCCATATCCATGTGTGCTTGCTTACTTAAACAGTTTATTGTTGTTGGTTTTTTTTTTTTTTTTTTGAGACAGGACCTCTTGTATCGCAGGTGGTCCTTGAACTCTACTCACCTTGAACTTCTGATCTTCCTGTATCCATTTCCCAGAGTGCTCAGATTACAAGCATTCACCAATATAGGTTTGGGCTGTTTTTAAGGACAGGAATTAGTACACATCTTCCTGAGATTGTCATTATCATCTGTAACTTAATTACTCTGAAGGGATTTTATTGAGTATGGATTTTATTATAGATTTAGCATTGTATAAGAATGCAGAGTTTGAAGCCATGTATATTAGTTAGGATTTGATTTTACCTACTATCTTGTAATTCTGAATGAAGTACTTCTCTTTCCTGGATTTATTCATCTATGAAATGGCAATGCTAAATTCACAGCGTTAGTAAGATTTTATAAAGCAAGGCTAATGTTAAATCAATATACAACTGTCAAGACTGAACTGGCTGTTAAAATACAGACATATTTGCCAAGTGGTAGTGTGTGCCTTTAATCTCAGCACTTGGGAGGCAGAGGCAATCAGATCTCTGAGTTCAAGGCCAGCCTGGTCTACATATCAAGTTCCAGGACAGCCAGAGCTACACAGAAACCCTGTCTTGAAAACAAAACAATTAAAATAGAGACATATTTATACATGGATTCATATACACACAGCTCTTCACAGAACATTGCCAACATCACTACACTCTGTGCACTCTGCCCCTCCCTGTGACTCAGCAGTTAAAGGGTATCTGGTAGAGGAAAATCCTGTCATAAAAACATCTACAGAATCCCGATTGTCT
Organism: Peromyscus californicus insignis; assembly: GCF_007827085.1. Lineage (NCBI taxonomy): Eukaryota > Metazoa > Chordata > Mammalia > Rodentia > Cricetidae > Peromyscus > Peromyscus californicus. The sequence continues at coordinate 38,477,680 of NW_026294573.1, forward strand.
TAATATTTTGTTTTAATATCATCTAAAAATAGCTAACATAAGTGAAGTAGCTGATACATAACAGTCATTCAAAAAATATCCAAGTGTACCTTTGTCAACTTATGAATTATTCTATGGGTTTAGATAGGGAATGGCCCTTTATGAGTGACAATCATCTGTTCTGTATGTATTGGGTGCTAATGTTATTGAACATCTAATTGTTTGCACTTAGGTGAAACTCAGTGCTTCACCTCCAAGACACTGAGACAAAAGGGATCTGTGACTACGAGAATATGAATTCCTTGGGGACAAAATAAAACTAAGGTGCTGAGGTTGACCTTTCACTATGGGTAAGCAGGAGGCTTAAATGCTAAGCACCAGTGTACCCCAGTGTCTCATGAATTTTTTTTTTCATGGAAGGCAGGTTTTCTGAGTCTGCTTTGATCATACACTCTCTAAGCACTGCATAATCCAGCACAGCTTACCAAAGCTAGGGTACCACCCAAGAGTTTGGGAACCTGTAGCAGCTTTAATAAGCATGGCTCATGGGGAGATGGCCCAGTCAATAAGGTGCTTGCTATGCTAGTGAGGACCTGAGTCCAACTGCCACCACCCATTAAAAAAAACAACCCAGCACTGGGGAGAATCTTTGGGGCTAAATGTACTGTGGGATGGTCTAGCTGAATTGGTGAGCTCATGGTTTAGTGAGAGACTCTGTCTCAAAAAATATGGTAGCACTGGCTGTAATAACATACACCATTAGTCCCAGTAGAAGCAGAAGCAAGTGGATCTCTGTGAGTTTGAGGCCTGCCTGGTCTACATAGAGTTCCAAGACATCTAGGACTTGGTGCCTGATGTCATCTTCTGGTCTCCACATTGCACAGACACATTCATGCACATAGAGAGTAAGAAAAAGCATAGCTTAAGAATCTCTGATACTTCTTTATCAACAAGAAAGAGATCTATATGCTCTCTCTGTGAGGCTTCTGTGCCTGGTTCACTAGATATGGTAGAAGTATTACTGTGGTAGTTTCTGAGTTCAGGTTTTAGACTCTTGTAGTTTTCATTCTCCACCACTTACAATGTTTACTATCAGAACCAGCCATCATGTGGTAGGAAGAAATCCAAGCAATTCTTGGTGAAACTCATAGTTCTAGCAGAGCAACTGGACAAAAGTCAATAGAAAATTATCAGTCGTGTGAATGAGTCTTTTTGGAAGAAATTAGCTGATACCATATGGAACAAAGATGAGCTGCAACCCAAATTGCAGATCCTAAGTAGAATTTTTCTTGTAGTTTTAACCCATTAACTTTTGCTAAATAGCAATAGATAATAACATGCTCAAAGAGACAACTAGAAATGAAGTATTTTTTTCCAGACTGACCCTTCCTACAAATGACTCCTTGTAAAACCCTTGTCAGAGATACACATTGAGTTTCCTTTTTTTTTTTTTTCCAGAGCTGAGGACCGAACCCAGGGCCTTGCGCTTTCCTTTTTATTTCTTACAACATAAAATATTATTTTCCTTTGTTGCTTGGAACACTCGGCAGATGATAGGTAGGATGCAAAACATTACTCAACTTACTGTGGCCAGTGGTCCAGGGAGAAACAGAAAAATCATTATATCTTGATATATGTAAGTATTCAAGGAAGTTTTGGACCCAAACCTTTGAGTGGAATTCTTTGTTCTGGTACTCTACTATGAAAGCAACAAAGAGTGTCTTTTTGTGTTTGACTCAAGGCCTTCCTTAGAAGTTAGCCAATGGTGGCCTAGACTCTTCTCGCAGACCTCACACCCTTAAGACCTTATAGCTGGTTCCAGTTGCCAGAGGAGATGTAGCAGTCACCTAGGGGAATATGCACAAAAGAGAACAAGGCACATTCACTTTGATATGATTTTTTTATTTCTATTTCTAAATATTCTTAAAACGTTTCTTAATTGTGTGTCTTTCCACCACGTGGGCTTCACAGATTGAATTCAGGTCACCAGGTTTGGCAGCAAGTAGCTTAACTTGCTTGTAAAAAAGGCAACCCGGAGACAGAGCCAGGCAGATCTGTGTGAATTGGAGGTCAGCTTAACCTACCAGGTGTAGGCCAGCCAAGGCAATAACCAATCACTGTATTTAGTATGTGTTTGTATATGCAAGCCATAGCGTACAAGTGGAGATCAGGGGGCAACTCTCAAAATCTTTTCTCCTTCCACTGTGGGTTCCACAGGGATTGAGTTCAGATTGTCAGACTTGCATGGTTAAGGATCTTTATCCATAAGGCCATTTCGCAAGCAAGCCTTTCAGAGTCACATGTAGCCCAGGCTGGCTCAAACTCATTATTTAGCTGATAATGGCTTTGAACTTTTGATCCTTCTATTTCTATCTCTTGAGTAGTGGGATTACAGGCAGGGCTCACTATGCTCAGCTTAATACGGCCTGTTTTATACTCCTGATACCTCTTTCTAATATGACTGGTTGTCCTTATTTTCAGAAGCCTCTGTCTTAGCTGGATGGTTGGAACCTTCTGAGCTTGGAATGGACTTCACAGATTATCAGTAAATTATAACCTACAAGCTAAGAATTGTTTTTATTTACTTTTTTTTTAATTTTTTTGAGACAGGTTTTCTCTGTGCAGCCCCTAGCTATTCTGGAACTACCTCTGTAGACCAGAGTGGCCTCAAACTCAGAGATCTGCCTGCTTCTGCTTCCTGAGTGCTGAGATTAAAGGTATGTACCACCACTGCCTGGCCCCTTTTCTAATAAAAAAACAGATATGGTCTAACCCCATCTTTTTTCTTTTTTAACCTTTAAAAATTACATCTACCTGGTGTGCAGTGTCTGCGAACAGCAGCCTCCTTGAGCACGTACACAGCCTGTTGCCTATATGGTTGTTTCTAAGGGACCTTGGGGACAATTTCCGGGTGGCTACTCTCATCTCTGATCTCAAAGTTGCTCCCAATCTAGGCTCCAGACAGGTATGCAGGTTGCCTTTGAGAAGCCTCAGGGTACAGTGAACAGGGTTCACAGTGGCCAGGTCATCATGTGAATCTACACTAAGCTGCAGAATAAGGAACACGTGTTTGAAGCCCTGCCTAGAGCCAACTTCAATTTCCCGGGCTACCAGAAGACCCACATCTTAAAGAAGTGGGGCTTCACCAAGTTTAATGCAGATTAATTTGAAGACATGGCGGTGGAGAAGTCATTCTTGATAGCTATAGTGTCAAGTATATCCATAATCACGGTCCCCTGGACAAGTGGTGGACTCTGAATTGAGGGCTTCCATCCACTATACCCCACCAAATCATGTTCAGTAGTCTCATGTCCAGTCTAAAACAAGTTACATGTATTTAGTTGCTTATTTTGTGTGTAGCACATATGTAGAGTTCAGAGGACAACTTTCAGGAGTCAGTTCTCACCTTCTACCATGAGCTCCGGTGATGAAACTCAGGTTGTGAGGCTTGGTAGCAGGAACCTTTACCCACTGAACTTTATTTATTTTCCTGAGATAGGGTTTCTCTGCCTAGCCCTGGCTATCAGGCTGGCCTCAAATTCAGAGATCCACTTGCTTCTGCCTTCTGATGCTGAGATTTAAAGGCGTGTGCCACCGCTGCCTGGCTACCCACTGAGCATTCTTGATGGCCCTAGACCAGTGGTTCTTAACCTTCCTAATGCTGCGATTCTTTACTACAGTTTCTCATGTGGTGACCCCCAACCATAAAATTATTTTCGTTGCTACTTCATAACTAAAATTTTGCAACTGTTATTAATTGTAATATAAGTATCTGTGTTTTGTGATGGTCTGAGGTGATTCCTATGAAAGGGTCGCTTGAACCCAAAGGGGTTATGACCCACAGGTTGAGAACCACTGCCCTAGACGAAAAAAGGTTTCATTTTACTCTTTTCCCAGTATAGAGAAAACTGAAGTGCAGGGCTTCATAGTAGTTCTCTTAGGCCAGAGAGAATAATTAGCAGCAATAAGACTTAATGAAAGGCCTCACACTCTCAGTGAGCTGGCCCTCAGCAGTCATCCTCTCTGTCCTAATATCACTCAAAAGTGGAGCAATGCCCCAGACAAGGCACTTGCTTTCTATTGGGAACATGGAGAGTGTGGACTTAGTTTTGTTTCTTTCAAGTTTCATGTGCTCCGCTTTTTCACAGGCTAAGACACAAACTCAGAAGCTCCTAGATTCTTATTGCTAAAATATCCTTGTGCCAATTTTGGCTTTGGATTTTTTTCTCTCCCCAAAACAGGGTTTCTCTGTATAGTCCTGGCTGTCCTGGAACTCACTCTGTAGACCAGGCTGGTTTTGAACTCACAGAAATCCACCTGCCTCTGCCTCCTCATAGCTGGGATTAAAGGTGTACTCCACCACTGCCTGTCGGGATTTTTTTTTTTTTTTTTAATCAGGGCCTCTTTAGCTGTAGCCCAAGCTGACTTGGAACTTGCAATATACAGTTGAAGGTAGCCTTGAAGGACTGCTTTTCTTACCTCCACCTCCCAACTGTTACAATTACAATTGTGTATCAAGCTGTCTGGTTTTTGTTGTTGTTTTTGAGATGGAGGGTCTCACTATGTAACTCTGGCTGGTCTGGAACTTAAGAGTGTACACCAGACCAGGGTGGCCTTTTTTTTTTTTTTTTTTTAAATTTACAGAGATCCACCTGCCTCTGCCTCCTGAGTCCTGGGAATAAAGGGTCTGGCTTCAAACTCATCATCTTTCTGCTTCAGTCTTTGACTTCAGGTTTCTTCTGTAAAATAAGTTTACTGAACAATAATTATGTTGCTATACATGAGACTTTAGCTATGATAGGGTTCAATAAACAATATATGAAGTATGTTGGAAAAATGTTAACAATAAATTATTAATTCGATTTCTTCTCTAGCAATAATTGGAAAATCCCATTCTTTCTTCCTTGCCGGAAGAAACAGACATTGTGGAAGTAGAGGAGGAAGGAATTTGAGAGAAGCACAAAGAAGAGCAGAGGTGGGAAGAGGGAGCACAGAGGGCGTCTGTGGGAGGATGCCCCGGCTCCTGAGTACCTCAGCACTGCTCTCTTCAGCTGTCTAATAATGTTGAGGATTCCAGCCTCTCTGCAAATCCCACAAATTTTGCCTGTTGAAAAAATTTTTTTTTTGAGAAAGCTGGAAGTTTAATTAGCTTTCTAACCAACCAAATTCCTGCCATATTTAAATGTTCCTGTGTCATCAAAGAAGCTACTGATTCTGTAATAATTTTTGATTGAGTTGACTTTTTAAAAACTGTTTTAATTTTAATTGTAATGAAGAAGTTATAGAAACAAACATTTGGGTTTTTTACAGGCATTATTTCCATTCTGGTGGATAAGCTCAATAAAGGTCATATCCTGTTTCCCTTCCTCCCCACAAAAAGGCAAAGAGATAAGAGGGTGAAATGAAAGAAGGGAAAAGAAAAGTTGCAGGGAGAATGTAAGAAAGTTACAAATGGGAATAGGAGATGGAAGGGAATAAGTGAGGGAAAACAAAACACAGAAAATGGACCAGGGAGGAAAGGACAGCAGGAGATGTGGAGGCGGCCAGGGAATTTAGGGTGAAGGAAGAAAAGAGTACCAGAAGGAAGAGAAAGTGAGGGTAATCAGAGGGCTAATTACCACCTTCCTTGTCTGTTAGCTATCATTTGAACCTCTGGTCACTGTCTCAAACGCTTCGTTTCTTTCTCAGTCTCACTCAGTTCTAAAAACAGGGGCATGCACTCTTCCTCAGCCTTCTAGTCTTACACACAGTCACACGTTGGATGGGCATCACACAAACTCACAGTCTCTGAAATTTCATTTCCCAACATCCTGTACAGACCACCAGCATCTGTGCTGCTAGCTCACTTGATCAAATACCTGCCACTGTATCCGCTTCCTAGTCAGTGCTCAAATATCCTGGTTCCTTTCCCTGCCACCTCCCACTACCATCCCACAAATGCCATTACTTGCTTTCCTGTATGGTTTTGATTAAACATTATCATAAATACCCTCAACTCTCTGGACCTCCTGACCCTCTCTGTTGTATTTACCTTGAAAACTCAACCCCGAAAGAACATAACCATTTGCTTTCTCTGCCTACACTGGAACAATTAAACATCTTCAGTTAATTGAAATCCATGGTCTCAGACCCCAAATGAGCTTTTTGGGAACACCACATTCTCCAGATTTTCCTACCTGTCAACAGAAGTTTGAAGAAAAAGAGGCATTTCTGTGTTAAACATTCTACAAGGCTAACTGATCACAACTTCAGTGATTTTGGAGAGCTGGAATGCTGCAGGTCCAGAGCCAAACTCAGACTATCTTAGCCCCTAAACAGGCATTTATTGTCCACCTCTGTGTGTGACCTAACATTCTTGTGACTATTAGGTAAGTCCTTTTGTAATGTACAAACAGAACCCTAGTTTCCAAACCCAAAGGCTAAGAATGCCACCATATAGCATCTGAGGCCAATAGTAGAGATTACTAGCTTTGCTATAAATCATTTCCACTAACTTACCTGAAAAAAGCCTTGATTTATAACTTTGTTCTGTTACTATAAAAGCTCCATGAAAATGCTATCACTGTTGTCTCCAGCTTTCAAAAGTTTGTGTTCATCCAGGCTCAGTTTTTAGACTCTTTCTTCTCTGTTAAGATTTTATCCTAATGGCTGGGATCAGGGTAACAACACTATGCTTAAAGGCTTTCACTGTGGCTAGAATATAATCTAAATGCTTTTCCATAACCGGCTCAACTCTCCATTTATCACTTTTCATTTCCCTATAGAGCCCTAGCCTTCCCAAAGCCCTCCTCTCGGTGGGTCACTGCATCCTAGTCTCTGCTCTTTCCAGCCCTCATGTCTTGGTTCCAAGGTCACCTCTTCAGAGGCCTTCTCTGCAGATCTCAACCAACTGTTCTTGTTTTCCCCTTGGTTTCCTTCCCAACAGTGAGGTTGTTCCTATTGATTCACCTGTCTGCCTATTCAGTTCAGCCGCTTCTCGTGGGAAAGGGAACTCCGGGGGACAGAACGACAGATCTAGCTAAGGATCCACCCAGCCTCCAATACCGAAAAAATCCCGGCTCTCCTGCCACATTAGGAAGGACCGGAACCGCGAGCGGAAGCTGGCGCCTTGCAGGAAGCCCCGCCCCTTCCGGTCGCGGCGGCCCGCAGCTGGCGGCGGGGCCCGGCGCCCGCTCAGCCCGCCCCCTCTCGGCCGCCCCGCCCGCCCCCGCCGCGCCGGCCGCTGTCAGAGGCGCGGTGTATGCTGAGCAGCTGTCGTCGCCGGCTGCTGCACGTCCTGGTCTCGAGCTTCCCGCTGCTGACCCGTGGACTGTGGCTCTGTCCTAGCAACCTCATGAAGCCGTTGGTCGTGTTCGTTTTGGGCGGGCCTGGTGCCGGCAAGGGGACCCAGTGCGCGCGCATTGTCGAGGTGAGGCCGTGCGGGAGGGAGACGGAGAGCTCCGGGGCTGAACGGGCCCCGGGCCAGCGGGAGCTGCCGCGTTGGCTGCCGCGCCCCCCGCCGTGGGCAGCGGACTACGAATCCCGACGGCCACCGCGCGCCCGGGCCGAGGGGCGTCGAGTCTGCGGGCGCGCGCTGCGTTGTCCGCTTTGTTCCCGCGCGCCCTTGCTTCCACTCCCGGGACCCGGGTCGTCGTCTCGCTCTGTCCCGGGCTGTGAGTCCTCGGCTAATCCGCCTCGAGGAACCCGACCCGGATCTTGTGGTAATTAAAGTACCGGAGCCGTGTAAGCCCAGGTGCTAACCTTTGGCCCGGCTGCCAACTCATGCTTTTCCTTGGGCAAGTGAGTCACCTCAGTTGTCTAATCAAATATGAAACTCTGCTCTCATGTTAACCGAGAAAGTAAGACACCACCCAACTCTAAAATCCTCTTATTTAAAAAAAAAAAAAAAAATGTTTGCTTTAGGGCTGGAGAGATGGCTCAGCGGGTTAAGGCGCTTGCCGCAAAGTTACATCCCGGAGACCCACATGGAAGGAGAGCACCAACCCCCGCGAGTTGTCCTCCTATTTCCACACCTGAGCTGTGGCTGAGTGTTTGTCCACACAAATAAATAAATGCAATAAAAGTTTTGACATAAGTTTACCAGTTCCATTCTGTTAGTATTTGAGATCAGGGGTGGCATGTACATTGAAAGAATCAAAGACTTCAGACTCAAGCAGGTATGGGTTCACACCCCGTTTTTCTAGCTGCTATGAGCAATAATGATACCGTGAGGAAGGCTTAATGGACAGTCTTGGGCAATGTTTGAAAGGAAAACAAGGCAACAAGAAACAAAAAGCAACCAGGGTTGGAGTGAAACACCCAACGTTCACCGTTAAAATTGAGTGATTGGTAAAAGTTTTTGACCCAGAACTCAATACATAATTTCCTCTTTTCCTAAGCGATGGCCTATATTTGCTTTGGCTTTCCCCACGGTCATACATTGAACTCTTGTCCTATGCTCTACTCTCTAAAGAACACCAGCAAATAAATAGAATATGTTCTAAAGGTTGTTACATGATTTACAGTTGGGGTTTATCATTACAGGTGGCTTTTGAAAACCGGTTCAGTCACAGAGTACCTAGCATTTTCCTCCTTATTTCTATTGGTTGGTTTTCACTTTATAAAAGCGAAATGACAAGTGGGTGGTTTCAGGTTTACTTTATAAGAAAAATGGTGAAACTATAAACAGCGTGGTAAGGGAAGGAGCAGGCCCTTTATAGTCCAAACAGAGAGTGGTTCAAGGCCTCGCTCTGCTGTTCTTCTTCTGGCCCCAGAGAAGTCACTTTTAGCTTGAGTTCCTTGGTAAGAAGGGAGAAAATAGACTCTGTTTTGTATTTCTGACTATTAGATGAGATCTGACACCTGGCACAGAGATGCAAATGTTTTCTCCTTTAAGCATCCTGGTTTATATTGGTCATTGTATTTTTAGAAAGACAACGGGTTTATTTAATGTACTGCAGGGGGCAACAGGCTGGGCAGTTTTAAGAGTACTATCTGAAGCTGGAAATTTTTATTTTGAAGGTGCATTACTTTAAAAAACTTGACTTACGACTTTCATTTTTGAGTGCACCCCCGATACTTTGTTTCTGAATTTATAATGTCACCTTAAACGTCCATACTCAACCTAACAATACCTCTGTTACTCCACTGGATTCAAAATTTCTGTGTTCAGTAACTAGTATTTCTATTTCATGAATTCAGTGGGTAGCTGGTAATACTTAAACCTGCTCATTATCAATTATAAGAGTCCATGATATATGTTTTTTTTTGAGAGTTATTCTTTTACTTATTGTTTAAGACTTAGGCAGTTATATGAGCTTAAGCCGTTGTTTGTTTTATATTAATTTTTCTGGTTGCACTGGCAGTGGAACCCAGGTCTCAAACATGAAAGACATGCACTCTACTACAGAGCATCTCTCTTTGTACTTTTTACTTTAAAGTTCCCAATAAGTTGTCCAGTTGTCCCTGCACTTACTCTGAAACCAAGGCAGGCCTTGAACTTGTCCTCCTGACTCATAAATAGCTGTGATTACAGGCCTGTTCCACCAAGCCATCTAGAATAAACTGTTTTGAAATGTTTGCTGTTGATTCTAGTTGCCAATTTCAAATGTATCATTTAAGAGTCACTGTCCCTTAGCTGATGAAATAAGTACTGGAATGTCTGTGTTCAGGTAAGTCAGGCGTTTTTCCCTCTGTGAGGGAAATGTCTGCATTTTGGTTCAATATTTCATTATGCAGGCAGCTATGAACTTAATCCCCAAAGAAGGCAAGCTTTAAAATTAATTTTTTTTCTGTAGGGAAAAAGTTATATAACTCAATGTTAAATTCTCCAGCTATCACACCAAGCGAATTTAGTTCACAGGGTACCTAAAATGTGGCTGATCATAGAATTGTTTCTTTGGAGAGAGGTTAATTTGGGTTCTGACTCAGGTTGACAGGAGTTGTGTTGTTTGTTTATTTTGAGGTGTGGTCTCCTTATGTTAATCCAGGCTGACCTCAAACTCTGTTCTCTTGCCTCTGCCTTCCAAGAGCTAGGATTACAGGTGTGTGCTACTATGTGCTGTCGGAAGTACATCTTGGATTTGGGGGTTCAGAACCTGAGGGTATCTTGCCTTCATGTCTAGAATATTGGTGTTAGAGGTAAGGGAGTGTCTTGGAGGGAAGGTGGTACTTTTTTCTGGAGTTACGCTTCGCTTTATTATTGCTCCATGGGTAGGAAAGGGCAGATCTGATGGAGAACCTTTTAAGGTGTCTAATAACTGAAGGAGAAATTTTGAGGGAGCTTTGGGAATTGATTTTACTCATTTATTTGTAATGGTCCTTTTCAGTTTAATTTTATTTTCTAATTAATTATTTCTAAATCTGTGTCCTCTTATGCTATTTTTTAAATTAGCCATTAATTAGCCAAGTCAGTGTAATACTTTTATTTGAATTAAATACTCAGTGGAATTATTGTATAATGATTTATTCTAAAAGCCAGGGATGCTATATCATTAAAAAAATTTTTCTACTTATATTGTATGTACGTATGTGTATGTGTACACATGCTATGGCACATATGTGGAGGTCAGAGGACAGCTTTGTGGAGTTGCTTCTCTCCTTCTACCTTTTACCTTTTACCTTTTCTCCTTATACCTTCCCATTTCAAGAATGGGAAGATGGGAATCAGGTCATCAAGCCTCATTTGTTTAAAAAGTAAGCTTTAGGGGCTGGAGAGATGGCTCAGAGGTTAAGAGCACTGGCTGCTCTGCCAGAGTCCTGAGTTCAATTCCCAGCAACCACATGGTGGCTCCCAACCATCTATAACAAGATCTGATGTCCTCTTCTGTCATTGGGCAAACATGCAGACAGAATACTGTATACATGATCAATAAAATAAATCATAAAAAAGAGTAAGCTTTATATTTGTTTTGGTCCAAATTAATAAGAGTTCTGTAACTTAAACTTATCTTTGAAAATAACATCCACAATTTTGCGTGGGCGGGTTGGAAAGAATATTTAATTTCTCTTTCACAGAGTGTGAATATTTTGTTTATCTAAGTAATGAGGAAAACATATTCATACCATATTTATCATGTGTCATAACTTCCTTAAGAGTCTCTTTGAATGGATGACTCATAATATGCTTAGAAAAGTTTTAAATGAGATTGAATTTAAGCATATGGAAATCAGAAACTTGATTTTATTTATCTTTTTGTCTCTGTTGTTGAGCATTGTACCTAGCACATAGTAGGTACTTGTTGAATAAATATTGATGATAGAGATATTAATGTATCCTGAAGCTGTATACTTCTAAAAAATTTGGTCCCTAGGGGGCACCCAAGTAGTTTTTTGGACCTCAAGTATGAACGAGACCAATCTTTGAGATGCTTTTGTTTACTCTGAGTGAATGAATGTTAAGTATGCTGAGCAGAATTTTAAAAGCTTTTAATTTCAAAATCCGGAACTCATCATGTACACTCAGAAGGAACTAGATAGGAAAAATCTGGTAGAGCTTAAGGTCTGGTCTTTTAAGGATAGGACTTTTTCTTCTTGGGAGGATATAGTTAAAGACTTTTTTAAAAAGACAATTTAAAAGCTTTAAAGAATCTATAAAAGATATGGTCTACAAAATTCTTGCCTCTTGGGGATAGAGAGATGACTCTGTGGTTAAGAACACTGGCAGCTTTTCCAGAGGACCCAGTTAGATTCCTAGTACCCACATGGTCCCTAACACCATCTGAAACTTCAGTTCCAGGGGTTCTGACTCCTCTTTTCACCTCCATAGGTACCAGGCATGCACATGATACACATACATACATGCAGGCAAAACACCCATTTAAATTTAAAAAGCAACAAAACTTGACTATTAAATAAAGAACCACTTTCTTTAAGGGTGCTTGTAACATAGAGTTTTTATGTTGATATTTTAGAAGAGGTGAGAAGAGCTTCAGATTGTTTACTATACCTTTTGTTTTTGCCTTTCCATTTTAAGTTGTAAAAGTAACATGTCTGTTAAGACAAGTTCAGTTTCTTCTCATCTGGAGTTATGATTATTTACTGCTTTCCCATCTCAATATTCCTTTAAAATCTTATTTCTTGTTTTAATTTTATGTGTGTAATGATTGTTTGCTTGCATGTATGTACGTATACTACACATATGCCTGCTGCCTTTGAGTCCCGAAGAATGTCATCTCTCTTGGAGAGTTATAGACAGTTGTGAGCTGCCATGTGGGTGGTGGAACCAAACTAGGGTCCTCTATATAAGAGCAGCAAATGAGCAAATGAGTCATCTCTTTAGTTTCTTCTTTCTCTCCTCTTTCTTTCTTCCTTCTTTTTTTTTTTTTTTTTTTTTTTGAGACAGGGCTTCTTTGTGTAGCTTTGGAGCCTGTCCTGGATCATGCTCTGTAGACCAGACTGGCCTCGAACTCACAGAGATCCACCTGCCTCTGCCTCCTGAGTGCTGGGATTAAAGATGTGTGCCACCACCGCCTGGCTCCTCTTTCTTGATATCACAAAATCTGCAAATTTAAAATTTTTGCATCTAATAGCATTATTCACTTTTTTCAAACTAAATCATGTTTATTCTTTCAGTGCTTTTCCTATATATTTAATAGATTTTTATTTGTAGTTGCAGAATATTCTGGATATTGTCATAGCATAGTTGTACATCTCACTTGGTTGTGGTGATATTTTGTTTGTGATCTAACAAATAAAGCTTTCCTGAAGATCAGAAGGTAAATCCAGCCACTAGTTAGCATACACCTTTAATCCCAGAACTCGGGAGGCAGAGGCAGATGGATCTCTGTGAGTTCAAGGCCACCATGGGCTACAACAAGATTGATCCAATCTTAAAGAGAAGCAGAACCAGGCAGTGGTGGCACACACCTTTGACCCCAGCACTTGGAATCACACGCTTTTAATCCCTGCACTAGGGAGGTGGAGACAGGAAGTGAAAGGTCTGGGCAGAGAGAGGAATATAAGGCAGGAGGAGACCAGAGCTCAGTTCTCTTTCTGCTGAGGATTTCGTAGAAGTAAGAACTAGTAGCTGGCTGCTCTGCTTTTACTCATCTTTCAGCGTTTTACCCCAATATCTGGCTCTGGGTTTTTATTAAGACCAGTTAGGATTCATGCTATATTTGGTGGCTATTTAGGACAGTTTTCTAGGGATAGTTTTGCTATTAACTGTGTTTCAGTGAGCTTTCTTGTAAATATAACTTTGCATATGGATGTTTTGTCTGTAGGATTCTTAAAAGTGGATTGCTTCCTCAGAGAATATGTGCATTTTATTTTAATTGATAATTATGATCACTTGGGGAAAATATTTGAGTTTTCCAGAGGAACAGAGCTATTAAGAAATAGCTACAGATATAAACATATAAAAGTGTTTTTATTTGGAAAACTATCTCAAAATTACAAGGGCCAAGAAGCCCCATGATAGGCTGTATGTAAACAGGAGAATCAAAGAAGCTGGTGGTGTAATTCCAGACCCAAGACCAGAGAACCTTAAGTTTTCTAGGAAAGTGATTTTTTTTCGCCTTTTGTTCTAAAAAATGTTATAAGATTGGATGGTGAGATGATGAGGGCTACTCTGTTTTCTATCCTGTTATATTTTCCTGATTTTAATAACATACAGGTATCCTCCTTCTGTCAGACCCCTCCTCCATTATTGACTCTCTCTCTTAAACTGTGAGACCAAATCAGCCCTCCTTTAAGTTGTTTTTTTGTCAGTTATGTTGTCCTAGCAAGGTGAACCAGGACAACAAAACAACCTCCAGCTGTATGGGTACATGTATTGTGCCAGGGAGTAGTTTCTCTGGGGTAAGGGAGCTAATAGTAATTTTTTTTCCCCCAAGACAGGGTTTCTTTGTATCCTTGGCTGTCCTGGAACTAGGTCTATAGATCAGGCTGGCCTTAAACTCAGAGATCTGCCTTGAGTGCTGGTATTAAAGGTGTGCCATGTCTGGCTCTAAAGGTAACTTTAAAAAAAAATTCCCAATCAGAATTAGTCTCTGCCTCAGTCTGCCCTAACTCAATCTTCCTTCAATATCAGTTATTTTCTCATCCACATTCTCTTTGAAATGGTCTTGATTTACTCCTTTTGGGTTAAAATTTCATGGACTATATTTGGTTAATGTAGACATGTTCCAGTTCAAATGCTATTAGAATTGTGATTGTGGAAGACTTTGGAGTCACACACAAGTACTGTGTCGTAACAGCGGGTTCTGAACTGAAATCAGCATTTCTAAAACAGTTACTTCAGGGCTGGAGAGATGGCTCAGTGTTAAGAATGCTGGCTGCTCTTGCAGGGGACCTGGGATCAGTTCCCAGCACCCACATGGTGACTTACAGCCATCTATATGTAACTTCTGTTCCAGGGCATCAGATGCCTTCTGGTGGGCACCAGGCACATACTTGGTGCACATACATACATACATGCTGCAGCTACTGATACAAATGAAAATAAAAAAATAATAACTTTTTATTAAAGGAAAAGAAACCTTTCTAGAAATCTCTCTGACCAGGGTGTGTGTGTGTGTGTGTGTGTGTGTGTGTGTGTGTGTGTGTGTGTGTGTGTGTGTGTGTGTGTGAGAGAGAGAGAGAGAGAGAGAGAGAGAGAGAGAGAGAGAGAGAGAGAAGAGGGGGGGGGCTAGCTGTCTTATTTGTGTTATGTTCCAGGTCTTGTTACTTTTAAGCTAATACCTTAGCTCAGCTGCTACATGAAAGTGTATTTGCTGTAACATTTCAGTTGCTTTAACCTGTCAAATCAAGAACATTTTTACAGACTAAACATGTGATAAGAGCATTTAAAAGTTAATAGAGAACAGGTGTAGCCTGAAAGACTCTGCTGACAGTTTTGTTCTGCCTGATGGAATAAAGATAACAAAACATCAGTTGGGTAAAGGAAAAAGCACTTGTAACTTACTACTCCCAGAAACTGTCACTTTGAGGGGACAGGTCCTGTGAAACATATGCTCTATGCCTGGTTTCTGTCAGTCTTTTCCAAAAGACTTGTAAGTTGGTTCCATTCACCATTTTAGTATATCCCATACTAATAAGCAGATGTACTCATTTTGCGGTGTGTGAAAGACTGCTTCCTGCTCACTTTCTGTTTGGAGCTTCCAGAATGGATTAGTCATTGGTGCATTAGTATTGGAAAGTGCATGTGTTTAAACCCACAGGATTTACCTGTATAGTTACATTCAGTTTAGGTCGATAATAATATGAATTTCCATTTTCTTGGTGTCAGTTGGGAGCATAAAGGCACTTTAGAAGATGTTTTGATCGTGTAATTGACTTAATGGCTAATTTAGGTTATCAGATGGTGGAAGATTGTCTTTGTTATTCATTTAATGTCTGTTGGGCAATACAAATAGAAATGACTGTTTCAGAGGTGGAGAAAAGCAAGAGTGAACAGATGAGACTGGCCAGAAGTAATGAGGTTGGCCAGAGTCTGGCAGGATCCAGATGGGTCAGATACATCTGGTTCTTTGTGTGGGGTGAAGTTTTTATGTCACACGTCCCTGTTGACTTTGAGTCTCCTTTTAAATGTGCACTAGCAGATTCTGTGATCCAAAGGTCATAGCACCCCATCCATTCTTAGCAGATAGGTAGTGTGAGCAAGAAATAAAACTTCATTATTTTATGCCATTGAGTTTGGGGGGTTCCAACTAATAACCTAGCCAAACTTGAGTAGTACATATGCACAGCTTGGCAATTAGGAGGTGTTTACCTTCTTTCAGACCATTTATTGCTAAGGGCTTAATTGTGTTAATACAGAGTGTATATTGGACTCACCTGTGCACTACAATGCTAATGATGAGGAAGCAACCTCTTTTGGAAAGGTAAGTTATGGAATGGAATTCTAAAACAATCCCTGAACTACTCTGATGTTAATTCATCCTTGATTTCTTTCCTGTGTCTGGGAACTCATTGCTAGGTGCTCAAACGACCATTAGCACTTGTTCCAAAAGTATCATCCAAGCACAGGAAGGATATAATTTTCATAAACTCTAATTTCATATATGGAAGCTTTCCTCCTGGAATTTCTCACTCAGTAAATATCCTTCCCTCCTTCCATCAACTCTCCCAGGCTATAGAAGCTTGAAGGCTAATGACAGTATATCTGCATTGGTCACCAAGGTATTACCACTGAGGTCCATTAAGGAGTAATACTCAGTGGAGGTCAGGGGACCTGGATCAAATTTTCTCTGTATTAACTGGGAAGTCAGCCCATCTCAGGTTTCCCTGTAACTGTATATGGACTGTTGTGAGCTGCCATGTGGGTGCTGGGAATAGAACTGGGTCCTCTGGAAGAGCAGCCAGTGTTCTTAACCACTGAGCCATCTCATCATTACTGCACTTAAAATTTTAAAGTGTAAAAAAAAAAATTTAAATTGTAAAACATAATCTCATCCTGTTTTATTTATTTATTTACTTTTCCTCAAGACAGGGTTTCTCTGTGTAGCTTTGGAGCCTGTCCTGGAACTCACTGTGTAGACCAGGCTAGCCTTGAACTAACAGAGATCCACCTGGCTCTGCCTCCCGAGTGCTGGGATTAAAGGCGTGTGCGACCACCGCCTGGCATGGGTTGTCTTTTATTTTTTATTTTTTTGGTAATGTTTTTGGAAGAAAAAAGTTTTAATGACCAGGTAATAAATCTTGAATGTTTGAGCATATGGTGTGCTTTTTCCTGCTTGTGATGCAGGCATTAAGAACTTGATAAGTTAGTCCAGGACTACAAAGGAGATAATAACTGATAAGTGTTTGTGTTGGAATTGGGGATAGATAGAGGAGGAATACTATAGATAGAAAGGAAAAGTGGGTGGGGTAGGTTCAAGTTAGTCACGAATGTCAGATCAGTTCGATGGTGTCCATTTTGCAAATGGTTTCCAGAGATCTTTTCAGTGTGTAACAATGACAGGAAAAGAAATTTTATAGAAAACATTTTCTATGATTTTATCAAGTTTTATGGCATTTCCCTTGAAGTGAGACTCCAATCAAGAACCTGTTTGTTCTGCAGTATAAAAGTAGGCATAGTTATCTATATTCAATGTTAGATCCTAAGTTGGATTAAGATTGATTGCTGTGTAATCAGAAACATATATTCCTGGGCTGGGCATGGTGGTGCACGTCTTTAATCACAGCACTCGGGAGGCAGAGGCAGGTAGATCTCTGTGAGTTCAGGCCAGCCTGATTTGCATACAGAGTTCCAGGACAGCCAGGGCTACATAGTGAGAACCTGTCTCAAAACAAAACAAAACATATATTCCTATATTGACTTTAATTTTAGAATGAGCAAAAGTATTTATGAAGATAATTTTATACCAAAATATAATATGTACAATTTCTCAAAGCCAAATGACTTTCTTACACCTTATGGTAAGAAAGATTTTGAACGAAAAATGAAGGTGATTCTTTACTGTTGTTGTTGAGAAATGTTGCTTAGCACAACACAGTTCTGATAGATCATTTTGGAGCTTAAGGTGGTGTGGGTCTGTTGTCTACTCCATACACATGGTATTTCTCAAAACGTTTTGTTTATAATTTTGAACTCTAGTGTCTAGAGTCAGGCTTCATTGAATATGTTTCCTTTTAAACCTTTGGGTAAGCTCATGAATTCTAAATTTTCATCTGTTTTTGGGCTGTGAAACTGGACTGTTTTCTGTCTCTGTCTGTAACTCTTGACTCCATGCCCATGTGGTATGTTCCTGTGTGGCTGTATTGTACTTTGGTTTCTCCTTTGTTTATGGGATGGATCACTTTTCAGAGAAAATTTTATGTAAACATTTGAGTTGATTTTTGGTTTGGGGGAAGTTCATGGAGACCTTTCTCTAAAGCTGTTATTTTCTTTTCTTTTAAGATGTATTTTTTTTAAGTGTGTAAATGTCTTGCCTGCATATATGCACGTGTTCCATGTGCATACCTGGTGCTTGTGGAAGTCAGAAAAGGATGTAAGATTCTGATACTGGAGTTAAAGAAGGTTATGAGCCACCATGTAGGTACTAGAATCTGAGCCTGGGTCCTCTGCAGGAGCAGACAGTACTTTTAACTGCTGAGCCATCTATCCAGCCCTGAAGCTGTCATTTTCTAAATGATTGCCTTTCACATTTGAAGTAGGTTTTGATTGTGCAGGTTCAGTTTCTTTTTCTCTGGGAATCAGGTGGTGTTTGGGAAGGTACCATTGGACACTAGTGAGCTAAACTTACTGTTGTTAGAACTGTTAACTTTTAAAAGTATTTATTTTATTGTGTGTGTGTATGGGTATGTGGAAGTCGAAGGACAGTGCAGGAGTTGGCTCTTCTACCATGCTGGTGCTAGGAACTGAATACAGATCTCCAGGTTTGGCGGCAAGTGGCTTTACTGCTGAGCCATCTCACCCCCCAGAAGTTGAATTATTGAGTCAAAAGGTGTGCAAACTGAAACTTAGGTTTACTGACCACTCACCCTCTATAAAGGTTGAAGATTTGTACAAAGTATATTGATAGCAATATCCCTGTGTTCTTGCCATTGCTGTTTTTAAAATACTTGAACTAATCTGATGGGTAGAAACTGGAATCATTTTGCCTTAATTTGCATTTTCAAGATTACTAGTGAGTGTTGTTCGAATCTTAGATATTTTTTTTTTTGTTTGTTTTTGGTTTTAGGTTTTTCAAGACAGGGTTTCTCTGTGTAGCTTTGGAGCCTGTCCTGGAACTCATTTGTAGACCAAGCTGGCCTTGAACTAACAGAGATTTGCCTGGCTCTGCCTCCTGAGTGCTGGGATTAAAGGTGTGTGACACCACTGCCTGGCCTTAGATGGTTTTTTAATAAAAAACTCAGAGCCAGATATCAGAGTGAAAGCTGAAAGATCAGAGAAGCAGAGCAGCCAGCCACTAGTCCTTACCTCTACGAAATCTTCAGCCTAGAGAGAGTGAGTTCCTGTTTCCTCATGCCTTATTTACCTTTCTCTGCCCTGCCATATTACTTCCTGGGATTTAAGGCGTGTGCACTTCCCAAGTAAAGGCATGAGATCTCAAGTGCTGGAATTAAAGGTGTGTGCCACCACTGCCTGGCTCTGTTTCTCTCTGATACTGGATCAATCTCATGTAGCTCAGGTGTGGCCTTGAACTCACAAAGATCCAGACGGATCTCTGCCTCCCAAGTGATAGGATTAAAGGTGTGTGCCACCACTGCCTGGCCTCTATGTCTAATCTAGTGACTGGCTCTGGCTCTGCCCTCTGACCCTCAGGCAAGTTTATTAGGGTACACAATATATCACCACAAGTGAGGTGGAGTCTTTTTTTTTTTTTGGTAGTCCAGGCTGACCTCAAACTCACAGAGATTCACCTGCCTCTGCCTCCTGAGTGCTGAGATTAAAGGCATGGACCACTACAGCCTGGCTCTGTGTTTTTGTTTTTGTTTTTTAACCCTCCTATGAATAGTTTGTTTTTCTGCTTGCTATGTTTTTCTGCTTGCTAACCTTCCCACCCCTTTTAAAGACCCAGGCTGATCTCCAGTACTGGGCTAAAGTAGTTTTCCTGTTTTAGCTTCAGACTATAGGTGAATGACACATTAGCAGCTTGCCTATTTTTGTATATAATATTTTAATTTATTACTAGTTTTTCTTTATATATGTTGTATATAATGTACGTATAGTGAACATATCTTGTATATAAAAATAGTTTCTCCTAAACTGTTGCCTATCCTTTGTTTTTTTACTTTTATTTTGAGATAGGGCCTCACTTTTTAGCCCAGGCTGACCTTGAGCCTACTAGATTGCACAGGCTGGTCTCTAACTCAAGGTAGTCCTCTTGCTTCAGCCTCTTTAGGACTAGGATTATAGTTATAAGCCAACACATCAAACTCATTTTGCTTTTTTGAGACACAGTCTTGCTATATAGCCCAGTCTGGCCTTAAACTTTTGATCTTTCTGCTCCAGTTTCTTGAGTGCTGGGATCACAGGTAGTCATAAGCCATACCTCCAGCAACTCATTTATAGTTTTGAAGCCCTGCTTGGTTCAAAAGTTTTTATGGGATCAAACATAAACCATAGCTTTTTGACTTTGCTTAGCAACATGTCTGTATCTCAGATGTTAACTCTCACTGAATTCTCATTTTGTACTTGGGCCTGTTTATGTGTTCTGTCTCAGGACTGCATCGTTATGCCTATTTTGTATACCAGTAACACACTATTTTAATTATTGTACTGTTGTAATATTTTATTTTATGTAGTTGGGTAAGTCTTCATTTGTAGTTGTTAATATTATTTTCAGTTTCGAATGTTTTACTTATGTTTATGTCTAGTAAACTTGACAATAAATTCACCATTTTTTTTGTTTGGTTTTCAAAGGCAAACAAACATGGCTGGTGTGTAGCTAGTTCAGTGGCAGAGCTCCTTGCCCCCATGTTCAGGGGCTTTGGGTTTGATCCCCAGCACCACAAAACAAACACAGACAATTCCAATCAGATTTTTAACTTTTAAATTTGTAAGTTTTATTTATTTATTTAAAGTGTCTGACTATGTAGCCCTCACTGGCCTGGAGCTCACATTGATCCATCATCTCTGCCTCCACCCAATAGGAGGTAAATTTTTTGATTAGTATATAAAAGAACAAAAACAAAAACAAATGTTTCAGTAGGACTCTTTCCTAGGATACAGAATGTTTTCTTTCTTCTTAGTCTTCGAAAATTTCACACATGTATACAATGTATCTGACTCACTCCTTTCAACTTCTTGGGGTACCCCCCCAACTTCTCCCTCCCAACTTCATGTCCTCTCCCTCTTGAGTAGCCCACTGAATATACTTGTTGCTGCCCATATGGACATGGGTGTGGGATCATCCACTGAAGAATGCTTTCTTTTTATGATTTGGCTTTTATTTATACTGTAAATATAGTGTTTTGTGTCTTTGTGTAGTGTGTGTGTGTGCGTGCGCACATGCACACGCCTGCGTAGCTTTTCGAAACAGAGTTTCTCTTTTAAGTGTCCTGGAACTTGCTCTATAGAACAGGATGGCCTTGAACTCAGAGCTCTGCTTCCCTCTGCCTCCTGAGTGCTGGAATTAAAGGCATGCGCCACCACTGCCTGGCTTCTTCATGTAATTCTTACACAGTACATTTTAGGTTTATTCCTACATTTAATTTTTAATCACTATTTTTATTACATTTTAAAAATGTACATATGTCTGTATGTGCTTGTGTGCAGAAGTCAGAGGGCAACTTGCTGGAGTTGGTTCTCTCCTTCCACTAAGTGGGTTTTAGGGATTGAACTCAGGTCCTCAGGCTTAGCAGCAAGCACCTTTACCCACTGGGCCATCTCAACTGTTCTTTTATTGCTGTTTTAATGAGGTGGGATTTTTTGTTGTTGTTGTTTCTCTGTGTAGCCTTGGCTGTCCTGGAACTCACTCTATAGACCAGGCTGGCCTTGAACTCAGAGATCTGCCTGTTTCTGCCTCCCGGATGCTGGTATTAAAGGTGTGTGCTACCACCACCTGGCTGTAATGAGATTTTTTTTAAGTGTATATTTTTTTTTTTAATTTTTTTAGGGGTATGTGTTGCAGGGGTAGGGAGACAAGTGTGCACATATGTAGCATAGTGCTAAAGGCCTAAGTGTGAAGATCAAAGGATAACTTCTGGGAATCAGTTATCTCCTTCCACATGGGTTCTGGAGATTGAACCCAGGTTATCAGGCTTGATATATTTTGTGCAACAAAATTTTCACTTTTTAGCAACTGCCTTTCTTTGCTTTGAAAATTTAGGTAATGCTGGGACCTGGGATGTTCTTTAATGGTACAACACTTCACTTAGCAACTAGTGTGGAAGTAATTGAGCAATTTTATATTTCTATTTTCTGTGAATAATGGGAGTTTTTTTTAAACCAATTGCAATTTTAACATTTCTGATAATTTCTCTTACCAGAAACATGTATAGGAATGAGACAGAAACATGAAGATACTATTGTTTTTATTTTCATCCAACTTTATATCCAAGTTTAGTCAGTAAATACCTTGTTTAGAGTTTATTTTCCTTTGCTGACAGTGTTATTGCTATCTTACTATTTAGTGAGCAAGAACAAATTTAGCCAACACTTTTGGAAAATGGAATGGGAATAACGATGTATTGGAAAGCTCATTTATAGCCTTGGTCATTTGGAGATTTATTTTTTAAAGATTTATTTATTTATTATGTATACAGTGTTCTGCCTGTGTGTATGCCTGCACACCAGAAGAAGGCACCAGATCTCATTATAGGCGGTTGTGAGCCACCATGTAGTTGCTGGGAATTGAACTCAGGACCTCTGGAAGCGCAGTCGGTGCTCTTAACCTCTGAACCATCTCACCAGCCCCCCATTTGGAGATTTTCTAAAAATTCAAAATTCAATTGATGTTCTGTTTTTTTTTTTGATGGCCTTAAACTCAGTATTCTGCCTCATTCTCCTGAGTAGCTAGGTTTACAGGTACATACTACCACACTGACATGTTAAAAGTGGGGTGATGGTGTGGGGTGCCTCGCACCATAACCTTCATTTAAGTTGTATATATGCAAGATAAAAACTCATTGAAGGGCCAGGTAGTGGTGGTGCACGCCTTTAGAGGCCAGCCTGGTCTGCAGGGCAAGATCTAGGACAGGCACCAAAACTACCTGTGTTGAAAAAAAAAAAAAAAAACCTCATTGAAGGAATCTTAAAATTTGGAGTGAGATAGGTTATATGAATACTTATTGAATGAATATCCTAATAATTTGAGATGGGTTATGTCATTCTTTTGGTTTAATAGAAGTAGACATGTGGGTTGGGGATTTAGCTCAGTGGTAGAGCGCTTGCCTAGCAAGTGCAAGGCCCTGGGTTCAGTCCTTAGGGGAAGTTTTTCATTATTCAGGATCTTCACTTAAGACTGTTGGTTCCTTATTGCACTCAAGAAGTGGCAGTTCAATACCCTCGTGTCTTCTGTGATTTTAGCTTAACTGTCACTCTCCCTTGACTTAGTATCTCATTATGAGTCTTTTGTCATTGTCATAATACTATATTATTGACATTTCTTAAATAATCATATCCATTGTCTCATCTAAGCCCATTGCCTGATTTTTTTTTAGTAAAACCTTTAGTATATGTGTATGTGTGTATATCTGTGTACTACATTATAATTTTAGTTAGTCACAAGGCCACATGTGCAATTTACTTTCAGAAGATCATATCACCTAATGGTATTGTAGTCATTTTAGTTTTTATAGATATACTTTATGGTGTTAACTCAGCAACGTTTCTGTTCTGTCCTTGTCCTTATATCATGTGTCATTTAATGATGGAGATATGTACCACTAGGCAATTTTGCTCAAACATCGTAAGACTGTATGATCTTGCACAAACCCATATAGGTCAAGTACTTGATGTGATTCCTTGCTGCAGTAAATGTAAACACAAAATGCATGAGATATGTGAGTCTGATGCTCGAGCAATGTGACATGCTATTATTCAGTGAGCTTCTTTATTCTATAATTAGAAGATATATACTCTTAACAGTAAAAATATAAGAAACAGAAAAGCCAGTAATAGAGTGATTTGCCATCAAGTATTGTGTTCTGTTCCTAACTATATGCAATAGTTTATATGACTGGCAGTACATTAGTGTTATCTATACTGGTGTCACCACAGTGTGTGAGTGTATATACATTAGTGTTATCTATACTGGTGTCACCACAGTGTGTGAGTGTATATTGTGCTACAAAATATGACAGCCTAGATGTCACTAGGTGATAGGATTTGTAGCTCCATTATAGTGTTTCAGAACCACCATTGTATATGTGGTTCTTAATAATCAAAGCATTGATATGAAGTATATGACTGTATAATGTAAAAAACATTATTTAAGTATCTTGGGCTGGGGAGACAGCTCAGTCAGTGTAAAGTGTTTGCTATACAAGCATGAGTTTGATCCCTAGAGGCCATGTAAAAAAGCTGGGCATAGTGGTGGGTGATTGTCATCCCAGCACTGGAGAGGCAGAGACAAGCAGATCCCTGGGGCTCACTGGCCAGACAGCCTAGCTTATGTAGCAAGTTCCAGTCCAGTGAAAGACCCTGCCCCCAAAAACAAGGTAGATGGAACCTGCTCTCTAGTCTACACATGGATGTGCATACCACTTGCACATTTAAACCCCCCCCCCCCCCCCCGATAATTATGATAGCAAGGAAGCAATTGATGGCTCTTATCCCCTAATATGTGTTAGATGATTTATGTGCATTATCTTATTTAACCATGACTGTAATTTTAATTGGTCTTATAATAAAAACCCAGAGCCAGATATCAGGGTAAATGCTGAAAGATCAGAGAGACAAAGGAACAAGCCCCTATAGAAACTTCTCACCACTACCGAATCCTCAGGCTGAAAGGGGGATGAGATCCTGTCTCTATGAATCCTCAGACTGAATGCCCCTGAGTCCTCAGCCAAAAGGGCACCAAACTTCTGTCTCCTCCTGCCTTATATTCCTTTCTCTGCCCAGCCATATCACTTCTTGTCTTAACCTTCATAGTGCTGGGATTAAAGGTCTGTGCCACCACTGTCTGACTGTGTTTCTCTTTTAGACTGGATAATCTGGTATAGTCCAGTGTAGCTTTGAACTCATAGAGATCCAGACAGATCTCTGCCTCCCCAGTGCTAGGATTAAAAGTGTGTGTCACCACTGCCTGGCCTCTATGTTTAATCTAGTGGCTGGCTCTGTCCTCTGATCTTCAGGCAAATTTTATTTGTTAGAGTACAAACAAAATATCACCGTACGTGACCACAAGCTTACAAAATAGGTATCTGTATTCCCGTTTTATAAATGAGACTTCTTAGGAGTACAGAGTTAGGAAATGGATTTGAGGAGACTGGCCTGAGTGGTGAGACAGATTGTTTGGGCATTCTGAGTTGTCGAGAAAGCTCATCTCCTGATAGGTGGTCATGAGCTATCTACTGAGAAAAGGAAGAAGACAGAAGAGCTCATGAAAGGGGAGATGAATTCAGTTTAGACAGGCTGACTTTTTTGTCTTAGGTATCAGATTTTGGTAGACATTTTCATTCTTACATTTAAACTTTGATTGTATTTGTATAGGAATATAGTGAGATGTCAGTGCTTTGACTAGTTAGATAAATGTTGAGATGATTTCATTGTACAAACATGGTTATGAAGGGTAAGGCTATTTACTAAGAGGCAAACTGGACTATATGAAAGTTCTTAAATTTTTCTTTTTATTTATTTGCCCCATAAGAAAAACTCCTTTATTGTAGAGAAATTCTAATATAGAAATTAACACAAAACTATGTGTACTCCTATCACTGGATTGAATGAATTCTGATATTTTTTATATGTTGTTTGTTCCAGAAATATGGCTACACACACCTTTCTGCTGGAGAGCTTCTTCGTGATGAAAGGAAAAATCCAGATTCACAGTATGGTGAACTTATTGAAAAGTACATTAAAGAAGGAAAGATTGTGCCAGTTGAGATAACCATCAGTTTATTAAAGAGGGTAAGGAGGAGGAATATCAACCTGTTCAAACTACCAAGGACACAAGAAGTTAAATCCACCTTCATTTGAATAATGAAAAAATAAGAATATTAAATTTCTTGATTATGGAAGGTAGTTGTGGTCTTTGAAAATGGCAGAGATGGAAACTGCTTTCACTGTGAAGAAATTGACAGTAGCAAGTATTCTCTGCTTTGGTCTCAGTCCAGCTGAGGTCCAGCCTAAGATACTTGTAGAATTTTTTGTTTTTGAAACAGTCTCATGTAGCCCAGGCTGGCCTGGAAGTTATATCATTAAGGATCTTCCTGCACCTGCCTGTTAGGATTACAGGCATTTGACCCATCCTTCCCAGCATTCAGTTATTCAATTATTCTTTTCCATTTGGGGTTATTGTCACCTTTCCTTGCTCTTTCCTCCTCTGTTTTATTAGAAATATTTGTTCTCTCCTTCCTTGCCTCCCACTCATGTTTTTCTCATTGTTGATATTCTCTGTTTTGAAGTGTCCTTTTTTTCCTGATGAACGCATTGCCATTTTCACTCTGAAATCTAAAAATATACCTTGGTAGGTAGTGCTTTGCTGTAGATCCCCAAAACTAGTCAGTAACAAGTGTATTGACATAAAAGAACCAGTGAGATGGAATTGCAATGTTGAGAGCAGGAAGCAATAAACGGATCTCAGTATTGAATCCTGGGAGTAACTGGAGACACCTGGGGTGTAGAGTGGCTCTTACACAGTCTGCCTCTTGGCTCAGCCTGGAGCAACCAGCTTCCTTTCCAGAGTGAGTAAATCTGCAATCCCGTCCTCTGGCTCTAATGCCTTCTGCTTTAAAGGTGGTGAGCGTTATGAAAGGGTAGTCGACATCTCCATTGAAACGGTTCTTTTGTGTGTGTGTGTGGTACTGGGGATTGAATATAGGCCTTTGAGTATGTTCAGTAAGCACCCTGTCACTGAGCTGTGTCCTCAGCCTTTTTAATACCTGCTATCTTTGAGAATGGTGGCCCTGTTGGCTTTGAACTCAATCTGTAGCCCAGGTGGTCCCTGAACTTGGAATCTTCTAACCTCAGTCTCAAGCTCAGCTGTGATTATAGGTAGATCTCTTCTTCATGTTGTCAGTGATATTTTCTATGTAGCTCAGGAAGTACTTTTAGTCTTTATTTTTCCTGTAGCATTTAACTCTTAATTAATAAGTGTCTCTTTCGAGTTGGGCATGGTGGTGCATGCCTTTAATGCCAGCACTTGGAAGGCAGAGGCTGTGAATTTCTGTGAATTTGAGGCCAGCCTGGTCTACAGAGTGAGTTCCAGGACAGCCAGGGCTAAGCAGAGAAACCCTGTGTCAAAAAACAAAATAAAACAAGTCTCTTTGAAACTAATTCTACCTGTTTCTTATAACACCATTGGTTCATTCTCTTCCTACTGTAGGAACTGCTGTTTTTCAGTCTCTTGATTTTTTTTTTCCTTTCCAAGTTTTCTAAACCACTATACTTCTTAGAGTTTGGTTCTCTTCAGCTCTCATTTTATATATTCCTTGCTGGGTTGTTTAAACCATGCCCATGTTTTCACTGTTCCAATGCTGCTGAACTCTACAACTCTGCATAAACCTTTGTTCTAGGTTCCAGATATGTTTCTATCAGGCCTGTATCCAGATTTCTCATAAATGTCTCAGAGTCATGCTAGAGGCTAACTGTGTTATTTAAAGTATGCTGTTTCTTTATTTCCAGTTGGGATTAACTACCCAACTCTTTAGTGAGAGGATCTCTCATTCACTCGTGTTCATCTCCTGTCTGTCACTACCATCACATGAACCTTTTACCTTCTTTCCTCTCCATCTTATCTCCCACCACTCTCTATACATGTCCTAAGAGTCATTTATACCAGCTTGCTTCAGATTCATCAAAGCTGTCATGCTTTCTCAATTCCAACGTTTATATCCCTGCTTCCCACTGTCTAAAGTGATCCATGTTGGCATGATGCCTTATTATTTAGGAAGCAACTCCACTGCCAGCTCTTCAGTCAAGTTTTCTCATAGTCTCTAGGCACTTTGTGTTTCTTGGTTTTTTTGTTTTGTTTTGTTTTTTTGAGACAAAGTCTCATGTATCACTGGCTGGCTGGCCATCTAACTCACAGAGATCTGAGTGTATCTACCTCCTACAGGCTGGGATTAAAGGTATGGACAGAACACCTGTCTCTAACAACTCCTTGTTCCATTTTACACTTCTTTTTTTTTTAAATATATACTTTATTTATTTTATGTGCACATTTATCTGTGAGGGTGTTAGATTCTCTGGAACTGCAGTTATAGACAGTTTTAAACTGCCATGTGGGTGCTGGGAATTGAACCTGGGTCCTGTGGAAGAGCAGCCAGTACTCTTAACCACAGAGCCATCTCTCCAGCCCCCATTTTACACTTCTCTCTGTGAGTTTTTTTTTTTAATATTTCTTAGTTTCTTTTCTTTTCTTAAAAAAGTTTCATTTATTTTGTATAGTGTTTTGCCTGCATGTATGCCTGCAGGCCAGAAGAGGGCACCAGATCTCATTACAGATGGTTGTGAGCCACCATGTGGTTGCAGGGAATTGAACTCAGGACCTCTAGAAGAGCAGCCAGTGCTCTTAACCTCTGAGTCATCTCTCCAGCCCCGTGTTTCTTGTTTTAAGAGCATCTTTTGTTGTCCTAGGACTTAGCACATTATATGTAGTTGTTATCCAGTAGACTGTGAACCCTCCGGGGGCAAGGGCAGTGACCTCACTCTAATAGTAGATCTCAAATGAATGTATACTGAATGAACATGTTTGATGTGGCTTCTCCAGAGACCTCCTATCATAATTGGGATAGAAATGCTGTAGCAGGAACTTAACACTGTTTATAAAAGCTTTGTGAAATTAGAGCAACTAGATTCTGAGATAAAGCTAAATAACTCTTAAAGAAAATAAGTCCTGGCAATGTTCTTGTGGAACAAGAAAACTTGGCACATGGAGCGCAATGCACGTCAGTTTGCTTTGGACTAAAGGTCCCTCTAAAGCCTGTCAGAGGTGTGCATCTGTGGTGAATGGAGGTGCCAAGGATTTAGACAGATGAGAGATTGCATCTCCTGTTCGTATTACTCCCATATTCTACAGAAATTCAGGCTTTGGGAAAGGATGATGAAATGTGTTTTTGCAGTCTTTCTGAATATATTACACCTTGTGCTGTCTGTGTTTGGGGGCAGCCAATACCATTTAGATAAAATTAGTTTGAGATTTTTTTATTACTTTATTTTATTTATTTGTTTGTTTATGTAACTCTGGCTGTTGTAGAACTCTATATAAACCAGGCTGGTCTCAAACTCAGAGATCTGATTGTTTCTGCCTCCAAAGTGCTGGGATTAAGGAATGTACCACCACACCTGGCCAGATTTTTGTTTTTTAAAGTATTGAATCTTAAATAATGCTGACAACTAGCCAGGTCTGGTAATACAGGCCTGTCCTCAGGAAGCCAAGGCCAGAAGAATCTCAGTCAATGTTAACCCGAGCTACAGATGAATTGAAGGCCAACTTGGAGAATTAAGTGGGACCCTGTCTCAAAGCAAGCAAACAAACCAACAAAGTAAAAAGAGTGGGTATATTGCTCAGTAATAGAGTGCTTTTTCAGCTTCTAGCTATTAGATTTGAAGTGTTGTGAATTCGAGCTCCTATAGATGGAGCATGCTTTCAGCAGTGGGTGGTGGGGCACACCCATAGCCCAGATCTTGAGAGGCCAAGACAGGAAGATTTCAAGTTGGAAACCAGCCTGAGTTACATAGTGAGTCCCTGCCTGTACCTCCTACAGCACAGTGACTTAAAGAGAGAGACACGAGGGCAACACGGGGTCTCCAGATGCTGGAGCAAAGCTCTGGGTTAGTGGTAATTTGCATGAGAAGGTAATACATATTGCTGATCAGCTGTCACAGAACCAACATTTTAGTTAGGTAGACACATGGTTTTAGTCTGCTGGTAGTGATGCTAGATGACAGTGATACAGGTGGTGACTGCTTACCTCTTGGCTAGGATGCAAAGAGATAAAAGAAAAGGGCCAGGATCCCACAGTCCCCTTTAGAAATGTATTCTCTGGGCGCTGGAGAGATGACCCAGTGGTTAAGAGCACTGGCTGTTCTTCTAGAGGTTCTGAGTTCAATTCTCAGCAACCACATCGTGGCTCACAACCATCTATAATGAGATCTGATGCCTTCTGGCGTAAAGTCAATAGAGCACTTACATACATAAAATAAATAAATAAATCTTAGCAAAAACCACTGTGGCTCACGAAGATTAAAAAACAAAACAAAACTGGTGACAAACTGAATTGAAATTTAAAAAAATTAAAAAAAAATGTATTCCCAGTCTCCTAAAGGTAGGCCTGTCCCAGAGACCAAGCTTTTAACAAACACTTGAACCTTCAGAGGACAGTCAGTATGTACACTCTAGGGTATGTTTCGTAAGATGTGGGAACTACAGATGGGGAGGTGCGAGAATAGGGGAGCATGTACCTATAGTCTCGCCAGCTAAGGCAACCATGTCAAGAAGTCGGCTCATTTCTGTCTAGTCTGTTTCCCGGTGTACCTTGCACTCTTGTGGCTTAGGGAATAATAACAAATAGTCGTATGCCCACTGTTCTGCTTAAGAAGTTGTCATTTGGTGATACAGTATTGAGCCTAGGTCTTTTTTCTTTAGGAAATGGACCACACAATGGCTGCCAATGCTCAGAAGAATAAATTCTTGATTGATGGATTTCCAAGAAATCAAGATAACCTTCAAGGTTGGAACAAGACCATGGATGGGAAGGCAGATGTATCTTTTGTTCTGTTTTTTGACTGTAATAATGAGGTAATGAACATCTTTCTGTGGCCACATGGGCTTCAAGCTATAGATGGTCAGCTGTTAGAGAAAAACAGTGATATTCTTCATTACAGTTTCTGTTGACAACAGAATATATATATAGTGAGTGAATAGATTGGGTGGGCAGAATAGCACTGTCTTGCTAATAGAATATTGGGGGCTGTTGGCATTAGCAGCTTTGTGACTCTAAGACTTGCTTCATTTTCAATGTAATAGTTAAGTTGGCTGTTTTAATCGGCATTGCATACACAGTAATGTCAAGTAATGAAGTGAAGTCCTGCTCAAGTGTACTACTTGAAACTGTGTTGTGTACTAGAAGATACGGGTCTGGAAAAGTGGAGAAGCCTACTATTTTAAAGAAATGTAGAAGAATTTATCTTCTAAGAGTAAAATTATTTGGAAAATAGCAAGAACACATCCTTCCCCGACCCCAACACTTCTAATAGCATGCCCAGACATACCTTTGAATGAGTAAATAAATTTCTCAGAACCATCTAATTAAAAAGCCTGACTCTTTTTGACAGCACTGTGCTATAAATTTCATTAAATTGATGCCAACAGTCTGAATCTGAAGTGTAGTGCCTTGAAGGAAGTTGGCTATTCTTAGGTTGAATTGTAAATGTGCCTCTGGTAAAGACTTGCCACAGCCTCTGAGTTGTTTTAAAATGTAACTCTCTTCTCCCAACTCAAAAAATATGTTTTCACTTATTCTTCAAAGTTAACTTTAGAATTTACCACAGCTTTATAACTAAGGAATGTTTATTCACGATTAACAAGAGATGCTTTATTCAAATATGTTGACTCAAATATTTGGATATTTATGGAATTATTGTAAAGTAAGCAAAAATGGTACAAGGTTTGAGGAATGGAATTCATACCTAATGAGTTAATAATATGTCCAAGAGGAAGCCATACCCACACAGATCTTCTTTTTATTGCAGTTAAAAAAAAAAAAATACAGCCGGAAAAACTGAGTCATGAATGAATTCTTATTATGATCTGTACTTATTTAACCTAGTTTATATAAATTGAACCACATGTTTAAATTTAAAAAGATTTTGCATGTTGATTAATGAGTTAGACACGTTGAGTTTAATGCAGAATGGTTTTTTTTCTGTTTTGTTTTAGTCTCTTCAAAATATTTTCTTTTGAGTTGTTTTTTTAAACATAACTTTTTACTTCTGTCTCTCTTTAGATCTGTATTGAACGGTGTCTTGAAAGGGGAAAAAGCAGTGGTAGGAGCGATGACAACAGAGAGAGCTTGGAAAAGAGGTACTTTGCAGTTGTTACTTCAGCTACCTCAGTCCAGGTGTAGAAACTGAGTGACAGATTAAATCCTGTTCTCTTGTCCAGAAAAAGAGCATCACGCTTATCCAGGCACAGTGGCCTATGTAGGGAGAGAAAACATTTGAGTCAGACTCTGTCGTCAGCTTTCTATAATATGGAAGAGGGAGGACAGATAACCTACAGTCTTGAAATACATGTTTTGTTTGCAGAATTCAGACTTACCTTCAGTCAACGAAACCAATTATTGACTTATATGAAGAGATGGGGAAAGTCAAGAAGATAGACGCTTCTAAGTCTGTTGATGAAGTAAGTGCACCTGGCTTGCCTTTGCAACAAACAGGTGTGACCATTGGGGTAGGTGGGAGACATTTGAGGCTAACTCTGAAATTAGTTGTTTTTTTTTTCTTTTCCTTTTTAAAAGTCTAAAATGGGTTTTACAACTTTAGATCTCTTTTTTACAAGAAGTAGGTGATTTATTAATTCCAAACCTCTTTCCTCAAACAAGTGGAATATTGGTATTTTCAGGACACTGATTTAGATCTTGTTTGTTGTTAAAATCTGTAGCACAACTGGCATGCTATAGCCAAGGGCCCCAGCTATTCTCTCTTCCAGAACACAGAACTTCTGAGGTGCAGGGTTCCCAGGACTCTGGTCTCTGTCTTGCTCATACTTCAGTGTCTGTAAATATCTGCCTGCAGGTATCCTTAGTGCTTCTGAGTTCATCTACTCTCCCTTTCCCTGATTCTCTCCATCTTCTTCCTCTTGTAATCATGGGACAAAAAATCGAGGTCCAGAGGAAGGCTCATTGAGTATTTTATCCATTGGCACTTCCTACAGCGGTGAGGCAGTATGTGAGAGAATTTGGCCTTTTAGAGTCAAAATGAGATTAAACACTTGAGTTTACATTTTACCAGACTACTAGCATCCCACCAAGAAGTGCGTTTTGTCTGAAAAGCATTAATAAAATTGAAGACAACATGTTCACAATTTTATGTTTCATTTGTATTATTGATAAAGTGAAATAGATTAAGAAATTACAGTGTTTAAAATTAGTACAAAATTGATGTTTTTAACAGGAACTTAGCTGTGCAATCTTTTATGTGTAGTTTGTTTTATTTTTAATTTCAGTGTTGGGAATTGAACCCAGGATCTCACAGATGCTACACAGTGTTTTTAACAGTATCTGCTTTTAAAATTGTGTTTTTCCTTGGCAGGTTTT
Organism: Peromyscus californicus insignis; assembly: GCF_007827085.1. Classification (NCBI taxonomy): domain Eukaryota; kingdom Metazoa; phylum Chordata; class Mammalia; order Rodentia; family Cricetidae; genus Peromyscus; species Peromyscus californicus. Next base: position 38,510,455 of record NW_026294573.1, read on the forward strand.
TGGTGAAGTTGTGAAGATTTTTGACAAAGAAGGCTAACTAACCCTGAAAAAACATCTTTGAAATCATGCTTGAATATTGCTTTGATAGCTGCTATCACAGCCCCCTTTTAAGGCAATTTTAATCTTTCAAAATTACATCTCAATTAATGTCTAGAAATATATAGTAAGACAAATTATGTGTTATTTTTAATTTGTGGTCACAGTGCACAGTGAATTCAGGTTTAATCATCTTAGGTATTATGGTGCTCACAAAATGAAGAAGGGTATCAGCTAGTTCTTGTTTGTATTAAAAGACTATCCCTTTTATGTTTGTGCCTTCTGTGAGCAAAATTTTTAGTATGCATGTATATCCGTTTTGTAATTGCAATGTGTTAGGATTTGGAAATTCTATTTCCTTTTGCTGCACATTTAAGATTTCCAACCTGTTAAGTGAATCTGTGGACCAAATTTGAAGGAACTTTATGTATAGTCAGTTCTTGCACAAGGTGTTTAGTAAACAAACTCATAAAATGGATTCCTAGCAATGCTCTAGTATTTATCAAATGACTGACCATTTTCTGTGAAAAGTTAAAATTTAGGCGTTGATTTATTACAGCTTGTGCAAAGTTGAATGACAGGGCAGTCTTTGCTTTCAAGGTTTGGGTCAGGGGACAGGGGCTTCAGAGCCTGATTGGATTGTCAGCTTTCTTCTGACATAAACTGTGGGGCAAGGGTCTAATGACTTGTGTTCCTATGCTCTGTGACATAGGACTAGTCATCATTAAACTGATGTTAACACAGTTCCTAGTAGTGGGCCCTTGACATGCATGTGCTAGTTTATGTTAATATGATTCAGTTCTTGTTTTAGTAATACTTCAGGTATTTTTTGTTTTGTTTCTTAGACTAAATGCAAAGGTAGAATAAATTAGAAAAAACAATCTAATGGTTAAAATTCCCATTTGTATTTTATTTTCTGGAATACATTTTTTCATGGTTACTTGTTTTAAAAAGATTTTAAAAATCATTGCACTTTGGTCAGAAAAATAATAAATATATCTTATAAATGTTTGATTCCCTTCCTGCCTGCTTTGTTCAATAAAGTCTGAGAGTCCAAATGATTTTCTTTCTTTAAAAAATTAAAATTTCTTTTCTTTTTTTTCTTTGTTCTATCTATCCCTAAAGCTGAGTGGTACCTAAGATAGTTCTTTTTTTTTTTAAATTATGTTTATGAATGTTTTGCCTGCATGTATGTTTGTGTATCATGTGCATGCCTGGTGCCCACAAAAGTCAGAAGAAGGCATTGGATCCCCTGCCACTAGAGTTACAGAAAATTGTGAGCTGCCATGTGGGTGCTGGGAACAACCCAGGTCCTCTGCAAGAGGAGCAAGTGCTCTTCATTTGCTCTGAGCGAGCCATCTCTTCAGCCTTGTATCTAAGGTTCTTTATAGAGAGATTTCTTTAAATGTTCCTCATTTTCAGCACTTACACTGCTATACAGGGTTAAGTAGAACATAGACTTTGTATAAATAATTAGATTTTATGTTTAAATTTATTGAGAAGAGTAAGAACAAGTTAATAGATTTTTATAATACATTTCTATGTGTCTTACAAAATTCACTTACTAATGAGACAAATTTCAACATATTTGTTATTAGAAAACAAAATATCCCTCCATATAGTAGTATACTATTCAATAGTGATTGGCCACCTAAACTTACATTGAGTCTGCCTTGGCTCTTGGTTGATTATAATGAGTCTTTGTCTAGTATTTTAACCCAGGGGAGAGGAGGCTTTGTTGGTGGTAAATCACAGAGCTGTGAAATGAAGTGAGGGTACAGAATGTTGTGAGACTTCCTGTTCATGCTAGTGAAGAAATCTGTCAGCTGGCAATGTAAATAATTCTTACTGATGACTACAAGAACACCCTTCGGGTTTTGAGGGGACTAGGTGTTTTCTTTCATCAAATATCTCTCTGGCATTTGCAAACAAAGCAAAAAACACATTAATTTCTAAATTACGAGTATTTTTGTTTGCTTTTTAAGTAGAAAAATGTTTTGCCAATATTGAATTTTGGCGTTGATTGAGATACATCTGACATTGCTAGTTTAGTCATTCCATTTATTAAAGATTCAATACTAAGAAGCTTTTGTGATTCTTGAAGCACCTTACTTTGAGCCTCGCTGTATCTTAAAAGTTAATGTCATTTCCATGTATTGGTGTTGGGTGTATATGAATTACTTAGTAAATAATTCCAATAAATATGCTGATGCCTTTGCTGTCTTTACTGGTTCTGCTTTCTGTTCTCTTAAGTGTGTTGAAGATGAAACAGTATAACACATGAGCCCTCACACAGCAAAAGCAGAGTTCAAGGTAGGAGAATTTTCTTCTCTGCCTTGTGTTTGGGTGTCTGGACTTAAACAGAACATGTAATATTATCCTATTTCTTCAAGAGCTGATCTAGGCAGAGCACATGTAACTTGTTTTACCACCTGTGGAAAGCATTTCTTGCTTGTCTCTTGGAAGGGAACTTAACAACAGGGAATGTCTCAAAATGTAGGCTTTTTATGGACTGGCCATGTTGTCATCATTTGAGTGTTTGCTGTCATTGAAGAGGTACCTGGAGATAATGGTGATTGAAAGATTAGGCCACAGGAAGTTAGCATCCCTTCCTTGGAGACTTCATCTTCAAATGGGTACTACAGTCATTGTGCTACCAGCACATTCTTTGCCTGCTGGTTTTCTGTCTAGAACACTGATGTAGGTGTTCAGCTATCTTCTGTTAATCAATTTCAACATTTTTTTTCTTTCTCCTTTGAGATAGGATCTCAACTGTATAGTCCAGGCTGATCTCAAACTCACCCTCCTCCTGCTTTAGCCTCTTCTATGCTGGGATCATAGGCCTGTACCACCACCCTGGTTCAGTTAGTGTTACTTAGTTCAGGCATCCTAATACCCCTGTATCTTCAGCTAAATCAAATAGTCCTTAATTCTGATCATTTCTTTTTAATAAAAAGGAAACTGTGCCAAAGAAAAAGGAAAACAATGATTCTAATCACCTGTCCCTTTACTTCCTCATCCTTGAAGCCAGTGTGTTAGGTATAGGTGCCATTGTTAGGGTAATGATGCAATGATCTGGGTACTCTCCAAACCCTGTGGTTCACCTTTTTTTTTCTCCTGTTCTGGGGAGATAGGAAAACTCAAGGTGAATTTGATGCTAGGGTTAATCATACTAGCTCCAGGCTGCCAGGTTCAGGCTTTTACAGATCCTTGCCTGCCAGGCCCATCAGAGCAAAACTTACTTTTCTTGAGTCTGTTTTCAACGAGGTCTTTCTTTATAGGTCACTAAATACAGTACCACATTCTAGCTTTAGCGTGCTCATGAACAGCACCAATTAAGAGCACTTACTGACTAATCATGAGCACAAGTTTGGATCCCAGCATTCTGCAAATGACTAATTCTACCTCTGAGGGATCTAGTATCCTCTTTGGGCCTCCATGTGTGAATAGGTGCGCGCGCGCACACACACACACACACACACACACACACACACACACACACACCACCCTGCAGGTGCACAGACACATAGATACATACACATGCATAAATAAAAATAATATTTATTTTTCTGGTTGTTTGAGGCAGGGTTTCCTTATAGCCCTGGCTGTCCTGGAACTTGCTCTGTAGACCAGGCTGGTCTTGAACTCAGATCTGCCTGCTTCTGCCTCCTGAGTGCTGGGATTAAAGGCGTGTGCCATCACTGCCCAGCTAAGAAGTATCTTTCTTAAAAATGTTTGTGAGCTTTGGAAATACTCTTACAGTATCTTTTTCTTTTTTAGACAATGTCTCCTACGTAGCCTTGGGTGGCCTCTATTTCACAGGACCTGCCTGCCTCTGCCTCCCCAGGTAAGTACTGGGATTAAAGGGATGCACCATCACACCTGACTCCTGAATTTAAGATGAGCTTCCAAGAAAACTCCTTCATTCAGTAAGTTGTGTTGGGAGTTTTAAACTCTTGGATCCCAGTATGGATGCAGCTGAACTGGCCTCCTGCCAACTGCCTGGCTCTAAGGACTTCCAGGGCCAGAGGGCAAAGCTATTGGCTAGGTTCAGCAATCAGTACTTAAAAGACACGAACTTACGTGCCCTGGCTCACCATGAGCTCTTTATGGGCTTTATAAAGAAGCATTTTTACAAGCTGACAGAACTTGGTAGAACTTGATGTGGGTAAAGACAGTATCAAAGAGGCCCCATGATGTCCAGCTGCTGCTCTCTAGCAAGAGCACATCAAATACTGTCATTGCCATGTCTTCATTTGGGATGTGGTCTAAGAGAATGCATTCTTTACATTATTTAGAAGGTAAAGATAATTAAAGTTCAGTTGGCTAGCTTGGGAGAGAGTACTTTCCCTTTAGAATGACCAAGTTGCTGATCTCAGGGTGTAGCTCCATGGTAGAGCATTTATTTAGCGTGATCAAGGTCCTGGGTTCAATTTCCACCACCACAAGAACTAAAATAATAAATTGACCAAGTTAAAACAGCAACCTCAGCTGGGTGCCTTGACAGGTGCCTATCATCCTGGCTACATAGGAGACTAAGGCAAGAGGAAAGGATCATATGAGCCCAGGAGGACAACCTGAGCAATACAGCAAGACTGAACAATAAAACCAGCTACCTCAAAACCCCCCTGTCTCATATAGTGTCAGAATGTGTCATGCATGGTATCCAGCATGACTAAGAATATATCCCTTCCTCTCTGCTTAAAGCCTTTAGGTTGGATAAGTACCATTTCAGAAAGGAAGGTAAATACTTGAGGCTGCTGCTGCTTGCTAATGGAAAAATACAAAATCTGGGGGATGGAATGGCATGGGGCAAGGAGAATAAAATTGTATTCCACTATACTTACATTATGGTCCTTGCTGGGACTGGCTTGTTCTGTCCCAAAGTGTTCTTGATCATAGACCACATTCCCATTTCTCTCCTGAGTGTTAGACCATTGTCTTATGTGATCACACGTACGTAAACTAATTGGTAAAATAAAAGCAATACACACATAGGATTCATTATCTCAGTCTAATAACATTCATTCAAGGGTCTACCCTCTTAGTTTGAGCTAGCTGGTCACTCACAAGCCAGTTTTCAGGGGTTTGGATCCTGAGGCTTGGTTCCAAAACATGGTAGTAGCACCAAAATCTTCATGTTACAAAAATTGGTCTGTTATTCTTTCAAAAAAAAAAAAAAAAAAAAAGGCTGTTGAGACAAAGATAACAACCATCAGCTATACCCAGTCACTACAAGCTTACCAGACAAATTCAGGTCCGGTGGTTTCTTAACCACACTTTTGAAATGCTTTTCCTCCATATGTATGTATGTATGTATGTATGTATGTATGTATGTATGTCTTAGACATCCATAATGTGAGGGGTTCATATGTGTGAGGATGCTTGTACATATGTATATGCACATGGATGTGAAAGTGGAAAGTTGATGATGTATTTTTCTTAATCACTATTTACTGAGGTGGGGTGCCTTGCTAAACCTGGAGTTTGTCACAGGGATCTCATTTCTGCCTCCTGAGTACTGAGATTATAGGCAGTCACCAGGCCTGGCTTTTGCGTAGGTCTGGGGCTCTGAACCCATCCTCATGTAAGCCCCTTCTCCATTGAGCCACTCTCCCTCACTCTGTAGCCCAGACTAGCCTGGAACTCACTGTGCATCCTAGGCTGACCCCAACCTACTGCAGTCCTTCCTGCTTCAACCTGAGTGCTGGCTTTACAAGTGTGGGCCTTCACACCCAGCCAGTCTATGCTTTTAATGCTGGCAGGCTTTTACTTCTGTGATCTTATTTCGTTTTCCTAGCAATTCTGAGGCACTTTGGAATCTTTTGCAAGGATGATTAAATTGATGCCCAAGAGTCCAGTTGAATTGCCTAATGAGATTTATAAGTGGGTAGTTGGGGGTTTGGAACTGAGGTACAACTGATGCATTCACCTTGAGTCTCATCTTTCTACCTGCTGCCTACCTACAACCAGGCAACGAGCCCTCAAATACCCCTACTATTCTTCCATCTTTTTCCTTTGGTTGATTGATTGATTGTCAGAATCTTGTGTAGCCTAAGCCAGCCTCAAATTCCTATGTAGCATTGAGGATTGCCTTCAAATTCTGACCCTCCTGCCTCTACCTTCTGAATGCTGGGATTATAAACCTGTACTACCATGCCTGGCGCTCTCTCTCTCTCTCTCTCTCTCTCTCTCTCTCTCTCTCTCCTCCCTCCCTCCCTCCCTCCCTCCCTCCCTTCCTTCCTTCCTTCCTTATTATGCTGGGCTTGGTAATGCATGACTTTAATACCAGCACCCCAGGAAGGGGACAGAGGTGGGTGGATCTCTGAGTTTGAGGCTAGCAAAGGCTACATAAAAGAATAACAGTTTTACTTAGTTGTGACACACACACAGACACACACAGACACACAATGTCACAGCGTGTATAGAGGTCAGAGGACAACTTCTGGAAGTCAAATGTGTCCTATCGTGTGGGTTCCGGGATTAAACTCACGTCATCATTCTTGGAAGCAGTTGCCATTGCCTGCTGAGCTATGTTGTTGGCCCAAGAAAGATCTCACGTTTCTTGTGTTGCTGTGAGATGGGATCTAGTGTATTATTTTCTTTATTGTATGTTTCACCATAAGATGTAACTTTTTCTTCTTTTTTTCTTTTTTGTTTTTTTGAGACAGGGTTTCTCTGTGTAGCTTTGCGCCTTTCCTGGATCTTGCTGGGATTAAAGGCATGTGCCACCACTGCCTGGCGACTTTTTTTTTCTCTTACTGTTAACTTCATTCTAGATTTAAGAGCCAGGAGAATAAAAGCACCAGTCTTTTATTTTTTTACTTGGTATTTTTTAATTCTTTGAAAGTTCCATATGTTTATACAACAATCAAAAACATCAGTTTTATGGCCAGTCATGGTGGTACATGCCTTCTAGTTCCAGCACCAGGGAGGCAGAAGCAGGTATATTTCTGTGAGTTCTAGGCCAGGCTGGTCTACATAGTTCTTTGCCAGTCAAGGCTATATAGTGAGACCTTGTCTAAAAAAAACAAAAACAACACCCCAAACACACATCAGTTTTTAAGTCCCTGTTTCCCAGAACCCAAAGCAGTACATAGTGGGCACTCGGTTAATACTTGTTGGAAAGGAGACACAGAAAAGAAAAGAGATTGGCAGTGGCTGTAGCTCTAAGGTTCCCCTCTGAACTTTGGATCCCCGAAGGGTCTGCTTGTGATCCCCTTGGGATTTTATTGTCGTTGCCCCTGGAGGTTGGGAGTGGTTGAACATAAAGTAGGAGTAGAAAGGGAGGTGGACTTTGGACACCATCAACTCTGCTCTGCTTTTAGTGTACAATCCAGAAGGGTTTAAAACGTGACTCTAAAGGCAGGAAAAAGAAAAGGGACTGTGGGCAGAAAACTCCATTCTGGCAGACCTCTCATCCATGCTAGTTTGTTCTAGACATATTTGTGTGTGTGTGTGTGTGTGTGTGTGTGTGTGTGTGTGTGTGTGTGAGAGAGAGAGAGAGAGAGAGAGAGAGAGAGAGAGAGAGAGAGAGAGAACGTGAGCTTGTCTCGATGTGCATATGGAGGTCAGTGGACAGCTTTGTGGAGTTAGTTCCCCCCTTCTACCTTTATTTGAGTTCTGGTGACTGAACCCTGGTCATCATCGGGCTTTTGTGGCAAGTGCATGACTCACTATCTCACTGGCCAGGTTTGTTTTGACCCATCACACCTCTGTTTCACTATGATTGTGTTAGGACATGGAAAGTCTGCTGTACAAAGGCAAATGTTTGGTTTATGTTATAGATTTGAAACCATTTAGTACAAATGTCTGCTTGAAAGCATATAAAATCATAGCATATCCTCAGGGCTTTACAGTGACTGTAGTTATTGAAACTAGGTGAGAATCAACTGGCATACTTGTAACCCGCTCTCTTTAGTCAGGCATCGTGGTGTTTCTGTTGTTTTTATGACACTAAATTTATTTTGGGGGGCATGCTCATGCCATGGTATATATGTGGAGGTCAGAGGACAACTTGTAGGAGTCAGTTCACCTATAGGAACAGTGGGTCCTGCTGCAGGAACTCAGGTCGTTAGACTTGGTGGCAAGTACCTTTACCTGTTGAACTCTCTCTCTAGTCCTTTGTTTTGTGTTGCTTTTTATTGTTTTGTTACGAGACAGTATTTTACCACGGAATCCTGGGTGGTCTGGAACTCATGTAGACCAGGCTAGCCTCAAACTTACAACAATCCTCTTGCCTCTGTCTCCTGAGTATTGGGACTAAAGGTGTGTGCCACCACCACTTGGCTTAATTTTTAAAAAATTAATGTGTATGTGTGTGTGTTTGCATATATGCTACATGTGTGCAGGTGCCCAAGGAAGCCAGAGAGAGTGGAGTTAGAGCTCCTGGAGCTGGAGTTGCAGGATTGTGAGCCACCCAAAGTGGGTGCTGGGAACTGAACCCAGGTCCACTGGAAGAGCAGGAAGTTCTCTTAACCACTGAGCCATCTCTCCATCACCCAGCATTGTGATTCTTTTCTTTATTTAAAATGTTTATTAAATTTAGTTATTTATTTATTGAGTTGCGGTGAGCACTACTATACAGTGGTGGTCAAGAACAACTTGTAGGAGTTGTTGTTCTCCCATTGTGTGGGTCCTGGGAATTGAAGTCAGGTTGTTAGGTTGGCAGCAAGTTCCTTTAGCAGCTGAGCCATTTAGCCAGCCCCAAAACACTGATTCTTGATCTGGTGTCGAGTGTAGAAAGCTGCTCTAAGAGAATGAGTTATATCTCTTCCATATTCTCTTCCTGACAGGGTGGAGGTCAGTGCAGATTCTTAATAAGCTTTTGTGGAGTGGAGGAGGAAAGTGTCCTCGGGGCTCTCCAGACACTCGGAACCAGAGCTAGGATGAGAACCCTGCTCTCCTGTCTTCTGGTTCTTCCTCCAGGACCAGCACGTTTTTTTTCCACCATCTTCCAATGAAGGACTTGGAAAGGTGACGCAGTCATCCCATGATGCTCCAGAACTGCTGTTACTGTGTAACAGGACTTCATGAGCATTTATTGAATTTATGTATTTTAAATCATGTTTAAAACAAAAGCCAATGCCTCAGGCTCCACCTCTAGGAAATCTAATTTAATTTTAAAGGCTCCTTGGATGAATACAAACAGTGGTTCTCAAACAGGATCTTTGTGAAGGCTGGTTAAACCCGGAATTCATCCCACAGTGTGGGTTTCTGAGTCAATCTAGTGTATGGTCGAGAATTTCTCTCTCTCTCTCTCTCTCTCTCTCTCTCTCTCTCTGTGTGTGTGTATGTTAATGTGTACATGAGTGTGTATGCGGGTGCATATGTGTGAAGGACAAAGGACAAAGGACAGGCATCATTCCTCAGGTGCTATCTACCTTGCTTTTTGAGAAAGGCCTCTCATTGGCTGGGAACTCACCAAGCAGGCTAGACTGGCTGCCACTGAGCCCAGGGATCCACTAGTCCCCACCTCCCCAGCACTGGGATCACTAGCACATTAGAACTGGTATTCCTTACAGACTTTTAGATGATGCTAGTACTCTGAGAACCTTTATATTAAAAGTAACCAGGATAGATGCAGCTTTGTGGGCAAGGGGCCACGTCTATCCACAGCACCCACTTCAGAGTAGATTCTCAGTGTGAGTGGATTGACAGTTGGTAGGCACTTAATGAAAGCTCACAAATGAAACAGTTGCCTAGTCTGCCATTCCAGAAGCTCCAAGACTAAGGGAAAGGTACTGATGTTCTCCCTCTAGGGGAGTTGCCAAAGGGATGTCAGATTGCTCCTTTTATCTTACTTGGCAGTTGCCATGGCCAAGGCTGGAAGAGCACGAGAGACCTCCAAACTCTGAGGGGATGTGGAGTCGATGTATTGAGCATGGCTGGAGGACAGGGTGATGGTGTGGAAGCAGTGCAAGGAAGACCTAAGACAGGAGTTCCCAACAGTGAGTTGGGCTTCTTGAGGATATGGTTCCCCCACCCTAAACACATGCAAATGGTCTTCCATTCCCTGCTTCAGTGGCCATCATGGTTGAGTTGCAGCTGAGTCTGAAGTCCGCCAGGAACCCCAGATATATTCATTCTCAGGCCTTCTTGAGACCCAGGGCACAGGAGGTCCCTAGACATACAGGGTCAGGACAGCATGGGGATTTGGGCCTTCTTGTAGGAACCTAAGTACTGAGATGCTCCCTTGGCTTCTCCTTCTGCATCCCAGGGGCACCTGCTCAGCAAAGGCTGCTGGGAGGACTGCTACTAGTGGTTGGGAGATAACTTTGTAATGGAGAAGAGGAACTGTGTGCTTCCCTAGAGAAGCAGCACTAGAAAAAGACAGCATTGAAGGATATGGGAGATATCACTCCTGATAGCAAGAGTGAAGGTCCCTGTGTGAAAAAGGAGCATGTGAAGATAAGTGGGAAGTGTGCTGGAAAGTCTTTAATGAAAGGTCAAGGAGTGCACATGGTGTCCTGTGATGGTGTGACTGAGCCCAGACTAGGAAGCAGGGGAGCTGGTAGGCTCTATGAGTCAGTGCCACAAAGCACTTTGGATTTTGGAGGCTGCCCTCCTGTTTATCTTCTCCTCCCACTCTTCTCCCTGCTTCTCCCCTACCCTCCTTCCACCTCCTCCTCTCTCTTCCTTCTCCCCGTAAACTCCCTTGAATTCTATTCTGAAACCCTTAATGGGTTTTTCCATCTCACTTGGGACATTTTGAAAACCCTTTCTGGCTTGGCCTATGTTGGGGCTGGGCCCAAGGCAAGCTGGCTAGGAGGTGGGTCCCAGCAATAAGCAACCCACAGAATTGTGTCTGTTATTTAAGAAAAGTTTCTGGGTTTTTGGCTAATTGCAAAAATACATAATGGATGCTTTTTGCATCTGCTAGTTATTCTAGAACAGGCCTGCATCCAAGAGCAAACTTTAAACAAACAATAAGATTATGGAGCTTAACTATTTCAATGTGTAACAGAAAAGCAAGCCAAGCCCCGAGAAGTTACATTAACACATGCATTCAGACATATAAGCACATGAGTGATCATACCAACAGATACAACATACACACACACAGGATTTGGCACCAGTGCACACAAATCCATGCTTGCACTAGCACCTAGGGCATATTTGCACACCCAACTCACACACAAGCCCAATTAAACACCTATACACAGGCTCTCAAGGTACATACATAAATGGTACATGCATACATGCATTTGAAAACACCCACATATGTGGGCAACAAAAGCACACAGACACACAACACCAAACGCATAGGCACTTACAAAAATCTTTTTTTTTTTTTTTAAGTCACATGAGTGATCTTCTTGGATAAGTGAATGGTCCTTAGAACTGGAAATAAGTGAAGCACTTTGTCACAGGCGCAGGCTGGGCTAGGCTAGGCTGGGTTAGTGTAGTTATCAATGTAGCCACCAAGGGGCGCCCAGGGTCCATTCTGCATCTACCTTGTGCTTTCCAGAGCCGGTCGGTTTCTGTACACATACAAGCATGCACCTTCCTGTTCTGAGTCTCTGTACAGAGCTTTGTGGGCCCAACCCTGACTTTTCCCCAGTGTCCCCTGCACTAATTTTCATCTTCTTCCTGTAACATACTACTGAAACAAAGTCTCCTCCAGCAAAACAATGCATCTTACATAAGTGGATTTGCTAGGCATTGATAGATGTATGACTCCTACCTAACCCTGCTCTGGGAGCAGCTGTCAAACTCGCTAGGTTTCCAGTCTATCCCAGACTCTTCCAGTGCAGAGCTGCCAGAGTCACTAATACACATTCAAGTGATGGAGTAAATGAGCTCGTGCCCAGCCAAAATACAGCCTGCAACGCATGCGCGCGCGCGCACACACACGCACACACACACACACACACACACACACACACACACACACACACACACACCAGGCTGAAGAGATCTCTAGCCTTCAACATTCACCTGGCTTTTGTGTTTCAGGGTTACAAATGTCAGTTTCTGAACACAAGGTAGGGGCCGAGGGGATGGCTCGGTGGTTAAAACCCTCACTGTGCAAGGCTGAGGACCTGAGTCCCCTGAGGACCTAAACAGAAGCATGGTGAGATATCATGCACACCTCTAATCCCAGCTCTCCTATGGAAAGGGGACCAGAACAGAAGAGTCCCTGGAAGCTCAAGGACCATGGCATATGCAGCCGTGAACAAAGAGACCCTGTCTCAGAAAAGGTAAGAGGTAAGGACACGTGAGGCAGCTTGACGTGCACGCATGCACCATGGCACACACACCAGACTCACACACATCATATATACATATAAACCCCCACCCAAGGTAGGGATAGGAAGACAAGAAGTCATGAAACCCATGCTTTTCAGATTCTCGGGCAGGAGCGCTCCTGCCTCTTCACTAAATAGCTCAGACTTCTCCTCCAACAGACATTCCCATAGTCCCCTCTGACAGGGGCCTGCACAACTCTGGAAACACAAGACTGATGCCCTTCCAATGGTGTAAGGATCTGTTGTGTGCACATGAGCAGGAGATCAAGCACAGAGGCAGCTGCAAAGAACTTTCTAGAGAAGTGGGGCAGGAGGGAGAGCTGAGGAATGGGCATTGAATCCCTGTTTGGTTGATCTTCACAGAGGAAGCCCAGGTCTGCTTGTCTGTGGTCTGAAAGCTTAACTACCAGAATGACTCTTACGACATAAACAAAAGATGAGCTAGAGACTAACAGGCCAAAGGCACACTGGGGTATTTGGTTTCTATGGCTTCACAACCAGTCACCATAACTAGGTGACTTAAAACACCTGCTTATGACCTCACGTTCTATGGGTCAGAAGTCCAGGTAGAGCCAGCTGGCTTCCCATCCCACAGTGTCATAAGCCTGAAATCAAGATGTCAGCTGGTCCAGGCTCTTCCTGGAGGTGTGGGAAGCTTACCTCCAAGCTTCTTCCTTATGATTGAAGGACAGAGGCCCTGGTTCCCTTGCTGACTGCTGATCATCAGGTGTTCCTGGCTCTGGTGGCTGCTCTCAGGGCTTTTCCATGTGCCCTTCCATCTTAAGCACAGCAAAGGAGGCAGAAACCTTCCTCATGTTTTGTATCTGTTACCTCTAATGTCAACTGGACAAAATTCTCAGCTTTAACTGAAATGGCTCAGGTGACAAGATTGGGTTTGACTCAGTATCTCCACATCTTGAGTTTTTGTCTGGCCAGTTCCTCAGCTGCAAACTCTTAAGTCCAATTTATCCCGTTATTCAAGGGTGGAGGTCTATCCAGGACAGAACTCTGCCGAGCCTTACCCTCGTGCGCCCTTTCCCTCTGAGTGTGAGTTGAACATGTGATTCTGCATTATGACAAAGGGTAGACTATCAGACTGTGCCCACTCAAGTCATAAGAGCCCATTTAAAACCCAAAAGTTTCTCTGGCTGGCAGGAGAGAAGAAAGTCAAAGGTCCAGGCATGAGAAGCACTCGCTTGTTGCTTGCTTTGAAGATGGAGAGGGCCTTGTGCCAGAAGGGAGAAAGTCCGGGAGCTGAGAGCAACCAGCAGTTGACAACAAAGACACCCGAGCCATACCTCCAAGGAACTGAATCCTGCTAGTTTGGGTGATCCTGCTGGTGGGCTCTTCTCCAGGGCTTCTAGATAAAAGCCTGCCTTTGGGTTCTAGGGAGTGCAATCCAGCTGAACTTGCCCAAACTCTGACAGGCAGAACTGTGAGAAATGAGACAATGCTGTTTGGAGCTGCTGCGAGCTGGTGGACATTTGTCGTGCAGCAGTAGAAAACTATACACCAGGCAGGGTACGGCGAGCTCTGGTTACTCCTATACAGCTTTTTCCTCCTTTGCTTTTGTCTGTTTAAAAATAAGTTTCATGTGAAGGTTATTTGGCTTTTAAAACATTGTGTTAAATTTTAAAATGTGTGTATTTTTAAGTATTCTTGGCAATTTCTCCTTTCTTTCATGCAATATAGTTTTTATTTGATGGATCCAGTTTCTCACTGAGCCTTTGTGAGGGTATTAATAGAATTTTAAAAATCTACTTTTAGCTCTTTTCTGCTTCTTGCATTGTCTCCTGAGGTCATTTTATGTGTTCGTCCTCCTCTGGGTTTGGAGGCATTTCTCTAGTGTGCGGTCATCTTTGGTAGTTCATACTCAAGTGTAAAGAGCCCAAAGGTTCCACAAGCTGGTGACTGCACCTCCTGTCCGCCACCACCAGATAAGTTCCTTGTCCTCTCCCCACCCAGAGAAGGTCTTCTGTGGACATTCGAGTTTTTCAGAAGCCTGTAGCTTCCCTTGGAGAGCCAATCCAGATCCTTTGGTGTTCTGTGCAGGGAGGGAAAACAGACTGCCTGGGCAGACTGTTAATTCAGGGGTCATTCTGGGACTTTCTGGTTCTTCTGAGGGAGGTCAATTACCCTTTCTCAGCTATATCTTTCTCTGTACCTTCGGCAGACACAGACTCCCCCAGCAGACACAGACACCCCGGCAAACACAGACTCCCCAGCAGACACAGACACCCCAGCAGACAAGACTCCCCAGCAGACACAGACTCCCCAGCAGACACAGACATCCCAGCAGACACAGATATCCCAACAGACACAGACACCCCAACAGACACAGACACCCCAGCAGACACAGACACCCCCAGCAGACACAGACAACCCAGCAGACACAGACACCCCAGCAGACACAGACATCCCCAGCAGACACAGACACCCCCAGCAGACACAGACTCCCCAGCAGACACAGACACCCCGGCAGACACAGACACCCCGGCAGACACAGACACCCCGGCAGACACAGACACCCCCAGCAGACACAGACACCCTGGCAGACACAGACACCCCGGCAGACACAGACACCCCGGCAGACACAGACACCCCCAGCAGACACAGACATCCCCAGCAGACACAGACTCCCCAGTAGACACAGACACCCCCAGCAGACACAGACACCCCCAGCAGACACAGATACCCTGGCAGACACAGACACCCCCAGCAGACACAGACACCCCCAGCAGACAGATACCCTGGCAGACACAGACACCCCCAGTAGACACAGACACCCCCAGCAGACACAGACTCCCCAGTAGACACAGACACCCCCAGCAGACACAGACACCCCAGCAGACACAGACACCCCCAGCAGACACAGACTCCCCCAGCAGACACAGACATCCCAGCAGACACAGACACCCCAGCAGACACAGACACCCCGGCAGACACAGACACCCCCAGCCCTCCTGTGTAGAGCCTAGTCTTCCACCTGCTGCTATGGTCCTGAAGTCTCTTAGGATGACTTGTCAACTAAGGCTCCCTCACCCACTGTCTGTATCGTTGTGAATTTGTAGCCTTCTGTTCTAGCTTCCTTTCTGTTGCTGTCATAAAATATTCTGACCAAGAGCAACTTGGAGAAAGAAATGGTTTATTTGGCCTGTACTTCTAGGTCACAGTCCATTGAGAGAAGTCGGGGCTGGAACTCAAGCAGGAGTCTGAACACTGCTGGTTAGTGCTCTAGCTTGCTCATAGGCTCATCCTTAGCTTTCTTTCTTTCTTTCTCTCTCTCTCTCTCTCTCTCTCTCTCTCTCTCTCTCTCTCTCTCTCTTTCTTTCTTTCTTCCTTTTTAGAATGTATATATGCATTTAATTAAAATTTTTTCATACAATATATTTTGATCATGTTTTCTCTCCCCCCAACTCCTCCCAGATCCTCCCCACCTCTCTACCCACCCATCTTCATGCTTTTCCCTCTCTCTTTTTCCAAACAACCCCCTCACAACAAACAGAAACAAAAAAACCCACAAAAACACAAAAATGAAAATCAAAACAGGCAAAAGACCAATGAGGGAAAAAAAGCCAAAACAAAGCAAAATGAGAGAGAAAGAAAAAAAACCCTCTACAAAATACCATTGAGTTCATTTTGTGTTGGTTACTCCTGGGCATAGGGCTGCCCTGGAGTGTGGTTGATATATCCAGTGACATTACATTGGATGAAACCAATTTCTCCAGTGAGCACCTACTGCAGATAGCTTCCGGGTTAGGAGTGGGACTCTGTCTACACTTTCCCTTCTTACTGCTGGGACCTTATGTGGCTTGCACCTGTGCAGGTCTTGTGCATGCTGCCACCGTCTCTGCTTGTTCATATGTGCATGAGTCTTGTGTCTGGAAGACACTGTTTCCTTGGGGTCATCCATCATCTAGCCCAGGACCCTCTGAGGATGGTGCTGTCCGCAGAATGGTCCTCCTGCAACAACTGATAATCAAGACATCCCCCACCGACAAGCCCACAGGCCAGTCGGATCCAGGTAATGCCTCAATCAAAGGTTTCCTCTCAGGTGACACTAGATTATGTCAAGTTGGAAATTAAAGCCAACCAGGACAACTCCTTATTCCTCAAATCTTCCTGGAGGCTCTCAAGAGAAAGGGTGATAAAGCGAGCAGTTGGTTTAGCATCGCCAGTGCTGGACCTAAGATCTTTCTTCTCTCTCTATCACCACACTGGTGGTTCTCTAGGTATGACTCCAGGACCCCAGGCTTGTTTCCTCCCCACAACCCCAAGCACCATTCCCCCACTTTTAAAAACTCTCCTCCAGAAAGAACTGTACCCCAAGACTGCTGTCGGCTGGATGCCTTCAGAACACAATCCTCATAAAAGGATGGTGGGACTTCAGTATAGAGCTTGGATTGGGGAAGATGGGTCTCAGGCACCAGAACACTATGTTGTAAAGTAACACTCCGTTCCTCACTGGCAATGATACCCCAAAGCTGGCTCTGACAAAAAACTGAGACCTGTGGCTGGAATGGACCAGTGCTCAGCTCGTCGTCTTCTGTCCTCAGACTTGGCTGCATAGCCAGCTGTCCCCTACCCATGGGATCATAAAGCCTGGTCACCCCAGAGGTAGCTCTGTATCCCAGAGCTTCATGGACAGATCTGCTGGGCTGGGTGATACTCCAAAGATGTGACAGCAGGCTTCCTGTATCCTAGATGGCTGTGCCTAAAGGATCCTCTGCAGACACGATATGACCCATCAGCCCCATTTGCCTAAGTCTGAGGGTTTCAGTGCTAAACCCAGAAAGATCTAGACACATAAGTTTGTTACCCTACTTGCAGAGGGCATGTCCCTTGTCTGTCTGACCCTAAGCTAGTTTCCACAGAGGAGATTTTGGTACCAGCTACTGGTGTTAGCTACTCTAAAGTTAATTTTTTAAGGTCCTAATTTGCCTCAACCACCAGGGCACTCCTAGCTCTTCCTCATCTCTGAGCTGTGATGGACAGCCCGGCTACTCCTGCCTTCTGCAACCTTCCTCACTGCCGCCCCCCAGCTCTGCTTGAACCCCCAAGGGATGGGCGCTAGGCATATAGATGCAGCTGGGTCTCTCACAAAGTGTTTTCTTGACACTTCCCCTCAGGGAATCCTAGCATGACCCCAGGAACCACACAGAGTGGGTTGGATTCCTTTCCCTGTCTCAATTAACAGCAGGGTTAAAGAAGGACAATAGATTTACAGGTCACTTATCATTTCCTCCTCGTGGTAAGCTCTGACTGTGGGTTGTCATCTCATCTCAACCTCAGCATGAAGCTACAAGCGGCTGTCACCATTTTACCTCACACTGAGGAAAGCAGGGTCTGGCGGGGCTAACTTGTTTAGAGGCTTACCAGTGACAGTAGCAGCAGAAATGGTACTTGCAGCAGAGAGTACCTGACGTGAAAAGTCTGAGAATCTGAACCGGTCCTGCAAGGTCCACTTGAAGTCCATTTCCTCCAGAAAGCCTCTTCTAATCCTGCTCTCTTCCTCTTTCACAGAACTTTCACAGAAAACCGAATTCACATTGGCCTTGATCTTCCAGGACATTATTGTTTACTTACCACCAAGTCCAGAGAGCATGTCCAGGCCTGGTGTCGTAGCTGGTGGTCAAGGGCTGTGGCCCTTCCGTCGTACCTCACTGCGTTAGTCCGACTTTCTATTGAGGGTCAAATATGTACGAGGAACAACTTAAAAGGAGGCCAGGTTTGCTTTGGCTCAGAAGTGCTCTGAGGCAGAATCTGGCTCTACTTGGGTGTAATATGGGCAGTCAGTTTCCTCCTCCTTTGCCTAATGAAAGGACTTCTTCCAGCTCCTTCGGGCTGAGAGGCAAGGGCAGTGAGGAAGTGCTGGATGCGCAGCTGTGTGCAGGCTCTGAATTGCCCCAGCCAAGTCCAGCAGATTTTGCCTCCAGCCATTGGTGTCGGGATTTGCCAAACAAACCTAATCACTTAATGAGAAACGAAAATGGTGCCTGGTTCCTCCACTAAATTGCCCCTTTGAAAACAACACACAGGAGATTTATAGTAATCGCTATAATTACCTCATAAAACCCAGAGTTTGAAGACTGACACGCCTCATTTCTGGGAGGAATTTAGAGGCAACAAATTAAGGCAAAGAGTTCTTGGCCTGCTTTGTCCTTGGCTCCCTGGAACCCAGGACTCTTCCCACAGAGTGCCTGACCCCAGCCAAATATTGTCCCAAACATTCTACAGGCAGCGGTGGTTTTTTTTTTTTTTTTTTTTGCAGGCTTGCTCCTCCCCTTTCTGACTGGTGTGCCTGAAGGAAGGTGAACCAAAAGCCCCAAGAAGGCTTGGCATCAGGGCAGACTCCAACCTCTGAGGCTTCTTGCAACATCTGAGCTAAAAGGCAGGGAGAGCAAATGGGGACATCCATAATGTGGTCCCTAGTTGGATACGACAAATGTTACCACTGGGCACTCGCTATGCTACAGGCACTGGACTAAATGTTCGGAATACAACAGGGGTGGGGTGGGGCTCACAAAAGTTCCTGTCCCCTAGAGCTCATCTCCTAGAGGAGGCGGACAGACAGGAGGCAGGAATAAACAAAGGGACTCTTGCAATATGGTGTTCCTATTACTGACGTTTCTTGTTCTGTGCTTCAATACCCAACAAGAAGCCACTTAAAGAGGAGAGGCTTATCTTGGCTCCTGGTCCAGGGAATCTAGTCTGTCTGGTGGAAGGCATGGTGGAGGTCTTTGGAATGAGGAGCGTACAGTAGTACAGTTGCCCTGCATCTCAGTGGGCTGGGAAGCAGAGAAGAAATCCAGGCAGGCCATAACACAGACAGCTCTCACCCAGAGGGCCACTTCATCCAGAGAGGCCCCACAACCTTCCTACGCTTAGTCACCAGCTGGGGACCAAGTGTTCAAAGTCAAGAGCTTGGAGGAGACATTTTAAATGCTGGCCAGAGCAGATATGTCTCAGAAAGGCATAAACACACAGAAATAAAGTAGGGAAGGGTCACAAAAGGAGGGGCCAAATTTTGTTTTGGGAGATCACTGAAGCAGGTCAAGAAGGGCCCATGTGGGAGCTGGAGAAATGCCTCAGCAGTTAAGAGTGCTGACTGCTCTTCCAGAGGACCTGGGTTCAATTCCCAGCACTCACATGGCAGCTCACAACTGTCTATACCTCCAGTTCGAAGTGACCCAGCACCCTCACACAGACATACATGCAGGAAAAACACCCAATGCACATTAAAAAAATGTAAAAATAAAATTAAGAAGGGTCCAAGTGGATACAAGAGGAAAAAGTATTCTAATTGGTGGGAGGAGCTACGATCTTTACTGTCTTCCAGGAATAGCCCAGAGGCCAGTGCAGCTGGAGCACGGAGAGCTAAGCAGGGCACTGGAAGGTTTGCCTTGTCCTAATCCGGGGAGTCACTGGAGAAGTGACACACACGTGATTTCAGTCCAAAAGAATGCAGGTTCTTGTTGTCAATGTATCTGACCACTGCGTTGATAGTTGGGAGGCTGGAGAGATGGCCCAGTGGTTAAGAGTGCATCCTGCAGGGGACCTGAGTTTTGTTCCCAGCACCCAGGTCGAGTGGCCTACAATCACCTGTAACTATATACCTACAGCTCTAGAGGATCCCATGCCGTCTCTTAGCCTCTGTGGGCACTGCACCAATATGCACAGAAACACACACACACACACACACACACACACACACACACACACACACACACACATAATTAAAAATAAATATAAAATATTAAAAGAAAGAATAGATAGTCGGGCTGGGGATGTAATTCAGTGATGGAGCATTTCCCTAGTGTACACAACCTCCTAGGTTTAATTCCCAGCATCATGGGGGTGAGGTGGAACAGAGAGAGAGAGAGAGAGAGAGAGAGAGAGAGAGAGAGAGGCATGCATGCACTTGATGAATAGTTTATACATCAGGGATTTAAAAGGTAGATTTGTTTATTTTGTATTTTGTTTTTTGTCACAGAGTCTCATGTAGTCCAAGCTAGCCTTGGACTAGGTATGTATTTGTCATGAGGTGTGTGTGTGTGTGTGTGTGTGTGTGTGTGTGTGTGTGTGTGTGTGTGTGTGTATAAGCCAGAACCCACAGGCCTCAGGAATAGACATAGATAGCGCCAATCTTTATGTCCCTAACCATTTTTCCCATCCTTTAGATCAGAATTTGCAACTTGTCTCAGAAGTTGGTGTCTCCTCTGAACTTTAGGATGCCAGGACTTTAGGGTGAATTTGGCGGGCTTCCTTAGGGGACACCAATGACAGAGGGGTTCCTGGGAGCAGGCTACAAGGAAATTGGCTGTAGAACAATGGGGGTACCAATGGGGGTGGAACAGAGTCTGCAGGCAGAACAGATGTTGGACATTTGCCCACAAGTCTAGGTAACTGCCCCTGAGACCAACCCCTGAGCGGAGGTAGCAGAAGCACTGAGAGTGGTCTGATTGTGGTCAGGCACACGGTGTGCGAGCTGCCCCAGAGCTGTGTGTGAGAGGCCTGGAGCTGAGATGGTTAGGGCTTAGGACCATGAGGCTTTGAGAGAAAGTGTGTTGGAGAAGCTCAGGTTGCCCCTGCAGCCTCTCTAGGAGCAGCAGGACTTGGTGCCAAGGGTGCATCTGCAAAATGGGTATGCTGCCCACTGTGCCACCCCCAAGACATGCATCCTGGAGCAAGCTACCTTGGGGCCAGAGAACCTCTTTCTTTTTCTGGAAAAGGAAGCCAGGCAAGCTAGTGCCTCTGATTGTTGGGAGGAGCAAACAGAATAGTTGTTGGAGCTAGCAACTGTTGGTACTCAGTAAACTAACTTGTAATGCCTTTCTCTTGTGAAACCTTTTAACATCCTGTCTCCCTTCACCTGGAGTGTGGGAACAGCAGGAGGTGGGGCGTTTAACCACCCCTAGTGTAAATGCAAGTTTGCAGAGATTATCAGGGTCATCTGAGGACACCGTTGTACAGAAAACTAGACTGATTCTCATTGTGGCCCAGCACTCTTGGCTTCGCAGCCTCCAGACTTCTGCTGGCCCATAGGACCAGGGGACTAGAATAACAGAGTTGGTGTAGGAAGTGGCCAACACAGCAAGACTCTATGGTGCCCTGTGGTTTGACTCTGGGAGGTTCTTTCTTGACTTACAGCCTGAACTTATCTATATACTCTCATGCATACACACACACACACACACACACACACACACACACACACACACACACACACACACACTCACAGAGTTTGTAGCAGTTATTCCCACAGTTCAAGAGAAACTATCATGAGCAGGGTAGATGCTCTGAAGATGCCTATTACACACCTGTAGTCAGATGTCCCTAAATTTTCTTTCCAATCCTGGACCAGTCTACTAGGCTACTCTGTGACTCCATGCATGTGCCCACCCTCTTGAAGCTGTAATTTCTTCACTTACATACAAAGGAGATGGGACTAAGTGTTCTGTTAGAGCCCATAATTCTCTGGAACTTGTTGATCCTCTAATCTTCAGGTTTTCCTGTCTGTAAAATGGTAGAAACAACACCCACATCACAGAGTTGTGACAGACACTGTAGATGGAAGTACTTCATGAGTACAGAATGCACCAAGAATGTTAGGGACCTCAGCGGATTTCAATTATAGTGGCTTCCCCGTCCCCTCGGGTTTCCCCCAAGGCTTGCGTCCATGCTGTCCCAGTGTGTTTTGGAGAACGGCTTCTTTCTAGGCTGGGAGCTGCCACTCTCTTTGGTGCCCAGTCAGAGGAGAGTGGGTCTCTCTAGGAGCCTCTCACAGCCTTTCTCCCCAGCTGCAGCTCTTTCATCTCCTCTCTGCAGAAATGGGGTGGGAGTGGGGAGCGGCTCACAGCCAGGGCCCCAGCTGGAACAGGCCCCAGCTGGAACAAGGCAGCATGTGAGAGGGAAAGGGGCATGAAGAGGACTCACAAGCGCTCCATCCCAACACCCTTGAGGCTATGTCCATCCTTGCCGTGATGAACGGCCAATCTATGTCCTGCCTCACTTTTCTCATTCCTTTGAGTTGGCATTCTGTCACTTGTAAACTGGATTCCTACAATACCTTCTCTGTTCTTTTTCCGAAGCACCAGTTTCCTTATCTGTGAAGCAACGAGGTCCTGCCTTGTCCCTTTTAATCCCTTTAATTCTATTATAATCCCTTTTAATTCTGTTATATCATTCATCAACTTCTTCATCCAGTCGGTCATTTAACCTGCATCTATTGTGCATCTTTCTGTCCCTGGTCCATTGTTGGACACTGGGAACCTTCCTAGAGGAATAATTCAGATCTTGAGTTCTCGGGACGCACTCAGGCAGGAGAGGGAGCTGAGCAAGCATTCTGTACCTCGAGTGACAGCAGCTGTGACAGAAGGAAGCACGGGTGCTGTGGCGAAGTCAGGAGACTTATCCCTGTTTGGAAAGCTTCCTGAAGAAGGTAGATTGGGAAGAACAAGCAAGAAAGATGAAGCTGCAAGTTTATTTCTGTTCTTCTAGGCTTTCTTTTCTTTCTTCCTAGCTTCTTGGAGGGGGATGGGGAAGAGACAGAAGAATCCCTTGGTGGAGTCTTGGAGAGAGAAAAGGAAGTGAATGTTACCACAGCAAAGCACTGGATTGTATGATTCTGTCCCCCACCAGGCTGGTCCTTAGCCCATTCAAAGAACCCTTACCCACAGTGGCATGTAACAGCTGTTCCTAGGACTATGGGATAAGTCTAAAAATAGGAAAGTAGGCATCACTAATGCCAACCAGACAAGCAGGCGGCATAAGAGCAGCGCAGGCAGGCAGGAGGGCAGGGAGGGGCGTGAACATGTAGGAAAGATGCTCATTACATCCTGAGCAGTGGCCGCTCACAGTGGGCCCTGGAGTCAACATGCAGTTATTGGCCCCAAAACATGTTAAAGCCCTGCTAATGACTGCATGCCTTCTCTAAAGGCACAGCTGTTCCAGATGTTGCCTCCAGCCTCTGGCAGAGCTCTCTTCACCACACAAGCTGCTGCACACTTCCTGGGGTTCTAGTCTTCTGGGAGATGTACAACCGACTGCATGCCTTCGAGCAAGTGATTGCCTTGTCTCATCCTTATGGGGCGTTCTAGGCCATCCTTGCCTTAAGGTAGGTTGGTGGTAGAAGAGGTGCTTGAGTGGCAAGCCAGGGCTCTGGGTACCCAGGGGGCCAGAAGATATGGGCTCAAAATTTAGGTGTTCTCTGTTTCTTGATTGGTCAAGTGGGAAGTCTCTAGGGAAGCAGTAATTTGCAAAGTCAAAACTCCAAATGTACTTAGTGGTGTTATCCCTGGACAGGCCTGGGGTCAGGATCATTTTCTAGCTGAAGGTTCTGGGCAGCTCCTTGCACTACCACAAACTTCTGCTCTCATCTGTAAGTTAGAGAGTTTTTGAAATGAACATTTTTCTAGTTAATTCGTGTATACTTAATATTTATGTTTTGGAAATTGAAACAAACAAACCATTATGTTTTGGACATTGAAACAACAACAACAAAAGACTCTTTAAAAAAAATGTGTATGTGTGTCTGTGTGTGAGTTCAGGTACTCACAGAGACCAGAAGGGAGTGTCAGATCTCTAGGAACTGGAGTGTCAGGCCATTGTGACCTGCCTGACATGGGTGCTGGGGACTGAAGTCAGGTCTTCTCCAAGAGCAGCATGTGCTCCTAACTCCTGGCCATCTCTCCAGCTCTGAATCAAGCCTCGTTGGAATGGATACACACTAAATGTGACTCCAGATTCAGGATATGCAAATATTGACGAACAGGGCTAAGCCCCCCCCCCCCCCTCTAACCACTGCTTCTTATTTTGTTTTGTCTTTGGCACGGGATCTCACTGTGATACCCAGGCTAAAGGGATCTCCCTGCCCCCGTTACTGGAGTAACTGGGACATCAGGAATGTGCCACCACACCCAGTGGACTGTGAAATGTCGCCCTGTTGTCTTTCCATAAGTAGGCATTTTGTTCAGCATCTGCCATAATGTGTGTAAGTTTTAGAACCTTTTTGTAGCACTATTCACGTATTTACAGTGAAGTGTGTGTATGTTACAAGAGCACAGTTGGCTGAGTTATGTTCATAGTTTGAGGGCCGACTTTTTTTCAGTACTGGGCATCAATCCTAGGACCTCATGACTGCTACATTGTTGAGCTACTTACCTAGCCTCCTGTTCATAGTTTTAATTCCTTAAGCAAATTAAAAATTTAAATTACCTAGAGATAAAATGTAATACGATTTTATTGTATTTTTCCCCATTCTTTTTCCAACTATGTGTATGATTTTTATAGCTTTAATATATACCATTTTATAGTGACACATTTCCTCCTTAAGTGTTCCTCAAAATTAACATAATGATCCACAACTAGTCAAGGTGCAGAGACAAAGGGACTGCAGAATGCTCATCACTAAGGGAACGTGCATACCACCCCTGCCCCTTCCAAGCTTGAGGATCACTGAGGAAGAGAGGGCGGAAGAGTATAAGAGCCAGAGGCAATGGATGACTACAGCATCTTCTGGACACAGCAGGACAACTGAACATATGAATCCACAGTGGCTGTGGCATTATACATAAGACCTGTGCAAGCCCAAGCCAGACTGCATCCCAGCATGGAGAGGGGAGTTTGACATACTACCCCACCCTAGGCTGTGGAGCTATTGGCAGTTGTTAACTTCTGGGAGAGGTTCAGACAGTTTTCTCTGAGAGTGTATCCCCTAATAAGTAGACCACTGTCCAAGAGAAGACCACATATCCAAAAATATTTGGGCAGCACAAGTTATTCTTTAAGGTTTTTTTTTTAACTATACAAAGTTGAGAGGGTAGGAAATGGGTAGATCTTAGAAAAGTTGGAGAAAGGGAAGAATATGATCAAAACACATATGAAACTCTCAAAGAACTAATAAAAGTTGTGGGTTGTTTTTTTAAAATATGGTCTTACTATGTAGCCTGGAACTTACTATATAGACCAGGATGGCCTCCGTTTCATAGAAATCTGCCAGCCTCTGCCTCATGAATGCTGTGATTAAAGGAATGTGCTACTCTGAAAGGCAAAAAACAGTTTTTTTGTTTGATTTTTTTTAAATGTTTGCCTAATGTTCTAATAGAACATTAGGCAGAATAGATTCATCCTGGCTACAGGATATTGGTTTTGACTTTCCTCTGTGATAAACAGCAATAATGACTACTCTTGGACACATATTACTAACCACGTGCCCAAGATAAATTTCTAGTGTGGGGTAATTACATAACCAATGGGGTCATATGTCTCCTTTAGAACTTAGTATGAAAGAGTGGTAGGCCTGACTAACAGAGCTGCTGAAAGGATTCAAGACTAATGTCTTAAGAACTAACTTAAAGTTCTGACCTAATCCTAGGTAGGGCATATGCTCCAACTGTGAATGTGAGTCTGAGGAGCCAAAGAAAAAGGACAGGGGTCTACTCTTCCATGTCCCCAAAGCCCCTCCTTAGGCCTCCCCCACTACTAGAGTCCCACTGAGCTGGATGGGTGAAGTCTCAGTATCATCTGATCTTAATTATTTTGATGGTTGCTTATTGCCAAAGGGCAAGCTGGTGACTATGTAACAGCTAAATCTTTGGCAGGGGCACCCTGATTTGTAGCATTTGCCAATTTTTGTGGTGTGAATACTCCTATGTGGTTCATTTCAAACTACTAACAAGAGGTCACAAGAGAGCCCAGATGAGGCGTATACACTCTCAAAAGGGAGTTGGGGCTGGCTCACACACTGCTTCTTAGCTTTCTACCACCCTTTCTTCCCGTTCTAATCCCTTTCCATGACCTTCCTGCTCTTCAAGGTGATAGAGACTTGGTTATTTTGGGAGAGGCCAATGTTGCCAAAGAATAATATCATCCTCTCCTGATTCTCTAAAGGCTGAACTGGGGCTCATGATGGTCAAGGTGATTACTCCAGGTTGTTCAGTCAGACAATCTCTTAGGAATATTATCACTGGTCTTTTAGAACACTTCTTCAGTGGAAGCCGGTGCTTTCTACTGAGGACTTGTGCTGTCTTTTCCTCCTCAATGATTCATCCTAGGTTCATAAATGGTTGTCCTTGGCCTTGTCTCCAGGAGCTGAGAGCAGAGCAGGTGAGCCAGAGCAGCAAGAGCACCTCACGTGTGGCAGATGTGAGCAAGCCATGAAAGCCTCCCTGTTGAGTCAACAACTCCAGTGTGGGCTTCGACTTCCTCTCTTTTCCCTCAGTAGCAGACACCACTGAGGGTTCCTCTTCCTCTTTCCTGATAAATATATACACCCCCTTGTCACTATTAACTCTTTCACACAGCAACATGCTTCCTGAGCAAATGACCCATCCCCAGTGCCAGGTGTAAGAAGGTCCTAAGCTAACAAGTCATTCATTCCTCCTCACTGTGACTTGTCCAAAATGGGAAGAGTGATCCGTGTCTGCCAACGGAAGTTGAGATATTTGGGGGTAGTGGATGGGAACTTTCCTCTCTTGAAAAATGGTCATGAGAATGATAGCCTGGTTCTGGAACTCAAGTGCTGCAGATCTGGGTGTTGCTGTCTTGTGTCAGCCAGAAGATGAGGCCCTCTCATGAAGGATAGTCCAGAGCATCAAGGGAAAGTTGAGACAGAGCCCTAACCCTACAGATTTTACCTCTGACCTCTTATTAGGGAGAAACTGTATTCCCCTACAGCTTTAATTGCTTTGTGTTCTACTGAATGTGGCCAAGCCATCTTAAGTGATAAGCACTTCCAGACGGTGCCCCATATGGCAGCTGGGGGCTTGCTGCGCAGTGGGATGTTTACATTTCCCCCACTAGTTCTTTAACAGCTTCTTTTAGTGATTAGGGTAAAGTCTCTGTTCAGCTTTTTCTCTCCAATTCATAGACACCCCCTCCTCCATTATCAGCCCTGAAGGTAAGGGAGGACCTTTGGTCTTCATCTGTGGCTTTGATGCCCAGTCCAGCCTACACTAATCAGATAGATGCTGTATAAAGACTGTTGAATGCATGCAAGAAGAGGGTTCTGGGTGTCAGAGGCTTAGGCCTCATTTCTTATTTTGCACTGACTAATTTTCAGACTTCAGCCAAGTCTTTCCCTCTTTTGGACCTCAGTGTCCCAGATTATAAAGAAGCACATTGCACTCTAAGTAGTGGTTTAAGAATGGAGATTGAAAACAACCTCCCTTCTACCCCATATGATAGCAGTTGTGCTTTTAATATCCACTGATGGGCTTAAAATTATGACAAAAACAAAAACAACTGCAAAGCTTTTCAATGTGGTTATATTTATCCATCACAGTAACATCTACATGCATTTGAGAAACAATCGTACTGGTGTGTGGGGCACACTGTGTAGCCAGCTTACAGGCAGCACAGGGTGCCACATGGCTTCCAGATGCCTTTAGCTAAGGGGCTTGGAGGTTGGTAATCACTGGCCTAGATCGTCTCAGGATCTGCCAGGTGACAATGGCTGTGCTGGTGGGTGACTTGCGTGGAACACAGAGTGGGTGGGTGGGAAGCTCAGACTCACTTTTCTCCAATCTGGGCTCCAATTTCTCCCTCTCCTGCCTCAGCCAGCCCAGTAGACAGCACCACACCCCTCAGTTCCCCAGAAATGAGAACCAGGGAGGCCTGAGCCCACCGAGGCTGTGAGGTTGCAGAGGCAAGGTAGATGTCAGAATGCTGACAGTCCCAAATGACATGGAATGTACTTCAGATGCCGTGTGTGTGTGGCTTAGGAGCAGCTGGAATTACACCCTCAGGGCTGAGCCAACTTTGTGTGAGCTTGAGCGGAGCATGGACCCTGCTAAGGCAGGGCTGTGTGTGGGGTCTCAGGCCCTGGGTACAGGTCTATGCGGAAAGGCAGCAAGGGCAGGGCTATTCCTGTCTGGAAATCAGGGGCCCTTCTTTTGTCTGGACATGGGTGGTTGTTTCTTCACTCTTTTATTCAGCAAGGGGTTCACCAAATGCTTCCTGAGGAGCTGTGCAGCTCTACAGCTGGAGAATGAATGACCCAGCCCCACTCCAGAGCCATACCTTTCTACCATGGGCGGTGGCCATGGAGCAAGTGCAGAAGTCTCTTTGGATACTGGCAAGCCAGGGGTATCAATAGGCCTGTTGCCTGGGAAAGGAGAAAGGACCTGGGAAATGGTTTCTAGAAGACAAAATGGTTGTCTTCTGAGGGTAGCTCTCAGGGGACAAAAAGGAAGGTGCCAGCAGGTCAGGAAAGAAGGGCCTCTCTTGGCCGGAGGGCCAGCAGGAAAGCTGATTCCTTTCCCCTCTGCCCTTGGGTGAGAAGCCCCTGGGGTTTCTTGTGTGCTTATTTGTTGGTGATCTGATGCCGTGGAAGTGGAGCTTTTCGAAGGAAAAGATGAACTTGCTGTGATAAAGAACGTAGGGGATTGTGGGCTCTCAGGGAAAATTGATGAGGCCGTGCTTGTATCTCTGCTGCCAAACTGGGCTGTCGTGATTTAGCAAAGGCTCAGAGTAGCGAAGGACCTGGCTCCAACACTGGCAAGAGCTCCGGTTGGCTCTGTGGCAACATGTGTGTTCGTGAGGAAGCAGGGCAGGGAGAGGGGGCAAGTGTAGCAGTCTGGGTACCCAGGTCCGTCCTGTGGAATCCTTACCTGATGAAACTCCGGGAGAGGGAGGGATCCGCTATAGATGCTTAAGCAACCACAGCTGAGGTATGGCTCTCCCTCCTGGGGAGAGAAGGAAGGCAGAGAGACCAGCAAGGTGGTCCAGTGGCAGGCAGAGGAAATACAGAAATAGAGACGGAGACATCAAAATGGAAACAGACACAGGAAGAGTTTGAGAGAAAGCTCTGAGAAGTGACAGATCTCAGCCGTGGGAGAGGCTGGAGGAGGAGGAGGAGGAGGAGGAGGAGGAGGAGGAGGAGGAGGAGGAGGAAAGGAGCGAGGATGGTGGTGGCTTCTGGACTGTGTACCTAGGTGAGTGTAAGCCATCGAGTGAGATGGACAGCTCCAGTCTTCCCTCTAGTGAGCCTAAGAGCAGACAAAGTGTCTGCTCTTCCCTTACTGCCTCTGCCTAGGTGCGCTCCTCACCACAGGGCAGGCCTCCATTTTCAAGCCCATCCCTTCAGAGACTAAGGGATCCAGATAAGAGAGCTGGTCACTACATGCTGGGACCTTTTCAAAAGTCCTCTTACCATGGCAAAAAGTCAGCTACAACTTGACCTGTCTGCCTCTTTTGTCTCAGTCCCATGACCCTGGACACCATCCATCTTGAGGAGTAACCATAACAGGCAATAGCCACCCAGCCCTAGAGTATGTAGGCCATGCTCTAAGAACACATTTGGCAGTTCTTGTGATGCTCAGGAAAACACCGAGTCTTTCACTTCCCGGGATGGACCATATGCTCGTTTCCAGACCTCTGTACTCAGCCTGGGCCTGCCATCCGACAGACATCTGTTGATCAGCTACTCCTGCTAGGCACTTGGCTAATTGTCAGGACCCAAATATGAGACTTGGGATGTGTCCTCTGTGCACACGAAGCCCAGTGAAGGAGATAGACACAGCAAGTCAGTGCAGTGACAGAGATGTTATGGGGTGTGAGGGTGATCCCGCAATCTAGCCTCCGTTCTTCCCCACCTGGCCACCTGGAGCTTCACTCTTCCAGGAAGCCTGAATCAGCCAGGCTGGGTGAGGGTCTTCTTTTGTGTTTCTGCTGCCTCTACTCTGCCAGGGTCGTATACTGACCACTGAGAACAGAGAGCATCTGCCTGGCTATCTCCTCCTTGGCACAGTGAAGCAGATGAAAGTCTAACTCCTCACTGGGGTCCAGCATCCAGGTAGCCTGGACATGTGCCCTTGGGATATATGGAGTTACAGTCTGAGGAGTTAAGAACCACAAAGACCAGCATCTCTCACCCCTCCCTGTGTGCCCCTGCCGGACACTTCTGCAATGCTGCTCATCGGAGCTAGCTCAGCCTGTCGGGAACCAGGCCTTGAGGTAACACCGGCATACTGCTCTTAGTCCCAGGCCTTGAGGTAACACCGGCATACTGCTCTTAGTCCTGGTGCAGGAGCAGCCTGGTCAGAAAGGGTGTCACCACAGTGTGGTTCCAGATGGCCCCCAGCTGCCAGCCTGAGGAATGAGCCACATCCTGCATAACTCTTAGGTAGAACCCTTGGGCACCTAGGTAGCTAGGGATGGTTTGAGGATGCCTTGGATTTGCTGCTGCCCCTGAGCTATGGGATATCTTCAGGCTTTGGTAGAGAGCTTTGAAATAAATATCAGATGATATCAAACCAGAGGTCTTTGGGGGAACATTCTGGGAAATCTTGGGTGTGTGTGTGTGTCTAGAGATAGCTCAAACCGGGCTCTTGGGATCTCTCTGGGTTAATATTCCTATTTTGAGAGCTCTGGATGGGCAATTATGGGGTGAGAATCTGGGGAAGGATCTGAAATGACTTTCAGTCACAGCACTCTCTCTTCGAGAACACTTGGAAAGTTCTGGCAGCAGCTCCCATTATCTGAGTTAGTGGTGCCTCTTAAAGCCAGGCCTGGGGCAGAGGGTCTTGGAGGCTAGTGCAAACAGCTTCGGACAAGGGTGGGAATTTCCGCTCCTATCTAGAGAGCCGTCAGCGTTGTGTGCCCTGACCTGGGCCTCTGGCCTCCAGAGGGCAGTGGGAAGGCCAGCCCCAGGGCCAATCCCTGGCCATTAATCCCTCCTGCCAGACCGAATATCCACCCAGTGTGGTCAGACAAAGGACTGCCCAGCCCAGCTACTGTGTTCCCCCCCGCCCCAGGGGCTCCACTCAGACGCTGGGCCGCCTGGAATCCAGGCCCATGAGAAAGGGGCCACCTTCACTGGCCGTCTTATGCCCGGATGCTCAGCCGCATCACGTCCGGCCCAGGGCCTGTGAAAAGAGGGCCCAGCCACACTGAAAACACGGATTAGCCCTTGGGCCGCCCCCTGACACCAGCTTGCTCTACTCTGGGAAGCAGGCCCAATGGAGAGGGGGTAGGCAGGCACAAAGAACTGGCAAAGTCTGGGTTCTCATCCCTTTGGCCTAGCTCCCATCTCCATCCTTCTCAGAATCAGTATAGCCAACCACACATTCAGGGTCATTTATTGAACATATATTATATCCCAGACTGTACACATGACCTGGGAAATCTCAGGTACCTACAAAAAAACTGCAGTCCGCCATAGGACGCGATAACAGCCCATTTCCTCCTTGGAGGTATGACACAGAGGCTCTGGCAGGGGCTTTGTTGGAAAAGGGAAGATGAGGAAGGCTAAGGGCTCCATCAACACTGGTTCTGCATTTGAGTCCAGCTGCAGATGACACTGTACCTGACTGGAAAGGTGGCTTGCAGCCTCTCTCCTGTCCCCCTGGTTAAGACAGGAAAAAACAAACCAACAAAAAACATGCTTCTTATTGAGATTTGCAGCAGGCCAGGCCCTCTGCACTCCCTTACCATGGAGATGCCATGGCTTCCACTTGGCAGGTGAAGAAGCAGGTTTGACCAAGAGGTGGCCTTGCTCACATGGCTCTGGGAGCCATGCTCTGCTGCCGCAGTGGCTTGTCTTACCCTGTTCTGTCGTGTGTGATTTGACTGCACTGTCCCGTGTTCCGGGTGGCCTGTGCTGACACAGGACGAAAGGTGGAGAGGGCAGAAGAGCAGGGTCTGTTCTGACACAATAGTCCTTGTTTTGTTTGGGACGCCCTCCAGATCTGCCTCTTTTTCCTTTCTGCTTTCTCAGTCTGCCCACCCCATCCACTCAGTGTGTAACTGTCCATCTCTCTCTCCACCAGACTGTCTCATTTCTATCTTGTCCTGAGCATTGGCAAAAGGCCTGGCTCAGAAGCTCTTGGTGAATGAGGCAGGCTGAACCAAGTCCAGAACTGAAGGAGAAATTGATTTAGGATCTGTGTGGCCTTGGCAGGATGTGGCAGTTGCCTGGGTGTAGGGACTCACTCAGAGAAACGAGGTCTACTTGCTGAGATCTGGAATGTTGATAGGAGAGCAGGCTGTGGCTCTGTGTGTGTGTGTGTGTGTGTGTGTGTGTGTGTGTGTGTGTGTGTGTAGGGGGTTATTTAGAACATGGAATAGAGATGCTTTGAGACATCCGTATGGTGATGTCCAGTGGGCACCTGGATCTGTTGAGAATTCAGGAGAGAGGCTAGAAGGGAAGTAACTTGGCAGCTAAAGTGGGGCAAACTGTAATTTATTCCCAAGTCTTTCTTTTCTCTGTCGTGTTGCATGTTGTGTAAATGATGTGTATATGTGCAGGGGTGTGTGCTTGGGGGTGCCCATGTGTGAAGGTGGAGGACAATCTCGGGTGTCAGTTCCTCACCTTCTACAGGGTCTCTTGCTCACCACTGCCTGCTGCAGGCTAGCTGGCCCATAGTGCCTGAGGATCCTCTTCTCTCCGCCTCCTGTCTTGCCATTCAAGTGTTGGGACTACTGGGACACTGCTGAGTCCAGCTTCCTGTGGGTTCTGAGGTTCTGAACCTGGGACTTCACCTTTGCGTGTCAAGGACTTCATTCACGGAGCCACCTCCTCAGCCCTGTTTACTTATTTTTGAGATGGAGTATCCTCCATCCTTCAAGTGGCCTCAGTCTCTCGGTGCTGGGACCACGTGGGTGCCACCACAAGCTTCCACTGTAAAGGGATGGGGTTAGAAGGGAGGTGATGGGGCAGTGCTCTGACCACCGGATTTCATTCCCATCCTGCCCACTATCAGCTGTAGGAGGCAAGGTATACTACTTCACCTCTCACAGCATTGGGCTCTTCAGTCAAGAAATGGGGATAATAATACCTCCCAGGGAAGCTTATATGCCCGTGAAACACTGTATTTACCGAACACAAAATACTAAACAATAGTGGCTGTGATGTTACCAGCTGAGAGGAGAGCCCCCGAGCTCCATGTTTGAATTTGGATACTGACATTCTAGGCCACAGGCCACCTGGAGCGAGCTTTGGTCACTTTCAGGGGAATAAGGCATACTCCATCAGAGATGGAGTCTGGAGGCCCCAAATTTCTCAAGGGCTGACTGTACACACAAGGCCTTGACAGTAAGTGCCCTGGAACTTAGCCTAGTGACCCTTCACTTGCCTCTCTGGTCCCTGCTCCACCTCCACTTGGATGGATCTTGTCTGTCTGCTTGCTTTAAGACAAGGCTCCTTCACCCTATGGCTCCCTCTGTGTGGTGGTGGAGGATGGTACAAAAACTCTCCCATCTCTCCATCCCCCAGTTATAATGTCTGCATCGGAAAGCAGTTCCTTCAGCGCTTCCCTCTGTGGAAGCATTTGGAGGTATGTGCCTTTTGGTGGTGGTGGTGGTGGGCCTCTTTAAAGCAGGCGGAGTACTTTTTACCATTTTATATCTTCAAAGAAAGTTCACAAGGCCTGGCTGGAGTTAGGGCTGGATAAGGATGAAGGAGGAGCAGCAGGGAGAGTTATTCCAAATATCTCCCCCTGCAACAGCAACCTAGTTCTGTGCTATCCTCTCTATCACCCTTACTCGGTTCTCTGCTGTCCAAAGGTAGCCTGATGCCTCCCTGATCAGCCACATAGGGTGCTGAGGACTCACAAAGATTGTTGGAGCAGAGCATGGAAGCAGAGGGGAGGGTGAGGGGTATCTGGCCGCTAGAAGTCACAAAATAGGGAGTGTGCTGAATGGGTGGATTTGTGATTGGGATTGACCCAAAGGGGCGGAGGTAATGGGAGCAGTGTGACCAAATATCACAGAGTGGGAATGGGGCCGAGACTGACTCAGGGATGAGGCAGGGTCTGAGAAAATTGACCCAAAGGGACTAGACCAAGGGAGGGGGAGAAACAGAGGTGGGCTGTTGGCCCGAGAAGGGGGCTGGGAAAGCAAATTAGAGGGCAGGTCCGAGCCCTCTTCTCGGGAGGTGGGGGTGTGTGTGTCCATATAAGGCGAGCCTGCGACCCCCGCTCTCCGGGAGGGCGGGCAGGGGCTCCGCATCCCTAGCACCCCGCACATGGATGCGCACATCGCTTTCTCGGGCTTCCCGGCCCTGCCCTCGGTCTCGCCGTCGGGGCCGCAGCCGTCGCCGCTGCTAGCCGTCGCCGAGCCGGGACACGAGCCCGAGGAGGTGACCAGCGGCGGGGACGTGGAGCCCACGGCCGCATCGGGCCCGGGGAGGAGGCGCCGGCGGCCGCTGCAGCGCGGGAAGCCTCCCTACTCGTACATCGCGCTCATCGCCATGGCCCTGGCGCACGCTCCGGGCCGCCGTCTCACGCTGGCCGCCATCTACCGCTTCATCACCGAGCGCTTCGCCTTCTACCGCGACAGCCCGCGCAAGTGGCAGAACAGCATCCGACACAACCTCACCCTCAACGACTGCTTCGTCAAGGTGCCGCGCGAGCCGGGCAACCCGGGCAAAGGCAACTACTGGACGCTCGACCCCGCGGCCGCCGACATGTTCGACAACGGCAGCTTCCTGCGGCGCCGCAAGCGCTTCAAGCGCGCCGAGCTGCCCGCGCCGCCCCCGCCGCCCTTCCCCTACGCGCCCTTCCCGCCCGCGCCCGCGCCCGCGCCGCCCGCGCGCCTCTTCCGCCTGGACAGCCTGCTGGGCTTGCAGCCCGAGCCGCCGGGGCCGGTGGCGTCCGAGCCGCCCTGCTGCACCGCGCCCGACGCCACCTTCCCGCCCTGCGCCGCCGCCGCCGCCGCCGCCTCGCCGCCGCTCTACCCGCCCGCGCCGCTGCCCGCCGAGCCTCTCCTGGCCTTGGCGGGACCGGCCGGCGCTCTCGGACCGCTCAGCCCCGGGGACGCCTACCTGAGACAGCCGGGCTTCGCCCCGGGGCTGGAACGCTACCTGTGAGCCGCTCTCCGCTGCGGGAGCACCTGGCCGAGCCTCCAGCTCTCGCTAGAGCAGAGCGCGCTAGTCTCCGGGGTCCACACGCAGCTTGGCGCTCTCTGCTGAGTCCCCTAACCTTGCCTCGAGCTAGACCTTCCTTGCCTTCCTCCATCCTGGGAGGGGGGGGGCGGGGGGAGACTCTGACCATCTCACCACCACCGGACTGAAGCGCCCTCTCCGATTTGAGCCTTCACTCCTCCCTCTACATGTACGCCCCACCTATGCACCCCCACAGTGCCAAGTTTCATACCCTGCAGCTGGACGGTCACCAGTGGGGCCTCTAGCCCCGAGAGTCCTGGTGAGTTCCAGTCTGGAAGCTTTCAGTCTCAAGCCACCTCCTCGACCTCTGATGTTTGGCCAACATTAGATAGAGGTTAGACTCCTGGGTTCATTACTTTCACGCCATCTTCCGCCATTTACCGACAAGAGTTTGACAGGTTTGTCCCCTACCCTGGCTTTACCTGTCTACCCTTGGTTTCTTACTGAGCCCCCTCCCACACAGACACACCTGGCTGCTCTGTTCCAGGTTCTGAGGCAGTTCTTCAGACTTTTCAAGGTAACAGCACCAAGGTCTCCTGGACGAAGGGAGGATTAGTGGGCCTCTGTGACTGCCCCACCCCCGTGGAAAGCACAGAACCTATCGAGTTATTGTTATTTTCCAATCAAAGCTAGTTTCATTAAAAAAAAAAAAGAAATCCTTCTCTGGGTTTGTCGTGTTGGCTGGTAACCTGGGGAATGGCTGGGGAGGACGATGGGTGAGGTTTGCCTCTTGGGATTGACATGGGGTGAATCTCCTTCTGAGTTCTCAGATAGATTCTCCTGAAGTCGGGACAAGGAGCGATTCGACATAGCTGTGCACTTAGCCGGCCGGGACAACGTTTACCACCTGCATCTCACAGATGGTAGAGATGAAATGGGGTGTGGGTGGGTGAGTGAGTTTAGAAAGCAGGTTGCCTAATCTTTGAGATTCCCAATGCCCAAGGGTAAGGGGACACATTAATTGACATTAATCTAATCATCACTTCTCAGCAAAGTGAAGTGTCCATTCCTCAAAATGAGGTCCATGGACCTCTATCACTTGGATAAATGCTAGAAATGCAGGATTTCAGGCCCCACTACAGACCTGTTGAATCATCAGAGGCTGCATTTTAATAAAATTCTTAAGTGATTATTAAGGCACACCATGCTGGAGGAGAGGCAGTGTCCCAGGCTGTGGGCTCAGCCTAAAAGATGAAAACTCCCTGCTCTGAGGGATGAGGCTAAGTCAGAGACCACCATCCATTTGTGTCTCCTCCTGGACTGCGAGGGGGCAGCAGCATTGACTGAATTGATATGCCCAGCACCAAGGACAGGGCAGCAACATCGCTGCCTCAAAGGTGGAGGAGGGAGGGACTTGGCCTGTGACCTTGTCCTGGTCTCTGGTTCTGACCCAAAAACTGTGCTTTCTCAAGATTCCCGCTCCAGCTCCCAGTCTAGTAGATCTTGACTTGGGGCAGAGAGGGGCAGAGGAGAGGATAATGTGCCGCAACCCCAAGGAGACGGATTGTCTCATGGGATGTTCCTCTCCTAGACACCAGTGTTTGAGGCTACAGGGTGGTGATGGAAGGTGAGGGTGAACACTGAGCAGATCATAGGAGAAAGCTGTGGGGGAATCAGAGAAGGCAAGAAGTTCCTTTTAAGAGTATGATTTTTTTTTTTTTTAAAGTGCTTTCTCCTAGCTGTTAACTGCTTTGAGCAAGGATCATATCCCATTTGCCTGGTGCAGAGAGGTCCTTAGCATCTGTGAACTCACTGACTGGACATCTGGATCCCTTAGTGTCTAATACTGTGTCTGCCTTAGTGAATAACGAATGTTTTGGCACTTTCTTTTCCATTCTTATTTGCCATTCTCAAAGTGACTGGTGGGATCATTAAAAAGGAGAATGAGGTGGACGTGGAGGCAATTTCTTTGTTCCTTGCCTTAGAAAACTTGTCCACCCTGGACCACGCAGGCAGCAGGAAATCCAGCCTTGGTTCTCTGAGGAGGGGGCACCACAAAGATCAAAATGCAAATTTTCTTCTGCTTCAAATGGTGTGGCTGCCCAGCTTCTTGGCTCCAAGCATCTGTTCACAAATGCTTTCTCAATTCAGGACATTCCCAGTGAAGGGAAGAACCCATTTGCCACCCTGAAGCCAAAAAGCACTTCCTCTGCTCTGAATTCCATTCTTTTCTTTTTGTAGACAGGGCTTCTCTCAGTAGCCCTGCTGTCCTGGAACTCGCTCTGTAGACCAGGCTGGCCTTGAACTCACAGAGATGTGCCTACCTCTGCCTCCCAGGTACTGGGACTAAAAGCATACATGGGCCACCATTGCCTGGCTATGAATTCCACTGTTGCCACTGCAGATATCTCACTGCCCAGGATTTGAGGGCACTCAGGGATGCTAGCAAGGTCACTGTGGAACTGGAAATACAGAAAGATTTATTTTCAGTTTCTTTTTCTCTTTTTTCCCTTTTTTCTTTTTCTTTTTTTGACAGGGTCTTTATTCACCAGCATCATAGAGATACAAATAAGAAAACTTGTGTATGTCTTCAGAGTGTTTACAGTCTGAAAAGCCATATATCATATTGTGCCCTAAAAATTTTGACCTTTTGACAGATGTTGAAAAAACTAGAATGTAACCCAACTCTCCTGTTAAAAAGCCTTGGGGATGGGCTGGGAGATGGCTCATCAGCCACAGTGCCTGCTGTACAAGCACGAGGACCTGAGCTGGGATTACCAGCGTCACTTTGTTGGCACACACACACACACATATCACCTTAGATCTGTGAAGCAGACAGATCCTGGGGCCTCACAGTTCCGTCGGCCTTGATGAAACTGGAGCTCCATTTTCCCTGAAAGACCCAATAAGGTAGATGGGCCTGGGCAGACAGATGGCTTAGTGATGAAGAGCACCGACTGCTCTTCCAGAGGACTCTGGTTCCATTCCAAGCACTCACATGGTGGCTCACAACCTATGAAATTCCAGTTCCAGGGGATCTGATGCCCTCTTCTGGCCTCCCTGGGCACCAGGCATGTACATAGTACACAGACATGTATGCAGGCAAAACACTCACACAAAAAATTTTAAAACTTTTTTAAAAGAAAAGAATATTAAAAGTTGGAGGTGTAGAGATGACTCAGCAATTAAGAGCACTTTCTGTTCTTGGAGAGGGTCTGGGTTCAGTTCCCAACACCCACATGGCAGCTCACAACTGTCTGTAACTCCAATTCCAAGG
The DNA here is from genome assembly GCF_007827085.1 of Peromyscus californicus insignis. Classification (NCBI taxonomy): domain Eukaryota; kingdom Metazoa; phylum Chordata; class Mammalia; order Rodentia; family Cricetidae; genus Peromyscus; species Peromyscus californicus. The sequence continues at coordinate 38,548,841 of NW_026294573.1, forward strand.
GATCTGATATCCTATTTTTAACCTCTTTGGGCACCAGACATGTAAGTGGTATCCATACATACATGCAGGCAAAAATATTCATATATATGTATATATATATATATAAAATAATTTAAAAAGAAAATCAGAAGTCATTTTTAATCTGAAGGCACATTTTAATGTTTATTTTATTGGTACTGGGTTGAACCCAGCACCTTAAACACCCTGGTCAAGCACTGTACCACTGAACTACATCTCTACTCTTTTAACTTAAGCTTTTGTTCAACTTAAATAAGCACATAATGTCAAGTCAAATAGCAATTAGAAGCTCATAATCGGTATCTTGCACTGCTCTTAAAAACTCTGTATCTAGCCCTACAAGCAACAACTCCAGAGCAGTTCTCCAAATACAGTTCTGATTTGTTTGTTTTGGAATATATTTCCATGTTTATAGTCTTCTCTCTTGAAAGAGTAATGAATGCCTTCTTCCTCCTTTTTTCTTTTTGTGGTGCTGGGAATCAAACCCAGAGCACGTCAATCAAGTGCTCTGTCACTGAAAATCTACCCTGGGTTCTAATGATTAACTTGATATTATGACACCTGATAATCTAACTCTAAAATCTCCTCCCCCCTATTGCCACCAAAATCACTAACTTTGGGTTAAATTCATTTTTTTATAATAACATTTACTTTATTACTTTGTATACTGTATCCATTTTGTTATCTGATAAACTGAGAGTATACAATGTTCACTTTTGTGTGTTCGATATTTTAATTTTTCCTGTATTTAATTATGTCTTCTTGTTTTCACTTGCTCAGCTTCTGTCTAGTGCTAAATCTCCCCCTTCTTTCTAATAGTACATTTTTTCACAAGACCAAATGTATGAGGAAATTCATCACTGTTTTTGCTGCATGTCTGCTCTCCTGGGGGCAACTCTCCCAGATTTCTCTGTCCTCTGGCTCCAGTCTGGACTGATGGTTCTCCATGTCTGCTGTACAGATGTTGCTCCGGAATTCCTTTTCACTATCCCTTCATCTCTGTCCTGTGTTGTGTCTTCTGTTTCCTGGATTCCATATCTTCCTTTTTCTTTGTTTATTTCCTTGTTCCAGTAGAGGTAAATTGTTTTGGAAACCACATATCTGAAATTAAGATGATTATTTTAACATGAAGAGCTAAATATGCACTTTGACAGTGAAATAGTTGAGTCAAAGCTGTGTTTCTGTAGACTTTGACTGTGGGAGCGTGTAGGGAATGAGAATCGGAGGTACTTCCTCAATTTAGTATGTGTTACCTTCAAGGAAGCTATGAAGGTAGCTCAGCATGCTGGTAAGTGTTTGGGCAGGAAGATGAACTATCGAGAACTCTTTATTTCTTTATTATTATTGTGTGTGTGATGTATATATATGAGTGCTATTGTGTGTGTGCCATGGTGTGTGCATATGCCTTAGTGTATATGTGGAGACAAGAGGACGATTTTTGGAAGTCATTTTTCTCCTTCCATCATAGGTTCTGGGGATCAAACTCAGGCCATCAGATTTGTGTGGCAAGCCCTTTACCCACTGAGCCGTGTTGCTCACTTGAGAAGGAGCTGGAAGGAAAGACACTCAGACAGAGATGCTTCCTGACCAAGGGGGACTTGGAATGTGGGGGAAGTTGGCTTTGTACTTAGGATGGTGTCAAGCTAGTTTGGGAGCCTGTAGCTCCAGCTCAAGAAAGAAGCCAACACTGTCCTTGCACATGGAAAACTGAGTACTTAGGAAAGTGACACTCTCTCGACAATGGCCTGGCAATTATGTTAACAGAAAAATTCCTTCGGGCAAGTGTCAGATCTCTGGATGTAATTTGGGTTTACCTAAGAAAGACTAATGAGCAAAACGGAGGGCCCTCCACTGGTGTGACTGGGTTATGTAAGCTTACTGAAGTACCTCTCTGGGAGATGCTAATATTATGGAGGATTTCACAAGATACAGGGGTCAATATAGTGGTATACTTTTAAATGAAAACAATCTCATGGCCTTCAAAACAACCGAAAACTTATTTAAACAAATAACTCTTAGTCTAGAAGAGAGTTAATATTACAGACTACTTACAAAATATATAAATTGAAAACCATACATTTACAAATGTGGACTTTTAAATCCCTAAGCCAAACTTATGCTCATAAACCATAAGCTATGTAAATGGTGTTAGAGAAGACCTGAGGCGAGACAGGGAGATCATTTAAAGGGCTATTATAAAAAAAGATGCTTGGTACAGGGGAGAAAAGCAGATGTACAAAGCCAGAAAGAATTGACCACTGACTAAGGTCTGGCTTGACTGATGTAGGGGGCTGCTAGGCTCAGTAGATCTACGAGCACAGCAGATAAAACCCTTCAGAAGCAGCTCCTCAACTGCCCCCCACAGAGCACACCGAGGCTGATTTACCTGCAAATGCTGTCAAACCACCAAGAGACCTATTTTCTAGAGATATAAATTGTTCCAGAATACAGAAGAAATGGAAGCTATCCCAATTCAATCTATCTTATGAGGCTATGAAAGCCTAATAAAGTTGGGTGTGACGGCACGTGCCTTTAATCCCAGCAGAGGCAGGTAAACCTCTATGAGTTCAAGGCTAGCTTGGTCTACAAAGTGAGTTCCAGGACAGCCAAGGCTACATAGAGAGCTCCTTGGAGGGCGGGGAAGCTCCACCACAAACAAACAAATAAACAAACAACAGAAGAAACAAAACAAAAACCCTAACAAAGATTATATAAACACAAAGATATGGTCTAACCTCACATATGAGAGATACAAAATCCCCACAACAAAATACCAACAAATTCACTTAGAATTATTAGCCTCCTCTTATTGATATTTTTAATTTTATTTTTGTTATTTTTATGTGTGCTGTGGTGTGTACATGAGTGCAGATACCCAAAGACGGAAGGGTCAGATTCCTTGGAGCTAAGGTTGTAAGGTGGTTGTGAGCCATCTGGTGAGGGTTCTGGGAATCAAACCCAGGTCCTCCAGAAGACTAGTATATGCTTTTGACCAGTGAGCCACCTCTCACCTAGCTTCCTTTTATCATCCCCCCTTTATAAATTATGAAATTGAAGTTTCTAAAAGTTAAGTCATTTACCCAGGTCAAGCCACAAAGTGACTGACTTGACTGATTCAGGACTGACCCCAGGTCTGCTTAACTCCAAAGCCAATCTCCTGTCTCTGAGGAAGAATTGGGTAGGTAGAAGTGAAAACTTGGATGGAAAGTCCCAGCCTCCAGTAACATTCCTCATTTCACCCCAGACCCCTCCCCAGTACTCACTCCCAGTTAGGATCTTGAAAGGTCCCGTTTCAAGCCAAGTGACAGGTCTTATAGTTCTCTTTTCTTGACTCATTTTCAATTTCTGTCCTCCTCCAGGTTGCTTCCTCTGCTTGTCTCTCCCCTCTGGCCACTTGTCTCCTTCCTCTCCCCCATCAAGTTTATGGGGACAAAAGCGCCACCTGTTGGTCATGCTGTATGTCCTTATTTGAAGTAGGAAATCACTGGAATGAAGCCAGGATTCTCTTGGATGCCATACTAGCCTGATGGGGACCAGGTCCTTGCTCCAGTCTACAACCCCCTTGTTTGGTGTGGAATAGGAAACTGGCTGTAGTTCCCACGTTCTCTGAGAATCCCACCCAGATCCATAACTTCCTCTCCGTGTCCTCTTGGCAGCGCTTGGTAGCGGCTCTACTGCAGAGGAACTTGGATTGAGGGTGGGATGTATAGTTCTACACTGTAAGAGGGAAACTGAGGAAAAGGTGCTGGGCTAAGGCAGAAAACACGAGGTCTAGTTCCAGGTCAAACACTCAGCCAAGTCTTTCCCTTTCTCTGGTTTTCATAGCAATTCTTGATACCCCCAAACCCTTAGACTGGGCCAGCTCTGTCCTGCCCTACAGCTGAGGGCTCAGAGAGAAATCAGACACTGTCCCAGCTTACAGACTGTGGCAGGCAGTCACAGGGTGTGCCAAGTGCTTTACACGATGAAACAGCTGGGAAGTAACCTGGCCACTCACTCACCTTGAGACTCTGCCTTGACCTCCTCCTAAGCTTCCTATGACAACAGGAAGAATGTACCCATTCTCTCTGCCATGGTACGGTGAACTTTGTAACTGCCAGGTGAGGGTTTTCTGCTCTATGCCAGATGAGGTGGACGCTGGTGATATGGCTCAGTGGGTAAAAACACTTGCCACCAAGTCTGATGACCTGAGCTCAATACCTGGGAGCTGCATGGTGGAAAGAGAGAACCAACTCCAAAAAGACATGTCTCTTCTGCTTTACTGTCTTCCTTATGAGGCAGCCTGAGGTGGACATGTTGAGGTTTTGGCTTGGGCTGCCTCTCATCTTCAGGGGTTGAGGAGACAAGAAACCTGGGTCTTACTTGAGGAAAACAGCCCCCACTAGGGGCAGTCCCCGTTTCTGAGATGGGAGGGGCTCAGGATGACTCAGGCTTCCTGGAGGAGCATGGCTCTGGGTTGAGATTTGAAGGAAGAGAGAGTGGGAACAGCTGCTCTGGTTCCTGTGAAGCCTTCTCTTCCTCCATCCACTGGAATCTTGGACTAGAAAACTGCATGGGGAAAAAAAAGACTACTTTCAAGGCAGTCTAGACCAAGAGAAGGAAGAGTTAAAGACAGGGAAAGGAACAGAGCAGAAAGAAAGCACAGGAGATTTTCAGTCCCAGTTAGACCCGCCTGCTTCCCTGCCTGGTGTCCTGCTAGGCACGGTCACTGGCATCCACCAGACCTAGCTATCTTCAGGACACACAACTACCAATTATATTTTCAGGTTGGAGTCCCGTTGGAAATATCCTGCACCCACTCAGAGATTTATTATTCTTGTGTAGTGCACACCAAACCTCATTTATTAGAATGATACATTTGTCCCTTTAAAATTGTTTTATTTTGTTGTTAGACATGTAATATATTCACGGGGCTTTAAAAGCATCCCGTGGAAAGTCTTCCTTGAGGTTGGGAGATGCTCAGTGGGGAGAATGCTTGCCAGGTAGTTTGGTTGTATACACAAACCAATGCAGAGATCTATTATTATCCTCAAAAAAAAAAAAAAAATCCACCACAGCTAGTGTTGGTGGCATACACTTTTAATGTCAGCACTCAGGAGGCAGAAGCAGGTGGATCTTTGTGAGGCTAGCCTGATCTATATAACAAGTTTTATGATAGTCAGGGCCACATAGTGAGACTCTGTCTCAAAAATGAAACAAAAAAACTTGAAACAACAACAAAACCAAAAACCAAAACCAAACCTGCATGGGCTTCTTTACTCTGTTTTACACCGCATACTCTCTGTTCTAGGGATTGCCAGCATTTGCTCACCCTACCACCTCCCTGATGGGCATTTATTTTTGTTTCTAGCCCTTTCAATCAGTGCCACAGGAGACCTTGTACATAGTTCACACCCATGTGCAGGCACACAAGCAGGAAGTAGAACTGAATTTCTACTCAGCTCTTGCCAGGACACCACAGTTCCCATCTACTGGCTCTTTGAATAACTGCCTCCTTTTATTTCTCGGAGGGATCCTTCTTGACTATGCACAGAATCTTTCAAACTTCACACCTCTCCTGCTGGAGCCTTTCATCAGAGTCTACCACTAGCTCCCCTTGTCAGATATTTTGGCCTCTAGATCTGGTAAGCTGGGTTCCTTGCCTCCCCATCTCTGGGTTGGTCTATCCTCTGGCTGCCATTCTGTCTATAGTAACGGGTCCTCCCTTTCAGGCCATAGCCCTGGATCAAGTGGTAGATTTTTTTTTTTTTTTTACCCTCATCTTTCAGGCCTCTCGGCTTCCAGACACACTTGCTTGTCCTATGTCTCCAATTGTGCCTACTCTCCTATGACCAAAGGATAAGACCACTTCACAGCCGTTTGGGGATACCCTAGCAGAAGCATGAGGCAGTCTTTTTTGGCAGGATGTGAGGGGCTTAGGGAGGGCAAAGTGATATTAGTAACATAGTTAGCATTGCTTTGAATGGTAGCTGCCACATTCAGAATTGTAGATGGGGCACAATCACTAAGTTATGATCTAGAGCCAGATTGTTTGGGATACATACTTTTAACTTGTCAGATGAGGAGACTGAGGTCCTAGAAGAGGTAGGAACACCGCTAAGCTCACACAGGAAGACAGAACAGTTCCAGATGTAGAGCCTGGGTCTCTTGTCTCAGGCTCCACTGCTCCCCCTTAACTGCAGAGCAAACCAAAAGGAGGAGCATTGCATTCTCCTGAAAGGATGAAGCTGGCTGGCACTGTCAAACATGTCAAGGTTGGAGAGAATGGTAAGGAACCTTGCTGAGACATCTAGACTTAGGGTAGTCTCTAATTTCAGTGCTGGGTCTTAGAAGTCTCTGAGGTGACTAGCTAGAAATTTCTTTGTTCCTAGTCCAAAGCTCAGTTACCTACTTTACAAGCAAGGAAATGGGAGCCTTGAAAGATTATTATCTGAGAGTTATAGAGAGAGAATAATGTGATGACCTGAACCCTTCCTGCTTTACTTGGAGGCCACTAATACACCTACTCAGTGATTGTCCAGCTTCTTCTTCAATAATGGGGAGCTCACACACCCCAAAGTAAACACTGTCGGAGACAAAGCATTTTCCTGGAACACTTTCCTTATATGTGGTTACAGAATACAAGTCTCATCCCAGCTTTCTGGCTCTCCTTTGCCAAATAAGTCTCTGGCCTAGATTAGCTCTCTACGTATTGGATATAGTATCTGTGTCTACCCTTTGTTCTTCAGGATGACAACCCTAGGCCTTTCCTTTGTGTCTATAGGACATTTTGCCATCCTTCCTATATCAATTAGGGTTAGGTTTTAGCTGTGAATAACAGCGTGCTTTCCAACTTTATCAGTGGCTAGAACAGACTGACTTTTCTGCAGTTTAAACAAAGGTCTATGCAGGCAGTTCAATGATCATCTCCTCTGCAACTTTGCTCTTGGTGAAACTGAACTCAACTGGCAGAAATTCAATACACCTTCGCTTATCATAAGAGATTGCCCACCCACCATGTTTCTGGAAAGTGGAAAGTACAGCTGGTTCTAGGCCCCCAATTCTGTTATTTTTCATCAAGCTTCCACCATTCTCTGTCAGACAGCATTTTCTACCTGGGAGCAAAGATGACTTCTGGTAGCTCTAAGCCTGTGTACTTGCTTTCCAGTCCAAAATGAGAAGAGTGTCCCAGGAGTCATATTTCTCAGAGTCTCACAGAGTCCATGTCCTCACATCTTAGTAGTCACATAACTAGAGTAGGGATGGCTGGCTCAGGTTAGGTAGACAGCATGAGTGACTGGCTCAGGTTAGGTAGACAGCATGAGTGGCTGGCTCAGGTTAGGTAGACAGCAGGAGTGGCTGGCTCAGGTTAGGTCATCTACTGCATGACTGCCCTTGGACTGGCAATGCTATGCTTGGACCCTGCTAGGTTGCTTATCTGCTCCTGGAGCTAAGTGGGAAGTGAACAGAGTTGGACACACCCACTGGACCACACAGATCACAAATCAAACCAAAGCAAAACAAAACAGGGAGAGACTGAAGCAAAGGGCATAAATGAGAAGGCCAAAGACCGGAGCCAAGGGTCATGGCCGAGAGTTCCAGTTTCATTCAGGTAGAGCTGGAGCGATGTACCTGGACCTCTTTAGGCTGTTTCCCTCTGCTCATTTCAGCTTGATTTCACTCAGAGGGCAGTCAGGGAGAAGACTCTCTCCTGAGATCACTTGTCTTCCTGCACAGATCCTATGTGCAAAGGATATAAGGGCCAGTCTTGTTTCAACCATTGACAAAAGGATTCTAGTTCTGAAACCAGAAATTTTGCTAGAGTCTGTCCAGGGGAACATATTTTTCTTCCCCTCAGGGATAGGTGATGGAGAGAACATATCTATTCTCAAAGCACACCCAGTTCTACTTATAGTCTAAACTTGATTTCTGGGGAGACCCAAACAGAAGGAGAGATCAGCCACAAAATTCATTCTACCTTGAATTCACTATGCACATACCCAACACAATTAAATGCTTAGTGTGTGTTGGGCTTTGTACCTGGAAGAGGGCAGAATTGTTAATAATAACAATGCATGATATTTATGGAGCCCTTCCAAAGTTTGGGGCACTGGTCTAAGTGCACATATACATGTTCTTCTTTAGTACTCACAACAGCTCACTGAGGAAGGTAGAGTCATTACCCTCTTTTCTAAAGAAGGAAAGATAAGGATGAACACAACATAAGTTTTGTTCTCAAGGAGCTCACAGTCCACAAGAATAACTGGAACGCACACCCAACAGCAGGGGGAGCTATAGCTTTGGGAGCACAGAGTGGGAGCCCCTCACAGTGTGGGAAGCCTAAGGTATTATAGGGGAAGGGGCTTAAAAAAAGGTGACTTTTAAAATAGACTAAGAAGGATCAGGAAGAATGAGTCAGGCTGAAGGTGAATAAGGAGAGTAAATCAATCAGGTTAGGTAGAGAGCAGGGCTTGGAAGTGAGGCTGGCTAAGTAGGCACACCAGGCTGTGGTATCCTGTGCTTGGACACAAGCATGCCTCTCTGTGAACTAATCATGCAAATGTTCAGGCAGCTGGACAGGTATCCCTGAGGTCTCAGGCAAACCAGCTATAGGTCACACTTCCCTTTCTGCACCAGGAGCCCACCTCCAGTGGCTCTCTGGTCCACCTGAGGGTGGGGACCAGCAAAAAAGATCTGAGCCCCTTCCTTCCACGGGCAAAAGAAGCCATGGTTGATGGCAGAGGGTGACGTTTATCTAGGTTGAAGCTGTTCCCCGTTCACTTGCTCACATAAAACATCCAGCCAAAATCCTGAATATTGGCACTCTTCAAAGCAACTCATTCTGGTCTGTGGCTGGGGGGCTGGGGCAGGGATTCTGATGTCCCAGCATAACTGCCCTGTCTGCTTTCTTTATGGTCCTATTCTGGAGCAGGGAGCCTCCTCCCCAGTTCCCTCTTCATTTCCTGCTTCCTGTGCCCCCAAGTCCCCTTCTGGGTTCCCCATCAGAACAGCCCCTTCCCCACACTCTGCTTCTCCTTCAGGTGAGAGGGAGAGAGCACTGCCCTGGGGAATTTAGTAATAAGCTTCTAGTTCCCACCTCTACTGCCAATCTGCTGTGTGACTCTCAAGACATGAATCCGTCTCTGCGTTTCCATTTCCCCGCATTATGAGAAATGAGCTTTGAGAAATCTACAGTACCCAGGGAAATTCAGAACATGACACATTCTGTGACAGATGACTAGGGCAGGACCCACCAAAAACTGCTGTGGGTGCGAGATATTGTTATTCGCACTACTCACAGGCCCACAGGAAAGTTGGTGCAAACAACTTGCCTCTAAACTCATTGTGGATACAGGTCCTTAGAAGCCAGAGAGATAACTGCTTTTAAAATCTCACCACGGCGTCTCCACCAATAGGGAAACTCAGCTGCTCCCTTCACCTCTGTAACATCATATTACTTTTGGGGTATATGCAATTATTTTCTAGTATTATCTTTTTTCTTTAATAAGTATATGTTACCTCACAGTAATAAACACATTGACAATAGAAAAAAAAAAAAAAAGAAAACCTCACTGTCTAGTTTTAGACTTCAGTCTTCCTTTACCGAGGGCGGGGGGCACACTTAGTATGTCACTCAAGGGGTGGGTGTGGAGTGGATTAACGGTCTCTTTGAAAATGGGTGGGGCAGGAAGCAGGTGGATTCCCGCTGTGGTGAGCAGGGTGGGAGTTGAGGGTCCAGGCCTTAGTTAGGTTTTGAAGAGCTCAGAGCAGGAAGAAGGAAGGATGGGTTTGACTCTGGGAAGGCTTCTCTCAGGAGGTTTCGGAGGGATTTGAAGCAAGCCGATAGGTTGGGAAAGGCAGCCAAGGTGAGTAAAACGCAGAGTCCAGCAGTTCCAAGTTTCTGGATGAATGCCAAAGTAGTGTAGGGGGTGGGGTGAGAACATGGCGATTTGGTCTCAACCTAGAGTGCAGTTCCTGACTCTGCGTGGATGCGACGCTCCTCCAGAGGTCGCTGTTCTCCAGGAATCCATTGTAGCCCCTGAGCAGCTAGGCCTGGGCTTGGATGGTCCCTCATTCAGCTTCTGGGTTTAAGAGGCTCCGCAAACACTCCTAGGAGTCTGGGAGTTCTGCAGAATTTCCCTGCCCATGCGGGAGGACCTACCACTTCACCAATCACTCGCGAAGGTGAAATGTAACGACGCATAGGGGGACTGAGCTCCCAAGGCTAGGCACAGTTCCCTTCTGCTCTACCCGAATTTATGACACTAGAAGAGCGTTCCATTCCCAGAGTGCGGCTATTCTAGCTACAGTGTGTAACTGGTAGGAAGGAGTTCGCGGCCGGTGCCCACCAGGCTCTATGGCAGCCCTGGTAGCTGTCCGCAGTCTTGCCTCTCCCAGATTCCTAGCGATTCTCTCTAGATCTGCAAGCTAGCACACAGCCCTTTCCTCCGAGGTCGAGCGCTAGTTCCAGAGCTCTGCAGATTGTAGAGAAATGCTGTAAGCTTGAACAGCCAGTCTTCCAGGGAAGTCTCGGGTCACCCTGGCCCTGTGAACACCGTGTGAGGTCGGTAGTGGAAGTCTCTAAGGGGACGGGCGCCTGCCGTTCTAGGGCATTTTTGGCCACACTTGAGCAAGTTAGCCGAGGGAAAAAACACATACCGGGACAGATAAACAAACCCTCGGACCTAGGGCCCATAGAATCCACCAGGGAAGGTGTAGACCTGGGGCACCCACTCCCTCCGTCACACCTGGAAGTGTCCCTACTTACTGGCCCTACCGCACCCCAGCTCTCTCTAGCTAATCCAGTCGGTAAGTTGAGCAGGCGCCTCCGCTCAGCGGCGCTGCTATTTTTACCCTCTCGAGCTTGCAACCCTCTTCCCACGAACAGGAGGCATAGTTTGCTCTGGTCTCAACCACCGCGGCCGAAGTAGGTCATAGGTGCTTAAGCAAGCCTCCCACTACTTTGCCTGAGAATGGATGGCTCAGAGGAGACGTTGGCCAGGAGTAATGGAACCAGAGGAATATGGTGACTTTGTTACCCTGAGCTGTGGGCTAGAGTGGAGGCGCCTAGGGTTGGGTTGCGTGGCTGCTGAAATCTTGGTGCACACACTGGAGCCCAGCCATCTGTCACCTCTGTGTCTAGGGTCCCTGACCCCTTCAAGTCCATCTCTGCAGTCACAGGATCCGGAGTCTCTGCCTCCAAATCCAGCCAAGGGAAATTTAGATTCCAAAGCAGGTTTAGAGCCCGGAGCTATAGGTGAACAATTCTCTCGATCTGGATCTCAAAACGGGGTTGTGGCCTCTTGGAGAGGGGGAGGGGGCTAGCATCGGCTCTGCAGCTTTCCCCAAGGTTAGCCGGTTGGTAAGTTTGTGGAAGTGCGTGGACATGGTACAACCCTGTTCAGCTCCAGCCTCTTTCCACAGCCTAGTAGTGGCCGGGGCAGGCCAAGGCACGCTTAGAGCTCCAAACCCAAAGGCTGCAAGCTATATTCTTTAGCTGTTTCGTCACTGACTTAATTATATCCATACAATCTCGGGAGAGCTCTCCTGTCCCGGATCCACAGAGAATGGCTTCTCTGTAGGACCTTCAGAGAGGGTGCAGACATAGATGGCTTCGAAGCCAGTGGGAGCAACACGTACTTCACAACAAACCAACTCCTGACTGGTTATAAAAGCATCCTGGGAGGAAAGACCCTGCATAGATAACACCATCTACTTAGGAGCTACTTCTCAGTTGTTCCAGGCTGCTCAAGCTGGGCAGTGAGGCAGATAGAAACTTCTAGGGATTAGCTAGAGAGATGTTGTCATCAAGACCCACTCCCTGTCATGCTTCCTGCTCCTTTGAGGTTGTCCTAGGCATGAGTGTCTCAGCTTTGTGGGCCATGCGCAGATATTTGCCCGGAGAACAGCAAATTCCCAAAAGGTGAAGCCACCACTGTGTGACAGGCTGAGCCTGAAGGTGGGAAAGGCAGGGGCCACTGAATCCCAGGGTAGCCCTTCTCCCAGCCTCCAGTGCCTCTGCTCTGGGCAATGTTGAAAATAAACTGGCCCAGAGCCTTAAAAGGGATAAAAGGCCACCAGAAACATCTCCCTAGGCAAGAGGCAAGGTCTGGAAAGCAGCTACTTGGATTAATAGAAGAGTTCTGGGGTGGGTGGGCTATCATGTAGAGCACCTCAAAAACCTGCCAAGCCACATCCTACCCTGGCCCTTTCTTTCCACACTTGTTAAGGTGTTCGTGGAGTTTGGATGATTTCTTAAGGTGGTGCTCCACTGCTGCCCAGCAGGACAGAAGCTGGGGGGTCTTGACTGCTTTCCCCAGCTTGAGCTTCAGTCTCAGGGCAAGGGTGCAGCGGCCGGCAGCAATGACTGGTAGAGTCTTGCATGAAGCCTTTTAAAGGAGATCTGGGTTACAAGCATGTTAGCCAGTCCCACCCTGAGGCTGAACACGTAGCTCGAGTCTGAGATATCAGGAGAGCACTGGCAATGTAGGAGGTTATTTATGGGTTTGCCATTTTTGAAGTAAAGGTGAAACCAACTAGCCAACTCGGTTTTTCTCTTTCTTTATTGGAATACTAGCTGGGTATCCCAGGGTAGAGATGAGTCCTTGCTGGGTAGGAGTAAGGATGTGGTTAGTGGTATAGAGTATCTGAGTGGGATCCTGAGGGAGGGGAGGGGAGGGAGGGAGGGAGGGAGGGAGGGAGGGAGGGAGGGAGGGAGCTAATTTGAAGTATGTGTGTGGTTGCCAGAACATTCCAATTCCAGGGCCCCTAGTCTCTGTTCAACTTACTGTCCCTGTTTTGAGGGCTGGACCTTGTCTGTTTCCCAGGAATACTTTGTTTATGCAAATTCAGCACACTGAGTGGGTCCTCTTGGTCAGAGGTCCCCGAGGGGGCTTGGAGAATTTGTTCTCAAAAGGTAAGAAGCTATCCCTGCCTTCATCGATGCAGGGTACTGTTAGGTAAAGGGTTCACCCACCTTTATGTGTATTTTCTTACATTCAGTCCACCTAGGCTGCAAATTTCCTCCCCATAGCCTCAGAGCTTACCCACTCGAGTGTGTGTGTGTGTGTGTGTGTGTGTGTGTGTGTGTGTGTGTGTGTGTGTGACAGTGTGACAGTTCAGCACAATGTCTGGAGAAGTTGTCCCCAGTTGGGCCAGGGCTTGAGAACCAGGTGGGAGACCACATTTTCCCTGACTCCCTTCTCTCCCAGAGAATAGAGCAACCTAGAATCTACATAATCGCTGGCCTATAATGGCTGCTTTTGCATACTGGTCACAAGGCAAATTCATCTTATTTTATTTATTTACTTAATTCTGGGACAGGGTCTCATTCTGTAGCCCAGACTGGCCTGGAACTTGAAGCAAACCTCCTGCCTCAGCATTCTGAGTACTGGGGTTACCTACGGAAGGGGTTACCACTACATCAGGCTTGAGGCAGGTGTTCCAAATTTTACTTTAGAGGAAGAAACAGGCAAAGAGGTTAAGAAAATTAGCCAGGTGATACAAGGGGTAACCGGTGAAGCCAAATTTGGGGTCCTAGCAGTTTAACTCCTCTGGCCCTGCTCTTAACTGTGGTACAAACCAGGAAGGTTGGACTCTGAAGGGAAATTACCTAACTAGGGTCATAGAGGCTTTGGACTATGGGGCGCAGCAGGGACTGAAGCCTCCTATGACAGAGCCTTGGCCACTGCGCGGCGCTGTTGGGGCAACAGTCAGCCCTCTGCGCAGTTCTTATCCTCACCTCATCCAATCCCTTCCAGCCCCCAGAGGTTGAAATGGGCTTACTATAAACTGGAGCGATTGTTTCTGGGTCCCAGAGGAAGAATAGGGAAGAGGCTTAACGAGATGGGCAGGAATCCGGCTGGTAGAAAGCGCACACTGGACCAACTTTCTGTGCAAAAGGTCCCAAGATAAAAAGGCAACGCTGGCCCAGGGCTGAGGTTAAATTTCACTGGGGGGAGGTCTCTGTGGGAGTTCTGTTGTAAGACCTCTCTAAATCCAGAAAGTAAGAGCGGGATTGTCAGACTCAGGGACAAACATCCAGGCAAACGCAGTTTCTGCAGGAAATGAAGACAGATTCACAGAGGTCAAGAGAGATGATTACAAAGATTGAGATGCTAAGACGGAAAAATCGAGCCAGGCAAACCCGAGCTAAGGACTATCGGCGTCTGCGGAGACCAGTCACTAAGGGGAGCGGGAGCAGGCAGTGCTCTCCTTGGGTCTTCCCGGGGACAGTGGCAGAGCCGAGGCCTTGGAGGGGAAAGAGGACCACAGCAGAAATTTCTCACCTCTCCGAGTCGGATCTGCCGGCGCCAAGTTTGCTCCTCCAGATCACTCTCTCCTCCAGCCTGCTGGAAACCCCTGGGACTCTAGAAGGTCCTTATCCGCAGCGTCTGTCTGGGCGTCTCGGCTCACTCGCGATCCGTCGGCGCTTCTGCCCGGGTGGCCTGGGCGCCGCCTTGGGGAGATGAAGGGAGGAGGTCCGTAGCCACCGCCACCAGCTGCGCCAGCTTATGCCTTTAACTCCCAGCGGCTGAGAGCACTGAAGGCTGTGGCTCCAGGGGACCAGGGGTTTGCGGGAGCTGCGAAGAGAAGGATGACCCGCCTCCAGCCACGGGAGTCTAGCTCCCGCCACCGCGGCAGTTTGTTCCCGCCGGGCCAGGGTGCCGAGGACCTCTGCCCGCCCCCTTCCTCCCCGCCCCACCCTGCCCAGGGAGCTCCGCCCCGGGCCCACGGTTCTTCCGCCTTAGGCGGCCACCAGGCGGGAGGGACTAATCTCCTGAAGCCCCACTTCTGTCTCTAGGGGCCCAGGGGCCCAGATTCGACCGGGTAACGGGTGGCTTCACCGTTCTCCCCCTGTGCCCTGCTTACTGGTCCCGGGGCAGCACAGGTTGGGTGCGCCCTGCAGGGTGAGAGTCGTGGAGTCTCAACACCAGGGGGCGCTGAGGAGCTGGGGGACACCCCTCCCTGTCCGCCTCGGTCCCCCGCCCCCTCCCCGCCCGCGCGCAAAACACACTCCTCCGAGAGGCAGCGCGGCGGAGCCGGAGCCGCGGCCCGAGCGGAGCCGGAGAGCGGCGGCGGCGGCGGCGGCGGCGGCACCATGACCCTGGGCAGCTGCTGCTGCGAGATCATGTCCTCCGAGAGCTCCCCGGCCGCGCTGTCTGAGCCGGACGCAGACATAGACGTGGTGGGCGGCGGCAGCGGTGGGGGGGAGCTCACAGCCCGCTCCGGGCTCCGCGCCCCCCGGGACGTGCTCCCGCACGGCCACGAGCCTCCCCCGGAGGAAGCCGAGGCGGACGTAGCGGAGGACGAGGAGGAGTCAGGAGGTTGTTCGGACTGCGAGCCCCGCGCTCTAGCGCCCCGGGGGGCGGCGGCCGCAGCGGGAAGCCCGGGGCCCGGCGTGCAGGCAGCCCGCGGCGCAGCGGGGCCAGGGCCGGGACCCGGGCCGCCGTCGGGGGGCGCGGCAACGCGGAGCCCGTTGGTGAAACCACCGTATTCGTACATCGCGCTCATCACCATGGCCATCCTGCAGAGCCCCAAGAAGCGCCTGACGCTGAGCGAGATCTGCGAGTTCATCAGCGGCCGCTTCCCCTACTACCGGGAGAAGTTCCCTGCTTGGCAGAACAGCATCCGCCACAACCTCTCCCTCAACGACTGCTTCGTTAAGATCCCCCGCGAGCCGGGCAATCCGGGCAAGGGCAACTACTGGACGCTCGACCCGGAGTCGGCCGACATGTTCGACAACGGCAGCTTCCTGAGGCGCCGCAAGCGCTTCAAGCGGCAGCCGCTGCCGCCGCCGCATCCACACCCGCATCCTCACCCGGAGCTGCTACTGCGTGGCGGGGCTGCCGCGGCCGGGGACCCTGGCGCCTTCCTCCCGGGTTTCGCCGCTTACGGCGCCTACGGCTATGGCTACGGGCTGGCACTCCCGGCCTACGGCGCACCCCCACCGGGCCCGGCCCCACACCCGCATCCACACCCGCACGCCTTCGCCTTTGCCGCCACCGCGCCTTGCCAGCTGTCAGTTCCCCCGGGCCGCGCCGCTGCGCCTCCACCCGGACCTCCGACGGCCTCGGTGTTCGCCGGCACGGCCTCGGCGCCGGCCCCTGCTCCTGCCCCGGGATCTGGCCCAGGCCCCGCAGGGCTGCCCGCCTTCCTAGGCGCAGAGCTGGGCTGCGCCAAGGCTTTCTACCCCGCGTCCCTGAGTCCTCCCGCAGCTGGTACAGCAGCCAGCCTGTCCACTGCACTCCTGCGCCAGGGCCTCAAGACGGACGCTGGCGGTGGTGCGGGTGGCGGGGGAGCAGGGGCAGGCCAGAGGCCTTCCTTCTCTATAGACCACATCATGGGCCACGGTGGTGGCGGTGCCGCACCCCCGGGCAGCGGCGAAGGTTCCCCGGGATCGCCATTCGCGGCAGCCGCGGGTCCTGGGGGTCAAGCCCAAGTCTTGGCCATGCTGACTGCCCCGGCCCTGGCTCCAGTGGCAGGCCATATCCGCCTCTCGCACCCGGGGGACGCGCTCCTGTCTTCAGGGTCCTCGTTTGCCGGCAAAGTCGCCGGGCTCAGTGGCTGCCACTTTTGACCGCAGCGGGCTCGGGGCCAATTAGGCCCTTACTCCTTAACCTCTCTGGGGAGCTCGGCCGGTCCCAGCGGAATTCAGGGAGTCTATTTATGAAGAGTCTCCAGACCTAGGCCGGCCTGCGTGATCAGGCACTTCAAGCTCCCCGCTCAGAATGTCACCCGGACAGTTGGGACGAAGCGGGCTCAGCGGCTCTGGGCGAGGCCCGGGTCTACGCAATAGGTTTAAAGCGGAGGTCCCTTTTCTGTTTGAGCAGCAAACAGAACCTTCGCATTTTCTTGCCTCTGCGTCTCTCACAGTCGGAGAAGAATGCTTTGGCGGAGATATGCTTGTCGGTCGATGGATCCCGCCAGAAACACCTAAGGCTTGAAAAGTCCCCTGCCCCCCACCCCATTCCTTTCCTCAACTTTGAGACCCCGCTTATCCAATATTATAATTTAAAGACATCTGTTGTCTGCTTTGTGCTTAAGAGAAAAATTGAAAACAAATTTTGTTCCTTGTGCTGTTCTTCAAGGAAGCGGGTTTTCTCCAAGCCTAAGGCAGTGTCTACACAGTCGGGAAGCTAAGAGGAAAAGTGAAACGGGGGTCTCCATAATCCTTGAAGAAGCCGCAGAGTCCATTCCCCCGAAGAAAATGTTTTTTTTTCCCCCCTCTGGTGTTTGGTTGCTTTTTAAGGAGTTCCCTCTGGCCTTTCCCGTGGTCCATAGGCCCAGCCATGCAGGACTAGCAGCCCTCTTGGCCTTCTGCTCTGCCCCAGGCCCTGTGATATTTATTGTAGTTAAAGGCAATGAATTTGGGTGGAGAAGAGGTTCTGGAGAGGTGGGAATTGGGTGGGCAAGGGCACAGAGCTGTGGCAGGGGATCTTATAGTTATGTGTAAATATCTGTACAGTGGGCTGTCCCTGCGTTCTCTGTCCACTGGTGAGCATTGATTTAGACTTCTCCACTTAGTGGAGACTCTGTGAAATTGTCTGATGGTCTGTGCGGAAGAAAAGAAAACTGTCTCCCTCTCCCTTTTCATTGGTGTCAACTGAATAAATGTATGTGAACTTAGCAGTTGCCGGCTCAGCCTGCTTGCCTGTCCCCCCCCTTGTCCTTGTCAGGGCTCTCACACAAGACCTCAGTCTCCCCAGCAGAGGGAGAGGGAGCTAGTCAGATGGCGGAGGAGGGGAGCTCTGCACACTGCTGTGGCCTTCTGCTTCTGCTGGGGCCAGGTCTCTGGAAGCCTCTGACCACTCCAGCACTTTCATTTTCGCTCTGGTACAAGGAAGGGCAAAAGCCTGGGGCAGGGCAGAGGGATTCTGTTCCTACCTCACCAGAGGAGTCTCAACCTTCTTCTAGTTCAGATGTGAGTGTGGCCTGGACAGACGGGAGTGCTCAGTACTGGAGCGCTATGGTCACTGAGTACAACTCTGTGTCTCTTGGAGCATATTTTGTATGCCTCTGTGTTTCTGTGTGTGCAGGGGCCTTTTATGGAGCTCTTGGTGGTTTGTTTTTGTGTTTGTCTTGGTCGTCCTGTGTATTCCAGGGATGTCTGTGCTTTTAGTTCCGTGTGTGTCCACGAATATGTGCTAGGACTATCAGTCACTGTCTGTCTTTAATAGGAGAGCATTTCTTTTTGCCCCCTAGAGGGCCTTTAGAACCCCCACTCCCACACACGTTTGACAGTGGAAGGCTTTATTTAGGGACTCTCCAAATTGAATTAGAAACCTCACCCAGCTTGAGTGAGCTAGAGGATCAACTGATCAACTAAAGATCGAGTGGGGGTTCACTCTGCGAGGGCAAAGGCCTTGGTTCCTGGAGCCATGTTCATAGCCAGAAGCTACAGCCTGAGCACAAATCTTCTCCTCTGGTTAAGACCATCCATAGTACACTGGACCTGCAGCCCTCTGCCTGGTGCGTGGGATTCCCAAGAGCCAGATTTGCAGACAGCAGGGGTGAGGGCGATACTTTCAGTGGGGCAAAGATGGTTACTCCTTTTTTCAGTACATCCCTCTGAGATCATAGGAGAGATGTATGCAAGGGCAGGAAGAGGAAGTTCATTCAGCCTCTACAGAAAACTCACCCAGGTCGGGACAAGGGCTGGAAGGCAAATGACAGAGAAGAAGACAGTCGTGTCAGAGGCCCAGATGGGAAGAACTTGAGGGTGTGGACAAAAGGAGTTACCCAAAACTCCTTAGCATCCCACAGCTGGCGATGGCTGAAAAAGAAGGTGTAAGAAAGAAGTCCTGCATTGGGTGGGAGTGGAGAGAGCACTGGAGCTGGGGAAGGACACTGAGGCATCTCGGTTCCCCCTCACTAAAGGTGGAGAGACTAGGCTGAACATCGTTCCTCTGCCCAGAGGCCAAGGGTCCCTCTCCCCATCTCTGAGAGACTAAGGGATTTGCGGGGGGTGGGGGGGGGTAGTAAATGCACTGGGCTACCTTTCCACCACCATTTTATCAAATAGTCTAGAAGTAAGATTAGGTTCAGTGATCTGGAGTGGGAAATATTTGCCAGTACTGGGTAATGGTCTCTGACTGGTGGCTTCCCTCACTTCCATTGCTCCAAATTTGATGATCTCGGTTTCGTTTCTTTTTACTTGAGGAGGGGGTGTGTGAGACCTGACACAAATCCATGAACATGTTTAGATGTGCATGCTGGAGAGTCTTTTTGCTCAAAAAAGCACCTTTCAACTTCTTGATTTCCTTTGCCGTGAATATTAAATATAGATATTAGTTTGGAATATTAGATTTCATATATTACTTTAAAGTTTTGAGTCAAAGACTTTATCAGTTGGATTTTTCTCTGTCTCGAAGAGGTCAGACAGAATTCGTGTTGGATGGTAGATAGGTAGGTGAGCTATGGCTGTAACTCACTATTACTTATAGGGGAAGAGGAAGATTCTTCTGGATGAATTGTTATCTCTCTTGGTGTGTGTGTGTGTGTGTGTGTGTGTGTGTGTGTGTGTGTGTGTGTGTGTTTCTTGCTTAGTGTCTATGTGCACCAATAGTATGGGGTTGCAGATAAGGATGAAATGATTAAGAGTTTTCTAGGGCTCTTGGAGCCCCAAAGATACCTTCTACTCAGACTCTAGTTTCCCAATGAATCAACAAGGCCAAGTCTGGTCCAGAGAAACCACCCATGCTTAGCTGGCAGTCCTGGAGAAGGTTCCAGATGCTAAAAGCTAGGGAGAAGAGGAGGTATTTGAAATTTTGGCTCCGTTGGGTTGTGTTAAGAGCTTGGCTGTTGGAGCCGGGAACTGGAATGCAAGAAGGGTGTAGTTGAGGGATTTGTGTGATAGAATCCTCCTGGCTTGCCTTGTAGTCTGGATGTGCTCAGCCACTGAGTCTTTCCCGATCTGCGGGTGCCTAGGGCTGCTGTGGGCTCAATTAGGGGCCCAGCGTCCTGGGAGGTGAAACAGGTCTTCCCATTTGAATGGCTCCCTAGGCTTCCCTCCCTACTTGGGTAGAGAGAGGCAGCTGAGGTCTGTCGCCCCATAGGCAGCAACAATTGGTGACAATAATAAGAAAATATCCAGGGCACACCTTGATCTCTCCAAGGTGAGAAAAAAAAAAAAAAAAAAAAAAGGTAAAAAATCAGCCTGAGGTTCAGAGAGTGCTGTTGAGAGCGGGCAGTTTAAAGGGGAAGAAAATTGGCGAATTTCACTGGTCAATTTCACTTCATTTCGTTCAATTTCGTTCAATTTCATTCCTTTTCATCCGGCGCCGGGAGGCCCGAGGCCATAAGAAGGGGGAGGGGGGTCTTTCCGGGCGGAATTTCTCCCTCTTGCAGATTTACTTTCTACAGCTGTGAAGAACAGTCTTGGTTCTCCAACTTTGACACGCGTTTTTCAGCGGCGACTAAGGGCAGACATTTTATTTTATCGACCAGTATTTGGTTTGAGTGATCGAGGCCCGTCGGCGAGCCTGCTGGCCACTCTCTGTTGCAACCCAATTAAAGCGGTTAATTCTTTTCACCGCGTATTCCTCCCCATCTTTCTTTCTTTCTTTCTTTCTCTAGGGGCTCCCCCAGACCACCCAGGAGCGGGAGTTGGAGGGGGACATTTCCCCTCCCTATCCAATTTGTTCTCGCCACAGCAGGCGCGTCTTCGTGGTTACAAAGCGCCTTTCCCTCCCCGATGACTTTTTTCCCCTTTTCAAAAACACTTCTACCTCCACCCTCCCCTTCAACTACCAACCCTCCGCGACCCCCGCCTCCTCCCTCTGCGCTCGGGTTTATTTAAACTTCGCCTCCTCCAGTGCCGCCGTAGCGCTCACTCAATGAAGTTGAAGGCTCGGTGAGCCGAGGTGAAGAGGGTTTGGAATCTGTTGAAAGGGGCGTTTTGTGACACTGATTGGGGCGGGGGTGGGGACAGTCCAGAAAGGACAATGACCGACTAGGCTGGTTTCCCTGCGCCCAGGGTCAGGCGAATAAAGGCGCCGCCGCAGTTTAAACCACGGTCCCTGCAAGAGAAAGAGAGAAAAGATTTGGAGTGCGGAGCGTGCCTCCTAAGCTTGCGGCTTAGGAAGCAGTGGGAGGAGGCAGTGCGCCCTAGGTCTTCACGGACAGGATTCGGAGTTTCCTCCCAACCCTGCGCTTTCCACGGAAGAGAGGCGAGGAGAGTGGGTTTGTGCCTGAATTATTTCCATGCATAGTTCAAAGGTTGTTTAGGCTGGGGCCTGGGGGAGGCATCCGGGAGTGCCAACCAGGACGATGAAACCCAGCCCATACTTGTCCTGGGATTGGCGCTATGAGGTTTCTGGAGAGATAGGGGCTTAAAGGTGGGCAAGGGTGGGTGGGAGAATTCAGTCCCTTAAGCTTTTAAAGATCAGAGTGTTTGAGAACAAACAGATGATTGGAGTTTTGGAGCGAGCACTTCTGACTTTTTTAAGGTTGGTATGGATGCGCACCAACACCAACGGAGAGCTCTGTAGGGAAGACAGAGGTTCCGGGCTCTGGTTTTGAGAACGAATGTTTCCGCGGGCTGGAGGGCGCGCCGCGCCGTGGGGCGGAGCGGGCACCGCCTCTTTCCAGCCCGCCCGGCGCTGCGACACCACCACAGCCCCGCTAGACTTGAGAAGGCTCGGGTCGGCGCGGGAAGGAAGGCTTCCACCCTGCGCTCTGCTGCTGGTGTCGATGCAACATCCTTAGGGTTGTTTCCCACCCGCGTTGGGCTCCGCGCTCTGTGTCCTGGGTCCCTGCCGAGCGTGGTCTTTTCGCTCCACGCGGACTCAAGTAGAAATGGCTCGCAACCGCTGCTCGGTTTTTCTCCTTCGGTTGTGAACCTGCCTGCATGATCACTACCCTCCTCGTCGGTCTAAATTTCATGGTCCTGAAGGAACTCTGTAGGTTGGAGTCTTCACTACCCCTCTATCCCTGCCAATTTTTTTTTTCTCAGACGCCAGGGTTTCGAGACACCCGCATCAGATTTGGCGTGGGCGCCACTGGGAAGGATGCGCTCAGTCTCGGCTGCTGGGGTCCTGCACGCTTCAGCATCCGAAGCCAGCGTCTTGGAGGTCTGTGCTCAGTTTCTCCGGAAACTGGAAATTGCCTCAGGGTTGGCCCACCCTAAGTCATTTTTGTCTATGCAGGCAAAAATGTCTTTGGAATTGAGGTTCCATGAATCTTGGGACTGGAGAGAGCGAA
Organism: Peromyscus californicus insignis; assembly: GCF_007827085.1. Lineage (NCBI taxonomy): Eukaryota > Metazoa > Chordata > Mammalia > Rodentia > Cricetidae > Peromyscus > Peromyscus californicus. The sequence goes on from NW_026294573.1 coordinate 38,571,041, forward strand.
TTCTTCAGTGGGGCAACAAAATATTTAGAGTCATCCTTTCGATTCCTAAAACGAATTGCCGACTTGAGAAGTGTATTTCCACTTATCTGTGTAGACACTGCCAGTGTGTGTGTGTGTGTGTGTGTGTGTGTGTGTGTGTGTGTGTGTGTGTGTGTGTGTTTGGGGGTGGGGTGGGTACGATGTGTTCAGAGTGTTGAGGACACTGGAGTGGACTTTATTGTTCAAATTAATTAGCCGACGGTAACCGAAGACCCTTACTTTGAGGCCCCCTCCTCCTGCAGGTGTCGATGCGAGCGGACTCTAGGGCTTCCTATTCAGATGTAGATGTGCTGGGCGCCTATTGGAATCGGAAGCCCACCTCTTTACCCTCATCCAAGCTCGGCTTCCCGCCTGTCAGACTCTTCGGAGCTCTTTGGGTTTACGTAGCATCTGCAGGTTACTCTCACGTGCTTCAGTCTTTGGGAATTGATTCCACTTCTTAAGGTTAAAGAAAGCCACTGGAGAAACGATAGCTTAAATTAGCCTCGGATTCAGACTGCCAGATCCAGAGGGTTCTGAGATCGGAGCTAAAAGGACTGGCCTGAGGTCACCGAGCGAGTTAGTCGTGGACCTGGGAAGAGAAGCCAAGGACTTGGAAACCCAGAACTGGATACCGGTGCCCAACGCTGGTGGGCTGGCTTTGTGTAGATTCATCAACCCCTTGGCCTTCTCAGCCAACCCCACTTGGTGGAGCCGCGTTTGCACGAGAGGGTCTAGACTCATTCATAGGGTGTGTTTACAAACGCACCGTTCTTCAACATGGCACTGAAAAAAACAAACAAACAAATAAATTAGGCTGGCTGGAGTGGTGGTGCACGTGCTGCTGAGGCAGAGGCAGATGGGTCTTTCAGATGGAGGCGAGCCTGGTAAACTTAGTGAGTTCCTGGACAGTCAGGGCTACCCAATGAGACCCTGTCCCTAAACAAAAACCAAAGAGAATCAACAAGCATATAGATTTCGAAGCCACTTCCAGTTGGGATCTGATGTGCCAGGCCATTGCTTCTTATGGGGCACTGGCACCTATTTTGCCTGCGAACATCTGCAGAGTCTGAGGCCAGAATCAGGAGCAGTTTTCCAGTCTGATAAAGATTAAACACAGGTGACTTAATACAATATAGCCTGAGTTGCTTGCTTCCTCCTTCCCTCTCTCCTCCATATTTATTGAGCATCTGCTGTGTGCCGGGCATTATATACTCCTGATGTTGCAGTACTGATCATCTGCCTGTCCTCATTATAAACTGACTAATTTGGTAGTTGAGAACTGGAGAGCCAGAATAAGTGACTTATATTGTAGGGTGTGTGTGTGTGTGTGTGTGTGTGTGTGTGTGTGTGTGTGTGTGTATACACACATGTGCACACATATGCCCGTGCACAAGTGCAAGTAGAATTAAAGATGTAATCATCCACTTTATGATTTCTCTAGATAACACATCCTACTATAAGTGTATGTACTGTTTGGGGGGTATGTGACCATTTCTGTTAACATATATGTAGGGTTAGATATGCATTCTGCGCCTGTTTCTGTGCTTACAAATATTTGTGGATTTGCATATGCTAATGCAGATATTTGTCACTCTGCCGGTGTGAGTCTGTGAGTGTGGTGAATGTGATTGGGGTGGAATGGTGGATTCTTGGCTTTGCCCTTTATTCGCTAGCAGCAATTGAGACCTGTCTATCTTCTTCCACCTCCCTCCCCAGATGCAGGCAAAGCTGGGGATCTGGAGCATGGCTGATCTCCTCCTCAGGCTTGTCTGATATGGTCAGTTATTGTATCCTACCTGGGCTCTAGATCCATATTGTTCCAGATTAGCTAACAGAACAGACAATTACAATTGTCCAGACTCTACCTGGCTCCCATGCAGGGCTGCCAGATGCCTCCTCTATTCCATCCTGCATAGAAGGACTTGGCTAGCAGTCATAGGTGGCATTGGAACCTCTGCTTCCATCCCCAGGGAACTGTCTGTGTCAAAGGTGCAGGTGCAGACTTACATTAGCGCTTACAGAGTGGTCAAAGCTGACTCTTGGCTGTGGAAACAGGTCTAGACAGGGAAGGGAGGATGAGGTCAGAGTTTGCCTAAATTTTTTGATAGCATCCTGAGTCTACAGGTGGACCCTGCACCCTTTATAAACCAGCTTAGACAAAGTACTTATCTGGTTATGAAGAAATTCAAGCCTCATCAACTGTCCTCAAACTCTTGGGAAATCCCAAGACACTGGGTTGTTGATGCCTTTAAATTCCCCTTTCTTCCCACAAGCAGGATCGAGGCAAAGTCGCACAGTCAGGGATCCTGGTAAGTTAAGATGAACTAGATTGCCTTTAGGTGAGCCAGGTGCTGATGGCAGGGGAGAGGAGTGTAGGTGAGCAAGGTGCTGCTTCATCTTAAAGTTGGGATAGGCAGCCAAAGCCTTCCTTTACCTCAGTGGTTCTCAACCTGTGGGTCTCAACCCCCCCTTTGGGGATCACATATCAGATATGCTGCATATCAGATATTTACATTATGATTCATAACAGTAGCAAAACTACAATTATGAAGTAGCAATAAAATAATTTTATGGTTGGAGGTCACTGCCACATGAGGAGCTGTATTAAAGGGTCACAGCATAGGAAGGTTGAGAACCACTGCTCTACCTCCTTAGAGGAGAGAAAGAGGGTAGGGGATATGATCAGAATTTGCCAGCCTGTTGTCTCTTTCCTTCTGGCTGGCTTCCTTTCCCCTCTGTTTCTTCCAGTTAGATGAATCCTAGTGATTCTAACTTCCAGCTGGACCACTTGGATGCTCCAAACTTTGCCTCACCCTATGTCTAGCCTTTCAAAAAGTGGGGGGATAAAGATGGCTCTGGCTGTAACCATTGTTTCTTGGGTTGGATGTACTTCTTTTGTGTGTGTGTGTGTGTGTGTGTGTGTGTGTGTGTGTGTGTGTGTATGTGTGTGTTTATGTACACTCATGTGGTAATAGGGATTATACTCATCTTATGAAAAAAATCTGGTAGGCTTTCTCTCTTCCTGGGGCTTCATCCTAGCATCTACTGAGATGATGATTATCTATACTAGGGGTAGAGAGGGAGGAGAAAGGAGTCCCAATTCTAGCAAAAGTGCTGATTCTCTGTGATCTTGGACTAGGACTTCTCACAGGGCCTCAGTTCCTCTGAGAGATGGAGCTGGAATAAGCCTGATCCTGCTTTCTGCTCTGGGGTCAGTGGCTGCAGCTTACCTCTTCTCTCCTGGTTAGGCTTAAGAGTCTTTCCCCAAATCCAGTTCTCTAAGTGCAGTGAGGGTGCTGGATCTGACTGTGTAGGACTCTGCAGAAAGCCCAGGGACAAGGCAGGCCAGCATGGAATGGCTCACTTCCTTCTCTGGTGGTGGTAGGGCTTTTATGTGGGACCTTGCGTTTTCTTCTCCCTAGGCAGGGCCCTAAAGGGTAGAACAGGACTGAGTGGAAGCCATGGTCCTCAGGGACGCCTGAATCTGCCTCCAATGTGAAGGAGTGGTCACCTGGCAGCCCTTGAGCTCAGCACCAACTATTATTTCTACAGTAGAAGGTGTGTGTGTGTGTGTGTGTGTGTGTGTGTGTGTGTGTGTGTGTGTGTGTGGAGGGGTGGGGGAAGGCAGCTCAAAGTGTGAATGGGAGCCTCTGCCTGCACTGGGTTTTCTTCTCCACTTCCCAAGCTTCCTTTTCTGTCCTAAAGCCCAGCTAGGATGTGAATGAGGAGAGATGCTGAGAGACAGAATTCCTCCCAGGAGCACCCGGGGCACAATGAACGCAGTAGGAGAGCCATTCCAAAACCTGGGAAGGGAAGTGGCTGTGACCCACTTCTTCCACAAAGTCTTCGCTGGGACCAAACTTGAGAATTTGAGATTTTTCTCCCCCTTTTAGAGGAGAGAGAGACTTCTCCGAGGCTAGTTGGTAGAGTGGTGTGTGTGTGCCCAGATCCAGGGGAATGGGTGTGTGTGTGTGTGTGTGTGTGTGTGTGTGTGTGGCCTGACCACGGGACTTTACCTGTGGCTTGTTTCCTCTTCATCTACATCACAGATTCACTGTGGTAGATTCTGGGTCTTGGATGTGCTTCAGCGTCTAAACTGTGTTCTGTGAGCAGCAGTCTCAAAGATGTATGCAAGCATATTTGGTAACAGTGTAATTCTTGAAGGGTCCAGGGTGTGAGTGAACTCTCTCCCTCCCCCAATTGTGAGAGACAGTGAGAGAGTGGAAGCCAAGCCCAGCCACCTGGGGGCGCCGCTGCTGCCCCCAAAGTCCAGGAGCAGACCCTGTGCAGCCCAGGACTTATCCTGAGCTAACAGAGATGTCCTAATGGAGGTGACCCTGCTTCACATCAGAATGACCCTTCTTGGAGGCGGATTCTGTAAGCCAGGAGGACCTTCCTCTAAAGTCAACGACCTAGTCTGAAAGGGGAATGACCCTAAGCCAACAAAGGTGACCCTGCTGCAAATGGGTCTGACCCTCTGCTCACAGAGATGACCCTAAAGTGACCTCAAGCAGATCCATGCTAACAGGGATGTGCTTGGGCTGTCCGGATGTCTCTGGACTCTCTTCTTAAAGTGTGCCCTGCTCAGATTAGAGGCGAAGACTGTCCTAGGGGCTCTTGTATCCTAGCAGGGCTTCCTCTCAAACTGGCAACTGTTCTACTCCCCCCCCCCCCCCCCCGCCCTCTCAGCAGTTCCAGGGACACCTGGTTGAGAGCAGTGGCATGGCTAGGTGCTTCCTACAGTTCTAGGACAGAAGCCACCTCAAGAAGGTGGCTAGTGGGGCAGGGGAAGAAGAGGGCCCTCAAGGGGACCCATCTTTCCAGGAAGAAGAGCTCAGAGATCAGGACTATGAGCCCCTTCTCTGTCTGTGGCGCTGGTCCTTGTCTGTCTTGCCACACTCTCACGGTCTCCACAGACACATCTTTAGTTTTCCTTCTTTCCTTTATCCTTCCTCCCTTCCCTTCCCCACCTCCCTTACACTCTGGGGCCTCATGCATAAGCAGGTGCCCTGCTAATGAAGTGGAACCAGAGTTCACTTTCCGTTCTTTCTTGGGCCCTCTCTTTGTAAGATGAAAGACGCTCACGGCAAGACTGCTTTCATCTGCTGAGCCTTGCTCCATGCCTGTCCCTTGACAGTCAGACTTTTAGGACTCACTTTATGCCTGGCTCTCTGCCTTACACCAAAGATATGATGGCGAACAAACCAGATGTGGTTCCTGTCCTCAGGATGATGACAGTCTCGTGCCATAAACACACACACACACACACACACACACACACACACACACACACACACACAGATACAGATCTAGTTAAAGCTGTGATGTAGGCTCTGAGGACAAATGCCTTGGAGTTGAAGGATATCATTCAGGGTGGGATTCACTCCCAACTCTGGTAGGCTGGAATGATGGAGGGGAGGACCCTACTGCAGCTGTATCCTGTTTGGGTCTAACTTCTTCAGCAGTTCTGATTCCTGGGCTGCTCAGCTACCACAGCACCAGGGAACCAGGATCCTTTTCCGAGTCCCACACGGCTGCCAACAGCACAGCCTTCCTGAAATACAGCAAGGAGGGACTCACTCTTCACCCTAACACCCAGAGCTTCTTCAGACCCATTTCCTTTCCTTAGCTCCTCAGAGTAGAAAGGAGCAGCCTGCCCTTCATGGATAGAGTATGGAAACCAGCCTAGGTCTGGGCTTTCAGTGGTGAGATTTCTTTATCATGGTATTTGGCAAAATAAATAACCATTAATTAGAAGACGATTCTAGAAGTGCAGAGATATACCTTTCAATAAGCCCAATAGCCAATGAGTCTATAGTGCATGGATCTAATTGTTCCTTCTCTTCTATAGTCACATACATCTGTGTTGCAATTTAACATATATTAAGCATAATAGGAGTCTAACAATAGCTAGCAATAAAATGCTTACACAGTATACTATAAAATAATTATTTAAAAATGTATGGATTGTTTATTTCTGGAATTTTCCTTATAATATTTTAAAACTGTGCTTGGTTGAGCATAGGTAATAATCTGTGGAAAGGAAAAGTGAGGACAAGGGGAGACTCCCATATAGAGACCCAGAGGTCAGTGTGCAATGGTTGGAAATCCATACTGGGCGGGAATAACTTCAGATAAAGGAAATCAAGATCCCACTGTGGAAAATCACTAATAAATTCTCCCCATGCGGACCATACATTTACTCTGTGGACTTGGGATAGACTGCTGGGGGATGGAGCTTAGTCATACAGCTCCTTGACTACCCACTACCTGGCATGCAGCAAAGGCTTGTTGATCTTGCAATGACTAGGCATCCCAGATACAGGTACTTAGTAGAGGGATGGGCTAGGTCAGAGGAAGGAAATTGATCTAACTTTCCCAAGCAGACTTATGAGCTGATGTCGTTAGCTTTGTGGTCCAGGTCTAGGACAAGGATTTCTATGAAAGGAGGTCCAGGAGATTTCCCAGTGGAAGCAACATTTGAATTTGGCCTTGAAGGCTGGGGAGAGTTTGGACAGTAGAAGGCTGGGTTTGAGAAAAAAGCACTTAAGACATTCTATCCTGATGAGTGAGGGCATTCAGGAGAGATGAGAGTGAGCCCAGGGCAAAGCTGAGAGGCCCACTTTGCCTGTTGTCTGTGGTCACTTGGGCTCTCTCTGCTTTCTAAGAGGTCCTCATGTGCTCTGTCTCATCTGTCCATAGTCCAATATCGAATCACTTACGATGCTGGTAAGGGGTACACAGCCATTCAGAAGTCTAGAAGCCCTCAGTCAAGGTTCTCTATCCTTCTCTAGAGGGTTTTTTTAAATACCATGGAGCCTCCTTGGACAGACTAGTGAAGTCCATAGACCCCTAATAATAAAGGTTTTTAAATATAAGAAATCCAATTTACAAAAATAATGAGTTCTGAGATTCAAATATCAAAATGTTAAAGAATTGTTATATAGTAAGCTATATGGTAAGATAGTTTGTGATGTCAAATAATAAAGCTGGGTGTGATGTTTTATGCCTATAGATCTACTTGGAAGACTGAGGGCTTAAACTCTCTAGTTTTAGACCAACTTGTACAACATAGCAAGACTCTGTCTTAAAAGAGAAAGACAAGAAACAAATGTAGCACATTAAATATAGCATAGTAGTGGTGTTATAGTATAATTTTAAAGTAGTCAGAAGGGGAGTTTTGACATTTCTGCAGGAACTTGTTTAAATTTTCTATGGGAAGCACAACTGTAGGTACAAGAGATAAGGATGGGATCTATTACATCCATTACTGAAGAAGATGCTGTATTTCAGTTTAGAAGTTTCTGGAAATAAAGTTACATTTGTTTTTCTAGCCAGATTTCAGAGCTGTGACCCAACAGACTTTTATCCATGGGCCCCTTGGGGATTGTGGACCTCAATTCCAGGTTTTTGTCATTGTCTACTGTGTCTCCTAAACTCAGTAAGAGAGAGACAGATAGAAGAGAGGATTCTGGAAGGCATATTTGTTCAAGGGCCATGCCTATAGTCTGAATGTGACAAATACCGCCTGGGATTATGTTCCTCAGCCAAAACCCAGTCCTATGGATCCATCTGCCATGTGTGTGTGTGTGTGTGTGTGTGTGTGTGTGTGTGTGTGTGTGTGTGTGTGTGTGTATGTGTGTAGGAATGGGGCTTAGTGACAACCTTAACTGCCATAGTCTCCTTGTGTCTTTTGTTCCAGTCAGTGTCTAAACATCCTTTAGGAGGCTGTGCCTGGCTTGATGGCAGCTTAAAGAGCCTGTGCTCATCCCATGGCGAGTGCACAGAGGGAAATAGACATGCCTGTGTATTGTGTACGCTGAGTCCAGCAGGGAGACGTGGAGATGTCTGAGCTCACCTTTGCTGAATGGCTTCTGGATGTGGGCGCTCCTCATCCTGTTCTCATTACCGTGTCCAGCTCTGTGGAGCTCACCTTTGCTGAATGGCTTCTAGATGTGGGTTTTCCTTGTCCTATGCATCCAGCTCCATGGCCCACACTCCATACATACAGGTCATTCAGGACAGTCCTGACTCCTGGCTGGCCAGAGACCACCAGATGGAGACTTGTTCAATGGATTGACTCATCTGTCATCTACAACTCTTTCTCTTTGCTAGATTCCATGGGTAGTGCTCTTCTTTGGAATGGGGACATAGGCTCAGGAAAGAGCTCCCATGATCATGTGTAGAAGGCAGAAGAATAAACTCAAATTTACTGGATTTTATTGAGGGTAAAATAGCCTGTGTTCGCTTACCAAAGCCATGGCTTGAATAAAACGGTACTTGGCATATAGTAGGTATGTATGGAATAAATGTCTATTGAAAGTCTGAGTGACTGGCCTTCTTGCCCTGGGGTCTTTTGCCCTCTTATTTGACCCTGTCCTTATTCTCTCAGCATTCACCTGCAGGCTAGTAATCCTGCCCTGTCAGCCAACAGATCCTGTGTGGAAAGAGGTAGGACACAGCACACATGAAGAGTGACAATGGTAAGATTTCATCGAGTCATTTCCTCCCCTGTTGTAATGTCTTCTCTTGGCAGTCTTGGTCAACGAGGAGGCCCGTACACACTGCCTGGGAGCACTTTCCAGTCCTTGTCTCATACTGTGCTTATCATGCTGCGAGATGAGTTTGAGCCATGATTTTCCTGATGAGACTTGGTGAAAAAACGCCAAGCCAAGTCAAGCGGTTTTTAATGGATTCTTGTCACATTGGGCGCCAAATGTAGATGTAACCAACTGTCTTATTAAATAAGAAACACAGAACCAATGCAAAGAAGAAAGCCAAGAGATCAGAGCTAAGAGCCTTACCCGCCTGCTGCAGCTAGCCTCTTCAGCCAAGAGACCTCTCCGAAAGAGACCTACTTCCTGTCTGTTTGTCTTTATATAGACTTTCTGTTCTGCCTTCTCATTGATTGTAAAACCAACCACATGACTGCTTCGTCACTGTCTGTTGGCTGTATCCTTGAACACACAGAGATCTACCTAGCTCTGCCTACCAAGTGCTGGGATTAAAGGCGTGCACCACCACCGCCCAGCTTTTGCTATGGCTCTAATAGCTCTGACCTCCGGGCAACTTTATTTATTAACATATAATTAAAATCACATTTCAGTACAAATAAAATACCACCATAGAGGGTTGCACCATCAACAGCAGCAGTGCTGTATTTAAACAAGGACTTAAACTCTGGTTTAAGTGGTACCCCCCTCCCCAGGTCTATTTGCCTGTTTTCTCCCATCAGCTTCCTACTGTCCCAAGGCCACCATCTGGCTCCTTTGGCAGGGTCTGGTGGTTTGGTATGCCCACACCTTCTCTGCTCTGCCTGTCCTTGCTTTAGGAGAGTTTTCTAGAGGACTGGCAACCATTAGAATGCTGAGCTCAAACAAACAAACAAACAAACAAACAACAAAGCCTAGTGCAGAGTCCTTTCTTCAGCAGCTCAAAAAACTAAACTCTTTTTAGTTTTTTCCTTTTTAGGAAGAATCTCACTATGTAGCTCAGGTTGGCCTTACAGTTCTCCAGCTGGTTCCCATTCTTCATTTCTGCCCTGGATCTCCTGGAATCTTGGTGTTCTCACCCATCTAACTCAGAGCTTCTCTCATCCCTCCTTTGTTACTCAGTTTATCTTTCCAGCTTAGCTCTAGGCCTGATGGGAAATTCTTTGTGTGTGATAGACTGTCTAAGCCTTCAAAGGAAGACAGCTATGTGGACTGGGGTTCGGTCTCAGCTCTGGATCACTCCATTATCTAACCCCACAGAACCTCCTGGGTGCTGCTCCAGTCCTCTGAAAGAGGTCTAAGGCTGGTCCTGGCCTTTATGGTTCAGGGAAGCTACATTATCCTTTGACCCTCAATGGATTAGCCTCTAGTGCACTGGACTGCTTCCGTGTTGGTGAAGTATGCCTGAATCCATTATTTTCTGAACACAGGGGCTGCAGATTCTTCTTTTACTCCATGACCCTTGCCCACTTCATTCCCTTCACTTATCCTCTGCCCCTCTCTCATCTTTCCATGGCTCCACTAATGAAGATGGCATGGGCATAGGGTTTCTGGGATGTGGGTATGTATTTGCTCTGGGGTTGTTATATGGAAGGAGGCTTTATTCTTCAGACTTCCTGAGGAGCTGGCCCACAACAGAGCTAAAGTGATGGATCTGCTGTTGCTGTGTTCAGCCACATAAAGGTGGGTATGTACACACGGTCTCTGCCATCCAGGAGTTCAGGTAGACACAGCAACTTGGAAGCAAACAGATGCAAGCACATGTGAGTAACAGCTGCATTTAACACGAGTCCATGGAAAAGTATGTTAAATATTTACATGCTTTCTCTAATAAAGAGTTGAACATACAAATAATTTCCTGATGAACTAATAACATGGAGAATATATTTCCTATGACTATATCTAGGGTGGGCATTACTAGCCATCATCACTTTTGAATGCTGCTTCACAGAATAGCCCCCAGCCATTCTCTCTGTGGTGTTGTGTGTGGGTGTCACAAGCTGTGTGAATAGGGTGAGGTCAGTAATTTGTGGTACACATGGTGTGTATTGGCAAGTATGTCCTTAAGAGAGGACTGTGATGGTTTTGTAACGGACTCTGTATTTGTGTGTGTACATGTGTGTATGTGAGTGTGTGTGTGTGTGTGTGTGTGTGTGTGTGTGTGTGCGCACTTCTGTGAGTGATGATGCATTTGCCAAGTGTACATATATGTACACACCCGGGGCCAGCAGGAGAGGTGTGCAGGCATGGGGAGCAGTGGAGAGACAGGCAGCATGGCTCTTGGGGGAGACACTCATGTATGAAGAGCTGCTGCTGGAAAGCGGCTGCTTAACAACTTGAGCATCAAATTATAGCCCACGTGGACAGAGGTGTCAGGGGTAGCTGGTTGCTGTAAATACTTCAGTGCAATTGACAACAGCTTGTGGAGGGCTAAGTGAGAGGGGGAGGGGGCAGAGGGAGGGCCAGTGCCTCCCATTGGGACCCTACCCAGCAGTCGTGATTCTGCTGGATGCATTGCTGGCGGAGGGGGGCGGGCGGGGGAGAGCATGAATGGGGAGGAGTGGTCTGTAACAGGGTGGACTTTAGAGCCAGACTTGTTCAAAATAACTCATTAATTAAAGATGGGCAATTTTGGGCAAATGACTTACCTACTCTCTGCCTCTGTCTCCCCTATCTGAAAAACAACAAAGATAAATAGATTTGAGAGATTTTTCTTTGTGAGGAATTATGGGAACTTTTTTTGTCTACAAGCACATGTTGCAATCCTACAGATATTAGTCTCTCTCACCTTGTGTGGGATAATGCGTGGGAATTAGCACAGTGCCTCTCTTGTAGGAAAGCCTCAATAAATGTTAGCTAATGTCCTTAGCCTATTGCTGTTGCCATTGTCCTCATAAGCTTGGACCCATAGCTGGAAACACCACAGGCCTTCCAAATATGCATGGAAAAAAGACTTCCCAGAGGGCAGCCAGTTGGGTCTTTGTGGGTTTTTTTTAGAGGAGATGTTTTTAGTCTCCAGTCTTTCAGAGAATCCTGCTGGACAGGATCTGAGGTTGAGAGAGTGTGCCCCGGGAGCTCCATCCGCCTGCCTTCATTATAGCTTTGGCTGTGTTTTTGAAAAGTCATGTGTAAATGGATTTCTGCAAACAATTCCATTTAAAATGCACTCACAAGGCTGAGGGCTTAAAGGGACCCCATGGTGAATTCTTTTGTAAAGAAAGGAATTTCCTGGGCCTATCTATTTTGAAAAGTACAGATATTTATAATGTACACCAGATTTCTTGAGCACCTACTATGTGCTAAGTACCCATTCATTATTTAATGATAGCGCACAGCAAGCCTGTGGAATTCTAGAAGAAATAGATGGATAGAGAGTGGCACACACCTCCCACACCCAAAGCTGACCCAGCTCCCATGCAGGCTCATACTCCTCTTGTTGGGCCTGCTGGGCTCCACCTTCCTCTTCTCTTTTCACACTACTGCCTTCTCCGCACATGGGAATCTTTATTTTGCATATATACCAAAGAGCTCCAAACCCACCTTAGTTCAGTCCACAATCACCTAAACCTCAGAGGTTTTAAAAGCAGGAACTGCAGCTCTGAACTTGTTAAAAATTATTGCTAGTGTTATTCCTGTTGCTTTTCAATGCTGGCCACCAAATCTAGGGCTTTGTGAATGCTAGGCCGCTGAATGGCATCCCTAGACTTCGGTTTTTTTTAAAAAAACTTTTTAAAAAACCATCTTAATTTTTTTATTTTTATTTTTGTTCTTATTTTTAAGCGTGTGTGTGTGTGTGTGTGTGTGTGTGTGTGTGTGTGTGTGTGTGTGTGTTCATGAGTGCAGTGTCAGTAGAGGCCTGAAGAAGGCATCAGATCCCCTGGAACTGCAGTTACAAATGGTTGTGAGCCGTCAGTGTGGAAACTGGGAACTAAACCTCAGTTCCCTGGAAGAGCAATGTGTGCTCTTCAGTGCTGAGCCAGCTCTCCAGCCCCTTGATTTTTAAGAAAAGTTTTCACTATTACCTACACTGACCTTGAACTTACAGTCCTCCTCTGCCTCATGAATCCTGGAGGTTACAGATTGTGCCATTGTCTGGCAAAATTAATTTCATAGGAACATTTTCAAATAGTACAGTGAATTCTCTGCCCATCACTTAGATTCAGCAATGTTTGGAGATTTGCTACTTTATCCTCCACTTTTCTGAAAGCCATTTAATTTTTCAAGGCAGGCTAGATGTTCTGTTGCACTGGGATTCTGATGACTCCTGGATAGTGCCAGTGAAGGGTTTGTTCTGTCCAAAAAGGGCTGGACCTGTGGTTGCATACTGGACAGATGCCCCTTTTTAAATATATATGGAGAATTACTGCCCAAACCATCAAACACAGATCATGGATGGAGACTTCTGGTACCACAACACAAAAGAAGTTGTTTTTTCTTTGTAAGTTAATCATTTCATGTATCTCTTATAGTAACAGAAAGCTCGCTAATTATTGCTTCTATTGCGGCTCTGTGTTCAGTGTTTCCCTCTCAGACTTGAGGAAGGAGGTCACTCAAATGTTTAAACCCTATTCCCCAGGTTTGAGTCAATTGATGGTTACCAGAGTATATACTTCCTTGTGTAAGGGACAGTGAGTTTCTCTATTCCTTCTCTTCAGGACAATAATTGAGAAAGTAGTAAGTAACGACGTTTGTGATCCTCTGCGGCTTTCCGTTCTCCACAAGGACTTCTTTCTTGATGCTCTTGGAAGAAGTCCTGCTTCTTTCCAATGGTTAGTTTTTGGGTTTTGAGTTTACCCATGTAAAGTTTTTCCTGGAGCCATGGCATTTATAGGTGCTTGGCTGGGAGCAACAGAAGCTCCTCCCTTCCTTAGAAGGCCTTGGTGTGGCCTCAGCTCAGTCAGATGAGTCTTGAGTCTTCCCTGATTGTAAGTACTGCAGGAGGTTGTTCCAAGCACAAGTCTACAGAAGATGGTGAATCCGTACGCCAAGACACCTGCCCTTCTGTCTTGTGACCAGGTGAAGCTCTGCATCCATCACATGTGGCTTGAAAGTAACCAGCTGAGTGGACAAGGACATGCCACTCTGCCACGTCCTTGAGGTCTTCTTGTGGGAGCTTTATAGGAGACAGCCCTGGGGAGCTAGAGCCAAACCATACTCCACCTCATGAATGATGCCACCACTCTATAGTAGCAAAAGCCCTTGGTACCTCTTCCCTGCGCAGGTCATCCTTTTGGAAACAGAAGGCGAATTAACCCCCTTTGGGGAGCTAACACTCTAGGAAAGTCAAGTTATTAGTTCAAGAACCTGAGACAGATTAAACCTCACCCTTGATTGTCATCTTTTCATGGTGCTTATCAGAATTAAAGAGCTTCATTTAGCTTTCTACTCCTAAACATTTCCCATAAATAACACTGCCTTCCACCGATTTGGCCCTTTCTCCCATTAAGGTTTTTTTTTTTTGTCATTTCAAATTATTATTATTGTGTGTGTGTGTGTGTGTGTGTGTGTGTGTGTGTGTGTGTGCTTGTGTTATGTGTTGCATGCACATCTATATGTTTGTTATGTATACATGTATGTGCACATGGAGGTCAGGGGTATATGCCTAGTGTCTTCATTGGTCTCCACTGTATTTTTCTTTTTTTTTTTTTTAGATAAGGTCTTCATTGGTCTGGAGCTCACCAGTTTGGCTAAATTGGTTGGGAAGTAGTCCTAGGACCCTCCTACCTGCACCCCCCCAGTGATGGTATTACAGGGGCATGGCTCCAGCCTGACTTCTTCCATGGGTTCTGGGGATCTGAACCCAGATATACATGCTTATGTGGCAAGCACATTTATGACTGAGCCACCTTCCCAGTCCCAAATTACTACTACTACTTCCACTGTTATTATTATTGTTGCGTGTGATCCCCTGCGGAGGCCTGAGGAGGATGGTGGTGACCTTGCTTTACCATTCTCTGTCTTAGTCCCCTGACACAGAGCCTTTCATTGAAATTGAAATGTGCCATTTTTTTCTGTCCCCAAGCTCTAGTGATCCTTCAGTCTTTGTCCCTAGGTGTCCATGGCTGTGTCTGGATTTTTATGTAGTTGTTGGGGATCCAAACTCAGGTCCTCATGTTTTCTCAGCAGGCGCTCTTGCCCATTGAACCATATTTCTAACCTTCAAATCATTTTAATAGAGTCATTAGTGAGAAATAGTCATCATCTCAATTCCTGGACAGTAAGTGGAGAGATGATTTTAATGAATGAATGAATGAATGAATGAATTATTTTGCTGGTTGAAGCTGCATCTGCCTGCTGCACTGTCTGTCTGTCAAGCAGCTCACTCACACTCAAAGTACTAAAAAGACATTCAGAAGCTACCCAAGAGAATACTTCTGAGCCAAGCAGAAAAGTGAGAAACCATCTTCCCCTTACCATAGGAATGACATTGCTCAGCACAATGTGTAGACGTGTGCAGTGAGTCCTGGGACTTTTCTGGCTTGACTGGGGCATGCTGCAGCTTCCACTGCCCTATGCACACTGCACAGTACTCAGGTGCAGTACTGGGGCAGGAGGAAGGCAGGTTGCAGATTAGAGACTTCCTAGGCTGCAGGGCTCCTAGGCTCAGGAGCAAGTCAATGAGATATGACAAAGGGATGCTGTGGGAGAGGCCCATCAACCTAGTGAGATTTTTGTTTAGAAGAGTATGGTTCTGGGGGCTTCCTGGAGGGGGAGGTAGGCATGGCTGGAGGCTTTGAAGCCTTGACAGCATTACCTTCTCTAAGTGAGGATGGTAGCAGAAGGGAGGGACAAGGATTGCTGAGGACTGTTTTGAGCAAACATCACTGCTGGTGACTATGGTGGTGCCCCAGGCGGGAGGAGGGGGCAGGAGGGGTACATCTGGGCAGAAGGGTGTGGCGGTGCTGCCATTATTTGTGGCTTATAATCATCTTTCTGTTTTTGGAGCTGGGCCCTCCACTGGCTGCCTGGTCACTGTGTCCCAGCACCTGGCACTGTCCAGTGAGTTCTCAGGCAGGTGCTTGCCTCCAGCAAGGCCTTTGTAGGGTGGTAGGTTTGGATTCAGGGAGGGAAGCAGGGGACGCTTCTGGAAGACATGTGGGCAGAGGAACAGAGGTAGGAAAGCATGAACCATGTGTTGAGATCAATGAGGAGTCTGGTTTGTCTGGAAAAAGGGGCTTCTGCCAGGGCACTGTGGGTGATGAGGCTGGAAGGTGGGCAGGAATGCTATATTTTCCAGGTTGGCCGGGAGGCCACAACAGTCGTTCCTTGCAGCAGGGAAGGGGAAGGGATCTGGCTGCAGAGGGATTTACTGTGTGGCCTGTGGTGGGATGGGGGTGGGTGGGCAGGAGACTGTGGCCACCCCCTTGTGTTTCTGTCCAGTTCCTTGTCTCTTCCGGTGTTATACAACTGGGAGTCAGGGAAAGAGCCAAGTGTGTCATTTTATTTCTGTGGCCAAGGAAACACGCACGCGCGCGCGCGCACACACACACACACACACACACACACCTCCTAAGAATGATACTTTTTCCACTTGGCAAGAGGCAAAAAAAAAAAAAAAAAAAAAAAGAAAGAAAAAAGAAAAAGAAACGAAAATCTAGCTGAAGGTACAAAGTTCGGAACTCTCACGGCTGGAGGGCAGGCAGGGCTGGGATCTTTAGCTTTGTAAGTGGTGGCCAAGGTTGGAAACTGGGAACAAAGAGAGCAGGTCTCAGAGGCACTGTCCACAGCCTGGGGCAGCCCCCAAGAAGTTGAGGGACAGAGTGTGTTTCTGGAGCTGGGGAGGCATCCAGGCAGCCTGGTCTCCTCTTCGGATTTAAAACCAAAGCTGACTTCGAGAGTGTTTGGAAGCATCTGGTCCTAGTGCCAGAGCCAGGCTGCCTAGGTTCAGAGTCTCCCTCCAGGGCCTGCCTGCTCTACATCATCATTCAGCCTCTAGGTGGGTGTCTTCCTCTCTTTGTGCAGCAAAAAAGAATGACAATGTGCATCCGCCAGGAGCTGGGGGAATGACGTGAGCACACGCTTGTTCGGAAGGATACATGTGGTAATGTACAATGAATGGGACTTTTTGTTGTTGTTATTATTATTGAGGAAATGGAGGCAGGAGAAAGAAGTGATGTGGTGGGATATATTCACCCGGGTTGGGCGGGAGGAGAACTGGCTGTCCTTAGTACTAAATGCTTAAACTTCTTTTTTATTTTTTTTTTTTTCAGTTTTTCGAGACAGGGTTTCTCTGTGTAGCTTTGCGCCTTTCCTGGAACTCACTTGGTAGTCCAGGCTGGCCTCGAACTCACAGAGATCCGCCTGGCTCTGCCTCCCGAGTGCTGGGATTAAAGGCGTGCGCCACCACCGCCCGGCTAACTTCTTTTTTAAAAAACATAATTTATTTATTCTTATTTCATGTGCATTGGTGTTTTGTCTGCATGCTTCTCTGTGTGAGGGTGTCAGATCTTGGAGTTACAGACAGTTACCCATGGCTGCCATATGGGTGCTGGGAATTGAACCTGGGTCCTCTGGAAGAGCAGTCAGTGCTCTCTTAACCGCTGAGCCATCTCTCCTGCCCCTTAACTCTTAAACTACTTTTTATGTCTTGATTAAGACGCTAAGAAGAGTCTCATAAAAAAAAAAGTTGTGCACATATCTCTGTGTGTGTAGGTGTGTGTGTGTATGTGTGTGTGTGTGTGTGTGTGTGTGTGTGTGTGTGTGTGTGTGTGTGTGTGTGTTTGGGTATATGCACATAAATGCAGGTGTCTGCAGAAGCTAGAGCATTGGAACCCTGGTGCTCCCCTACCCCCAGAGCTGGAGTTACAGGCAGTTGTGAGCTGTCCAATATGAATGGTAGGAACTGAACTAGGCTCCTCTATAAGAGCAGTATGTGCTCTTAACCACTGAGCCATCTGTCTACCCATTAAGAGTTTCACATTTACATTTACTTATTTTAAAAAATTTAGATTTTTAAAATTTCATTTTATGTATATGAGTGTTCGGCCTGCATAAATATCTGTGCACTATGTGGGTGTCTGGTGCCCATGGAGGTCTGAAGAGGGCTCTGAATTCCCTGGAACTGGAGTTATGTATGGTTTATGAGCTGCCTTGTGGGTGCTGGGAATTGAACCCAGGGCTTCTGCAAGAACAACAAATATTCTTAACCACTGAGCCATCTCTCAAGTCCCAGTTTCATAGTTTTATGGAACAATTTCTGTGAGTCAGATAAAAAGTTTTTGATTTCTGGAGGAGCTAAGGACAGAATCCAGGGCCTTGGGCTAGCTAGGCAAGTGTTCAGGCATTGACTTACGTTCCCAGCCTGTAACAGACAATTTTTAAGAATGATCAATCATAATGCTTCCATTTATGGCAGTCCCAAAACTCAGGGTTCTGGAATAATGCATGAATCAAAGTTCTAGACAGCTGAAGTTTCAATCGTGTTTATATTTAGATGTGGTCACAACTGAATATAAATGACAATTAAACACTGAATGGAAGGGGCTAGGAATGTAGTTCTGTGGTAGAGTGCTTACCTATGGCTTGGAGTCCCAGCACTGGAAAACAATAAAAAGGTGACAAGGTCAACACCAGGAAGATTCATACAAAAGAATGTTTGTTCCCAAATCATTGACTTGGCAGAAGAAAGATTTGAGTGATGGAGCCACCAGCTATGGGTTAGGAGTCATTGGCAACAGTTCCTACATTCATAAGATGGAGATAATAACACATAATTAATGATAATTAATGATAGTAATAATAACACATAATTTTCATAAAAGAGGTTTTTAGCTAAGGCTATATAGATTCTTAAACAACAAAGAGAATCTAAGAAATAGCAATACAGAAAATTGCCCTTATAATTTTAAATATTAACTTTCCTCCACCCCTAAGTATACCTTTCCCCTCTCTAAATTTTGCTTTTCTGCCTTATTAAATAATTTTGTGATTTTTAAAAAAAATTTTTGGTTTTTTGGTTTGAGACAGTCTCCCTGTATAGCTGTGGCTGACCTGGAACTTGTTATGTAGATCAGGCTGGCCTTGAACTCACAGAGATCCTTCTGTCTCTGCCTTTGGGGTACTGGTATAGCATTATGTTTTCGTTTTTCTGTAGTGCTAGAAGTGGACACCAGGCCTTGCACATGCTAAGCAAATGACTTACCATTGAGTTACACTAGGAGTCCCTAATTGTTAAAAACATGTATGATATTCAAAATTTCTTTTTAAACTCAGGGTCATGTTTTGTTGTCTAGGCTACATAACATTCCTGTGTTCAGGTAAACCTACTCCTTCTGCCTCCTGAGTAGCTGGGTCTATAAGCATAAATAATTGTGTCTGGATAAAAAGATTTTTTTTCTGTAAATAATTTTTTTGAGACAGGGTTTTATTATGCAACCCTGGCTGGCCTGAAACTTGTTATGTAGACCAGATTGGACTTAAACTTAGAGAAATCCTCCTGTCTCTGCCTCCTAAGTCCTGTGATTAAAGGCATGCACTGCCACATTTTGCCTTTTGGGATATTTTGCCATGAACAAAAAGAAGTAAATTAAAAATTTGCTTAATGTAATTATATATTTCATACTCATAAAAGCTTTGGGATTATTAAATTTGTTTTGTAGGCAAAGAGCCTGAGGAGAGGCTCTCCACTTGACTAAGGATTTACAGCTGAGTCTGTGTGTTTTGCATGAAGAGATAGGAATCCTTTCCTATTAGGCCTGGAGAGCTGGAGATGTAGGGAGAGGGGAGACAGGAAAGGTGGTGAAGCTGGCTCAGGATGGAAGAGCGATACCTGAGTTCTTAGATGCCATGTGGGCCAAGTTGTGGGTTTGCCCTTCCAAGTCATAGACCTTGGCTATCCTAATGAAGTCAGCCTCAGCCTTGGAGATAGATCTCAAGGAGGGATGCTATGGAAGAATCTTCTTGTACACTGTGAATATTTGTTGCTCTCCTTGATTTAATAAAAGGCTAAATGTGCAATAGCTAGGCAGGTAGAGGTTAGGTGGGACTTGTGGACAGAAAGAGAGCTCAGGGATGAAGAAGGGCGAAGTTGCCAGCCAGATGCAGAGAAAGCAGGAGATGAACATGCCGTGCTGAAAAAAAGTACTGTTGAAAAAAAGTACTGCCATGTAGTAGAGCATAGATAAGAAATATGGGTTAATTTAAGTTGTAAGAGCTAGTTAGTAACAAGCCTAAGTTATTGCCGAGCATTTATAATTAATAATAAATCTCTGTATGGTTATTTGGTAAAAGTCCACCTACAGAGGGAAAGGCATGGGTAGACAAATAGACGGAAAGAAGAACTATAACTTCTCAATGCTGCCTCTTTTTCAATCATCCTCACTTCCTCTACCATGTAGCTCCTCCTCCTCTAGGATCCCCAGCACTTCCTCTACCAAGCTTTAGCCATGTCAGGCTTACTTGGTCAGGCACCTGGGTGTGTGATGCGTTTTGCCCATTTGATTTTTTAGATCCTTCAGGTGTCTACATTCTTTCCTATTCAGCTCCCTCCCGACCTAGTGGAAGCCTATGGGTTTGGTGTCATTGTTGATGTGGGACCAGAGATAGACTGATAGTTTCTCTATCACAGCTGCCAGATTCTTCTATGCCATCTTTTTCACTCTGCTCTCATTCTTCTCTATAAAGCAACAGTAAAGGAGATGTGCTAAATTTAGTTAGGAAAACCTGATCCCTTGGCTGCACAGCTTCTAGCTGAGGTGATTATATAGTTATGAACCCGAGCTTCACATCTTTGCAAGCTTTGTTTTGTTTTGCAATAAAGTTCAAGGAGTATGCAGTTATTGTTTGAAAGTGCAAGAGTTACCTTCAAATGCAAACTTTCCCCATCACCACTGTTGTTATTAATGGGGTCTCCCAGCCCAGTATGGTGGCACATACGTGTAATCCCAGCCCTCCAGAGGCTGAGGCAGGAAGATCTCAAGTTTAAAGTTGGCCTGGGTGACATAGCATGATCCCGATCGGCCTGGAGTATCTAATGAGAACTTGCCTTAAAAATTAAATTAAATTAAAATAATAACTAGGGCCCCTTTATCTTTCTCCAGGTGAGAAGTTGTTTTCTCTATCAAGCAGCAAGTTCCTTTTTCCAGACGTTTTAACATATTGGTAGGCTCCTCTCTGGCTTCCGCATCATCCACTCATCTGTGGTCACTCTTCTGCTGGCCAACCAGTCTCCCTCTTTCCTTCCGTCATCTATGCTGATCCCTCTCAGCATATCCAGCAGTTCTGTTAGTCAAATTTTTATAAAGATGATGTCAGATGAACCCAATTTTCCATTCATCCAGCCAAACATCCATCTAAATATTCACCATTCATCTCTATATCCATTAAATATCCACCCACTCATTCGTTCACCCATCCATCTAACCTGTCCACCCACCCAATCACCCACCCTATCCATCCATTTACGTATCATCTGCCTACCCATCCACCCATCCACCTAGCCATCCACCCACCTGTCGTCCATATATCTGTTTATTGATGCCTCCATCCAAACATCCCCCCACCCATCTGTATATCAATTCACCAGCCTATACATACATCTACCCATTCACCCACCTATGGTCCATCTGCCCTTTCCCTTTCTGAGCTATTTTTTTTTATTTGCCTACCCATATCTCTGAACAGCTTCCCCAATCTCCCAGTCTGTAATTTGGAAATGTCTGTTTGAAATTTGAAACTTCTCTTTCCCTTTTTCTTTCTTCAGGATATCATATACCAAGGCTGGCCTCAGGACTTGAAATGAGGCAGACACTCGCCTTAAATTCCTGATGATCTTGCCTCTACCTCCTCAGTGCTTGAATTACAGGTGTTTTCCACCACATCTGGCTGAAAATAGGTACTCTGGTACTTTGTGCAAGCATTTGTCACCCTTTAAAGGGGAGAGGAGTTCCAGACTCTGCATTTGTTCACTTTCAAAGACCCTCCCTAGCATGGTGGTGGCTTTTTTCTCATTGTCTCTTACCAGAACATCCCTTTTGTATTTCACCTTTACTGCATGCATTGTTTCAGGCCATTGTCTCTTCCTGAATGCTCTTCCCCATAGCCTGAGCTGCCGGTGACCTTTTTTTGATTCTTTAGAACTCTCAGCTCAAATGTCAGTCTTGTGACACTGTCTCTTCCACATCTTTTCCTATTCCATTCCCAGCTGAATTAATAGCTCCCATCTCTGTACTCCAACAACAATTTACACATCTCTCTAGCATAGCTCTCTCCACACTGAATTTTAATTAATTGCTTGCTTGTCTGTCTCACAGCCTGGAGGGAGCACGCTTAACCCATCACTGTTTCTCTGGCATGTGGCACAAAGTCAGACATTCATCCATATATGTTCTGTCTATCATTTCTTATTTGTAATCCACCTATGTAACCTAGTATTTATTATCTAGCCACTGTTTATCATTTCTTAACTATTTATTATCTATTAATCACCTTGTATCTATCAATCATTTATCATCTACTGATTCAGCTTATATGTCTACTGCTTGTCAGTCATTTGTCATCTATTATTCATCCCTTAATTTGTAGAATGAATAATCAGATCATGCTATGTGTGCACGTCCTTTGCCCCTCACCACTGTGGTCCCCATTTGTCTATTCACATTCCTTTCATCTTTGAAAACCTAGCTCAGGAACTCACTTCCTAAAGTCCTTCTTGATTTTTTCTACCCCTGTTGGAATGACCCATTTCTTGTTATTGTTCCAGGATTTTTTTTTTTTTGAAAGGGAGGTGAGAAAGAGTAGGAATAAGTACAGACTGACAGGTTCCTCTCCTTTTCACCCACCTCTCCCTGAGCTCTGTTGTATCTGCATGTCCTTACGCAGTACTCTGATCAGCCTGGATGCTCGATTCTTGGGATCCAGCCCCAGCCCATGCCCTAGGTGACCTAGCCAGGTTAAAAGGAGGAACCTCCAGAGGCTACCAGACAGGCTTCCACTTGCTAGGATATGAGAGACATGTTCACCTAGAGAATTGCCCAGGAAGATGGGCTAGGAGACTTATGCAAATAAGAAGCAAATTGAGCACAAACATTATGCAAATATACACGTGGTTCTCTTGATTGCTCATTTAGTGGGAGGTGGGGCTGGCAAGCCTCTAGCTGAGGTCACTGGGAGCACAGTGAACAGGGCTATCCTCCACCCATTTCAAACTCCAACTTCCCAAGTTCTATCTTGACTGCAGCTACAGCAGCTGCTTCTGCAGTGGGTGTGTGGTACAGGGGTCCTGGCACTTCTGCTTAGTAATGTGCTTGCTCCCTTGTGCAAGTAGGGCCAGAGAAGCCAAGGCAAGTCCCTCAGCCCTAGACCCTGTGAGCCTGCACACAGGGAGAGAAAGCAATCCTTCTCCATGCTGCCTCAGCAGGGTCCATTGAAAGTTAGGGAAGGCCAAAGAAGCCCAACTATGTGGAGCAGGCAAAGTCAGACAGTGATAAATGGTCTTGTCCCTAAAAACAACAAGGTACACTGGGCATCCAAGGCAAGAGGGACTCTAGTAACGTAGAAAGACTCTCTTTAGAGCTGGGAGAATAAGTTACAGTCACATAGGACAGAGGGAGGTGGAGTTTGCAGTCATGACTTCTCCTCTTTCTTTTTTCTTTTCTTTTCTTTTTTTTAAAGATTTATTTATTTATTATGTACACAGAAGAGGGCGCCAGATCTCATTGCAGATGGTTGTGAGCCGCCATGTGGGTGCTGGGAATTGAACTCAGGACCTCTGGAAGAGCAGTCAGTGCTCTTAACCTCTGAGCCATCTATCTCTACAGCCCCTCCTTCTCTTTCTTTTTCTCCTTCTCTTTCTCTTCCTCTTCCTCCTCCTCCTCCTCCTCATCCTGAGACAAGCTTTCTCTGTGTAACAGCCTTGGCTGTCCT
The DNA here is from genome assembly GCF_007827085.1 of Peromyscus californicus insignis. Taxonomy (NCBI): domain Eukaryota; kingdom Metazoa; phylum Chordata; class Mammalia; order Rodentia; family Cricetidae; genus Peromyscus; species Peromyscus californicus. The sequence goes on from NW_026294573.1 coordinate 38,594,416, forward strand.
GGAACTTGCTTTGTAGACCAGGCTGGACTTGAACTCACAGAGATCTGCCTGCCTCTGCCTCCTGAGTGCTGGGATTAAAGACGCATGCCACCATTGCCTGGCTCCTCATGACTTCTTAATAAAGACTAAAGACTGGTTACTCCTGGATGGTCAATGACTTGCAGGGTGAAAGCAACTGGAGTTACTTCTAGTCCATCCAGCCATTTCATTCACCCACCTATGTATCTATACATTTATCCATCCATCTGTCTCCTCATCCACTTATCATCCATCCATCCATCCATCCATCCATCCATCCATCCATCTATCCATCCATCCATCCATCCATCTATCCATATCATCCATATGTTCATCTATATGTCCATCCATATATCTATTATGTGTTCAGATTTGACTTATACACTTAGTCTGTATCAGGCAGTGGTTGCTGTCTCATAGAACTTTGTTACTCTGATTATATTACTCTGTCATATATGGAAGCATCTGCCATCATGACATAGACCCTGCACGCAGTGATCTCAGGACTGCTCTGCATCTGACATATAAACTCACCAACTACTTCATCTTATCTGTACTTTATTCCGAAAATGTTCAGCTCAGTTTAACCAACCTTTCCTTCACTTCCCTTTCCCTCTTCCCATCCAAGATAGGGTCTTACTCTGTTGCACAGGTTGGCCTTGAACTCATGCCATGTGCCCCTAAGCGGGGTAACCAATCTTTTCTGAGTATCAACTATGTGTCAGGCTGTTGCTAAGCACAACCAGGAGTGAGAACTTGTGCACTGACATGTCACCCTGGGCTCCACAGGTATAGGCTGGGTTCTGTTCCCACCTGGGTATTGGGATCATCTTCTAAAAGGGGCAAAGCCAAATTTGGGGACATTCTTGGCTGATGGCAGAGACTGTAGAAACAGCATGGAATAGTGAGGCCCAGGAAGCTGCCAAGTGGATCCATCAGCTATGGCATCCTGTGTGGGACACAATGTATCAGAAGGTGTATGGACCCACAGGGGCTGTTCAGGCACAGGTCTGCCTTCATGCCCCCTTCCAGGCTGGTGCGGAGGCATGGGTAAGTTAACAAGAATGAGATTCATTTAAACTCAGGCTTCAAACCAGACCCTGTGTTTTCCCTGTGAACAGGGACTTTAATGTCCCAGGAGAGAAGCACTGGGTTACTGTCTCCACAGGGCTGAACTGAGGGGAGAAGTCCCTGGATTTTTCAGATTTCATTGGAATTTGAATGAATACCTGTGGAGTCACATAAGGGGTTCGAGGCTCTCATCCTATGTGGAGATTTGGAGTAGGCAGGACCAGGGCTGGGGTTGGGAGTGGCTGAGGAGGTGGGTTGAGAAGAGGAATGTGTCTGTCCATCTTGACTTGTCATTTTCTGGAGCATCTGAAGAGTTTCTGCTCATGTGACTGTAGTTACTGACCCATGGCCTATGGCCTCAGAGGAGAGAAACCCAGGGATGACAGGAGGAATGAGCCTTGGACTTCATGGTTTGGAGCCCGCAGCAGAATCTCAAACTTGGCTAAACTGTTGTGTTTACTCAGAAGAATTTTTAAAATTATTTTATTATTATTTAGAAAAGGATTGTTTTTCTTGAGGCGGGAAAAGCTCCAGTCATTTCCATTAAAAGGTCTACTTTCTCCTCTGAGCCAGGAAGCAGGTCCAAATGTAAGTGAGTCACCACTGGCTCTCTCTAGAGTCCTGGGTATGTATTTGATTAAGGGGACAATTGCTTGTCTTGAGGGGTGAGGGCTTCTAGCCAGCAGGTCTGCCTCCCCCTGGCAAATCTAGCATGCTCTGGGAATCTTTTCTAAGCCCGTCCCGGAGTTGGGCCTCTTGTCTTTTTCTTACATAAAGGGACAGAATAAGGGCCAGCCAGAATGGGATGGGATGGAGGGGGACTGACTGGAAACAACTTCTGTGATGACCTGTGCTCTCCTTAGTGACTGCTTCTCTAAAAGCCTGGGGCTGACAAGATCACAGTCACTCTGGGCCAGGGCCCTTGGGCTCTTGAGTTCTAGATGGCTGTAGGGCCAAGCCTTCACTTTAGAGTCTCTTTGGAAGGGAAGATATCCCTTCCCCCCGCCGCAACCCCCCCCCCCCCCCCCCCCCCGACTCCCCAGTCATGCAGGAAGCCAGGGATAGGACGCAGAAGCTGAATCCTGACTGTGGCATTGAGTTCAGTTTCTCGGCTGATTTGTCCAAAAGTCAGAGGAACAAATGGAGGAGGAAAAGGAAGTTGGGCCTCTGGACAGCTCTTAGGAGTTGGGTTATGTTCACACTTGACAACAGTTTCTCTCCCACCCCCAGACTCCATCTGGGCTGTCAGTGTGGAGAACGCCTTCGTCTACCCCATCCACTATTGGTTCTGCTGGGCAGTCCAGATGGATGTGTGAGTTTGAGTGGGAGCAGATGGCTGCTCTGCGCATCTTTAGGACCTGCCAATTTCCCAGGAGGGTCAGGGGCATCTTCTTTAGGCCATTTCTGGAAACCTGCCTGGTACCTTGCTGAGATACTTGGGATCTGCAGTAATGGAAGACATGGAGAAGCCTGAGAGCTTTTCTGGGGTGAATGCCTGAGGGTGGTATGGCTGGTTCTGTAAGAGTCTTCCTGTCTTCTTCCCAGCCACTCAGTTAGAGCTACTGAGGCCCTTCTAAAAGGTAACAGATGGATCATGGCAAGGGCACAGGAAAATAGCAGCAAATCTTCCTATCATGAGCAGGATCTGAGGCCCACAATATGTAAATAGCAGCAAGCCCTGATAGGGAGACTGCCCTTAGGCTGCCCACCTCCTGTGTGCTGGCCACCTCCTTCCACAGCAGGAATCTGACTCCTTGGAAACTCCATACTACCTCCCCTAGGCATCCTCACCCAGGAACATCCTGGATGTAGTAAAGTAGGTAGGGCCGGCTAGATGGCTACAGTGGCCTGGATCATTGAGAACACCTGGGTGGGGTGTGTGTGTGACATGAGGGTGCATTCATCACAGCATCCTTGAGCATCTCAGCATCTCTGGTTCTGTGTGTAAAGGGCATGAGGTCTGGTTCAAATCCTGGCTCAGCCATTTGTTTACTAGCTGCATGATCTTAGGCAATGGACTCTACCTCTAGGTGCCTTGGTTTCTCTATGTGTAAAGTGGAGGGGTAACTAATGTTACAGGCGGTTGAGAAGGCTGGCATCTAGCATGAGTTGAAGAAATGCTGACTCTTGCCTATGTTAATGTGCACAGGGCACTTTCTTATGCATTGGTGGGGGCGGTGCAGCTCCACAAGGGCTCTCCACCTTCCCTGTGTTTTTGGAGAGATCTGGGTGTGAGGAGGGTTGAATGTGGGGGCAGTAGATCCAAGACATCCATCTAAGGCTTGTGCATCCAGAGAGACCTGGTTCTCAAGCTTATGTAACTTTCCTTTTAGAAACCTCACATTTCCACACATGAATTTCCCTGTCTGTAAAATGGGAATAAGAATTCTTTTCTCATAAGGAATGATGAGAATTACATGAGAGAGCATCAGCTTGGGCTTACCATGTGCCAGCATGGCGATTTCTAAGGCCTAATAAACAAGGAGTGCAGGTGTCCTGTGTGCACCTAGCTCTCCCAATACCCAGTGCACAGGCAGTGAGAATGAGTCAGTACAGCGAGAGGATGTCTGTGTTCATTGCAACAGTTCTGAGCAGCCGACATAGGGAAACAACACAGGAGTCTGTCTGCAGATGAATGTGTCAGAAATACACACACACACACACACACACACACACACACATGCACACATGCATGCACACTCACGTGCACACACACACTAGAGCACTACTCATCCTTGAAAAAGAAGGAAAGCCTGTCATTTGGGACAATGTGGACAAACCTGGCGGAAGTCATGCTAAGGAAACATGCTGGGCACAGAAAGGCAAGTTCATTGAGATCTTATGTACCAGGGGAATTCAGAAAGTCGCCTCAGAGGCTGGAGGCAGGCACTGGGCAGAGAGTATCAAGTTTCCAGAGTGCAATACAAATAGGTTCTGGACTGCTAAAAACTTCATGGTGACTATGGCTAATTACATCACATGACACATAATTGACATTTTCACAAATGGTAATTCTTACACATTCTCACAAACGCTAACTCTGAGACTGAATATGTTGATTGGCTTGATTGTAGTAATTTTTTTTCAATATATATTTTTAAACATCACTGTGAATATACATTTTTTTAAATTTTTCAACAAATACTATTCTCATAAATGAAAAGTGTGCTTGACAGAACTGGGAATCTTGGGCAGCTTCTCTTTGGCTGGGGTTCTGAGTTGGAAAGCAATCGTAACACCCATGTCTGGTTCTCTATGAAGTCAACATTGTGTGTGTATGCTGTTACGGTCTCCACCTTCCAGGGGAAACTAAGGCATCTAGCAAGGTCAAGTGGGTTCCCAGAAGCCTTGTGGGTAGGTTTTGCACTCCCTCACCAGCCAGGCAGAGGCTCCTGAGTGTGGGGGGCCTCCGAGCTTATGCAAATGGATGAGTGCTAATCGCTTCGCTAATGGGAAACACACGGGGAGATATGATCAACAGCAAAGCGGAAAGGACTTCCAGAAAATCCAAGCTGGGAGAAACCCCAGAGAAACCTAGGAAGCTGATAAGTGCTTCAGAGCTGGGGTACACTGTGCGCTGGTGGGCACGAAGCAGTGAGGGGGTGGGGTGGGGAGTGTTGCTGAAGCAGCAGTGACCGGCCACCCAAGTCCAATTGCCCTTACGCCCAGAGACTGCTTGGAGAGCTGTATTTCTCTCTCTGAGCCAGGCCACTTGCCCGGCAGCCTGGAGGCATGCCTCCTCTTTCCTTGGCCCCGTGCTGGGCTCCAGTGTTATGCAAACGTGTCCAAACCCTGATTTCTGAGAGAATACTTCAGCCAGGGTGAGCACTTAGACTCCGGAGCCAGACTGTCTGTGTTCAAATCTCATTTCTGCCACTTGCTGGCTGTGTGATCTTGGGCGCGGTACTCAACCTTTCTGTGTTAGAGCTTCCTCATTTATGAACTGAGATGCCATAAGATGATAATGATGTTGCAGTGAGGAGCAAATAAGAAAGTCCGTGTGATGCGCTTGGAAGAATGGCTGTGATTTCACCAATACTGGGTACAAGACAGATGTTATTTTAGAAAGATAAAATTTGACCAAGACTTTCTGCCGCTTAAATCCTTTACAGAGTGTCACATTGCCCTTAGGGGTGAGGACATTCTCAGCCCTGAGGGCACTGTCTGGTCCATGTTCCTCTTCTATTTTGTCTCTGTCTGATCCCTACCCTCCTGCCATCCCAACTGACCTGTGTTGTTTGAATGTTTTCTTTCTCTTACCTGTGGGTGTCTGTGTGTGCTGTCTGCTTAGCTTGAAAATCCCTCCTCCAAAGACCTCATCTGCCCACTTTCATGTGCTCTGCGGTTACAAAGAGCTTCATTTCTGATGCTCATCAGATTTGGATGCCTGTATCTGTATCTCCAGGGCCCCTTATGTTCCACTATTATACTGTGGATTTTCAGGGTCTGTCTCTCCACTGGGCTCGGCCATCTCTCTGTTCTTGACTCATAGAGCAAGCCCGGACTCAGAAGGTTTGACAAGTATTTGTTGAATGAATCTAGAGAAGCTCAGGCTGCTGTTCCTGTTCTGAGAGTCCATCCAGGCTTTTCAGGTGAGACTGGTGAGCTGTGTGACTTTGAACAAATTGCACCACCTGTCTGGTCTTCAATTTAGTCCCCAGCAAATATTAATGGAGACTTGAACATGAAATGAAATAGTGATTAATGTAATAGGGCTTGTTGGTCATGCACACAGCATCTCTAATATCCATGCCTGGAGCTGCTGACCGCATATGCGTGTTCTTCCACCTCTAATCAGAGGGAGCAGGTAGGTGTGAAACCAACTTTGAGAGGCCTCACCCTTTCATTGTGTCAGCAAGGAAAAGCCACATGGAAATCTAATGTAGACGAGGGAGACATCTACCCATCTTTCCTACAAGTCCCAGTTGGTTCTGAGTCTCTCTCCCAGCATGTGCACTCTAGTTTGATGGATTGTAGAGCTTTGTTGCTTTGTCTCTGATATTTGACTGTATTTAGTTGTATGACTATAGCTTTGCTGTGTGTAAACAAATAGCAGCATTTATTCATTCACTCACTCAATAAATGAGTCACATTTTATTGATCACCTACCAAGCAGCTGGAATCATTGATACCAAGAGAAATGTGCTGCTTCATGTCTGCCTCCAAACTGTTCATATCTTGCAGGGATGGGCAGACATGGAAACAAGCAAAGGAGGACCAGGGGGATCCTGAAGGGGTCAGGACTGTGATAGCACCAATGGCGAGACCCAGCAGCTCCCAATCCTTTTCTCTATTGGGATCCAGGCATCCTGTAAGCAACATGTCATCAGTTCTTTCCAGAATCCTGGAGGCATGAAGGTGATACTCAAATGAATTAGCTTCCTGTTACAGCTCTGACAAATTAGCACAAATTTCCTGGACTAGGTAGGGGTTCTTCCTCTACCTGCCCCCCCATTCACCTGAGAAACTTTGACTAAATCCCAGGTATATAGGCACATAAAATCCATACACAACTCAAACATTTATAATAGGACATCATAGGGACATCTATTTAAAATAGTCCTTTAGTATACATATAACATTACCATTTATTAAGAGTGAAAGTGAATTTGTATACTAATGAGATGGATACACTTGTTTATTTTTACATAAAGAATTCCATCTCGGTTAAAGAAGGATGGAAGGGGGAAGAAGAGAAAGGCATGGGGGTGGGCTAACCAAAACTAAAGATGTATGAAAACTCACTGCTTTGTGAGCTAATTGAAACATGGCAACTAAAAAGCAAAGAAAGAGCTTGAATGGAGGTAGCCTGCATGGGTGGAAAATGCTTCCTTCAGAAGACGTGAATTATTAAATGAAAACTCAGTGCCAGGTGCGAGATATTTTCCTAAAAGTTACTGGTCAGGGAGGATCCCCAAACAACACAAACTATTTCATTACTCTGGTTGCCCACTACAGCTAGATGGTAAGAGTCTATTGCTAAAGACAAACCATGCTTTGGTTGCAGGGACTTAGAGAAATGAAGCAGGAACTGACCTTGGAGGCTTCCTCCCTACTGGCTGGCTTTCACAGTGCAGAAAGGTGCTATGCAGGATCCTGGGGGAGAAAAGACACGAACGGTTTTGTCCAGTGCTGGGCTCTGTGTGCTATAACACTGACCTGTCAGGCCAGTGGGTACCTATTGGTGTAACAATGGCATGACTGTTATGGGGTAACCAGATGCTTTCTGAGTGGATTTGAGATGTGTTCCAAAGGAGGAAAGTTATGCCTGATACTAGCCAAAAGCCCATGGCTGGGGAGGTCATAGGCTCTAGAAGGGAACATGCTATTATTTTGTTTAACACACATATCAAACTGCCTTCTAAATGTTCATGTTTATATACATAGATTAGTGCTGTTGGCCACAGAAACTTTTTTTTTGGCAGTGGGCGGTTGATGCAGAGACTCGTAGATGGTCAGCATGCTGAGAATAAGTGATTGTTGATTGCTCAGTCCTAAATGGGACACTCACATTACCCACATTCTTAAGGCTCTGGGAATATAATGGAAGAAGGGGGCAGAAAGAACGTAAGAGCCAGAGGATGGAGAGGAATGTTATGAAGTGTTATCTTCTGGACCCAACAGCGCTGTTGCGTTCATGAACTCTCAGCAGCTATGGTTAATTGCACAAGACCAAGCCAGGCAACGTTCCAGCATGGATGGGAGAGATGCTCATGAGAGCCTACCTCTAGCTCAGGAGCTATTGGCATTAGCAGCTGTCGGGATAAGGGAAAACATTTTCCTTTGGAGTTTGGCTGCAGTAGTTTGCCCATGCCTCAGTGGATGACCCACAGCCATGTGTATGTAGGCAGCACTAATCGAATTCAGAGGGCTATAGAAAAAAAAAAGGATATGGAGGTGGAAGGGGAAAATATTGGAAAGGGGGTTGGAAGTGTTTAGAGAAAGAATAAGAGCTGGAATGTTTAAAAAGTAATTAAATTTTGGGCTGGGGAAATGGCTAAGTCAGTAAAGTCCTTGTCCTATGAGTATAAGGACATGAGATCAATCCCCAGGACCTATGTAAAAAGCTGGGTGTGGTGGTGCATCCTTATACTCCCAAAGCTGGAAGGCAGGGTCAGGCATATCCTGGTGTGGCGGGGGTGGGGGGGGAGAGGGGGGCTTGCTGACCAGCTAGCCTAGCCTAATTGGTGAGCCCCAGGCTCAGTGAGAGACCCTGTCTCAAAAACTAGATGAATAGTACCTGAGGAAGAACAATACCTAAGATCCTCTTGTGGTCCCCACATGCACATGCACACACTTGCACACACACCTCCACATACACACATTAAAACAAAGAGGCTGGGCAGCAGTGGCGCACGCCTTTAATCCCAGCACTTGGGGAGGCAGAGCCAGGTGGATCTCTGTGAATTAGAGGCCAGCCTGGTCTAGAGTGAGATCCAGGACAGGCACCAAGACTACACAGAGAAACCCTGTCTCGAAAAACCAAAAAAAAAAAAAAAAAAAAAAAGAAAAAAAGAAAAGAAAAATAATTAAATCCTAGCTGAATATTTTATACTGTAGGATGAAGAACTTCTCCAGTATTTTTCAGAGTTGACCGATATTTTGATTTTGTAATTGTCAATGCTGAGAATGTTGTTTTGCATAAATACATAACATGAAATGGCAGAAGTATGTTTTGGGTCATTTCAGAAGTTGTTGGAAATTATGTCCTAATCCCAAGCTGAATTTGTCTAACAGTTTTAAAAAGGGAAATCCAAGCCAGCAATTGAAACAATTAAAATAAAAAAATTATGTTTGCTCTTCAATGTAAATCTGGATTTGTTCCTGGCCTTCTGCCACATGGCTTCCAGGAGTCAAACTCAGGTCCTCAGGCTTGGCAGCAACCTTTACTCACTGAGCCATCTCATCTACCTGAAGACAGCATTTTTAAAACCCAAATATTCTAAACACAGTACAATCCAAAGACACTAGTTTGATGCTTACATGTTAAAGAATGATAATAGAAAAATGTTAAACGTTTTCGTTTTTCATATATCCCCAGTGTGTCTATAAAAGCAAAAAGAAATGTGTGTATGCAATACAATCTCTGCAGTTCTTATCCCATGGTAGTCTCTGCTCTGGGTTGAGGTGTTTTGGACAGCATTTGTTGGCATTTCTTGGTGTCAGGGCATATGTAAGGCATATGTGCATATAGTGAGAATCAAGGCTACAGCAAAGTCACATGATGCAGCATGGACCAGCACTGCTGGAAACACCTCGGGATTCATCACTTGTTTGATTTTTGAATTAATTGTTGGTTGTACATTCATAAACCTTTAATGGTACCAAAAATTTCACAACCTCAACCTTGAGTTATACGACCCCATATAAGGTTGTGACCCATAGTTTAGAAGCTGGAGTCCAGATCAGCACAAGTTTACCACCTTGACAGTCCTCGGGGTCAGAGTCTACAACATGTCTCACCAGATTAGGATGGTGTTGGCAGGGCTGCTGGAGGGGAGAATCCCCCCTCTTGCCTGTTAAAGCTTCTAGTGGCCACCTGTTTTTGTCTTCTCGTGGGCCCTGAATGCTGCAGTCTCTGCTTCTCCTGTCCCTCCTCTCACTATGACCTTCTTCCCTCCCTCTCCTGGGGCCCTTGTGATGATATTGGATCTGCCTTGATGTCCCAGGATCATCTCCCCACTTCAAGGTCCGTAGCATAATCGCATCTGCAAGATCCCACTGGCCACACCCTGGTGGGTGTGGAGGAAGGGCCTAGACATCCTGAGTGGGGGGCTATGCAACTTTTGGATGAAAACACTAGGATTCGAGAGGATGGAGGAACGTGCTTAAGTCATCAACCAGAAACTGGCAAATCCAGCCCTCCTTGAGCTCGGCCCCAGAGTTCTAACCCTGAAGCCAGAAGGCTGAGTATGTGTGTGTTGGGCATGAAAGATGTTTGCGAGTGAACCTTGAACCAGGGTTTGAAGGTGTGCCTTGAGGACCAGTTCAAGCAAAAGCACAGTGAAGAGCAGCTTAACACCTGCAGGGTAGTGGGGTTGGGGTTGCTAAGACTGACAAGTATATGAAGTCAGGTGAGATGGGACTGCTAGGCAGGATTTGGGTCCAGTAGCGTGAATGGCAGTCAGCATGACCTGAAGCTCATCTTTAAAGGTTGGAAGAGGCTGGACAATTGGAGCTGTGGGTCTTGCTTCAAATGCCTTTCCTTCTTTCCAGGCATGTGAAATGGTGGGTCAGCTCTTCTGCCAGCCTCTGGCCACCTGGCCTGGGCCCATCCATTTCCCAGCAGGAACAGAGCTGGATGGTCAGCCCCTCCCCCACCCCCAGGACAGCGACGGTTTCCAAATATCTGTCTGTTGAAATAATGTTCTCTGGGCGCTGGCCTCCCCCTCCCTCACATTCCTGGGCGAGCCCGCCTGTTTGGCTTGCTCGGACAAATATTGACTTTCTCTGTCCTTCTCGCTCTGGGTCTGTTTAAAAGGCATCAATCTTTGCTGGGGTGTGCACTCCCTCTCTGTAACCTGTGGCCTCTGTGGGCCCATCTGGGCAGGGAGTGGTTGGGGAGGGGCCACGGGCTCTGGGGAGACCTACAAGATTTCATCTGTAGCTTTCCACAGTTGTCCTGTAAAGGTTCCGGATGCCTCTTGCCCTGGCACACACCGGTGACCTTTCATGAAGATTTCCTCAGACTTTACAAAACCCAGGAAGGACAGTCATATGCTTCCCCAGGAAACTCTGCCCATTCAGATTCTACTTTAAAAATGTGTTCCTCAGTCAGGCATGGTGACGCCGCTGTAGGCTGTGACTGGAGATGTTGGCTGGAGGATCACTTGAGCCTTGGAGTGTGAGTTCAGCCTAGGCAACATGCTGGGACTGTCTCAAAAAGGGGAAAATCTACTGTTCATCCACTTCTTGGCCTTCACTGCTGTCATCTGAGGCCAGATGTTTCATCTCCTGCTGGGATTGCTAGGGAGTTCCATCTATCTGTTGTCAGCTTTGGAGCAGGGGGATTCTGCAAAGGTTGGCCACACCTGCTGCCCTCCCGGTCCTCGGCCATCCTGGTTTGCTTGGTTTGCTCCATGGGCCATCCTAGCCTCCTGCTGGCTCCTCACTATATTAGCTCGCTCCATCGAGAAGCCCTGGGCCTCTGCTGTGGCCTCTGCCTGGGGCAGCTGTCTAGGAAGCAAAGACCCCTTCTCACCTTTGTACAGTGGTTTTGCCTAGTAGCCTCCTCCCCAGTGAAACATTTCCTGAACAGTAGAGTTCCGAGGGAACCCTGCCTGGGTCCTCTCCATCAGCACTTTCCTGGTTTGCTTTTTCACCAACAGACACACACACACACACACACACACACACACACACACACACACACACACACGCACGCGCACGCACACGCACACGCGCACACGCACACACACACAGGCACAGACACACACCCAGACACAGATACACACACACACACATCACAGACACACACACAGACACAGACACACACACACACATCACAGACACACATATGCTCAGAGCCTTTCTGACTTTTTTGTGTGGGGGGGTGAAGAACAGAAGAATGATAAGAATCATCTAATCAATACTCCTCTGCCCTTTATCTAGAGTTAGTAATCTTTAATATAGTTTGTCTCTTCTTTCCTCCCTCATTTCTCCCCAGCGTGTGCGCTCTTTCTCTCTCTCTCCTTTCTCTCTCTCTGTCCCATCTCCCAACTTTGGCACATGTCTCTTGACAAAAAAGCATGCTTCCATGCTTCTCCATTACCACAACACAGTGATTGTCCTAAAATTATAACTCTGACATTATGCTATCATCTAATATAGAATCTTATTCAAATTTTTTAATTTATTAAACAATACCTTCTAGAACATTCCATTCTAGTTACCTTGTCTCTTTAGTTTCCTTTAATCTCCAAAAGCCTCCCAGCTTTTTGTTTGTGTTTTCTGGGTCTTTCCTGACAGTGACACTTTTTAGGAGTTTAGCTCGGTTATTTAGCAAAACACCTCTGGATATGAACTTGCATGCTTCCTGGAGAGTAGGCTGAGACTGACCATGGGCAGGGCTACCCTCTGACTCTGGCATCTGTCTTACTTCCAGTCCCCCCTCCCCTCAAGTTTCCTCTGGTTTCACTAGTGCTGGACCTGCCTCTGGCCCTGTCCAGCCTCATGCTCTGGAGGGTGGGAAGTCCTGATCTGGCATCAAGCGACTGCATCCGAGGAGCCAGGACAGCAACCAGGATGAGTACTCAGCTAACTGTAGACCTGCCTCTGCAGAGGCTCTGAGGCCGTCGTGCACCTCAGAAGTTGGAACAGGAGAACCTCTACCTAGACTCTACCTAGACTTGTCTTATGAGGCAAAGCAATGGAGACTGCCCTCACTTGAAGGGTGCTGTGTGTGATGCATGTGTGTCTGTCCACATGTGGTATATGTGCCTGTACACACACACACACACACACACACACACACACACACACACACACACACACACACACACATCTTCTTGGGCTTAAGCTCTGATCTCTGCCTATCAGATTCCCCCTGTTCCTGACAGGCCCCTAGAGACTTTCTTAGAGTCCCTGGGACAACTGATTGGAAGAGCTCCACAGACATCCATGAGACGGACTCTGTGAGCTAGCTCTAGGGGATGAGGGATGGAGAGTGGGGTGTCCCAGCAGCACAGCATGTAGCTTTGCAGGCAGGTGGATCTTACCCTGCTTCTTCCTGCTGTGCGGGTCTGGGAAAGGAGGTGACTTTTTGAGCCCTGGTTTCTCAATTTGTCTAGTGGGAGAGTACGACATACTTCCACACATTCTTGTGAAGGTAAGATGCCCTCGGAGGCCCGGCACACAGGGGATGGATGCCTCTTAGTACACGAGGAGAGGAAGACAGTTTCTAAGGGCTGAGAGGCTGCCTGCCTGCTGCAGTGCAAGGCTCAGGACTGATGGCCAGACAGTTGCCTCTGAGGCACACAAGGCTCCTTCCTCTCCATTCTGAGCCTGTGTCTCTGCCCTGCATAATCAAGACAGGTTTTGATGGCAGATGTAGTGGATTAAGACTGGGGAGAGTTTCCAAGTCTAGTCCTTGGCAGCTACTTTGAAGAGAGAGATAGATGTCCAGGGTGGTGGAGTGGGGCATCAGGGAGGTAGGGAGCAACCTAATTCACCCCAGCAGCCTCTCTGTTGGTATTACCCCACTCCATGCTTGAAGACCACAGCAGCTTGTCCAGACATGGCAGAAGAGCTGGTTCCATAGCTCAGTAGTTGGGGTTCTGAGTTCTTGACCTAGCCCAGCCACTGGCTCTGAGTGTGAAGAGTGCCCTCCCCCCAAACTCTGGCATCTGTAAATGCTCTGTGTGATGCACGTGTGTATATTGGCTGCATTTATGTATTCCCTGACATTAATTGAGCATTTTCTATGTACGAGGTGCTGGAATACGGTGGAAAGCAGGCAACAATCCTTGCAGAGCTTCCGTTCTGATGGGAGAGATGCACAATGTGTCGTGAGAGAAGTGGCATGTATTGGTGAAATTATTAAGGCCACTCCACGTAGTTAAAAGGAAGATTTATTTAGTGGGTAACTTACAAATGAAGGGATAGGTAGGTCGCGCAGGGTCTGGGGAAGGTGTATCGCAGTCCAGAGGCACGTTCTCTGGAGCTCTCTCGGTCAACCTCCACCGTCTAGGGTCCAAGAACAGAGAACGCTCTGGCCCATCCAGATCTTGGGTCTCTCGGTGCCTCCCTTGGCCCCACCTTGTAGGCGTGACAGTTGCTGAAGCCTCATTGGGGGTTGGAACTTCCTGATCAAAGCTGGAATGGCTACCCACTACAGGCACTGAGGTTGCATGGTGCTCTGAGGTTCACTGGACGGTTGAGAGAGCCAGGAAGGCATTCCTGAGAGCGTGACACCTAAGTGAGCCCTGAAGGATATGTAGGAATTGGTTATATGACGTGTATAGAAAGTCAAGGGAGCACTCTTGGCAGAAAGTTGTATGTTCAAGGGTCCTGAGGCAGGAAGAGCACAAGTGCTTCACAAGGCTCTGCCACCCAAGAGCCCTGCCATGCCCTCCTCATCTTATTGGATTTGTGGAAATGTCTCTGCCAGAGGATAGGATGCTCCCACCCTGCCTTCTCTTCTTTGTTCATGTGGAGTGGGAGGGGCAAGAAGAAGTTGGGAGGGAAACGTTTTCTTGGTTTGAAGACCCATCAAGACTTTTCTTGCATCTTGAATCCCACCGTTTCCCTTTCTCAAAAGGACACACCTCAGCACAATCAGAATTTCCTTATTTCGTATTTAGTTTCCTCTTCTTCTGGTTCTGGTTCCTTTCTTCCTATCAATCATGGCGGGGGAGGGGGCTATTGTCTGCTATTTAATTTCAAAAAGACTTTTATTTTTTAAATGTGTCAGACTGCCCCATCTTGGCATGGGTGAATCCCCCACTTTGAAAGGCAAACAACAAACAAACAAACAAAACAAAACAAATTGTGTGTGTGTGTGTGTGTGTGTGTGTGTGTGTGTGTGTGTGTGTGTGTGTGTGTGTTTTCCATGAAGTTGTGACCTCTACAGGGAAATCATTCCCAGTTCTGAATGTTAATGGGGGCATCTGGTCAGGCCTGTGTGGGTGACAGGCAGTTACAAAGAGGTGGAGTTAATCACAGTCAGGAGAGCTGGCCTTCAGCTCTCTCTGGCCTTGGTGTGGATGGCAGGAGGAAGGGCATTGGAGGGGGCCTCTTCTCCTGGAAGTCCTACTCACAGGAGTAGCCACGGCCAGAACTCCACTGCTACAGCAAAAGGATCTGTTCTTTGGCTTGTTGAAGGTGCTGCTGTTGGTGTCCTGGGGTCAGACAGGAGGCCAGACTCCTCTGGCAGGTCTCCAATGCTGCTGGGCACCTACAGGCTCCTGTCAGAAGTCCCACTGTGCCCACGTACATAGCTGAGAAGGCTAAGATCACCCATGTGGCTGGTCTCTAAGCAGACCTCTATTAGGGGATTCATTCAGGAAACTGGAGGGAGAGCAAATGCTATGTGTGACCATTCATTGACTGCTACATCTGTACAAAGTGGTGGAGATGGAAGACCCAAGTGGGAACAGCCAAGAAACTTGGTTTTGGAGACCTCCAAAGGATTTGTTGGAAGTGACTGTCTGGGAAAGTTATCACTGAGGCTGGGGAGCCAAAAGGTATGGGTTGCCCCAGCCTAGTGGGAGGGTGACCTCCAAGGACCATGGCAGGTGACAGGACATCCTACGGAGGGATGGTGCATCCTCTAAGCTGCCTGAGCCTGTGCTCTGTTGCTGGTTGAGCTACTTCAGGTCCTGCAAGTGTGGGTAGGCTAATCCAGTACAGATGGACTTGACTCAGAGGACAATTTAGAAGAGCTCTGCTTCTGGTCCCTCTATTCTCACGTCCACCGATCTCTGCTCTAGGGAAAGGGGCCATGCCCTGAGCTGAGCTGAGCCCTCTGAGAAACTCAGCATGACTTCTTTTCAGCCCAGTCAGTGAAGTCTCGCTTCATTTTCCCTTCCCTAGGATATCCATCCTCACATAATGTCAGCCCCTCTGACCCACCCCCATACTCACTCCATTCAGTGAAGAGCAAACCACTTTCAGAGCACACATGATGCCTTCAGCTCGATTCCCTTCTCTCCTCAGTTCAACCTGAATCCAGTCAACAAAGTCTAACTGTGTGCAGACTGTTTAACTCCACTGAAGAGTGCTCAGTGTTACTTAGTTTGCATAGACTGGCTGTGCTGTGTGGGCGGAGCCTAGTCCTGTGCCTCCAACCATGCCTAACAATTTAGCCTATCAGGTGTCAGCTGAGCTGATTCAATGATGCTCACCTGAAGTTTCCTCACATGGATTTATCTTAACCCTTCAATAACTCTCCTTAGAATACAGACTCTAGGGCCTAGAGAGATGGATCAGGGATTAAGAGCATGCACTGATCTTGCAGAAGACCAGAATTCAGTTCCCAGTACCTAGGTTGGGCAGTTCACAAGTGCCTATAACACCAGCTTCAGGAGATTAGGTGTTTTCGTCGACTCGACATACACTTGTGCTTAATATAAACACATACCCACCCTGCCCCCCATATATATATATATATATATATATATATATATATATATATATATATATATACACATAATTAAAAATATGTTAAATCTTTAAAAATTTATTTTAAAAAGATTATGAGCTCTACAAGGGCAGCTTTATTTGTTTAAGTCATCCTGTATCCCAAGAGCATATACAACACCTATGATCTCCATAGTGGATGCTCAGTATGTGGTTATGAACTGGCATGTTGAGCAAAGTCTTCCTACTTCTCTTCAGTCCAGCCCAGTGAAGCCCTGCTTCGCCCCCCACTTCCTTTGGCTATCCACCCTAATCTAATAACCCCAGTCCCTCTGACCTACCCCATACTTACTCTACCCAACTCTAACTCAGTTTGGTTGAATTTTAAAGTTCATTACTATCGACCATGCAAACATGTTCAACTCTGTGCCAGGAATACTAGCTCTGAGAGTGTTACAGTAATGGGCTGGAAGTCTCTACCCTGCTTGAACTTACACTTCATAGGTACTTAATATGGGACAGTGATAGGTATACTATGGCTAAATCCATCAGGGTGAAGGGTGGTGTCTGTTAAAGAATATGGTGGCCACAGAAAGCCTCCTTGAGATGATGTTTGAGCATACATCTGAACAAAGTGAAGGAGAGATCTCTCTGACTTTCTGGGGTAAATGTTTTCCCAGAAGAGCAAACAAGTACCAAGGCCTGGGGGCAGCAATGAGGCTGGTATGTTCAAGGACTGGGAAGCAAGTACGTCTAGAACAGTGTGAGATCCAAGAGAATTATGTAAGGCTAGTTTCCCTTTGCTATTCTTTTAGCCTTGGGCAGTCAGGATTGTCTTTCACACAGCTGTATCCCTCACTTTTGGCACAGCCTGATGTACAGTAGGCACTAAAAAATTTTTTTTCAATGAATGAATGGATTCAACTGAGCACCATGCAAATTAATTTAAACTGAGTTAGCATAATTTCACTTGACATATTTGAATTCAGCTCACCAACAGGATGTGTTTGGGTCTCATAGCTGCTCAAGGATGTTTTTTGTTTTTCCCAGAATTTTAGTTTCTTTGACTCCCCAAGCCTCGGTGACCTCTACATGAAAGTGACATCAGCCTCACTTCTTTCACAGGTGTGGTGGGGTCCACTGAGATTCTGAGTGTGGAAGGTCTTTGTAGGCAATAAAGACTGAGGTGACCTTTCTGACTTTGGAGCTGCAAGGCCATAGCCACTTCTGCTCGCAACATTCCACATATCTGTGGTTCTCTGGGAATGCTGAGGACCCAAAGGTGTGCATGCCCTCTCTGGTTAAAAGCATTTCCAGGGGAGCTCAGTGGACATAGGATAAAATTGCAAATCCTCGCAATGGCACAGAGACCCTAACTGGCCCAAGCTTTGCTCTGCATCATGACCTCCGCCCTCTGCTCCATTTTCCTGCTCTCCGAGAACTGCTTATCTCCCAAGACTCTGCCGCCTTAGGGTCTTCCTGCAGCCCTTGATTTTCGTCTCTATCCGGTTGTTCCTGTGACTTCTCTTTTTAAATGGACTTGGGTAGGCACAGCAAATGTATTCTGTTCCCTCCTCTGTGTGCCAGCATAGTGTCCTCATCTTTTCCGCCAGGCCTTGCTTCAGTTCATTGTATTTTCTGCTCCCCTCCCCCAGCTCCCAACCCCCCTCCCACCACTCTGTTCCCTATCAGATTGTGTTGGTGCATGTCATTGGAAATGCACGTTGTTCTGAAAAAATATAGGGTGTTGTTTTCTTTCCGTATGTTTTTAATTTACGTAACTGGCATTTTCCTTTACTGCACCTTCTGGTTCTGATTTTTTTCTCATTTGACACATTTTTAAGGTCTATCCATATCACAGCATATTCCTCTCTGGCCTCGTCAATCCCTTCTCTGTCATATGTGCTGTAGCCACACAATGCCTCTTCTTTCCCGAACAGTACCTCAGTAAGTGCTTCCACACCTTTCTTCCCAGGAATCAGGGCATGTGTCTTTGTTAGACATGCATACCCAAGCAGAAGATAGCTCTCAGGGCTCTAGAGGTGCCTGGGTTTCACTCCCCTGAGCTCTGCCTGGTTGGGCCTGGACAGTACACTAGAGGGGCAGGTGTTCAACAATATGTACAGAATGATGGATGCAGAGACGGACCTCACCATGTTAACTGAGTACCTCTGAGCACTAGTGAACTTGAGTTTCTAGAGGCTCCAATGCCTGTGACTCCTTCTTATCCATGAAGCTTCTGGTCCTTCAGGTCTCAGTACAGACCTCCCAGAGGTCCTTCCTTGACTCCTGTTGTGGCCCTGTTCTCTGCTACCCTGACATCCCCCATGAAAGAGCTTACTCAGTGTTTCCTCTGCTCTGGGCTGAAGACTTCTCCAGGTCTAATTCCTTTCCCCATCTCTGGAACTCACACAGACTTGGCTCAGTGGAAGTGTCAGGAAAGCTGCTGGTCCTTCAGGTCTCAGCATAGATGTACCTTCCTCCAGAGTTCCTGTCTTGGACACTGGGTACTCAACTGCTTTTCTTGCATATACTGGTTATCAATTGTTACCAAATCCAATCATGTTTCTTACTCTCCTGCTTCACCCTAAATTTACATCCAAGATGTTTCTCCACGGCTCACCCTTTGCCTTTATCTTGGGGATGAGAGCTGATGGGTCCAATGCGGTCAGGGCATCAAAAGCCCAAAGTGCCTCACAGCTGCGCGTGTGGTTCTCTCCTGAAAGGCTGTTGGCAGTGGCCTGAGGCCCAGCCTGTGGCTGAGGTAATCCTCACCAGCGTCTGCTCCCTTCTCTTCTGCTCTCTTCTTTTCCTTCCACATGGTTTGGCAAAGGCTGAAAGGCAGAAGATTACAGGCATGCAGTACAACCCCGCAAACCAGCGTGAAACCCCATGCTTGTCTTTTTCCACTCTCTGTCTCTACTTAGTTTTTCCTTTCTCTGAGGAACTAGTTCCCGACATCTCCTGCTTCCCCAGGATCAATCAGTTGGCAGGGTGTTGTGGGAAAAAAATTTGCATTCAATCAGGCCCATGGCGACCATCATAAGCGAGGCCCATGTTTCTGTCCCCAAGCCCAGGCTCCAATCTGTTTTGAAGGCTTGGGGTTTACAAAACTCAGTGGACTAGAACATAACTCTTAATGGCACATTTGAACAGAGTTTAATGAGGTTTTAGAAACAAAACTATAAAGTGGTTTTTTTGGTGAGGACTATTATTAATCATAAGAATAGCCATAGCAATTTATCTCATCTGCCCAGTATATTCCAGGATTCAAAGTATTTTCTCATTAGTCACCCATTTGACACTCTTCACTCTCCTGGGAGGTCGGCGAGGCTGGCAGTGTCTTCTTCAGATCTGGGCACTGTATTTCCTTAATATTAAGTGCATGTCCAGCACCTGGGGATCTTGCTGATCTGCACATTCAGATTCAGCCTGTCTGGAACTGGCCTGAGGTTTTGCTGCAGATCCACGGACCACACTGAAGTGATGGTAGGAGTGGCTTGAAGCACTGGATCTCAGAGGGTGGGTGACAGATCTGTGTGTGCACAGATGAGTAGACCGGGTGTCCAATGTTCTCTTTATCCCCCCCCCTTTCTCCCCTCTTACCTGTTTTTCTACAAGCACCAATCAAGTCCTCACTACAGGCTAACAGTTTCTAGGTGTGGGAATGAGCACTATAAACATATGTAACCGATAATGGCATTCACATAGGTATCGTGCTCCCAGGCTGGATGGAAGCTTGTCTGCAGGCCCCGGGGAAGAGTGACCATAGCCAGGCAGATGTGGATGGAGTGAGGATGCTTAGTACATACTCTCCTTATTCAATACCAGCTCCAGAACAAAAGGAGAAACAGACTCAGACCAGAGAGGCCACAAGAAGACTGTGGGAGCTGGTAAGCTCAGGAGACCGTGACATTCCATTCACAGGACTCCTTCACTGTACATCCCCAGGACTCAGCCCATGCAATAGTGTTTTATAAAAACCCACCTCCAGGCCTGGTGACAAGGTTCAACAGGTAAAAGGGCTTGATGTGCCAGCCTGACAACCTGAGTTCCATCCTTGGAACCACGTAAAAGTGAAAAGAAAGAACCAGCTCCACCAAGTTACCCTCTGACTTCCACACGCGTTCCACAGCATGTGTTCACTCACACACGTGCATTCATACACACATATACACATTATACACAGTTGTAACAACACCACCTTACACCCTGTTCTCCAAGAGAGAATGCCTGGGTAGGGGTAAAGGGTATTCAAATGAGGAAGTGGTTGGGTCTCTTTATGGTGAACTGAGTGAGATGGAGCCATCAATAAAGGATTCCTTGAGCAGGCTATCCTAGAGTTGACTTTAAAGGTCAGGGCATTTGTCAGGCTGAGAGTGGGGTAGTGGGCAGGCCTCACAAGGCTTGCCTCCTTAGCTGCTCACTCCTCTCTGTGTTCCAAGCAGTTATGCAAAGCTTTCCCATCCATGGCACCTGGAACCATCTGGGCATGTTCTCTAAGTTCTCTTGGCTTCTTAGGAACATCCTCACAGAAGCTGAGGGGCCCCTTCCTGGAGGATAACTCTGGAAGCTGGAGACACTGGGCTTCCAGAAGACTTGAGCCTGCCTGGGAAGGAAGCATCTCATGGCAGAAGCTGGGGACTCAACATGAGTCAAATGGGTCCTCTAGCAATTCACAGCCACACACTTCCAGGTTTAGCCTCATAGGCCGATGACTATCCTAGCTGACAATGCGCACTTTCCATGAGCCCCCCCCGCGTCTACATTCTGTCTCCACAGTCCCTGGCTCTGACCCTTACTGCCTTGCCTGTCTGCTCCTGCTTCCCACCCTTTATTATGGCTTTCAAATCCGGGCAGGCATTGTAATGCTTGTCCTGTGGGTATGGAGACTTAGGATGTACAGGGAACTTGAATGCAAGCTCTGGACTCCGATTTCGGGTCCAGCCACCCATCCTCAATCAATCAATCACTTAATAGACAAATACTTGGTTGTGCCAGACTCAGTTCTAGGCTTTGAGGAGTCATCAGAGACAGCAGAAGCAGAATCTCTGCCTTCATGGAGCTTCTCTTTGTTCAGGGATGGGAGACATGAGCAATTACAAATGAGAAGTAAAACACAGTGTGGGAGATGGTGACTACATTACAGAGAAAATAAAGATGGGCAGGGGAAGTAAAGTCGGCCTGCGGGGCCACGTCTGCCATTTCAAGCAGATCAGTAGAGTCTGCATCCCGAAAGCATGGCTTTCTGATAAAAACTCGAGAAGCCCTGCCAATACTGGAGGGAAGAAACTTCCAGCAAAGGAGGAATAAATTCAAAGGCCCTGAGGTAGGAACAGAAGCTGCTGTACTTGTTAGGAGCCATGATGTCATTTGGTCCATAAGCCTCACAGGGACTCCTCACTTGTGCCCTGTGTCTCCCCTGCGGGACTCCAGAGAGTGGCATTGCTAAACTGGAGCACCAGGAGTCCCTGCAGCTGCTGGAGTGAGTGGTGACAAGCCAGCGAGATCATTTGAGGAAAGTCCCCAGTGCAGGGGTGCCAGCTCTCTAAAGCTCAAGGACCTGGACCCAGCCTGCTGTCTGCTGCCCTGGGATGGATGTCTCAAGAGCAGCCATGGTAGTATTGAAAAGTTGATCTCTCTATTAGAAGGGATTTGTCAGCACGAGCTGGGGCTTAGTTGCCTAAGCCTGGGTCTGAAGGCTCAGACAGGTTCAGGGCCCAGAGGAGCTGACTCAGGCCTGGCTCCCCCGGGAATCCAGGAGGGGCCAGCAGCCAAGGCCACTGGGGTCAGGCAGGATGAATTACTCCATATCTCCAGGGACACTGCCAAAGCTACTGTCATCTCTAGCGTTTTTCCCAGGATCCGGAAGCAAGTCTCAGATCCCTCAACTGGCACAGGAAGCCACACAAGCCACTGTGCTCACTTGGGCCCTATGTGTTTCATACTGCACTCTCTACCCAGGGCAGCTCCTCCTTTGCCCTAGTCTTGGGGGTACCATGTGCACTCCAGTAGTTCCAGTTTCTGCTAGACTGATTTTCCAAGGGCCAGAAGCCCTGTGATAGCTTCTGTGATGACCCACAGACTCTCCCATGAAGGCATGCATCCACAGTGGCTCCCTGCATCCTCCCTGCATCCTCCCAGCCAGCAGTCACAGTGAACTTCTACCACTGCACCCATTTCCAAGGAGTCCGGACTTTCAGCAGCTTTTGGCTGTCTCCCAGATGACAAGGCCCTGTCTCCCAGATGACAACATTGAGGAAGGGTGTGTGTTTTATATCACATAACAATTGTACTAAGTCAATGAATTTAAGTTCAACTGGGAACACCCTACATCCACTCCCCCTCTGCCCCATGTCCTATCTGGGCCACCATCATTGATTGCTCTTTTGAATTTCCCCATTAGGTCTCTTCCACACTGTTTCCTCAAATCTTTTCTCTCCAGAGTGCTCTGGGTGATCTCTAAGAAAATACAGCTCACCTTTAATCCCAGCATTTGAAAGTCAGAGGCAGGCAGGACTCTGTGAGTTCGAGGCCAACCTAGTCTGCATAGTGAGACTGTCTCAAAAAATTAAGTAAAATAACATAAAAGATAGAATGGACTATGTCCATTATCATTATTTTGAGTGGCGTTTAGGCTAAGACCCAAGCTCTTCAACATGTTCCCACGACTCTCAGAAGTTTGTGGGAACCAAACATAACTGAGTTACAGTTAAGGGATTGCTGAACCCAAGGCTTTCCCATGGAGCTCACAGCCCAGCAGCAGGGTCTAAGTCTATGTGGCTTGCAGCCGTCTCACTCATAGTGGACAGCAGGGGATGCTGATGAGGAGGCTCTCAACCTCTCTTCACTTGGCCCTTATTCTTCTCCACACGTTGGATGCACCACTGAAGCTGTGTACATAATTCCCTTTACAACAGTATTCTCAACCTGTGGGTTGCAGCTCCACGATGTGTGTGTGTGTGTGTGTGTGTGTGTGTGTGTGTGTGTGTGTGTGTGTGTGTGTGTGTGTATGTGAAGTGACCCTTTCATGGGGGTCATCTAAGATCATCAGAAAACACAGATATTTATATTAAATTTCATAACAGTAGCAAAATTAGTTATAAAGTAGCAATGAAAATAATTTTATGGTTGGAGGGGGTCACCACAACATGAGGAACTGTATTAAAGGGTCGCAGTGTTAGGAAGGCTGAGAACCACTGCTCTACACAGTCGCAGTCACCAGGCTCTCAACCTTCACACCTGCTGCTCTCCACTTGCCCAGGACTACATGTCCCAAAGGTCCCCCACTCTGGACTTCACTCCTGTAGGGGCCTTCTTTCTGTGCATGAGCTGGTTGAGGGGCTTTGCTTGTTCTCAGCATCTTGCTAGCTCTCCTCTGATACAGTGCAGAGGGGAGGCCTGGGCTAACCCAAGCTTCCCCTACAGTGGTGACCTCGGGGTGGGGCTCAATGAGGAGTTGAGGAAAGATGCCCTCTTAGAGGAAAACCCCTGTCTGTGGTCTCTATTCCTCCTGATCTCTCAGGTTCCTCCAGGAGGCATATGCCTTCCCACCTTACCCCCTGAAACTAGACCATTCATATGCTGCTCATACCCACTAATTTCCATGAAGGGTGGGAAAGCAGAGGCAGTGGAAACAAGTGTTTTAGAGTCAGGCAATTACAGACCAGAATCCTATTATGTTGTGTTAAACTATAGGAATCTGCCTTTTCTAGACACCTAGCTGCCATACAGCAGCTGTTTCGAACTCTCTCTCTCTCTCTCTCTCTCTCTCTCTCTCTCTCTCTCTCTCTCTCTCTCTCTCCTTCCCTCCCTCCCTGCTCCCCCTCTCTGTAGAGCCTTGTGTATATTGGGCAAGCACTCTATCACTGTCTTATATATCCAGTGCCATTTTATTTTTTTTTAATTTGAGGCAGGCTCTCACTAACTTTCCAGTCTGGCCTTGAACTCACTCTATAACCCAGACAGTCCTTGAACTTGCCACTCTCCTATCTCAGCCTCCTGAACAGCTGAGATTACAGGCTTGGGCCAGAAGTCCAGGCCTAGATCTCTTTTGGGTTTCGTTTCCTCATCGGTAGCATGGCAGAAGGCTTAGTTGAAGAGTTGTGGAGAGGAGAGGAGAAATTGGGCCACGTTGTGTGCATAGAAGGTTGAGTTCTGGAGACAAGAACCCAAACTTGAGCCCTAGATTTCCTGTTTTATTGCAGTTCCTTACAGAGTCTATTTGGGGTAGATTAAAGAGAGTAGAAATTCATTCCAAGTTGTTGGACAGCTCATAGGTGCTGGGGAGCACCTCAGGAATATGGTTTGAACAGTCTGCAGGGATGATTTAGTAAAAACCATTGCTTGGTTACCTAGTCTCTACAGCATTTGAGCTGGATGCCAAAGCCTCCGCCACTCAGAAGACTGGATGCTTCTGCCATAGGTCCAGACACAACGGTCCCTCCCCTGTCCCTGTCTCTTCCTCCTTCTAAACCCAGGTTTCCCGTAGGTATGCTGATTGACAGCATCTACATCAGCTGCCTTAGCCTGGCTCTCAAAGGGTCCTGAGGATGAAGGAGAGTTTTCTGGCTTCTACCTGCTCTACATTGGATCAATGCAGGAAGGGAGGGTATTCAGAGGACTGCTATTTGCAGTATCTTCCAGAGCACAAAGTAAGCTGTGTGATCAGAGGCTAGAAACTTACCCTTGTTGAGACTGTTTTCTCATCTACAGAATAGAATAATAGTAGTATATCAATGATTGTGAGGCTTTAATGCATTGATTTGTAAAAACTAAAACAAAACAAACTTCAGAAGGGGAATATGGCCTAAGACAGAGCTTCAGTAGATAGTAGCTGTGCTTGGATTATATTGTTATTGTTGGAATTCAGACCTCTGGGCACAAATCTTAGTTTGGAGCTATCATTTGAATGCAAATCTTGGCCTGAGATGTAGATGCTCAAAATTCCTCTTGCAGCTGAGAGCACCTCAGACAGCCAGGTCCAGTGGTGCCCTGGGATCAACCTGAATAGCTAGTTGTTATCTAGCTTTTTGGGAATCTCTTGAATTGATTAATATCATCTTGGCAACTTGAAATCTGCAATTATGGGAGAATTTACACCAAAAGAGTTAGCTGATACTCTAGACTTCCTCTCTTCAGCAACAGCAACTTGGCACCATTACATCTAATCAGCACATCACGGCTGGTATGGAGTATGTGAAGTACATAAGACACTCAGCACATCACAATTGGTATGGGGTATGTATGTGAAGCACATAGGACACTCAGCACATCACAGTTGGTATGGGGTATGCATGTGAAGTACATAAGACACTCAGCACATCACAATTGGTATGGGGTATGCATGTGAAGCACATAGGACACCCAGCACATCACAGTTGGTATGGGGTATGCATGTGAAGTACATAAGACACTCAGCACATCACAGTTGGTATGGGGTATGTATGTGAAGCACATAGGACACCCAGCACATCACAGTTGGTATGGGGTATGCATGTGAAGCACATAGGACACTCAGCACATCACAGTTGGTATGGGGTATGCATGTGAAGCACATAGGACACCCAGCACATCACAGTTGGTATGGGGTATGCATGTGAAGCACATAGGACACCCAGCACATCACAGTTGGTATGGGGTATGCATGTGAAGTACATAAGACACTCAGCACATCACAGTTGGTATGGGGTATGTATGTGAAGCACATAGGACACCCAGCACATCACAGTTGGTATGGGGTATGCATGTGAAGCACATAGGACACTCAGCACATCACAGTTGGTATGGGGTATGCATGTGAAGCACATAGGACACCCAGCACATCACAGTTGGTATGGGGTATGTATGTGAAGCACATAGGACACCCAGCACATCACAGTTGGTATGGGGTATGCATGTGAAGCACATAGGACACTCAGCACATCACAGTTGGTATGGGGTATGCATGTGAAGTACATAAGACACTCAGCACATCACAATTGGTATGGGGTATGTATGTGAAGTACATAGGACACTCAGCACATCACAGTTGGTATGGGGTATGCATGTGAAGTACATAGAACACTCAGCACATCACAGTTGGTATGGGGTATGTATGTGAAGCACATAGGACACCCAGCACATCACAGTTGGTATGGGGTATGTATGTGAAGTGCATAGGACACTCAGCACATTGAGGTTGGTATGGGGTATGTGAAACACGTAAGACACTCAGCACATCGAGGCTGGTATCGGGTATGTGAAGCACAAAGACACCCGGCCCTGTGCCATCTCTTTTGGTCCTTTTACATGTGATTCTTTTACAAGTCACTTAGTCCTTATAATTAACTTCCCTTTTCAGATGTCAGATCCTATAGACAAATCTCTGAGTTCACAGAGTTTTCATGATTTTCTTAGTGGCTACCTGCGTTTGTGTTTATATATGTGGGTACATGTGTGTGAGGATACACATGTCTATATGTACCTGCACATGTGGATGACAGAGGACAATTCCAGGTGTTGTTCCTAAGGCACCATTCACCTTGCTGTTCTGTTGAGACAATGTCTCTCACTTGGTCTGGAATTTGCAGATTAGGCATGACTGACTGGCAACGAGCCCCAGAGATCCCCTTCTTTTGTTTCTCCAGCACTGAGATTACCACCATGACTGGCTTTAAAAAAAAAACAAACACAACAACAACATGGGTTCTGGGGACTGAATTCAGGTCCTTGGGTGTATGCAGAAAGTGCTGTGTGGACTGAGCTATCACCCCAGCTCTGGGTACATCTTTTTCATTCATGATTTCCTACCAGACAGGAAGTCCTTTGAGGACAGGCTCCAACAGAAGCTACTGCTCACAGCTGAGGAGGCAGTACTGGTGGGATCCCTCCATGGACAAGCATTTTGTAACCAGCAGCCTCTCCCCTATCCCCACTAACTGGCAACACTTGCCTTTCTTTCCCTTTCCTGGGGCCTGTTAGGAAGGCATTGTTGATTCTGCTCCTGCTTTCCTGGTGTCTTCTGCTGTGTGGCTCACGTAAGGTGGAGCGTTGTAGAGACTGGGGAGTGGACGGGGATACTCCAACATCCGGTAAAGCTCATCCGGCTAGGAGGCTGCCTCCCGCTTTGGACTCATTCCTTTGAGTGCTCCATATAGCTCAGCAGGCTGCCTCGGCTGAGCAGGAGAAGGAGGGAGAGGCAAACACCCTTCATTTTAATTAAAGCCAACTTTACATTGTTGTTCCATTTGCCTGTGTTATTGCATGAGCTTACAATAAAGTTATATGGTGCCCCCAGGGCGACTTGAGCTGCGTGATAGAATGTGTCCAAGTTCAGTGCTCTAGGACTGTGCATAGCTTCTCTGCAGAGTGAGTCAGAGCCCCAGGTTCTCTCTGGGGCTCCAAGCCATTGCTTAGGCTGAGACCTCTTAGCGGTTCCATTATTTATATTGCATTTGCTTGAAGAAACATTTATTGAGTATTTTTCTATGTGCCCAGAAGTGGGCTAGGTGCCCAGTCTGCCCCTGGCACATTGCTGTGGACCCCAGGGAATACATTCCCTAGTCTCCAAGGATCTGGCCTTCAACCAGTCTCTCCAATGAGGAGCCCATGTGATCACTCCCAGCTCCCCTACATGCTTATTCTGTTCTTTTTTTCCCTTGCTTTGAGGAGGTACTGGGGTTCCAGCTACACAGCCTCTTCTTACATTGCTATGCCTGAGTTCCTTCACGTTTCTGATTATCACATTCCCTTCCAAATCCTACCCACTCTTGAAGGCTCCATGTAAATGCTGGATCTTCCTTATAACCTTTCTCGATGACCCCTCTCATAGACTCTGGTGCTTCCTATGCCAGTTTTTCATGGATCTCATTGTGAGTTCTAAAGTGTATATCCTACCACATTCTGTGATATGTATCTAAATGTGGTTTGATGAGATTTGACAAATGAACACGCTGATGTATGAGCTCACTTTCATGTCACTGTGATGCAACACCTGATGTCTTAGAGATGCAACACCCGATGTCTTACAGTTTGGAGAGCACAGCCCTCTTGGTAGGGGAGGCAGGATGGCTGAGGTAATGGCTGGGGTGGCTTGGTCCCTGGTGGAGTTGTGGGCCAGCTTGTTCACTGTAAGATAGGAAGCAGAGAAAATGAATGGAAGTGGGGTGGGCTATAAATTCAAAGGCCCACCTCCAATGACCTGTCTTCTCCAGCTATGCTTCTGTCCCCAAAATTCTATGGTCTCCCCAAACAGTGCCACCATCTGGAAATCAAGCGCCCAAGCATATGAGCCATGGGAGGACATTTCAGATCTCAAACCATAACCTACTCCAATCAAGCTAAAACATTCCCATGCCCCGCCCCCTCCAACTCCCTCACGGCTCATCTTAATCAGTTCCACCCTCCATAGCCATTGTTATAACTCCTAACACTAGAAATTACTGTTTGCATATGCTCTTGAACTTCATACAGATGGAATGAAACTCTTCTGCTTTTCCTAGACTGTTTGTGAGCTTTGTCTGTGTTGTTGGAGGGTTGTTCTTCATGAAGGCCGGATTGTACTACATGAATGGATCTATCCTATTTTGTTTATACATTTGTTTGGGTTGTTTATACCTTGGGGGATATTATGAATAAAACTCTCATAAACATTTCTTGTATGAAAGAAATGGATATATGTTTTCATTTCTCTTGTGTAAATGCCTAAGAGTAGAATTGCTGGGACAGAGTTGATGTATTTTTTTTAAAGTGTGTGAAAATGACAAAGGGTTTTCCCAACTGGTGGTACTGTTTTGCCCTCCTCCTGCCAGCGATTATGAGCATTCGGATCACTCCACATCTGTGCAACAGTTGCTATTCTCAGTCTTTTTAGTTTTATATTTTACTCTAGCTGGTGTGCATGTATACCACTTTGTAGTTCCAATTTAAATGATGATTAATGATGTTGAGTACTCTTCCCTTTTTTATGAAACCAGCTGATCTGGAACTCCCAGTTCTCCTGCCTCAGCCTCCTAAGTGCTGGAGTTATAGGTGTGTGCCACCACACTGACATACTGTGTTCTCTTTTGTGCATTTACCAATTATTTGCATAGCTTATGAAATGACTAAGAATCTGTTCATTTCTTGTTGGACTGTTTATAACTTTATCAAGATTTTTTTCTATGTACTTAGGTACATACACACACAGGCATACACATTGTGCATAGGATGCTGGAATACTCACAAAGCAATGACTCTACCACTTGAACTACACCCCTAGTCCAGAATCCCTTATGCTTTGGACACAGGTAATAGGCAAGCTGTTTTCTTATTATCTATCGATGAACAAAAGTTTTGAGATTTGGCCAAGTGCAACTAATCAATATTTTACTTTGTGTTAGTGCTTTTTGTATACTAAGAGGATTTTGGAGGGGGCAGTTTTAAAATTTACAGATCTGTACTCATATGCTTTCCCTAGGACTTTTACAGTTTTTCTTTTTAGGTTTAGACTTATAACCAATTCTGAAGTAATTTTGGGGGGCATGGGATGAAACAGTGGTTGAGGTTTGCTTTTCTCTATGTGATTATCTAATTGTTCCATTGCTACTTATTGAGATACTTTATGCTCCCTCTAGAATAGATGTGTTTAAAACCCAATTGACTTTGCATGCATGGCTCTAGGGTGGACCCCAATTGTTCCAGAGATCTGCCCATCCTTTCACCAGTTCTCTTCCTACGACACTTCCAGGGAGACTTGAGCTGTGTGCTAGAATGTGCTCAGGGTTGTGCATGGTTATTTACTCACCTTCTGAAACCCAGCAGCCATAGTTCCTCTCAGTCTACGCTTTTACACCGTCATTGTGTGGCTTTCCTAGGTCATTTGCAAATACACATAAATTGTTCGCCCATCATGGCGAGGGAGGCATGGTAGAGTAGAGTTGAATGGAGCACCAACTGGAAAGGGTCAAGGCAAGACACTACTCTGGAGGACCTGCCTCCAGTGATCTACTTCCACAATCAAGGCACCATCCACCTTCCAACTGTCTACTCAAAATTTGAATCCATCAGCGGATTAAACTCTTCATTAGTCAGAGTCCTCATGACCTAACCATCTTTCCAAATCTTCTCACAGATGTGCCCAGAGGTGTGTTTCAACAATCTCTTAGGTTTTTCTCAGTCTAATAAAGTTGACAGTCAGCATGAACAGTTGTTATAGCTTATTTGGATTTGATTAGGTCTATGCATGTAAAAGATATTGATGGATGACTTTTTTTCCTTTTAATGTCCTTATCTAGTTTGGGGACCAGAATAATGAATTGGGAAGTATTTCTGTCTTCTGTATTTTCTGAAAGAGTATATGCATATTTTATATAATTTATTACCTGAATCTATGTATTATTAATACATTATGATCACATATGATCTTAAAATTTTATATAATTTTATTTGTGACATTCTAAAAAAACTATGAATGGAATTTCTTTAAAGATACAAGACTATTTGGATTTTCTTTGGACTACTTTTCTTTTTTTCAGCAGTGTTATTAGTTTTTTTTTTTTTTTTTTGGTTTTTCGAGACAGGGTTTCTCTGTGTAGCTTTGCACCTTTCCTGGAACTCGCTTTGGAGACCAGGCTGGCCTCGAACTCACAGAGATCCGCCTGCCTCTGCCTCCCGAGTGCTGGGATTAAAGGCGTGCGCCACCACCGCCCGGCGTGTTATTAGTTTTATGCTGTGGAGGAATCCTTTTGCACACTGTAAAAATTTGTCACTCGAATTGGTTTAATGAAAAGCTGTCTGGTAGCTAGACAGGAAGTATAGGTGGGACAGCCAGACACAGAGGAGGCTGGGAAGAAGGAGGGCAGAGTCTTGGGAGTCTTGAGCAGATGCAGAGAGAAACAAGATGGACATGCTGTACTGAGAAAAGGTACCAAGCTAAGTGGTAAAGTGTAGATAAAAATATGGGTTCACTGAAAAGGTAAGAGTTAGCTAGTAACAAGCCTGAGTTATTGGCTGAACATTCATAATTAATATAAGTCTCAGTCTTATTTGGAAGCTGTTGGGGGACAGAAACTTCCACCTACAGTTTTAAGTACAAGGGTCTTGCAATATATATGTATATATATATATATATATATATACATACACATATATATGTATATATATTATTAAGAAATTTTTTATTCATTTTACATACCAATCACAGATCCCCCTCTTCCCTCCTCCCACCCCTCCACCCCCCCTCCCACAACCTATCCCCAATTCCCTCCTACAAGAAGGAAAGGCCTCCTATGGGGAGTCAGCAGAGCCTGGTATATTCAGTAGAGGAAGTCCAAGCCCCTCCCCTTGCCTCAAGGCTGTACAAGGTGTCCCACCATAGGCAGTGAGTGGGCTCCAAAAAGCCATCTCAGGTCTTGCATATATTTTGCTAAGTTTATTCCTGAATTGTTAGGTTTTTGATGCCATTTGAAATTGTATTTAAAATTTTTATTTTTCTAATTGTTCATCACACATATAGATACATAAATAATTGATATAATATCATATTCTTGATAAATTCATCTATCCTATTATTTTTAATAAACTTTTGAGATTTTTCTGCAACTCAGAATCTTATGACAGTATTGGTCAGTTTGCACCACTCAAGAAAATTGTTTATTCCACCTAAGTTTTTCTTAATTGCATGAAGTTGTACATATTATTACATCATTTCAGTGTCTGTAGGGACTATTGTAACGTTTTTTATGTTTCTACCACTGGCAATTTGTGTCTTCTCTTTTCATTCTTTTTTCTCATTATGCAGTCTAGGCTGACCTGGAACTCACTGAGTAGACTAGGTAGGCCTCAAACTTAGGGATCTGCCTGCCTCTGCCTCCTGAGTGCTGGGACTAAAGGCCTGTGCCACCATGCCTGATTTTTTATTCCTTCCCTGTTTGAGGCAGCTTCTCTTATTTATGCTGCTATGCTCCTACACCAGCTTCCAGCACGATTGCTTGTCTCTGTTTCCTCTCTAGCCACGAGTGCTGTGATTACAAATGTATGCTACTACAGGTAGCTAAAAACAAACAAACAAACAAACAAACAAACAAACAAACAAACAAACCAACCGTGGAGCCCAGTGGTGGTGGTGTATATGCCTTTAATCCCAGCACTTGGGAGGCAGAGGCAGATCGATCTCTGAGTTCAAGGCCAGCCTGCTCTAGAGAGCGAGTTCCAGGATAGCCAGGGCTACACAAAGAAACTCTGTCTTGAAAAACCAAAAACTAAACCAAACCAAACCCAAAACAACATGAATTCTGGGGGTCAAACCCAGGTCCTCAGGTTTGTACAGAAAGTACCTTTACCCACTGAGCCATCTCCCAGAACCTCTTTTTTTATTAACCTCA
This sequence comes from Peromyscus californicus insignis, assembly GCF_007827085.1. Taxonomy (NCBI): domain Eukaryota; kingdom Metazoa; phylum Chordata; class Mammalia; order Rodentia; family Cricetidae; genus Peromyscus; species Peromyscus californicus. Next base: position 38,626,926 of record NW_026294573.1, read on the forward strand.
AGCAATCTAGTTGGAAGATCATTGATTGATTATCAATTCCTCCAAAGAACCAGCTTTTTAAAAAACACTTACTTATTTTTATTTTATGTGCATTGGTGTTTTGCCTACATGTATGCCAGATTCCCTAGAACTGGACTTACAGACAGTTGTGAGCTGGCCTGTGATTGCTGGGAATTGAACCCAGGTCCTCTGGGTCAGTGCTCTTAACTGCTGAGCCATCTGTCCAGCCCCCATCGTTCACTTTCTATTTCAGTTAATTCAATGCTTTTGGGAAGGGGTGGGAAGAGTTTATTTTTTATTTTTTTGACATGGTTTCATGCTGTGGTTTTGTTTTCGTTTGTCACTCACGACCTCAGACTGGCCTCAACGCACAGAGCTCCTTTTGCCTCAGCCTTCTGAGTGCTGGGCTTACCATTGTGAGCCACCAAACACAGCCTCACTCTTAAAAATTGGTAATTCTTCCCATCTCTTCGTTTCTTTAAAAAAAAAAAAACAACCTCTAAAATGACAATGTTGACTGATGATTTAATATCATCCTTCTTTTAAAAACAAACTCTGAAACTTATGAAACTTACTGCAGGCCCTGCTTTAGCTACATCCTGAAAATTTTATTGCCTTATTTTTACCAATATTATGTGTATTTAATGATCATTTAAAGATCATGCCCTTATTCCATTCATGTTTGTGTTCAGTAGTCAGTTCCATAGTCCTTTTAATTGATCTATGTAAGTTAACCCTTTCATGCTTCCTTTCTGTAGCTAGAGTTTTCCTGCCTGGCCCACAGTCAGGACAAATCTCTGTCACCTGCCAGTTTCACAGCCGCTCAGACCCAACCAAGTAAACACAGAGACTTATATTGCTTACAAACTGTATGGCTGTGGCAGGCTTCTTGTTAACTGTTCTTATATCTTAAATTAATCCATTTCTATAAATCTATACCTTGCCATGTGGCTCGTGGCTTACCGGCATCTTCACATGCTGCTTGTCATGGTGGTGGCTGGCAGTGTCTCCCTCTGCCTTCCAGTTCTCTCAATTCTCCTCTCTGTTAGTCCCGCCTATACTTCCTGCCTGGCCACTGGTCAATCAGTGTTTTATTTATTGACCAATCAAAGCAATTTGACATACAGACCACCTTACAGCACCTTTCCCCCCATTTTCTTTCATTTTTAACCACATCTAGTCCTCCAGATTTAAATAATATGGTCAACCAATCATCAATCAATTAATATTTTTGACACTTTCTTAGTAGCTGAGGATCACCTTGAACTTGGTACCCTCCTGCTTCCACTTCCTGATTATTGGCAGGCACCACCTTACTCAGTTCTTGCAGTGCTGGGCTCTAACCCAGGGCTTCATGCCTGTGAGGTAAATATTCTACCAAGTAAGCTAAGTCTCTAGACTTCTCTGTTTCCATCCCTTTATTAAATTTATTTAATTTTTTTATGGTATCTGTGGTTATATCATTAGAATATATGATACAGTGCATGATTAAGTCATTATTTACTTTTATCTTTTTATTATTAGTCCTGTCTACTAAGACACTTAATAACAGGAACTGTATTTTTTGTTTGTTGATACATTCCATCACTTTAGAAGAGCCCCATAGACATTTGTTGGATAAAGGAATAAAAATGTATTTAAGCCCAGTGCAAACTTGGAGTAAAGTTGGGAAGCAGCATCCTTCAGTTTTTCAGTTCAGCCTGTTCATTCATATGCATCTTGTCCTGCATCTGTTTGATCCCTGGCTGCTGCCTGTCTCTGTTTCCAGACTGACCACTCATCCAAAGGCAAGTGCTATGGCCGAATTCACCAGTACCTGGTGCAGGTTTTTAACACCATACACAGGAGGGCACAGCAAACCCTGACAAATGCCAAGTGAGATGTCAAGTTAGCAGTAAACAGGGCTTACCTGCCAGCCCAGAGACCTCCCCAGGACTCTGGAGATTTGATATGGTGAAAGCTTTTATGTTTGGATGATGATGGGTTTGTCTGTGATCTGGGGCATGAAACACATCTGTACCATGCTTTCTGGTTTAGAAAGCTCTTTCCATTGTATCATCATGCTGAACGGCCTCATCACTATGAGGAGGGCATTTTTATCCTCATTTTCCAGACAAATAAGCAGAGATTCAGAAAGTTAAAGACTATGCAACCAAGAACTGGGAAACTTGAGACTGGATCCAAGGTTTCCGACGCCCCTGATCTCCTCATGACATCATGAGAAGAACCATGTGTGTGCCTTCCAGGCAGGCTGGGTTCCAAGTCCTCATGGATGGACAGAGTGGTGGGGGGTTTGTCCTTGGAGGGACTCAACAGGTGCAAGAGTGCAGCAGACTCCAGCAAACACAGTTTGGACTTCGTTGTTCTCTCATGCAGATACACACAGATTTGTGTAGGAAAAGGCCACTTCCCACTATTACTAGTTAAGATCTTTGGACAAAGGCTCATTCTGAGCCTTGTTATTCACATGTTTACAGTGGGGCTTACATTCCTACTCCTAGAGCTGTTGTGAGAACGACATGAAACTCAGGGAAGTGCAGGGCCCCTCTGCCTTAGACAGTCTTCCCTGTTCCCTTCCTGAACCGTGCTGTTTCCTTCCTGAACCGCGCTGTGTCAAGACTGCTCTCCTGTGCTTTACCTCTCACTGCTATCAGGCAAAAGGATGGTGAAGCAGGGCAGAGTATGGGAATCTGCCAACTGCCCTTCTTCTGTTATAGAAAATGGTCCTGGGGGCTGGAGAGACAGCTCAGCAGTTAAGCATGTTTGTTTGGTTTTTTTTTCTCTTGCAGAAGACCTGGGTTTGATTCTCTGCACCCACAAGGTGGTTCACAACCATCCATAACTCCAGTTCCAGGGTTCTGATGCCCTCTTCCAACCTCCATGGGCATGAGGCATATGATAGCCATACACATACATTCAGGCAAAGCACACATACACATAAAAAGTAAAAAGATGGTCCTAGCTCTGTGGCAACGACCTTCTAGGGGTCGGGAGGTCAGCTGGTGTGAAGCCACAGCATGCACAGAGTGCCGGATGGGAAGAACAACCGAGCTGTCATTTCTTGACTACTACTGATTGCTCACTCTGAAGGCATTAATTGCTTTTGATTATTGTGATACAGCACCTGACACAGACAAGGGAGGAAGTATTTATTTTGGCTCATAGTTGCAGAGAGTTCTGTCCATAGTCCTTGGTTCTGTTGATTCTAAGTCTGTGGTGAGGCAGAACACCCCAGCTGTGGGAGCGTGTGGAGGAGGGGGAGGTTGTTCATTTCATGGTGGGCAAGAAGCAGAGAGCGAGGAAAGGACTGGAGACTCCAGGAACCTACTTCCTCCAAATAGGTCTCATCTCCTAAAGTCCCAATAGTGCCACCATTTGGGAACCAACCATTCAACACATGAGCCTGTTGGGGACATTTATATTTTAACCACAGCACATGAATATAACAGATCGGAGCCCAAAGTCCTTGAGTAGACTTTTAAAAATTCCTCCTAGACTACGAGTTTTCCTTCCCCTGATCTTTGGGCAGCTGGAGTCTGTTCCTTCTACCCAGTCTCTGGCTGTAATTTTGCTTCAACTCAGACCCTCTGGGCCTCCTCCTTTAACATAGCAGCAGCAGCAGCAGCAGCAGCAGCAGCAGCAGCAGCAGCAGCAGCACAGATTGGATGTAGCAGGATCTGACTCCAGCTACTTCATCCTACACATCTGTCCTCTGCAGTCTTTCCTGAATTGTCCTCAGCACCAATCTGCCTCTGCACCTCGGTTTACGCTGTGCCCTTCTCTTGGAGCACTTTTCCACAGAGTTCCCACTGTATTTGATCACAGTTGAATGGCTAGTCCAAGACCACCTATGCCAACCCTAACCTGTTTTACTTAGAGGGACCATGGAGCTATGGTTCTGTAAACCTCATTGTATACAAGGTAGGAATGCCAAATTTACAAAGTAAAAATACAAGACACCCAACTAGACTTGAATTTCAGATGAATAAGGCATAGTTTTTAGTATGTATGTATAATGCTTAGAATATACTTATACTCAAACCTATGTATTTATTATTCATTATTATTGTTATTAATTTTGGTTTTTCAAGACAGGGTTTCTCTGTGTAGCCCTGGCTGTCTTGGAACTCACTCCACAGACCAAGCTGGCCTCCAACTCAGAGATCTGCCTGCTTCTGCCTCCCAAGTGTTGGGATTAAAGGCATGTGCCACCAATGCCCAGCTCAAACCTATTTATTTATCTGAAATTTGTAATTGTATTTTAGGTGGCTACTTTGGTTTGTAAGTCTATAGTATAGTAGCTCAGCATCCTTTTGGGAAGGGTGTAGCTAGAGTTTTCCTGCCTGGCCCACAGTCAGGACAAATCTCTGTCACCCGCAGTCCCACAGCCGCTCAGACCCAACCAAATAAACACAGAGACTTATATTGGTTTCAAACTGTATGGCCGTGGCAGGCTTCTTGCTAACTGTTCTTATAGCTTAAATTAATCCATTCCATAAATCTATGCCTTGCCACGTGGCTCGTGGCTTACCGGCATCTTTACATGCTGCTTGTCATGGTGGTGGCTGGCAGTGACTCCTGACTCAGCCTTCCACTTCCCAGAATTCTTCTCCTCCTTGTCCTGCCTATACTTCCTCCTGCCTGACTACTGGCCAATCAGTGTTTTATTTACTAACCAATCAGAGCCAAACATTTGCCATACAGAACATCCCACAGCAGAAGGGTGAGGAGTTTTGTGGCTTAGACTGGAATAGGGCCTAGGAACCTACAAATGAAGGTGGGCTGGGGCCCACTCAGTCTAGGGCCCTCATTTCACAAACCAGAGATTCAGTTCACACTGTGGGTGGGGGACAGAGGGTGGCTGTTACTCAAAGCCTGACCCTCACTTCCATCACAGCTCCCTCCTGGGCCAGCAGCCTTGTCTTCTGGGCTGACTGAGAGCTCAGGTTCCCACTCCCCTGCCCCTGACCTGCCCTTGGCTGGCTTCAGAGGGGGGTCTGATGACGAAATGTGATCCTGTCATAAAATCTATACCAAACCAACTCTTCTCACAGCCCACCCGTCTGCCTCAAAGGGGGCCACCTAATCCTCATTTATGGAGACTAGCAGCTGGGGCGGGTCTGAGTCTTTGAACGTGAGCTTGGGGTACTCTGGATCAGTCAGTGTTGGCCAAAGGAACCTGAGAGTGAGAGCATTTAGCTGAGAAAGTTGAGGGGCCAGCTGGTCATGGGTCACCAGCCCAAAGAGCACCAGGCAGAACTAGAGCAGTCAGAGGTGCTAGAGATGGAGGAAAACCCCACGAGGCACCTCTCTGAGAGTGTGGCAGCTGGACCTTCTTCTATCAGTGGAGGAAGGAGACTACAGAGCTTCCCGGAAAAAGCAAGGAGAGATAACTTCTGGGAGATGACTTCAGAGCCCTTAGAAACCTCTGGGCATATAAGTGAAGGTCCAGTGAGGATGTCAAGGTTGGGGTGTCTGGATGCCGAGATTGGGTTAGGAATAAACCATGGCTCTGGTTTAGGTGATGTACAGGGCAGAGGGACCCATACAGAGATGGGGACACCAGGAAAGGAGCAGGAAGAAACTAGGCTCCTTTGAGCCATGCCACCTCAGAGGACTCTTGGAAAGCTTGCAGAGATGTGACTGGGTAGGGAGAGACAGGATGGAGATCCTGAGGTAGTGTCTTCATCTGGACCCGATTCCCTTTTACCAAGACTAGAAAAGAGGGTCTAGAGGCCAGAACTGAGAAGGACCCACACTCAAAGCAGGGCAGCAACAGAAGAGCCTTCAGGAGAGATGGAGAGGGTGGTCAACAGAGACAGAAAAGCAGAGGAACAGGGCAAATGGGAACCAGGGAAGCATCCAGGTGTTGAGGCTGAGTCCCCAGGCCCAAGGGGAAGGTTGCTTGGGTTTACAACTGGCCTGGTTCAGTGGATGAGCAGGAAGAAGGTGGCGGTGCCTAGTGTAGACAACAGTCTAAAGAAGATTGCTGGTGGAGACATCGGAGGGGACAGTAGCTGGAGGAAAGATGAGGCTTCCCGAGGAGTGGCTTGTGAGAGTTTCCAAATCTAAGTTGAAGGTCAGGAGGTGGGAAAGAGGGAGAGAGCATGTTTTTTGCACTCTTGACCTCAACTCAGTCCCCCTGACATTTCCTCTCAGTCCTGGGTCACCAGCACTCTCTGACACACACACACCCAAAACAATTGTGTCACCATGCACTTGTCTTTACTGTGTGTGACAATTTGATCTTGTTTCTTTTAGCTTTTTTTTAAAAAACCGTTGGCTCACAATGGTCAGTTTGAGAGACCTGGGAAGCTAGATAGAGGAAGGGTCAGGGTGGACTCTTCAGGGGACAGTCAGATGGAAGGACTGTCTTCCTATGGGGAGAGGGATCATATTAACCATTTGAATGGGAGGAATGGAGGCTGAGGTTTGGAGTTCTGGGCATGGCACGCCGGTGGGGATTATCTGGCCTTGATGAAAGCTAAGGTTGGGACCCAGTCAGCTCTCCCAGCCCTACACCCCTGCCATGGAAGTACGAAAGTGAGAATTACATGTTTTTTGAAGTGTGTGGGAACACAAGCTATAGACACAGATGTACAGGGACAATTATAGATGCTTGTGCAAAGGCAAATGCACGCATCTTTATTCCTGCTATTACAGCTGCATACACATAGCACTCATATTCATATACAAATGCTGATCTAGACAGCATGTATATATCTAAATGGACAAACACATTTTAAGCATGCATACATGTGAGTACACATCTTAGGGCACATTCAAATCACATACCTACGTACATGCAAGCTCACATACTCAGCAGGCAGGGAGATCCAGGATGAGGCTCATCCATTGCATTCAGATGTGCTGACCACTGTGATTTCCACAAATGCCAGAATCGGCTGCATAACTTGTTGGGGGCTCTGTTCCCACATTTCCCTGTAAAACAAAAGAAAAAAAAAGCATGTGTACAAGCAAGAGCACATAAATACTGAACCCCAGGACTTAAGAGTGCTCCTTGAGAGTTTCCCTCCCTCCACTGGCCCCACTTCCGTCTCTGTGTGTCTTTGTCATCCCTCACTGCTCTCTTTCTCAGGCCCAGTCAAGTCCTGGAACACTTTCTCAACTGCCTTGGCCCTCTCATCTTTCAGCCACAGCTATGTCGTCTCCCTTCCCAGAGGCCTAGTCTGGAGCACCCAGTCAGCCCCCTCCACTTCCCTTCCCTGACAGTCCGCCTCCTGTCTTCCTCCCTTGCAGGTTCCCCCGGATCACCAGCTCTTTCTTTCACGGCCCTATGCAAACAGGCCTTAATAAATAAATACAGGCTGATGAAAGAATAACTACTGTGTGGAGTAGTTCTGAGTCTCAGGAGCTGGAGGAGGTGGGTAGTGCCATTATCTTTCCATTATTGTCTTTATTTTCTTTACATTTATTTATTTAAAAAATATTTTATGTTTACGGTTGTTTTGCCTGCATGCATGTCTGTGAGCCATGTGCATGTACGTCTGTGTACCATATGCATTCCTGGTGCCCGGGGAAGGCCAGAAGAGGGCACCAGATCCCCTGGTAGTAGAGTTACAGACAGTTGTGGGCTGTCATGTAGGGGATGGAAATTGAACCCTGGTCCCTTGGAAGGGGAGCCAGTGCTCTTAAGCCCTGAGGAGCCCTTCCAGCCTCCCTATTTTAAATTTTAATTGTGTGTGTGTGTGTGTGTGTGTGTGTGTGTGTGTGTGTGTGTGTGTGTGTTGTGAATATCTCTGTGTATGGGTACCCACAGAAGTCAGAAGAGGGTGTTAGACCCTCTGGAGCTATAGTTAGAGGCATGTATGAACAGCCTTAAGTGGGTTCTGGGAACCAAACTAGGGTCCTCTGGAAGGAGCCGCAAATTCGCAAATGCTGAGCCATCTCTCCAGCCCCCAATGCTTCTACATTTTCTAGCGGAGCAACATAAGCATCCTGTGTGTCACAGCTGGGTCTGAACTCTATTGCCAACTGTTGGCTTTTCCTCTGGCCCTGGAGTCTGGTCCTACTGCAAGGGAGTACAACCCCTCTTCACAGCACCCTTTACTCTGTTACCCAGGCAATCTTATTGCTAGCAAGGGCCTAATACTCTGCTGTGGATCAGCTTGACGAAAAGGAGTTACAGGGAACACACCTGGCCAGGTGTGTCTGGGGTTGCAGCTGTCAGGCGGTTTCTGCAAGGAACCCTGACACAGGACAGAGAATGCCCTCTCGGAGCTGGGTGCGAGTCACCAGTGGAGGCCAGAGGGTCGCCAGCGCTCTCACCTGTCGGGCCGCCGCCGCCTGGGCGGGTGCTGGGTGGGCTCGCACTGCCGCTGGGTGGCCTGGCCCGGGTCCGACAGCGCGCGTGCTCTGGGGACCCTCCGGGGACTCGCTAGGGAGCGGCGAAGAGGCAGTGGCCTGGCGGGGCCAGGTGGGGCGGCAAAATAGCTTTTCCAGCTCTGGAGCCCCGGCCGCGCTGTTGACACAGTCGCCGGTTTAATGAGAAATCTGGAGCGTGCGTGGGAGACGCGGCGCGGGGCGCACAGATGCGGCGCTGGCGGCGCGGCCCAAGGGAAAGCACTGGGGCGCGCTCACCTTTGAACTGCCGGGGACGCTGTTTACCTTGGCTATCCGAGTGGCAGTTTTACAGATATTAAATACCGACCCGAGGGAAAACAGGGCTCGGGGGCTGCCTGCGCCAAGGGATCCCGCGCCCTCCCTGCAGCTGGCGGTCGGATTCGGTGCTGGGGAGACGCCCGGCGCTCGCATCTCATCCAGTCCCAGCCGGGCTGTCTCCTAATTCGATTTTCCGTGTCCGGAGGAGGAGGTTGAGGGCGGTCTGGGCCTTGCTCACACGCCTCTTGGCATGTCTGTGTCTAGAGATCTCCAGTCCAGGCACCTCCTCGGCGGCATTCTGGGTTGCCTGACTCTCCTCGTCTAGGGGCAAGAGAGATTCCCCCACCCCCAAGACTCTTGCGGGACGGAGGAGGGCTCTGCCCGCGCCCCAGGCTTCAGCCGGCAGTCAGAAGGCTCCCCGCAGAGGCACAAGCCATGTTGATTTTACGGAGAAGGCTGCTATGCACATTTCACTGCTGATTTATTGGTTTTTAACTAGATCCTTATGCTGGGCTAAAAAAGCCATCTTGCACTTTGTAAGGCTCTGCTGACTGCTGCTGAAAATGACACAGGGGCTCCTCCTCCCCTCCCCCACCCCACCTTATCCTGCCGAAGAGGCGAAGAGGCGACGGTGGAGGTGTAAGCCTGGGATATGAGTCTAGGGCCCTCTTCTGAGCAAGGAACTTTCCGAGGCAGCCTCCCAGCCACTGACTACCTGCGGTGTGCACCTGGGTGAGTGTGTTGGTGAGTGGAAGACTGCATGGGTCTGAAGGGAGGGTCTGGGAAAGGCTGGAACATACTGCTCACGTTTTCTCTCTCAGACACCATAGAGCTCTCGCTGTACATTTTAATGAACTTGGGAGGGAGGGGGTCAGCAAATGAAGAGGGACACCCTGGTTCTTTTCTTGGCTGTGTGATTTGGGAAAGTCACAAAAGCTCTCTGATCTCCTCTAATTTGTCATCTCTTACCTGTGATGTGAGGATCAAACAGAATCTTGTTTTAAGCTCTTCTAGCCCCAGGCCCAGCACACAGATCACAGATGGGGTAGGGACTTAATGGTTAGAGTCCCTTTAGAGTCTTTCCACTCTGGCTGTTAACTCCTGACAATGGAAGACTCCTCAGCAGAGGTTGGCTAACTTCACACCACCTCCTGGGGCTGCATATAGTGTTTCATAATTCAAATGGAAGATTAAACAGTATAAACCACACATGTATAAATTATAAAGCACCTTCAATCCATCAGCTTACCACATCCTCAGGTAAGTTCTATGAGGGAAGAGACAGGCTAAGTCTCCCTGACTGTATGTAGGGGCTTTCTCAGACCTGTAACTTGGAGCTGGGATGGACAACTTATGTCTTGATGTCCTGGTTGCCTCTCCTATTACGTAGCAGCACTCCCCTTTTCCAGAACAGTTTCATGGGAAGATTGTTGGTGCACACATGGTGTAAATTCATGATGGGAGCCAGGGGAGCTTTTTAGGGGATGGAGACCCACATAGCCAGCCACCTTTAAGAAGGCCCCTTTGGCCAATCCTGGAAAAGCCACCAGAGAATAGGGTGGGCACAGTGAAGACAGGTCTGATTGAGACCCCCACAACTCAGGGAGCTGAAGGAGGATGCTTATGCATCTGTAGAATCCATCAGCGGCTTGATGGGTCGCTGTTAAACAAAGATGGGATAAGGTTACATGTGTTTTCCGTGGGAGTCGGCTCCAATTTCAGCCTGATGATTTAGTCAGGTGTAAGCATGAAGTTTCCAATTTAGAGGAATAAATCTCCAGTGATTTTATTATCCCCTGTTTTACCCTGACACCCAACTTCACCCCGGCCCCCTGTCAAAGCCCTCATGATGTGTTTATATAGGGCGCACTGTAATTGATTGGCGTGCAATAGAACATGACACAGAAAATGTGGCCTTCCCCACCAGGCTAACTCTGGAAGCTTCCATATTTCATCATCCTCCAGGCCCAATCAGTGGCTCCCACTCACTGTGGTCACAAATTCCTGGGATTCTGGGTTGTCTGTGAATAGGAGTATGGGGCCAAGAGGTTCAGCTGGAACCCCCCAGGTGGTCCCGGAGAGTGTTTTGGCCTGGGGCTGTGGGATGAAGAACACCAGAGAAAGGCTTCTGCCCTGGGCTATTGGACTGACTGGATTCAGGACTCAGAGATTCTGCCTGATGTGAGAGTAGCCAGATTCAATTTTCCATGGCTCTAAGATATGGTCATTCCAATGTCCTAAGCTTCTAAAAAGGTCAGTTTTGAGTAATATGTTGTTTCAAGTGTCTATGAGTCCATGGTATTAGAGTAATACATCTACAATAAGACCATGTGATATAATGGTATGCTGTAGTAATATCACTAACAAATATGAATGCAAACATAGAAGTGGATCTTCATATTAACAGCAATGTTAAAGCCAATATTAGTTTCGATATTGTCATTTATTAAGACTTTTAACATGCTCAGCATGCTACTAGGCGGGCTGTACATTCTTTTATTTAGCTTTCCCAACAATGTTATGAAGACATTGCTATGTTCTTTTGTACATGGTACCAATGAAGATCAAGAGGGTAATAACATTTAAATTGGGTTGTTTAAGATTCTGAAATCTTAGTGTTACTACATTATAGGCAGCAAGCCAAAGTGGGGAAAGCAGACAGATGTGGGGTGAGAAGCAGTCTCAACCCCTTGAGTTGTCAGGAGCATACTTCATAAATGCTCATAATCTAGTCCATGGTCATTGACCCTGTCCTCAGCCCCAGGAGGTATTAAGGTAAAGATCATCCAAGTCCTAGGGTGGAGAATGAGGGCCCAGACAACCCAAACTTTGATGGCAGAAAGTTTCCTCTGAGTCCTCTAGAACCCTACAGTTTCTTAGTCTAAAGGGGAAAAGATCACTGTAGCTTAGTCTTTCAATCAACATCTGGGTCCTTCCTGCTCCCTGCCTCCTGTCATGAGTGGGACACATCCAGTGATAGCAATCCTCTGCTTATAATGAGCTAAAGATTACTTTGTTGTAGCTTTGACTTAGGGTTCTCAGCTCTGTCCTGTAGGGCCACAGAACACATCTGCTTCCCGTGCTCCATGACTCTGGAGAGTTCAAGATACAGTAAATCGAATCTGTTTACCCACTAACCACTCATCCATCAACACTCTTTCCACCCTTCCTCCTTTTATCTACTTGCTCATCCATCTATCTGTCCATCCATCCATCCATCCATCCATCCATCCATCCATCCTCCCTTCACCCACTATCCATTTTCATCAAATAGTTCAGCTATCCATCAAATTTCCACTCATCCAAAAATGATACTGGTTAGGAACTCTGGGGTGAGGCATAAATATATGCTTTTAGTAAACTTGAAGAGATCAATAAGCAAGATTTATACTTACTGATCTTACTTATTTCAAAATACTTATCATCTCCGGACTTTCTTGGCAACTTGTCCCTTCACGCCCAGTGAGGAGTCCAGTTTCTGCATGCAATCAGGATGGAGAGGAGAGGGGTCAGTGTGGGTGAGCTCAGGGTAATTTCTTGTGCTCTTCACTTTACAGACTGGGGACTCAGATACAATCTTTGCTTGGACCAGCACTGAAGTTCTTCTGTCCCTAACCCCATTCAAGTCCACCCACCCATTCCTTTGTTCAGCACAAACATTGCCTTGTGTCAGATTCCTCAAATATGGTGGTGAGCAACACCTAGGTCCTTATGCTTGGAGAGCTGATCATCAAGCAGGGGAAACAAATGCTGAACAAACAAGCCAATGATTAGGATGCTTTTGGATTGTGAAGGGTTATTAGGAAAAATAGAAGTCCACAGAGCAGGAAGGCAGACATTGTTTTAGACAGGACAATCAGGAGTCTCTGGCAGTTTTCACTGGAGATGCAGAAGATGGACTAGGGTCAGAGGTGGCGGGAGACTTGGGCTCCTGGTTGTAGAGAGAGAAACAGTAAACCAGGAGGTAGGCACTGAGAGTGCCCTTGAAAAAACTGCCCCGGAAACCAACCCTTGGTGCTCTCCACAGGGCATTTCTGGGTTTACTATGCTTGTCTGGCTGGACACCACTCTCATTCCTGCTGAGGAACAGAGACAAGTGATTTGTCTGGATTCCAGAGTGGGCCAGGGGGAATCAGGACATATCGTGTCCAGTGTGCAATGTGGCTCCTGGTGCTCACCTGTCCTCCAGAGTCCCGTGTCTCTGCTGCTCTGTATGGCAAGCCTCTCCACTCCACCTGTTCCCTTCAGGAGTGAAGGCATTGGGGGGGGGGGTCTTCTTCCTTTAGGTACAGAGCATAGAGTTTGCATTATCTGAGCTGATCTGGAGGCTGGGCATCCAGATACTTGATCTCCACCCTGGCTCTGGCTTGCTGAGGGACACTGGGAAATCTCTATCCCTCTGAAGAGCTCAGCTTGCCTCACTGTAGAGGGCTAAGCTAGGCAGCCCCTATGAATCTTTCTAGGGAGAACACACTTGGTTTGAATGGGGATAAACTAGATGATGACTTCAGCATTGAGGGCTCAGTTCTGATATCATATGCAGCTACCCTATGAAACAATTTTCTTAATGTAGCAGTACATTTTACCTTCCTGAAAGCTGACATCCAGACACAGGGTTAAGGTGGGATCTAGCCTTGAGGAATTGATGGTGCTTTGCTGGTATCCAAAGATGATTCACTACGTATCATAACTCCTGGTGTGCAAAGCCCTATGAAGTTCCCACTCATACTGAATCTGGACTCACCTGCTGTGACTCCTTCAACCAACAGAATGTAGCAAGGGACCTGAGGTTCTGGCTGGAAGGTATTTTATTGATGTATAATGAATTACTACATACTTAAGGCTTAAAATAAAACCCATTTTTTTTGTGCATGTTGAGACATGGTGTGGGTGGGCTCCTGCTCAGGATCTCATGGGTTGAATCCTCTGGAGCCCCTGTTCCTTGTTCAAGTGCATGCTGGTTGCTGGCAGAACCCAGTACTTTGTGACCACAGGCCTGAAGTCCATGTGCCAGGATGTGCACATGTCAGCTCATTAAGTTCACACAAGAGCTCTAAGAAGTGGGAAGTAGCATAGCCCCATTTTACAGATGAGGAAATAGAACACAGAAGTGTTAGATCACTTGCTCAGTGTTACACAGCCAGGAAGGGACAGGTCCCATCGCTTCTCTGTATGCATGATCTAATTATGAGAGTCTAGAATTTCAGAATTCTAGAAGTATAAGATTCAACAACCTCCTAGCTATTGACAGCCCCAGATTCTATCTGCTTGAAGATTCTTGAATTCTCAGGTGCTAAGATTCTAGTATTCTCATATTCCAGCTTGAAAGGCAAATGCCTTCCATCTGTAGAGGTGAGGGTCAGGGACTTGAGGGAGAGTGACCCTCAGCTTGCCAGTCTCTCTGCTCCAAGAGTCCAAGAGGCTGCTGCTGCCCCTTGAGGAACTCAGTTCATGTCTCTGAAACCTGACACCTCTTTAGAACGGGGAGCCCTGGGTAGTTGAGAGCAGGAGGGAGACCTCACCAATAATGCCTGCAGCATCCTCGGAGAAGGGCCAGAATAAGCAGTAAGCCTGGGACACGGAGTTCCCTGAAAATGATAACATTCCCTGCACCCTGCAGACCCCACACAAACCTATGTTGCTTTCAGCACTGCTGAGGCCAGAGGAGGAAGAGGGAGATGGTGCGACCACCACCCCAGGCAGGCTTATTTCTGATGGAGCCTGGGCATAGTGTCCAGTGGTCCTGAGATAGATGTCTGCTCCAGGACCACAGGGAGGCCATCCAGAGCCCGGAAGCAGAGCTGGCTGGCCACGTTGTGCAGGCAAAGCTAAGGAGCCCTGCAGGTCAGGGTTGACATGTGGAAGCATTTAGGAGCCTGGGAGCTTAGGTCCTGCAGAATGAAATGTCCTGGAGGGCTGGGGGCACAGAAGTTCCTGGACTCTGGCAGCCTCATTATACAGATGGTGAGACTGAGGGAAAAGTGTTCTCTCCATGATATAGTTAGTGCAAAGCTCAGTAAGTTCTCTGGTACCCATGGGGTTCTGCTACACGGGCCAGCGTCTTTCACCAAGCTTGGGACCTTTGCTGATGTCCTGCACTCCAGTGCCCACCACTCCCTTTCTTCTGTTGAAGTCTTACTCCTTCAAGGCCCAGCTCCAGTGCTCTTCCTCCAGGAAGCCTTCTGCAATCTCTGGTGTCCTCTTCTCCTCTGAGTCTTATGAGCGTTCCATCTACAGCTCCTCGTTTGCCATCACTGTCCTTCAGACTAACGCTGGCATCTTTGGCTCAGATTCTCTAGGCAAATTTCCCACACTTCCCTAGTGAATACCCACAATAGCCCCTTGGACAGACAACAAGCCCTGAGAATTAGAGTTACCTGCTTGAAGTCACACAGAAAGTTCCAGGGATGGGATTCATGCTGTAGTTTAACTGGATCCCTCACCTGCACTGAAACCCCTGGGTTCCCACTCCCTTCGAGGTCACTCCTCTTCAAGGACATGGCTTGTGTCCATGCTGCCTTCATGACATCATCTGAACACTTGACCCTTCACTGTCAGGGGAAGGCTCCTGCTTTCTGTGTATAGCTGTTCCCAGCACTGGCCCCAGACTGCTTGGTGGAGGGTAGGTTAATGATAGACTCTGAGGCTGTACAGAGTCCAAGTGGGGAGTGTCCAGGCATGGCCTGGTCTCTGCTCTGGAGACTGCCTCCTGGGTGGCTAGCTGAGCTAGCCTTTGAGAGACCGATGAGAGAAGTAGGAGGCTGCTCTACCGGGCCATGAAGAGAGGCCGGCTAGAGGGGAGCTGTATAATGCTGAAATCAGAGCCACAAGCCACAGTTGTGATGGGGATGGGGGTCCATGGGGCTTAAGGAGTGTCAGAGTGATGGAAAGTTCCAGGGCTCCTCAGGTGGGATTGTCACTGGACATGCTTCATGGCCTCTCTCAGGGCTCTTGCCTCTGTTTTTGGTGACAGAGATCGCTGCCTCCCCGGAGGGTGACTCTGTGGCATTTCCTGGAAGAATTTCTGGGGTAGAAGCATTTGGAGACAGAGTGGGGTCATGGGGTGAACATCACTCTCCCTTATCACTCCTGCATCTGTCCATCCTATCCATCCATCCATCCATCCATCCATCCATCCATCCATCCATCCATCCACAGAGCCCGTGGCTTGTGCTGGAGAAAGGCAAAAGATGGAGGCGCAGGGTTAGAAGCAGCCACAGCAGGAATCATTAAGAATCTCTTGATCCCATGGTAGAAACTGGCCTATAAACAGAAAATGGCAATAGAGGGGCAGTGATACCCAGAGGAGAGTGCATGAGAACGGAGTGGGGACCAGGCCTCAGCTCTCCAAGTGCAGTCACATTGGCAGTGAGATCTGTAATTGTCGGCCCATCTCAGCCTGAATGGCCCAGAATTTGAGGGACTGTTTCTCATCCTCGTAGTTGTTCTTGCAGGAAGTTCATTGGCACCTGGAAAATAAGCAAAGCCAATAAGACTCCTTCTACAGGCTCAGCACCCTCCAACTTGCAAGTCTCTCCCTGCTTAGTACATTCCCCACTTCAGTTTCCTTACAAGCCTTGGGAGGTAAAAGAGCATTTCACAATCACCCTTCAGAAGAGAAGAGTGAAACCCAGCGGGGAAAGGGGTTCCCCCAAGCCTGTGAGAAAGCCTAGGAGAGTTAGGATCAGGATGTCTATTTCCTGGCCTCTTAGGCCATGTGATTGGGACCAGGTACTCTGTGTTTGTGTGTGTACGTACACGTTCATGTGAACATGTGCATGTGTGTATCCAGGTGCATGTGTGCATGTGTGCACATGGGTGTGGAGGTGAGAGGCTGACACTGTTTTCTCCAATTGTTCTCCACCTTCTTTTTGGAGACAGGGTCTCTCACTGAACCTGGAGCCTGGCAGGCCAATGAGCTCCCAGGGGCTGCCTGTCTCTGTGCTCCTACCACTAGGGTTACAGGCCTGCACCATCATGCCCAGCTTTTAGGTGGGTGCTGGAGATTTGAACTCAGGTCCTCACATTTGAATGGCAGGCATTTTACTGACTGAGCCATCCCCCCCACCCCCCAGGCCACCAGGAATCTATCTGTAATGATTCCTGAGGCCTCAGCAGAGGCTGAGGAAAAGACCTTGCTGGCAAAGTCTTGAGGAGGGGAGAGCCAGTGAGATTTTTATATCTCTCCCTACAGTACATAAGTGACAAATGGAATTGGGGCCCATGGGAGGCTTATAGGGCTGTCTTTGCACAGAACCCTATAGGTCACCAAGGTGGGAGCTAAATGGAAATCCCAAAGTGAAGACAGGAGAAATGGCCTATCCTCTAGGGGGCCCCATGGAGCCCGAGTGAAGGATCCAAGAAGCAAGCACACTAGGTTTGAAAGTCTACTTTACTGCCTCTCATCAAGCAAGTTACCTACATCTGCGTTTCTCCGTTTTCCCCAGGCCAATATGTACACAGCCATCCTGATAGTCCAGAGCGTCAGATGAGGTAATTCCTGAAACGTGCCTGGCAAGGGTCCTACACACTCAGGGGACATTAGATGTCGCCATGACTTGCTTTCTCCTTGCCAGAAGGGAGTAAGAACATTTACAGCTAGATTCTCCCTTCCTTGGGAATCTCGACAGCACAGGGGTCACCTGGAGGGAGGAGGGTGGCCACACCCATCTCCACAAACCAGCACTGAGGAGGAAGTGGCCAGTCGGACGGACTGCTGTGCCTGCGAAGCTGAGCGAGCGGCTGCCTCGAAGTCCCATGCCAGCCTGTCCCCAGTGATAAATCACACACACATTTTTAATGATTATTTAAAGCCTTTGGCTGCGTGCCTGAACTGGAAGGGCCGTTTCAGTCTTGGTCAGGCTAGGGCAGATGGAAGGGAAGCTTGTGCATCACTTCATGATGGTGGCTTCTTTTATTCCATTATTTTCTTAATAGACTCACTGACAAAATATTGCTCTTGGCCCCAGCCTGGCCTACAGCTTGTGTTTGGAAGTAGCAGGCTTCCCTGGGCTAGGGAAGAACAAGATTCTCTCCCAGGCAGAGGCAGGCATAAGGGCTCAGCAGTCCCTGTTGCCCCAGGGTATTACAGGGAGCGAGTCTCCATTTGGTGGTCTTCAGGCCCGGGCCCCAGTGTGCTCTCTACCCAGGAGGCTGTGGATCCTTTCAGGGGATTCTGTCACTCGTTAAGGAAAGTTGACAAAAAATGAACTCAAGTGCTCAGTACTGTTCCTATCACACCCTGCCAGAACCTGGGAAGCTTTGGAGGACCTTCTAAGGCAGGGTTTGTCAAAGTGGGCCTCATAGAACTCTAGTGTTCCTCAGAAGTAGAGCTGGCTCATAACCAGGGTTGAGGATACAGGGAGGGGAGATCCAGCCTCCAACCCTATTCCCAACCCAAGCAGCCATGATTTTATTTTGCTTTAATTTTGGCTTTCTCTGTAATGTTTTGTTTTGAAGACAGATCCTGCCAGTTAGGGGAAAAAAAAAGTTTGATTACTGCTGGCTAACTTTCTCATTGTACAAAAGGGGAAACTGAGGCCCAGAGGGTGGACAGACTTGCCCTAGGTCATGCAGACACTGGCAGAGTAAAGCTGTCTCTCTTGACTCCCCAGGTGTGTGGGGGGCTGGAGTCAGTGTGTGAATCGGAGACCAGGAGACCCTGGTCTGGAGCCAGGCTTACTGAGTTGCCCCAGGTATGTGTGTGACTCCAAAAGAACACACTGTCCCAGAGCCTCAGTCTCTGGGTGACACTGTAACAAATGCCATTGGCTGGGTGGCTCACACACAGAAATGTGTTTTCTCACAAAGATCAAAGTGCCAGCTGCCTGCGTGGCTGGGCTCTGGGGAGGACTCTCTTCCAGGGTTGCAGATAGTTTTTTTTTTTTTTTTTCTATGTCCTCATCTTGGGAAGAGAGACAGGAAGGGGGTGAGGGAGAAAGTGAGAAGGGGGCAAAGAGGAAGAAGGAAGGGAAGGGAAGAAAGGAAGGGGTGGGGAGAAGACATCACATCTCTTCTTCTATGAATTCCATCTTGGGGACCCTACCTCATCATCTAAACTAATCCTGGTACCTCCCAAAGGCTCCTTCCAAATATCCTTACACTGAGGGTTAGAGTTTCAATATGCACATCTTGGGGAACAGAACAATTTCTTCCATTATATAGGAGATTGAGTTTTCATGGCTCAATGGGAATGGTCTCCATGGGGTCCGGTCCCCTGCCTGATCTCCAGCTAGCTTCTTGAGTCCAAGGTTTAGGAACTTGGGACCTGTTGGAGAAGAGTCTCCTGGAAACAGTGGCAGGCAGGGACTGGAGGATGCTCAGGTTGCTTAACGTAGGTGGATTTTAGAAGACAGTTTTAGAAGGACTCTGTTGAGTTGCCTCAGCAGGTAAAAGCCCTCGCTACACAAGCCTGATGACCTCTACACATGTGCTGCAGTAGGCACACACACACACACACACACACACACACACACACACACATGAACACGCACATACATACACGCATGTGTGCACACACCACAAACACACATGTGTGCACACATATACATAGGAGTGCACCACACATATACTAAAAAGCAAAATGCTATAAAGCATTTAACATTAAGTTACCATCTTGGGCAGGGCAAGGGATGTAGTTGAGTGGTAGAGTGCTTGCTTACCATGCCGGAGGTGCTGAATCTGATCACAGCACTCCAGCACAGAAAAAGAAACACATCTAAATAGATCATCATAGTTTTTAAGCTTCAGCGGTACTGAGTACAGTTGCAGGGCTGTGTACCACCATGACCTCTCTTTCCTAAAACTGTGCCTTCTTCCTTGGCCAAAGCTCTCATCTATGAACTGCTAGTTCTCCATCCACCCTCCAGCCTGCTCACCCAGGGTAACTGCTGATCAACTTTCTGTCCTTAAAGTGGCCTGTTCTAGGTATGGAGAGAAATAGTTTATTATTACTATTATTATTAAAGATTTATTTATTATGTATACAGTGTTCTGCCTGCATGTATGCTTGCACGCCAGAAGAGGGCACTAGATTTCATTATAGATGATTATGAGCCACCATGTGGTTGCTGGGAATTGAACTCAGGACCTCTGGAAGAAAAGCCAGTGCTTTTAGTCTCTGAGCCATCTCTCCAGCCCATTATTATTATTATGTACTAAATCTTTTTCTGTCCTGCCAGCTAGCTCCCAAATAATGACATGGAGACTTCTTATTAATCATGAAAGCTCAGCCTATAGCTTAGGCTTGTTCCTAACTAGATCTTATAACTTAAATTAACCCACTTATATTAATCTATTTCCTATCACATGGCATTACCTCTCTTCCATCCTGTACCTCCTGTTTCCTCTCATGTCTCTTGGTGTCTCCCACATGCCTAGATTCCTCCTCCTCTTCCTTTCTCTCCCTGGAAATCCCACTTAATACCTCCTACCTAGCTATTGGCCATTCAACTTTTTATTACACCAATCACAGCAATACATTTTCACACAGTGTACAAATATCCTACAACATTATTATTTTATTTTAAAAACTTTTATGTGTATAATGTTTTGCCCTGTGTGGTGGTTTGAATAGGTATGGCCCCCAAAGACTCATGTTTTTGAATGTTTGGCCCATAGAGAGTGGCACTATTAGGAGGTGTGGCCTTTTTGGAGTAGGCGTGGCCTTGTTGAAGGAAATGTGTCATTGTGTGTGGGGGTAGGCTTTGAGGTCTCCTAAGCTCAAGCTAGTTCTCTGTCTGCTACCTGCTTATCTAGATGTAGAACTCACAGCTCCTTCTCCAGCACCATGTCTACCTGCACATTGCCATGCTTCCCACCATGATGACAATGGATTAAACCTCTGAAACTGTAAGCCAGCCTCAATTAAATGTTTTTCTTTATAAGTGTTGCCATGGTCATAGTGTCTCTTCATAGCAATAGAAATCCCAACTAAGATAGCCTGCATGTAAGGCTGTGCACAACATATATGCCTGGTGCCTGAGAAGGCCAGAAGAGGGAGGGCATCAGATACCCTAGAACTGGAGTTTAGATGGTTGTGAGCTGTATTATGGGTGTTTGGAATCAAATCCCAGTTCTCTGAAAGAGAGAAGGCAGCTAGTACTCTTAACTGCTGAGCCATTTAACCAGCCTGGAGAAAGTTTAAAGGTGTTGTTTACAAAGGTGTGGACAGGGTTTAGAAAACCAGCAAGGAATGGAACTGGCCCTTGTGGTTGGTAGGACAGGAACCTTGGTAAGACATCAGGGAGGAGTTACTGAAGCCTGGGCTGACTTCACAATAGCCTTTCCTGTTGGGGGTATGTGGGACCTTACCAACAAGGCTATGGAAGGCCTTGGAGCTGTTTAAGCTCTGGTAAACTAAACCACAGGGTAAGTGCCCGAAATGAAAGGCTCTTGTGGGGGTTTGTATGTTGACCAACAATGGGAAGGTGTAATGAAATTCCAGTTCCTGTCCTTTGCTTTCTGACAACGTCCCACACTCAATAACTTGCTTGCAAGTTCATTTAGCTTTGTGAAAGATGAACTACATGCTGGGAGAGTTCCCTTGCTCCACAGTATTGCTTTTTTTTTTTTTTTTTTTTTTTTTTTTCACTGAAATGGCCTATTCTTTCCTGATTTCACATTTACTATCTGCTGACTTTGGTTTGTTCCAGGTTCCAGCTTCCCAACGAAATAGTAGCCTAAATGCTGAAGCATGGACAAGTGCGTGGCATGGAATCGGGGAGTAGGAGAGACCTCTGGGGCACTGTAGATGTCCAGTAGACTGCCTTGGTGGGCTAGGGTGTCTAGGCAGGAAGCAGGCAGAGCTAAGGGACAGGATCTCTGTGCCCATCCAGCTTTGGTCTACTTCTATTTATTAGTTATCATACACTGATGATTTTCTATGAATATTGCACATATTTTTAAAACAAATTTACTGTAAAAAAACCTGTAAAACAGTAGTTCCTGTTCAGAAGGAATTACTTCTGTTTTTCAGAGGAGGAATTGTAGGTATAAAGAGGTCAAATGACTTATTAAAGGTCACACAGCAGTCTGTTACTGAGCTAAGATTTGAACTGAGGTGGGTCTCTTTCAAAACTCTTTCTAACCAATAAATGCCTGGTCACTGGAAACCTGTAAGCAGAGACTGAATGGCCACTTGTCATGGACAGAGTATGGCTCAGCAGCTCAGGAGAAAGTTTCTTTGTGCTCAGAGATGCCAAGATCCATTCTGGGGAGTTGGATTCAGATATTCATACTGATAGGGCCTCTTGGGAAGTCAGTAGCCTCACCTCTCATCCATGGGGGCAGGGTGTAATCCAGGTCCTCCAGTGGATGGATGCCCTAACTATGGAGAGCACAGAAACTCAGATTCACTATGTCTCTTCCTGTACATGCACAAACTCAATGCCTTTGCCATTTTAGGTAAGCATTGGCCACACACCGTGGTCATACCTTTTGCTGCTTGAGATGCGACAGTTAAATTCACATATTTCTTTTTTCCTTCTTCACAATTTCATAGATATAAGATTCATTCTTACTGCAGATCTGGGCAAACTTAGTTTAAGATTTTTTTCCTCCTTGCTAAGAATATTCAGCTTTTTATTTGATGGAAGCACTTTATAGCTCATGTTTGGCATATCCTAATCACCAACATCACTACCCTTGTTCACTGTGGCCACTGTTAAGTAAAGTAAGGACTCTGTAAACACAGCACTGTGATACTGTAACAGTTAATCTGGTAACCAATATGGCGACTGGGTCATAGGTGAATAGCTCATATAGTGTGGATATGAGGGACTGAGAACCCATTCACAGCCCTACAGAGCTGGGCAATATGGAGTTTCATCACACTACACAGCAACACACAATTTAAAACTTACAAATTGTTTATTTGCAGAAGTTTTCCATTTGACACTTTTGAGATTCTGGCTGACCTTATGTAACTGTGAAATTAATCTGTAGACAAGGGAGCTACTGTAGATGCTTTGGTGTGGCATAGTTATGTGAAGAGGCAGGAGTCCTGGTTTGTAAGGAGTAGGGAGAAGGCATGCTCGCATGCTCGCGCGCGTGCGTGCGCACACACACACACACACACACACACACACACACACACACACACACACAATGGCCACTAGTAGATGTAATCAGGCAGTGAGCTCACTTCTTCCCTTCCTGTTGTTTCTGGTTCTTTCTTGTTACCCTGGGCCCGTTTCTGAGTCCCAGATAGACAATATTTAGAAATACATTTTCTGTGCAGAAATGTCACCAGACTTGTAGTGTGTTCTGTCTTTACTTCATAGAAATAAGCCTAGGGTGGGAAGTCAGAGTGTGTGGGTATGTAGTGTGACTTTGGGCATACCTCCCCATCTGTTTTATGAGGGGCCAGGGAGGCTCACTGTGGAGGACCCTTTGGGTTAGGGCATTCTGAAGCAGGCTTATATGTGTGTTGAGCCATGGCTGCACTTGGGGCAGGTATGACATGTATTATTCTGTTTTTTTTTCCTGCTCTTTCCAGCCCAGGCTCCTTTACACCCAGTCTCAGAGAAAGAGGTGGTTCCAGAGAAGGGGGAGAGCTGGGTAGAAGAGAGGTAGGACCTCTCTCTAGGAAGCAGCTGGCAGAAAGGGACCTGGCTCATCTTCATTTTTCGTGAGACTCAAGCCACCTGCTGTCTCTGTAGCGACACTCTGCTCGGGCTCTGGTCCACATTGCGGATGACCAGGTTAGTGAGTGGGAGAAGAGGAGATGATGCTGGAGCGTATGCTATCTGCATCAGTTATCTAAGGCCTTAACTGACTACTCCAAACATAGTGGCGATGCTACCATTTATAAGCTTTGGGTTGGTGACTAGAACTGGACTCAGCCAGCTGGTTCTTCTGACATTCTCAGTCAAGCTAATACATTGTGGCCATGTATACAATCTAAACCAGGCTTAAGATTATTCTTTGTGACCTCTGTTTACAGCATTCACACATCCATATGTGGTCTTACTCCGTATCGTGTTTGGTCTCTGTGATCAGAGTAAACAGTTGGAGTGATGGTATATCACTTCTGAGGTTGGGTTAGGAAAGACTGTTCCTTGTGTGTTGAGTACTTCCCACCCTTATCACTTACTTGGGAGGAAGCTAGCTTCCATGAAGTGGGCAGTCCTATGGGTAGACCATGTTGGGGCATCAAAGACCTTGGCACCAACCCCTCCGGTGGGGCATCTAGGCCTGACAATGAAGAGCAACTGGAAGCAACTATACTAGCTCCAATTTGGCAACTTACCTGTAGCCTTGTGGTATCTTGGCCCTGAAGCATGTAGCTAAATTGCTCCCAGGGAAGCCGTGAGGAAGACAGTTTTTTAAATCTGTTTTAGAGGTAATTGATTATGCAGCAATAGCATGGTGCTTATACATTTGTAATCCAGTGGCAGTGACAGCCAGGTGATGGCTGGGGAGACAAGGGTGTCTGGGCCATGTTTCTCTCACTACTCACCAGGCTAGCCGGAGATTCTCCCCATAGTGGCAGCTAACTCGCCCCCAAAGGCATCAAGAACAGGTAAACCTTACTTTTCATCCTTTACCTGCATCACATTTGCTGGTGGTCCATAAGCCAAGGAAAGCACACAGCCAACTAGCCTCAAAGGGTGAGGACACAGTTGTCTCTTGACGGGAAGGGAAGAATCTGTGGCCACTTTGGCAAATGCAAAACACAGGCTCTTGTACAAGCTCCCATCACATCCCACGTTTTCCTTCCGCTGCTTCCCCACTCTTGAAGGGCTTCCCTTTTGTTAGACTCTGACTACAAACACTCAGTAAGTCACTGTTACGTGCAGGTGCTTTAGCAATCAGGGCCTTGATCAGTGCTAACAGTAGCTTCTTTGAGAAGTTCCATTTCATGAATGGACAGACGCGGTGACAGCCTGCTATTGTAAAGCCAGTCACCAGCAGAGGCAGGACTCTAACCCGGCCCCCAGGCACACTAAGTGTGTAACTGGCTCACTTTCCCCAACCAGAGGGTCAGAACTTTCTCCTCAACTTTAAGACGCACACAAGCAAAGTGCATGGAGGCTGGTCTCTGACCGTGTTCTCTGGAGGAACGCCAATCGGAGACTGCTGGTTTGAGGTGCAAGGGACCTGACCTGGAGAGCATGAAATTCCAGGTGGTGACAAAAGCCAAGATGACTTTTAAGTTCCATTTCCTCCTTCTAGTCCTGATCTGAAAAAAGAGAGATTCTGATCATGAGGAGAAAAAAAAATAACAACAACAACAACAAAAAATCCTTCCATCTTCATCACTAAAGAGCAGGGCAAGGAGGCAAGAAAAGAGGGAAGCTAAAGAGGAGGGGGCGAGAAAGGAGAGACGGAAGACAGAAATAGCAGAAATCAATAAAAGTCATAGAAAATCAAGATGCGGCAGCCAGTGAGAGGCTTAGTAGGTAAAAGTGCTTGCCATGCAAGCTGGACAGTCCGAACCCCATCCCCAGAACTCACCTAGAAACCAGATGTGGTGGTGTGCACCTGTGATCTTCCTTGGCAAGAGGAGAAGTGGAGACAGGAGACTCTCCTGGAAGCGCTCCAGTCAGCTAGCCTGGAGTCCAGAGCAAAGTAGAAAGGAGACAGAGTGTCTTGAAAACAAGGTGGAAGGAGAGAACCGACTAATGAAAGCTTGTCCTCTGAGAGGAGAGAGAGATGGCTCAGTGGTTAAGAGCACTGACTGATGTTT
Source organism: Peromyscus californicus insignis (assembly GCF_007827085.1). Taxonomy (NCBI): domain Eukaryota; kingdom Metazoa; phylum Chordata; class Mammalia; order Rodentia; family Cricetidae; genus Peromyscus; species Peromyscus californicus. Next base: position 38,652,238 of record NW_026294573.1, read on the forward strand.
CAGCGGAACCAGGTTCAATTCCCTGGCTGCCTGATCACACCAGGGTAAAATTTTTAAAAAAAGGAAGAAAGCTTGTCTTCTGACCTCCACACATGCTAAGGCAAATGTATACAACACACACACACACACACACACACACACACACACACACACACACACACACACACAGACAATAAAAAGAAAAAAGAAAATGATAAATGGTGGAGTCAGAAGACACATTGTTATGGAGATGATTGTGTCGTGAGAGGGGAACTTAATGCTAAAAGCAGGGTCAGAACATGGATGCTGATCGGAGGGCGAACTCCTCTTCTAATAAGTGGCTCAAAGTCAACCAAAAATTGGAGTTTCTTGATATTATGAGGCTACTTGCCAGGTGCCCTATTGATGTAATTACACCTTGGAGTGGGGAGAGACTTGGCACATCAGAGGTGCACACTTAAGGGAATACTCTGATAGCACCCAGCTGTCCCCATGTGAAGGGCACAAGCAATGCTTCAGTGCACGCTGGACCATCACTGGTTCTCTCCTGGCGCCCTTCAGTTCATCAGCAACTGCAGAACACCACGGCAGTGTGGCTGTGTGTTTGTGTATGTGAACTCAAGCCTTCTCTCTGCTCCTCTCCCTTCTTTTCCCTTCTGCTCCCCTCCCTCCTTCTTTCTGTCCTTCCCTCCCTCTCTTTCTCCCTTTCTTCCTTCTTTCTTTCTCTTTACCTACTTCCTCCCTTTCTGAACAAGGCCTCATATAGTTCAGGCTAGTCCTGAACTTACCATACAGCCAAGGTTAGCACAGAACTCTTTATTTTTTATTTTTGAGATTATAATTTAATTACAACACTTCTCCCTTCCCTTCCCTCCCTCCAAACCTTCCCATAGACCCCTCCCCTCTTTCAAATTCATGACCTCTTTTGATCACTAATTGTTATTGCATACACATATATGTATATACATATGTGTTCCTCAATATAACCTGTTCAGTTCATACAATGTTATTCATATGAATGTTTTTAGGGCTCCTGAGTGCTGAGACAACAGGCGTCAGATACCAGGCCTATCTGAACTTTATTCCATTAAAATCAACAGGATAGGGATGGGGAAGGAGAACAGTTAGTGGCAGAGCACTTCCCCTACAGATAGGAGGACCTGGATTCAGTCCCCAGGACTCTTACCCCCCTCACTCCAGTCAACACTATAACCTCAAGACCTACTGCAGAATATTAGTGTTTTGTGAGCATTTCTGATTTGGATAAACACACAGGTTTCTCCCTCCACGTCTTCATATTTCTGGAAGTTGAATAGCTTTTCAAAAAAAAAGTTAGCTGGAAGCTTAGACAGGCATGTGTTTATTGCCTAACTTATAGGACTTGATGGATCAATTTGTCAGGCCCACTCCAGAGCATTCTCTGATCTATTTGAAGAGACTGGGTGGTTTTTCCTGCCGGTAACTGCACTGACAGGTGGGTGACAGGCTGTCTGCTGCACAAACAGAAACCCGATTTTTACATCAAATTAACCATTTCTGAGGACACAGAAAGCAGTAATTAGGGGTCCAAATTTAACAGTCAATGCTGTGGTTCCTATTGTAGGTCCCATAACTGAAGTCACACTGCACACACATCACACAGTGCTTACATCTCGTCTTGGAGACCGACTTGTGAATGTGAGACACATTCTGATTCATAACCTGAAGTGAAGAACAGATCTATGGAATGCTATGGTCAAGAGAAATGGACATAGGGGCTGTAGAGATGGTTCAGCAGTTAAGAAAGAGTGCTTGCTGCTCTTTCAGAGGACCAGAGTTTGGTTCCCAGTACCCATATCCAGTGGTTCACAAGGGCCTGTAACTCCAGCTAGAGTGAATGGATATTCTCTTATGGCCTCTGTGGGCACTGCACACACTTAGCACACACACATAAATAAAAGTAAATGTTAAGAAAATGGAAATAGCCTGAGGGTAATTTACCAATGAGAGGTAAAACCAAATGTTTGGTAAAGATTCTGTTATGTCTAATGTATTAAAACAACTGTCAATTGAGTCATGAGATTCTTTCAGTTGTTGAGTCTACCCCTGCAACAATCCATTGCTGCCACTAGGTAGTGGTACTAAGTTACATAACCTCCATGTTTGAACTTGGTCTTTTTGTGAACAGATATTAGAGACTTCTTTCTTTCTTTCTTTCTTTCTTTCTTTCTTTCTTTCTTTCTTTCTTTCTTTCTTTCTTTCTTTTCTTTTCTTTTTTTTGGTTTTACGAGACAGGTTTTCTCTGTGTAGTTTTGCGCCTTTCCTGGAACTCACTTTGTAGACCAGGCTGGCCTTGAACTCACAGAGATCCGCCTGCCTCTGCCTCCTGAGTGCTGGGATTAAAGGCGTGCGCCACCACCGCCTGGCAATAATAGAGATTTTTACAGATATCTAGCTAATGACTCCCCCTTCTAATTCCATTAATTAAGAAGATACACTAAGCAATATAGTTATATTACAGCTCAACACCTCCTTTGAGCCATGGTTCTGACTAGATAGGCGTTCTTACCTGAGGCAAGGTGGATAGCTTTGGAGCCATGTAGGACTGTGGCTTTTGTGTTTGAGATCACTTCTAGCCTTATCAAGAGCCCTCTGGCCTTGCACCTGTAGGTGCATCCATGCTCTGGAATGAGACTAATCTTTCAGTTCAGCTGTGTGCAGTACAAGGCACGGAATGCCATTTATAACTGGACTAACCCCATCCATTGGTACATTTACCAACCCACACTCACACAACAGCAGTAATCACTATTTATTGAGTCCGCACTCATTACCCATCTCAGTAGCAGTTCTCGGCATTCTCACAGCAACCCCACGCGGTCTGTATCATTAGTATGCCCATTTTCTAGAGGAGGAAACCCTAAGAGTGTAGGAAGAGCAAACGAGTTCACACATAAAACTCACTTAGCCCTGTGCCTGGGACCTAGTGAGAACTCATGATAGTGATTATTTGCAGAAGAGGAAATAGCCACTCAAGGGCTGGCTGGAGAGACAAGGTTATCTGAAAGGCACGAAGGAGCCGCACACAGAGGGCTATAGAAGTACAGAATCGGGCAGCCACTTCCTCTTGGGAAGTTAGGCAGGAAGACTTCACAGAGGAGAGTGCAAAGTGGCCAAACTCATGGCTGCTTTCCCCAGCTCAGGGCTTTTCCTCCTTCACTAAGTAGAAATGTCCCCCCAACCCCCACCTGGCAGGTCCCACAGGACACACTGCCACCTGGCTTGATGTTATAGTCACCGTCACCCCTTGCAGCTTGGCGAAGGTGAGTCTGAGATTCCATACTGCATGTGAATGGAGGTAAAATCGCTTGCTACCATGGCCCCAGGCTGCACATGGCTACAGTACAGGGGAACAAGTTTTGGCTATGAGGATGGAGAGGAGCCACAGAATAGTGGGAAGCTGGGGCCCTGTCATATTTTCTTGTGGACCACATGCCGCGGCTAAACCATTCCATGAGAAAGGCCGCACTTCTTTCCTGTTTGAACCACTGTGCTGTGGGCTCTTCTCTCTGAATCCACCTTAGTTGGGAGCCTAAATAACACTTCGGGTAAAGAGAGAGAAGGCACATAGGGCTGGCGGAACAGTGAGTCCAAAGACACGAAGAGCAAAAGGCAGGAGAGTTTAAGAATGTCCTCAGATGGTCTTTTTGAGAACCAGGCAGGATGCCGGTGTACAGAAAGACCTTACGGTACCCACCACATACTAATTTCACAATAGCTAAGAGCCATATGTATTCTTCCTGTGTGATACAGATGGCTTCACAGATCCTTATCCTAGAATGGGAGTGAGGCCACCAGTGTCATGAAAATGGGAGTCTAGCCCTTTCTGTTCTAGGATAGTATGAAGGGTCTGGAGAAATCCTATAGGGGAGCAAGATTAAAAGAAAAATAACTACGGAGAGATGAATGAGCACCTTGGCTCCAATGCTTGAAGTAGTTTATCTTAACACAACCTTTTCGGCTCTCTTGTCACTCAGCTCTGGCTGATACTTGTTGGCTCAGCACTAGTCCTTTCTCAACGAGCCCTGGGGATGTTGTGCTCCGAAGTTTTCAGGGTGCGCTTAGAGCGCTCTCCCCTAAGAGAGCTCCTTTAGCCTACAGGATCCTACAAACTCGAGTGCTGCTGAAACCTCCCTGACCTGGGTGGCCTGATGGATGGATGCCCACTCTAGCGCCTCACTGATTTAGGTGTTGTTACTCCTGCCAGAGAGGGAGCTCTTCCAGGGCAGGAGTGATTTGTTTTTCTGGTGCTCGGCCTGGCAGGAGGGACCTCAGTTCACAAGGCTTTCTCTCTGTGACCTCAGGAAGTGTCTCTCCCTCTCTGAGCCTATTTCTGGCTGTAGCCTCTATGATCTTCCAGGAAGCCCTCCGGCTCTCACCATGCAAAGAGCCTTGGGGCGTGCCATGAACAAAGACCCATGCAGTCCTTCTCTCTTCTCTTCCTTCTCTTCTATTTCTGTCCTCTTCATCTCTTCCCCTTCTCCCTCCTTCGCCTCCCCATTCCCTTAGTCCTCTGCCCTCTCCCTGGCTCACCCTCCTCCCTGTGCTCCTCCCTCCTCTCGGCTGCACTCCTCCCTACTACTCTTTCCCTCCTCCCTGCATCCCTTCCTCCTCCACGTGTGCGCCTCCTTCCTCTCCTCATACCGCTCCTTTCGTCTCCCCCGAGCTCCTCCCTGCTCCCTCCTCCCGCTTGCGCTCCTCGCCAGGCCGGGGCGCGGGCCGGGCGCACGCTGGGTGGTCCGGCGGCCGGGGGCGGGCGGTAGCCTGCAGGCGTAATTGGCATGCACGCCGTTGTAGCCGAGACCGCTTAATAAAGCATTACATATCTCACCGCTTCCATATTTCATTACCTCACGCGGAGCCTGTGAGAGGGCCCTAATGGGAGTCAGCTGTGTTTTTACTTTCTGTTGTCGGCCGGGGACGGGCTTCTCAGTGGATTCTTTGAAATGAAATAATGCGATGCACGCCGCGATAAGGGCCGGCCATAATGAGGCCCAGGCCGCTGGGCGGCTGCGATTGCTCCAGGTGTCGCGTATTTGGGCTCTGAGGACCAGGAGGAGGAGGGGGCGGCGCCGTAGGAGGACGAGGAGGGGAAGGAGCTGGGCTGAGAGCCGCAGAGGGGCAGCCGAAGAGGGAGGAAGCGGAGGCGAGACAGCGGCTGCTGGCCAGCCCAGGGACCTGGGTTCAAGCCCTGCCTGGCCCAGGGTGGTGGGTGCGCCAGACAACACCACTCACAGCGCTGCCACACTGATGATGGGAGTGCATGGATGTGGGAAAGGGCATCGTTTATGGAGAGAGAGGAGCTGGCATCTTCCGGAGCTGAGATTTGAGCTGAGATTTCTACTCTCTGCAATGATCTCTTTCTAGACGTTAAGTTCTCTGGGGATGGGACTGTGTGGAGAAGCGGTGGTGGGAGCCCCTGTTCTAAGTTCCATAGCTGAAGTCCCTTGATTAAAGGTGGCTGTTTGTGCTACAGATTTGAAAATCCTCAAGTGTGTGTGTGTGTGTGTGTGTGTGTGTGTGTGTGTGTGTGTGTGTGTTTTGTTTTGTACCAGAGCAATCACCATCACTCTTTTGTCCTCTAGAAAACCAATGCTCTTTGGAAGGGCTTTTGTTTTCTGGGTGCCTCTTAAATAGGCTCACTTCCCACCCTCTCTGGGTGCAGATATGCGTGTATCACACTCTGGTCCGGTGTGCATCTCACACTAAAGGAACCTCTCTAAAGTGCTGACCCAATGCCATTGCTCTTTTACCTGTGTCTTTCTGGGGCTCCCCCAAGCATCCAACTCCCCCAAACAGCCTCATGATGTCTCTCTGCCTTGCATGCCAGCACTTCCTCAGCTGTTTCCCTCACAGCCTCCTCACTAACTATGACAGGCTAGGGAATTAAGCTTTCCCCGTGGTCAGTCAGAGATTGCACTCAGGGATGGCTCATGCTGTTCTCTTGGTGCTGAATGCCCTTCCCACATGGCCACTCCCACATGTGGAGTCCTGCTGGCTCTCCAATCAGTGCCATGACTATGCTTCCTGGAAGACTTCTTACCTTAGGCTCCATTGCTTCAAAGCTAGATGTACTCTCTTCCTTCTCTGAGCCTCAGTTTCCCCATATGAGAAAGTTGGGGGCTGACCTCTAGGATATACACAGTCATGAAGGGGCCTGGGGAGCAGTAGTTTCTTCTTAAAGGAGAAACAGGCAGTTTGAGTTTGTGAGCTCACCATCTTACACCATGCTCTGTTTCAGGTCAGGTGCCCTGTGTGCACATGTGCATGTCTGTGTGTTCATGTACCTGTAACACAATGGCACCGGTGTTGGTGGAGCATGCTAACCTTTTCACAGCTCTCTAACCCCTTGGAGACCTTTGAGACAGGCTAGGCAGAGAGACACAGATTGAGAGATTTGGGACACAGTCTCTTCTTAGTCACCCAGCTGTAAGGAAGGGAACAGTGGGCGAGGAGAGCAAGGAGAGGTTCTGCCCTAGCCCAGGGAGCCAAGCTGGACCCTCACAGTGCAGGACTCTCTTCTTTCACTGCGGCCTATCTGTCTAATGACTCTTCATTGTCTAGTAACTGCATTCAGGCCTGCTTTGGAGGCCCTCCCATTGGAGAGCTCTCCCCAGGGCCGGCCCCTGCAGCCTTCTTCCTCACCTTCCACAGCAGCCTAGATCTCCCATCTTCCCAGAGGCAGGCAGCCCGAGGGCCCTCTCGATTCTCCACACCCTGGGAATGCATTTGTGTGCACACAACTTATCTGCAATCCAGCTCTAAGCTTCAGAGCTTCAAGGTCTTGAGACCCAAGGTCAGGGGCTGAGCCCCATGTAGGCCAGTGTGGACCTAGCACAGAAAAAATGCAGAGGCCATTTGACCATGTCGAATGAATGGGTTTTGAGACTTACTGAAGTCATATTTAATTCCTTGCTTAGAGAGAAAGATGTCCCATGAACAGCAGCTCATCATGCTTCAATAGGTTCTTTTTTGGACCAGGATTTTTCTTGCAACCTGTTTTGTCCTTACAATGTGTGGATGAGGTTGATATGGCAACCCCTTTTTACCAGTGAGAAAACTGAGGCTAAGTGATGTCCAGGAACTGGCTTTAGACTGCAGAACTATCAGAGGCAGAGCCAGGGCTAAAACCCAGTTCTGTGCCTCCAAGTCCAGTCTTTTCTGCATGCATCCCACGGGCTCTTTGCCAGTGAGCACTGGTGCTCTCAGTGTCTGTCAAGCAGGGCTGCTCTATTGATTAACATGCAAATGATTTTTTGAGAGAGGGCTTAAGTGTAGTTTGGTCTCAGCCAGCCACAACTGAGATTTGCAATCCAAGCTCTTGTCCTCACCAACCGCTTTGCTATCAGGTTTTCATCTCTAGAGTGATTGACGGGGTATTTTTTTCCCCTCTCTGACCCAGAACACCAGGCCTCCAATACTACTGAAATGTTTGCACAATCTTGAAGCATTTATTTAAAAGTTGCTTTTCCCCAAAGGGCCTGGCCTCAGCCAGATCCTGAGCCAGATCCAAGAAAACAAACAAATCCTGTCTTTACAAGTTCTTCAGCTGGGCTGTGTGGGGTGGGTGGGGGCAGGGGTCCCCTGGGTCCTACCTTTCCCCTGGCTGGTTGACAGGCCTGCCCCCAGGGCGAAGAGCCTGCCTGCCTGTTTACAGCCCTCTCCAAATCACAGGCCAAACCGGAAAGGGGGAAGGGTCTTGGGGAGGGGGCCAAAATCAGAACTCACAAATAACACAGATGGATGTTCCTCAACACAATAGGCGGTGAAGATGCTGTGCGGATGTCACTAAGCTGTGTTTCTTGAGTGTTCTGCAGTGAGTAAGACCATGCATTCCATTTTGCTCGTCTCACCACCAAGTGCTGAGGCTCCTGCACCCCTCACAGCATCCTAGTTGATAGAGGATCCCATGGAGCTGTTTGTAGCCCTTAGTGCTCTTCCTGCCTGGGTCTGCACCACACTTTGTGAACCTGGGAGAGTCACTTATTCTCACTGGCCTTGACCACTCTGATTCAACCATGGGCTGAGCTCCAGCCCTGACACCATCTGCTCTGAGTGATGTTTGCCCCTGGCTTTTGTCTTGGGCAAACAGGTGGGAAGGGAAGGGAGCCACTATTTACAGAAGCATCTCGTGGGCCTGCCAGTGTGTTTAAAGCTCTGTGGTTAGCTAATGCTTTACCCTGCTCCTTGGCCCCCCAAAAGATACTCACTGCTAAACCTTTCTGCAAGTAAGAGGCCTAGTGCCAGTCCTGGATCTCATAGTCCATCTTGGCTCCTCCTCTCTTTCTCCTGGTCCCCACAGAACAGCACTGACTCCAGACTGGTTGGGCCTGCTCTGGAACACATCTAGTGTGTGCACTGTGGTATGGCCTGTTTCATTAACAGTGACAAGACCGAGGTGAGAGAGTATTCTGCAGAAGGAGATTCTGAGACCTGGGAATGGTAGTATCTCACCTTGTCTTTCCCATCTGCTTAGATAGGGGCCAGCTAGCCTCAGATGAGTATGCCAACACCTGCGGCTGGGGTAGGCTCAAGCCAGTCCTCTGAAGGGCTGCTGAAGAAGCAGGGATGAAACCTTATTTATTTATTTATTTTCCGAGGCAGAGTTTCTCTGTGTAACAGTCCTAGCTGTCCTGGAACTTGCTTTGTAGACCAGGCTGGCCTCGAACTCACAAAGATCCGCCTGCGTTTGCCTCCTGAGTGCTGGGATCAAAAGCGTGTACCACCACACCTGGCAAAACCTTTTTTTATTTTAGTGTTTTAAAGATTTATTTTGTAGCCGGGCGGTGGTGACACAGGCCTTTAATCCCAGCACTCGGGAGGCAGAGCCAGGCGGATCTCTGTGAGTTTGAGGCCAGCCTGGGCTACCAAGTGAGTTCCAGGAGAGGCGCAAAGCTACACAGAGAAACCCTGTCTCGAAAAACCAAAAAAAAAAAAAAAAAAGATTTATTTTGTTTTTTAATTATGTGTATGTCTCTGTACGCATGAGTACAGGTGACTGCAGGGGCCAGAAGAAGGTGTGGAATACCCCGGAGCTGGAGTTGCAGATGGTCTTGAGCTGCCAGATGGGGGTGCTGGGAACTAAATTCAGGTCATTGCAAAAGCAGTACTGCTTTTAACTATCAATCCCCCTCTCTCAGCCCCTTGGTGAGGGGTTCCAAGCATTTTGATTGCTTGTTGCAAAGCCCCTAACATGTGACATCACATAGGGTCCCTGGTGCGCCGTCAGTGGCTTCTACCATGGCACCTCTGCTCCTACAGAAGATGCCGAGATCTTTAATAGCCTCTGTGCCCACCTCTTTGTCCTGGACCGAGGCCACTTGGACCCTAGGCTAGGAGGTCACCATCTCTCCTTCTGGTAGTGCTCTCTACAAGAGAATGTTTTCTGTGTCATCTTGGGAAGTGACTTCGGTTCTTAAATCCCAGGGTCTTCATCTACAAAATGACCTGAGGCAGAATGGCTTCATAAGCACTCTGTGACCATGAGGTGAAGCCTGACGTACACTGGGGTCACTGTCACTGTTGTTGCGTCTGCTGGCCATGCTGTAGCAGAGTGACTGTTCAACTGAGGACTGACTTCTCCCCTTCCTGCCAGCTAGACCCCTCTATGGGTCTCAAACAGCTGTTGTGGGCACAGGCTGGGCTCTAAGGCAAAACAAAGGAACACTTGGCTAGCCTTTCTCTAAACTGAGCTCCCAAGCCCTTACGTGTGTGTGATGGGTCAGTCTGGCAGAGTGGGGGAGCAGGCCAGGCCCCACATCTCCCCATCCAGGAGCTCTGGCAGGGCTGAGGTCATGGATTACTTTGCTTTGTGTCCTCAGAGCTCAGCACAGAGCAGGCACTCATTAATCATGTTTAAGTTAACAAATAAACGTAACCCTGGGAAAAGAATCTCTGTTCCCAGCCTCGGCTTCCTTGTCTACAAAATGAGGAAAATAACATTTGACCCATATTCATTTTGTGAGCCAAAACTAGCAGTTCAGGGCTTATGAAGTAGCTCACCAGGTAAGGGTGCTTGCTGCCAAGCCTGAGGACCTGAGTTCAATACCTAGGACCCACATGGTAGAAGGAGAGAACTGACTCTTGTAATTTGTCCCCCAAACCTTTTACACACACGTAAATGTAAAGAACAGAAAAAGATCAGGATTGTCCAAGAGACTCTCAAACCTTAATGGCTATTGCTATTGCCCTTGGTTGCACCCAAGAGGTGGAAGGTAAGACACCATGCACTTCAGACATAGGGTCCAGAGGCCCCAAGTTGGAACTGACCTAAAGGCCTTCCTCTCTGAGGACTAGCTTTCATGGTGTCACAATACACCATGCAAACTTCTAAAGGAAGGTAGTAACCAACAGTCCTCCCCAGCTATGGAACCTATAAACTACAATAACCATCAACATAGGACTCTAACTGTAAGGGTGCAGTAGCTGTACACATACCTTGGTAGTAACCAAAAAGTCTCTAATTGGACTTAAGACCCACTCAATCAGTGGGAAATCATGTCTAGTACTGGAAACCTAGCCAACTCCTCAGGACTAGTGAAGTCATGAATCTAGGAGGAGAACCTACAACCACCACTCTGCTAAACCAACATAATCCCAGCTACATTCTAAATATTTGTCCTAATACCCACAGATAAGTGTAGTCCTTATCCCTCATCAAAGGAACTTCTCTTTGCAACAGAGATCATTATAGAAGACCACAACCAATTAAAATGCAGAGTTGTGGAGCCCAGTCCCAGTGAATACATCTACTATACAATTGCCACACCTAAGGCTCAGGGATCATTGCAGAAGAGGTGGCAGGAAGATTCTAAGAGCCAGAGGATCAGGGAGTTTGATGTGAGACTGTATCTCTTTATAATGTCAGTACTGCACCTCTACAATCTCACCAATATGGATGACTAAACATGAGCTGAACAAGGACAATAGACATGCTAACATGGACAGGGAGTGGGGATCCCAAGAGACCTCAACCCTACACAAAGAACTACAGGCAACTAAGAAATGCTGAGAATGAAAGAAATAGTCTTTTCCAGGAAGAGCACACCAATCTAATACCAAATGGTTGCCCTGAAAACATACATTTTATGTAACATTATACAGACTGAGAAGATTATACCTATGTATTTAGAAATATATATACATACATATACATACACACGTGTGTGTGTATATATATACATATATACTTATATGTATGTAACAACAGTTAATAAAAAATGGGACCATGAATTTGAAAGAGAGTGAGGAGGGGTATATGGGAGGGCTTGGATTAAGGAAAGGGAAGGTGAAAATAATGTAATTATAATTTTAAAAATAATAAAAATGGTATTAAAGAAAGGAAGAGGAAAAAATAGTAGTACATGAAAAGTACTTAGAACAGTGCCTGACATGTGGTGAGCATGCTATCATGTGCTCATGTAAGTAGATGCGAGGAGGAGGTACTCACTTTGCTCAGTTTCACACAGCTAGGACATAGAAGCTAGGATTAGAATTCAGGGTTGTGTGATTCCTGCATCTGAGATATTGATCACTGTTGTATATTGCCCATATAGTTATAACCATTAGTTGCCTCACAGAATTCTTTCTCTCTACTGCAAAGTGACAGCAACATGAATTCTTTAGTTGAGTGCCTAGCCATCTTAAGACTGTTTGCTTGCCTCCCTTACAGATAAGCATGGCAACTAGGTTCTGGATAATTCATTGAAGCTTCTAGACCATGCCCTTAAAGTGAGAGGACCAGTGTATCCCTGTCTCCCTCCCTCCCTGTCTAAGGGTTGAGTTAGTAACCTAATAGATATGGCACCAGTCAGCAGATAAGCCAGGTCTTAAAGGTGATGATAGCCCTGCAGGCAAAAGGAGCTTGGGTCTCTGATCCCACAAGATCTCACTATTTTTGAAGTGAGCAACTTTTGCCTGTTTCAGCCACTGTGACTTTGAGTGTAAATATAACCCCAATTCATTGTTTTTCAATGGAAGACCATAAATAACTAAAAGTGCCCTACTATAGCAGTGATTGAACTGTAGCATTTAAACATTTGTCTTTGATATAGTCAAAAACTAGTCATAGTAGAGACCTTGGCTTTTCTCCAATACATCTTCACTGACTAGTCTTGTGCCAAGCACCCTGTGGACTTAGTAGTGTTCTATGGGAGTATCATGACTGATGGACTTGGTTCCCAGAATCCCTTTCCATGCTTGGTCCTAGGGTTAAAAGGGCTGCAGGGACAGCTTGTCCGGGGTCTGGAGGGCAGCACTGGACAGTAGCTGGGAAGGGTAGTAAGGCCTGAGCTCAGGCTCTCTGGCCTCTCTGTTAGTTTTCCTCAGTGGTACTGTTTCCTGGAGAGATCTAAACAAGCATCTATGCACCTCAGGGCAGCAATGTAGTGATTCCATCCAAGTCCAGCTTGTTTCCTGGACTTATTTAAAGGAGCATGCATGATTCCTCTAATAGCTGCATCCTGTCCCATCATTGGTGACAGCCTCCTAAAAGCTGATAGTAGAGTTCCCCCCAGTTAATCTCCCACCCTCCTATGTTCCAACAGCTCCCGAGACAACATGCATCTGAGGCAGGATTACCTGCAGCTGGTGTGTGTGTGTGTGTGTGTGTGTGTGTGTGTGTGTGTGTGTGTGTCTATGTGTAAGGAGTTTAGGTAGTTGTGCGTCACACAATATGGGTGCTGGGAATTGAACTTGGGTCCTTTGGAAGAGCAGTAAGTGTTCTTAACTGATAAACCATTTCTCCAACTCAGCTGTTCTGGTTTTGAGATGAGAGTGGAAATGTTATGCCCGAGGAGAGGGTCACACAACACTCCACCCCTTCCTCTATTTTGCGTTCTTTCCACCCTCCCTTCTATGACACTTCCTAAGCTTTGGAGTGGTGATAACACATGTCTGATGATCTCCCATTTAAGAGTGAGAACTGGTTATTTTTCACAGCAGCAGTCACTTTGGCTGGTGTGCTGGTTAGTTTTTGTCCACGTGACATAATCTAGAATCATTTTCTAAGAAAGAACCTCAACTGAGAAAATGCCCCCATCAGACTGTAAGCAAGCTCGCAGGGGTTGGGGGTTGTTCTTACTTGAAGCTTGATGTGGAAGGGCCCAGCCCACTCTGGGTGGTTCCATCCTTGGCCGGTTGGTTCTGGGGTATACAAGAAAAAAAACTGAGCAAGCCAGTAAGTAGCATTCCTCCATGGTCTTTGCTTCAGTGGCTTCTAGGTTCCTGCCTTTTGTTCCTGCCTTGGGATTCCCTGATGACTGACTGTAACCTGTAAGCCAAATAAACCCTTTCCTCCCCAGATTGCTTTTGGCCATGGTGGATTATCACAGCAATAGAAATCCCAACTAAGACAACAAGTTCTGCATCTGCACAGTAATCACTGCCCATTGTAAAAAGAAGCTTTCTGACCATGGCCGACAGCACCATCTTTAGATATAAAGATACGTGTTTAGAGGACAGTCTGACAGCAGAGGCTTCCCCGCTTGTGTCTATGCTTCAGCCACAAGCTTTAGTTGTACTGGTGTATTTGAAAAGTGGCGGAGGGAGTCACACTATACAACAGGAGGTTTATTGAGGGGAGAGGAGAGAAGGGTCAGAGACCGGTCCTTGGGGATGAGAGCGGAGGAAGAGAAAGAAAGAGGCAGGAGAGGTACAAGGCTAGCCTTTTATAAGGAAACGTAATGTGCACAGGAGGTGCTCTAAGTGGCTGCAGCTGGGGTATATTCTGTTAGGACCCTAAGGGTAGGCCAGTACAGATGCCCAAATGCTAACATGTACAGTACCAGACACAAGAGCCTATCTGTGGCATGTTGATTTGGGGTGCTCAGAGGGGGCCTCCCAGGCCAATGACTTGTAGGCAGATAGCCTATCTCTGACACTGGGATTTTCATTAAAAAAAAATCTTCTGTCCTCTGGGTGTGCCTTCTCGCACTTACACAGGTTGCCTTCTGTGTTTACCTTCTTAGCTGATGTTTTCACATTCACAAGCAGGCTGTTGTAGGATATTCTCAGTCACCTTGTTAGTAACTGTCTGTGTTGTTCTCAACCCTAAGATTCCCAAGAATTTTATAGTTGTGCCTGGTCTCTGCACCCTGTGTGGACTGATTGCTCCACATATGTTTTCCTGTTTTTCAGTTGCTTTTCCAATCCCGTGAGACTGTCAGAGTGAGACAGCAATTATGGGGTTAACATGATACTGTGAAAGCTTTTTTTTTTTTTTTTTTTTACAGAAGGTCCATTGCCCTCTACTCCAGGCAAGCCAATTGGTCTTGGGATACAACAACTAAAGGAATTCTAACAAAAAGTTGGCAAGGTTTAATGTAGCGTGAAAAAAATCCCATCACTCTTGTCAATTATTGTCTCCCCCAAAGAGCAATGCTGAGTACTGTGGCATAGATGAGAGGCACTATATTTAGTTCTCTGTAAACCACAATCATTCTCAAGTCTTTCTGCTTCTTTATCCTGGGGCATTGCTGTGGGGCCATTGCACATCTTCCCATACCCACTCACTAGGCAGGGCTGGCTCAGGTTGCTCACCCATCTGAGTGCCAAGTGGGAACAGGGCCATGCTCTCTCCAGTTGTATTGTCCATGTGCTCCAGTGGGTTTCCAGACTGGTACTACAGCTGCTGCATGCCAACAGGCCAAGTCTAACTGTGGAAAGGGCCCCAGGCTGGATAAACAATCTCCACCTCCAGGGTATATATGTACACAGCATACACTGAGGGGATAATTGCCCACCCTTGGGACAAGTTTAATCATTTTTTACTTGAACCACTGTATCTCCAGATTTAACTTCTGATGCCTATGGCCACTGATGCTCCTGGAAGCTGTCAGGACACTGGATCCACACAAATCCAAATATTCTGCACATTCGTAGGAGAGCAATGAGTCTTCAGTTTCATGGGAGGCCTCCAGTTACCCTGCATGGTTCTAGCAGACAGCCATGGCCATCCCATTAGGGAAGCAGTTGAGGCAGTTTCCACCCTGTGCAAGCACCTTCCTCCAAAGCAGTGCCACAGTGGGTTTACCTGCACCTTCTCTACCCCTTTGATGAACTTTCAGGTTTGTCAAGTCTTCTAGAAACTCTCAAGTTTAGCATTTGGTTGCCCTTATTTTCCCTAGGAGTGTCAGCTTAACACAAATCTTTCCATATTTGTTTCTGGTAACATGGACAGTTCCCTACCCCCATTTGTATTTTTCAGTTTCTCACTTCCTCTTGTTAATTGCCTTGGCATTTTACAGAGCTGATTTACAGGCCATTCTGTCACTCACATCCTCTGGAGCCTCACCTGCATCACCACATGACTCAGCAAAGCCACAGAAGCCCCACTGGTCCTGAGGTCCCTGCTGACCTAACTCCCTTCTTAACCCCAAGGCACAATCCTGTCTCACCTGGCCGACTGGGAAGTAAACAACACTCCACTCATGCCCAGTTCCCTCACTATCATTTTTACCTTATTTTTTCGCTCTTCATTGTTTCTTTCCACAGGTTCCAGGTTTTTGGGTCCCTGGAAGGGCTACTTAGTACAGATGTATTTTTTAGTCTTTTGTCTCCTCCCCAAGACATAAGAAATGGCAAGCCTGTATTTTCACGGCATCCTCTCTTTTATCCAATTTGCCTACCAGATCAGCTGCTAACATCGAGGACTTTACCTGCGTGTCTTTTTCTTGTTATAACTCTTCCCTTATGCTGACTAGGTATTTCTGAGCAGACAGCTGAGCCTCAGTTGTCGATCTTATCCTCCACAGCAGAGGCAAAGTAAACTCTGCCACAGCTTCCTTACAGTCCTATTCCAAATACGTTACATATTCTCCGGTCTTTCATCTCTCTTTTTTTTAAAAAAAGGAATTCCCACCCTCTCTTGGTGGACCACATTCATTAAGAAGGAACACTTCTCTGTAAGACACAGAGGAGGACAGACCTACTGGGATTTTCCCTGTGGACTTCCCCTGAAGCAAACCTCTGCATGTCTTGTCACCATAGCAGACACACTGCAACTGCTGCTACAGCAAGAAGTCATTCCATACTGTGACAGGGCTTGAGGGATGGCTTCATCAGGACTGATCCCCTGGAGGCCTCAAAGGCCTTAGTTTTAGTGGCATGTCTCATCCACCACGGCAGGGCCAAGGTGACTGCTGCTCTCAAACTCATCTCTGGTTCTGTTTGGATGCCAAAAGTTGTGATGACCTTCCCCCGGGAAGATGTTAACAGGTGTCTACTCATCCCATCTAGGTTCATTAATGATAAATGAAAGTAACAATTGGATCCTAGTCTGCCTTGGTGAACAATGCATTTAATGTACTTACTAAAACACCCGTATCACTGAAAAGTCCCATGTCAGAATGGGTGACAGCCTCTTGACAGCTCTATAGATGGAGTCCCCTCCTTCATTAACCTTCTGCCCTCCATAATATTCTAGCACATCTTAAGACTATGTGCAGCTAAGGCAAGATTATTTGGGGGATGGTGGGAAAAAAGAAGTGTCTGGAATCTCAGGCAAAGAACAGATGACCCTCCCTGTATAGTCCTTCTATGAAAAAGTATCAACACGTCTGATCTTGTGAAGAAGGTCTTGTGAATGAGAATGATTACAGCCACTCTGATTTTGAAATGTCAACAGCCATGCCATGTTTGGAGGACAGTGTCCCAACAACAGCACCAGGCACTAGCCAAGCTCCTGGTGTCCTCTAGCTCCTTCCTCACCTCCTTCTCCAGCACTCCCGAACCCTGGGCCAGGTGTGTGTGGACTCCTTGGCACAAGGTCCCAGCTTCTCCCAGAGAACACATATTTGGGGTTGGAGGTAAGCCCTCAGAGATTCCTTTGTCATTGTTTTCACGTCTTACCAATCCTTCAGCTTCTATCTGCCTCATAACACAGACCAGGTCACCTATTGAAGCTGTGTTAAACACTGTGTGTGACCTGGAATTCCTGCCTGCATGATGGTGTCCTGTAACATCTAGATTTTCTCTTTCTCTCTGTTCACTCATGTGGTTGAAGACTCAGGTCTGTGCATCCACAGATGACCATCGTCAGTATCACCACCCACAGCTTCAGCTTGTAAGACTGACTCTTCAGTTTTTTTCAGTTCAGGAGACTCTTCTTGAAAGTAGAGGAGCCAAGTCCAAAATTTGTTTCCCATCATAGAAAATCTGTTTATCCATCAACCCATTTATCCATCCACCCAGCCACACATCTACTCACTTATCCATCCAATCATCCTTTTTGCCCACCATCACCTAAATAATCTTGCCTTAGCTGCAAATGTCTACCTACTCATTTGCCTGCCCATCAATTCATCCACCCACCCACTCACCTATCCACCTACCTATTCATCTACCTCCTTATCTACTCACCTGTCCACCCATTCATTTCCTCCACCCATCCAGTATCCATCCATCCATCCATCCATCCATCCATCCATCCATCCATCCATCCACTCATCTATGTAGCTAGAGTTCTCCTGCCTGGCCCACAGTCAGGACAAATTTCTCTCACCTGCCAGTCCCACAGCCACTCAGACTCGACCAAGTAAACACAGAGACTTATATTGGTTACAAACTGTATGGCCGTGGCAGGCTTCTTGCTAACTGTTCTTCCAGCTTAAATTAATCCATTTCTATTAATCTATACCTTGCCACGTGGCTCGTGACTTACTGGCATCTTCACATCCTGTTTGTCATCTTGGCGGTTGGCAGTGTCTCTGATTCAGCCTTCCACTTCCCAGCTTTATTCTCCTCCTTGTCCCACCTATACTTCCTACCTGGCCACATCAGTGATTTATTTATTGACCAATCAGCAACACGCTTGACATACAGACCATCCCACAGCACATCTATATCTTTCCAACATGTTCTATTCTACTCTGGACCAGGCCCTGTGCTGTGAGTGAAGACAAATCCATTCTTTGCTCTCCTTCAGCCCATGATGGGATAGAGAAAGACTGTGTAAGACATCACAAAAGTATAAACACCTAAGTGCCACGCTGAGATGAGTCAGCAGCCATGGGGGTACAAGGGAGGTCCTTAGACATGGAGTTGGATGGGCTTCCTGCAGGAGCAGACACATGAGTTTCCTGGAAAGGCAATAGGCATTATCTAGAATCTAGACAGTAGCATTTTTCAAAATCTAGATTCTAGATAAAAATAGTAAATTCAATGCAGAGAGAAAAGCACATGCAAGTGTGTGTGTGTGTGTGTGTGTGTGTGTGTGTGTTAGCATTGTTGCATTGTTTTGCAAATTGGGTGTGGTAGAGAAGCATGAGGAGAGAGAGCAGGGTGGGAGGAGGTCAAAGCTAGAGCACAGCACAGATTTCTTGACCCATGAATTAGTTCCAGGTTTTTCTGGAAGCAGCAGGGAGGAGGAGCAGATCAGGCCTCAGAGGCAGAGTGGCCTGGATCATGCACTTGACCCCAGAGCTGAATGAGCCCACATTGGCGCTGGAATCCTTGGGTGTGAGGGCTGAAGAGGCCTCATTAGGCCATCTCCTCAACCTGGTGTGTCAACCTGATGTGCCACAAACAGGAGCGAGGCAGGCAGGTTAGATGGGCTCTGACAGGCAAGTGATCTCAGATAAATCACATCTTCGAGCCTCAGATTCTCAAGGCTCAGCTGCAGATCAGTCCCAACAGGGCTGCAAAGGCATTGCTTTTTACCCTGTCTCCTTCCCCAACAAAATGACCCTAAAGAATCATTCCTACTGAGTGTGGAGTGTTCCCCCCAGGCACCCAGACTCCTTCCAGTTCATGAAGGGCAAGTGATTATGTACGTCTCAGTTAGGGTTTCTACTGCTGTGATAAAACACAGTTTTCAGGGGAGGAAAGGGTGCATTTGGCTTACATATCATAGTCCACTGAGGGAAGCCAAGGCAGGAACTCATGGCAGGAACCTGGAGGCAGGAACTGAAGAGGAGGCTGTGGAGGAGTGCCTTACTCCTCATGGCTTGCTCAGCCTGCTTTCTTACACCATCCAGGACCACTGGCCCAGGGGTGGTATTACCCAGGGGGCTGGATCCTCCCATATCAGTCTTTAATTGAGAAATGTGATACAGACTTGCCTCCGGGCCAATCTGATGAAGACATTTTCTTAATTGAGGGTCATCTTCCTAGTTGACCAAGTTGACAAACAAACAAACAAACAAACAAACACTACCCAGGACAATGTAAGATGCAGTTCTCTTTGCTTGGGGAAGAAGGCACTCTTTCCTAGCAAGGCCTTCCCAAACCCCCATCTACCTGTCTGGCTTTCCATTTCTCCATCCAGCCATGCATCCGCTCAGGAAACATTCATTTCTTTCTTCTTTATGTTTCTTTGAGACAGGGTTTCTCTGTGCAGCCCTGGCCATCCTGGAACTCACCCTGTAGTTGGCCTTGAGCTTGGAGAGTCACCTGCCTCTGCTTCTCGAATTATGGAACTGAAGATGTGCACCACCATTGCTCAGCATATAAACATTCATTTCCTTTCTCACTCCCTCCTACTTTTCTGTCTCATGTCCACTCTGTCCAAACAGCAGCATCCTTGTCTTGTGTCCGGGGGTCAGGCTCTTCTTTCTGTTCATGAGGGATGGGAACTGCCCCTCTCCTCTGTCTGTCGCTCACCTATATTTTCTTGAAGGTCAGACTCAAAGGTCACTTCCTCCACAAAGCCTTCTACTCCTTCCACTATGCCTCTACTCCTAACAGCTTGTCCCTTTACGGGACATATACTTCATAGCATTGTCTCAGTGTCTGTTACCACTGAGCCCTGCTCCCACTCCACCAGGGTGGCCTTTTGGGACAGTTGTTTGGGTCATACGCTGCAAAAGAACATGCCCAAATTGGAGCCAGCATCTGCTTAGAGGCAAAAATCCTTTGCTTCTAATTTACACAAAGGTCTATCACCCTGTTTTCCAGTGAAGGGCTCAACTGGCAGATCCTGTCCAGTGGGGCTACTTTCTCAACTCACGTAAATGTTTTTGAACTAGTGTTGGCCTCGCTCTGATTTGGAGTTCCTAAAGGCCAGGACTGTGGTGGGTTTGTTAACAGCCTAGCACAGAACCACTGCACCCTAGAACCCCATGAACATTTTTGGGGCTGAGAGGAGCCAGCTGTGCCCATCACCTTTCTCTCTGGGTGACGGAGGGACAGGACTCTCCCAGCTTGGAGGGATTGCGCTTCTGGGTTGCTACAGTGGTGGTGGCAGGTTTGTTTGGAAATTCCCCAGTAAGTGGTGTTTGGGAACCTCTCTCCTGGGAACTTTGAGAGCTTGGTGGAGGACCCAAAGACTGGGGCTCCTCCAAATATTGTTTTAAACTGATTGATGCTATGTCAGGCAGAGGAGGGACAGGCATTTTTCATACACGAAAAACAGTAAGTTCTGGGGCCAAGCTGAAATTATTTTACATTTCTGTGATAAGAGGCAGGGGGGCAAAGACGATGTTTGAGGACGTTTCAACCTCAAAATCATTAGTCACTGTCCTGGCGGGCTACACAAATAAATGATCAATGCACAGAGAAACATGGCCTCCGAGGTGTTTGCCCAAGACCACTTATGTGTCAAACAGACTTATTAGATGTGAAGGGAATGGTTATTTGGACAAAGTGAAAGGAACATGTGCAATAATATTGTAAAATGTTTATTAGTCTAAAGTGTGCTGAACGTTCCTAAAATATATCAGCTTCTCAGCTTGCATTTAATGTACTGCCATAAATGATATCACATCCTTTCGAGCCGATTTTCTGCTTAACGCTAAGCTGCTTTGCTGGGGAAACTTGTGTTTTCAGATTCCAAGTATGAAAACATAGTGGGGTTAAACTCTCTCTGTGCTCTCTGCCCCCCACCCACCCCATTCCCTCCCTGTAAAACGTGTCCCGTGTCCGGCAGAAGGTGTGGGACAGTTGGTTGGGCCAGGTGGCGGTTGAAAAGTAAAAAAGGCGGTGAGCCTGCCTTTGTGGCAGGAGTTCTAGCCAGGGAGTTCAATTTTTAGTACCTGTGTATCGATTCTCTGATGGATTACCTCAGAAAGTCCCTCTCCCTCACCGACCTCAGTCCTCTCCATTGGAAAATGGGAATAATAGCTAGAGAGATCCTCAGAGTTTAACATTTACGTATTCTGAGTCCCAGTTTGCTGAAACTATAGTCTGAAAGAGTGAAAGTGATTTTTGAAAGTAAATGAAGAAAGTGCCATAGAAATTACTGTTTAAAAGCGTGATTTTGGGCCGGGCGGTGGTGGCGCACACCTTTAATCCCAGCACTCGGGAGGCAGAGCCAGGCGGATCTCTGTGAGTTCGAGGCCAGCCTGGTCTACCAAGTGAGTCCCAGGAAAGGCGCAAAGCTACACAGAGAAACCCTGTCTCGAAAAACCAAAACCAAAACAAACAAACAAACAAACAAAAAAAAAACGTGATTTTGGCAAACTCCAGCCCATCCTCCAAGGTCCTACTTAAATGTCCTCCTCCTCTGAGAGGTCTTCCCTGTTACCCTACAGTCTACCTTTGATCTGATGGCACATCCTCTTTGCCACACCAGCCAGTAGTGTCTCCACATCTTGGTCTCCTGGGCCAGTCACATGGTTGGTACTCAGGAGATGGTGAGTATGGGCAGGGGAGGAACAGAGCTGGTAGGACCTCTGGAGGCTACTCAGCGCTGCTGGTGTGTAAGGGTGGTACAGAATCTGTCTGGGTGTGCTCACCGATTCCTGTAGATTTTTAGGCATGAAAAGAGCTACAGAGAGGGGCCTGGCTAGTCCCTGCAGCCTTGGCCCTTGGTAAGGGTGGCCGGAAATGTGGTAGGCTGTGTGTAGCATGGGCTGGGGCATACGGTTACAGGGTATGCAGGTGGATGGAGTGGGGCAGTGTCTGGCTTCCTGGCTGATTCACATTCCATCCAAGGTTTGCTCCAAGTGCCATTGGGGTGACGTTCTGGGAGCCTAACTGGCATGCTGGTGTTCCTTGGGGATCTCTGTTGAGAGCGCTGGCAGCTGTACTGAGTCAGCACCAAGGGTCCTTTAGTTCTTTAGTTTGGGAGGCCGGTAGTTGTCTGACTGCAGAATCACCCTCTGAGGTTGCTGGGGGTCACGAATGCAGCAGGAATGACCTCTAGTTTTGCACTGAACAAACTTGTCCTCATCTTGGTCCCTTGCCTGCTGCCCTTGGAGCCTGTCCCTGGGTCTGTCACTTCTACCTTAGCCCCTAAGAGACAGGGGCTCAAGGCTCACTGGTACCTGCACTCCTCAGTCTAGGATGGAATCTCATGTTGAGCACCTGAATCAACTTCTTGGGCTTCTGTGGGTGGGCTGGGCTGGGTGGTGGGTCAGGGGTGGGTCAGAGCGTCCTCCAGCCGTCAGCTGTCATTACAGCAGAATCTACATTCCATACCACACTCACCTAGATGCTGGCCCTGTGGCTGGATCGCCCCCCACCCCCTCCCCGGGCCGATAGCACTTGGTTCTCCTCACAGGACATAGCCCTCTGGCTTCATGTTAGTAGAGGCTGCTTGGCTGATGTGACCCTGTGGCTCAGCTCAGGCCTGAACTTTTTGTTTCAAGGAGTCTAACAGGTGGAATTCTGTTTGATGGCTCTTTGGTCCTATAGAG
Source organism: Peromyscus californicus insignis (assembly GCF_007827085.1). NCBI lineage: Eukaryota > Metazoa > Chordata > Mammalia > Rodentia > Cricetidae > Peromyscus > Peromyscus californicus. The sequence continues at coordinate 38,674,830 of NW_026294573.1, forward strand.
TTTTGACCCTCTGTTGGCAGGTGGGGGCAGAAACTGAGGATATGAAGAGGGCCCTAGGGTGGCGTTCCCAACCCAGCCACTTGACTGTAGTCATGTGGACCCACCTAATTGCACAGGAGGTTGGGAGGAAACTTCAGCTGTGTGTCAGGGTGAGTGGTAGCGAGTTTAGAGAGCAGCTACACTGCCTCTGTTCAGCAGCCAAAGCCTCTTCCTTTGCTTTCATAGTCAGATGAACAGGCCTCGGGATTAACACACATGACCCTTTTCAGATGGGAAACAAGGTTCAGAGAAGCTTCCCACTTCACCCAAAGTCACACAGCAAATTAGTGTTTGGTCTGTGTATTGGCTGAGAGCCTGTAGCTGTTAGCTGAATGTGGCCACCCTCTCCGCCCTGGTTATCGTCTCCTGGCCCTTCTGACCCTTTAGGCTATTTCTAATCTCTGCTTGGTGTCAGAGGTCTCCAGGAACCTGGGTCGATGGGCTCTTGGAGGCCCAGTGTGGTTTGGCCCACCTCTACATCTGGGTTGGTACACAGGGGTAGGCAGGGGCTCACTCAGCACAGGGCACAGAGAAGAGGTGATTTCTTCAAATCATGGGCAGAAAGAAGCTGTTGGAGAGGGAGGCAGGAGGGAGCCCTCCAGCAAGGCCAGTGCAGGAGCACCTGAGAGAGAACTACAAGCATGCATGTACTTGAGCTGATCGTCTGAAAGACGGTCAGCACCTGACCTGCTGCCCATGAACCCCCTCCAGGAGGCACGAACCCTACTTACCCTGTCCTGTCCTTATGAGTTGGCTCTCCCTGCTGACCAATGACCTCCCTTCTTGCAACGAGCACTCCCACCCCAGCACACCCAGCACAAAGCCATGGTAGCTGTAGACACTGCAGGGCATCTTGCCTGCCTAGGCTGCACCACCACTGACTTGGGTGGCCATCAGAAGACTTCCTGAAATGTGGCCCCAGCGGGGTTGGTCCCTGGGAGGCACACACAGGTGGTAAGAACAGAACTAGTCAAGGAGCCCTCTCCCTGGAGGCATCATGGACTTTCTGCTTCCGATGCCAATAGTCCTTCAAGGAAATGGACAGTGAATTCCAGCAGGTGTCCCAACTTCCCTTCACATAGTAAGAGGCTCAGGGTTATGCTCCCCTCCTCTTGTTTCCTTGCACACCAGGAAGGATGCCCCCTTGAAGCTTCCTATTTCTTACAGGGATGCTGCTTACCCAACTGATGGTCTCCATTCTTTCTGTTCTTGCTGCCTCATTGCTTTTCCCTTGGCTCATTACATGGGCAGTGACTCTTCAGGCTCAAAGCTGCTGCCTAACTGACAGCTCACCAGGAAGGCTTTTGCAGAGAGGAGTCACTTCCAGTCACAGGGGTCCCCCTCAACCCATGGGCCTTAGTATATGATCTCCATTGCTTGTGTTTGTGTCTAACTCTGGAAAGGGGTCTGTGTGTGTGTGTGTGTGTGTGTGTGTGTGTGTGTGTGTGTGTGTGCGCGCACCCGCGTGCACACGTGTGCGCGCATGCAGGCTCCTGAGTGTTGTGTGCATGTTCTTGTGTGCTGCATGTACTCCTGTGCTGTGTGTGTGCTCTGTGTGTGCACATATTTCAGCATGTGAGCTCCTGTATGTTCATGTGTCAGTGACAAGGCTGAAGCTGCCACTCTTTCAAGCCCTGGCCTGGGCATTACCCTCCAGCAGCGTGGGTTCAGAGTGTGTCCACTGTCTCCCAGAGGGTGGCATCTGTCTTGGGATCCTTGCTCCTACACCTCCGAAGTAGCAGACTGTCTATTGAAAAGTTCTCCCAAGAAGGCTACGTGTGTCAGTGCAGATTCTTAAGGGCTTCCTGGTGGGCAGGGGACAGGAAGCGAGAATATTAGGGTGCCCACCCTAGGCAGGGAGAGGCTGTCAGTGCTGGAGACCTTTCCCTGGAACTGAGGGAAGTGTCCCACAGGACCATCTCAGAAGCTCTAGGAAGGAGTGTAAACATGCCCAGAGGGTCAAAACAGGGTGACTTCGGCACTGGCATCCTGTGTCTGCAGTGTGACTGCCTTTCTCAGTGGGTAGGGCTCTTCTCAGCCACCAGCTGTCACCCTTACACAGCAAGGAAGAAGAAGCCAGGTATGCTGACAAAGATGACACTTCCTGTCTTCTGTCCAGAAAGTTATCAGTCTAACCATCATCCCAACCATCATCCTTTCCGGTGCTTGGCATGGGGTCAGGTGCTCAGGGAGCTGGGGAAGGTCTCCAAGGTAGACTTGTTTCTGTCACCTGTTGTCCACACATGTGTACAGCCTGTGAGGTACCACAGATTCTCTGTAATGGGCTGCTCGATCTGGTCCTCTCCAAATCCATATGCTGTTGTGCCCCCTCCAGGACCTAGCGTGTGCACTTATATCAGATTGGACTCTTTACCGAGGAGGTGGGTGCTCACTCAGGATGGCTGGTGTCAGTATAAAAACCGGGAGTGTGAGAGATGCTGAATGAAGGTGATGATTGAGGTTGGGGTGATGCTTCCACAGCCCAAGGAACCCTAAGGATGCTAGATAACCCCTAGAACTTAAAGGAGGCGGGTGGAAACAGCTTCTTATCGCTCATGAGAGGAACCAACCCTGCCACTACCTGGGTCTCGGACTTCTGGCCTCCAGAGTGGAGAGATGTGTGTTTGCTACAGCAACACAAGCAAATTAAAGTGCTTTCTTCAGAATTCAGACTGTGAGAACTGTAGTGATGATGGACTACAGGGTCTGGAGAACAGCTGGGCTGGGCTGGGGATCAGAGTTCAATCCCACATGATCACTGTTGTCTCACTGGGTCACCTTCCTGTCTGTAAGCTGAGAAAGGGACCCCAGGATTTCTGAGCCTTTTCCATGTTGGGAAAAGGAAGCTAGCAAGGTCTGGTAGTCTGACAGAGGTCGGTCAGCAGAAGGGCACCAAGTTGCCCTGAGTCAAAGCCTCTGGTCAATTGCCTTGCTCCTTTGCCTTGATGTTTCCTCCTCTGTCCTCTGTGCTCAGTCCCTGCATGGCTTTGTATCTGTGTGTTCAGTGAGGCCCTGTTTCCCGCAAGAAGGAGTATGAGGGCCTCCATCCCCCAGAATTTGCTCTGGTGCTGCCTGTGTGGAAGGCAGAGACCTGTGGGTGTGCAGTACACTGTGGTGGTATTTTACTTGTACTGAAATGTGATTTTAATTGTATGTTAATAAATAAAGTTGTCTGGGGGTCAGAGCTATTAGAGCCATAGCAAGTGCGTGGCGGCGGTATACTTACCATACCAAGCTACGCCCAAATTCCCAAATATACCAAGCTGACTTTAGAGATATGTAAAGGTTAAAACCTTCCTTTTTAAGAAAAGAAAAGGGGAAGTGCTGTGGGATGGTCTGTATGTCAAATGTGTTGCTGATTGGTCAATAAATAAATCACTGATTGGCCTGTGGCCAGGCAGGAAGTATAGGCGGGACTAACAGAGAGGAGAATAAAGCTGGGAAGTGGAAAGCTGAGGCGGAGAGACACCGCCAGCCACCATGATGAAAAACAGCATGTAAAGATGCCGGTAAGCCACGAGCCATGTGACAGAGTATAGATTAATGGAAATGGATTAATTTAAGCTGTAAGAACAGTTAGCAAGAAGCCTGCCACGGCCATACAGTTTGTAACAAATATAAGTCTCTGTGTTTACTTGGTCGGGTTTGAGTGGCTGTGGGACTGGCGGGTGTCAGAGATTTGTCCTGACTGTGGGCCAGTCAGGAAAACTCAAGCTACAGTACACTTTGTGAGTCCCAGCCACACAGATATCTTTGTCCAGTCAGGGTTTAGGGGGACCAGGAGGTTGATCACATGCATCCCATCCCTTGATGAGAGGCCTGAGGCTCTGGTGGTCTTTTAGGGCTTCTAGCCTGCTCTCCTCCAGTGGGGAGGCAGCTTTGGAGCTTTGCTGTTCTGCACCCAATGGGCAACAGCATCCCAGAATGGACACCAGCAGTGTCACAGGACTGCAAGGTAGCTCTCTAACTCTGGGTCACACAGGTCTCCAGGAAGCTATGCAGGGCTCTGCCCTCAGCAGGGCTGCTTGGCTACTTCCTAGGCTGCTTGGTAGAATCAGAACCCACAAAAGGTTGAGTGCTTGAAAACCTAGTTAGAGAGGTGGTGGCTTGTATGAGCGGCAGTGAGGTTGGCCTCACGGTACCCTGCGTGAAAGGAGTCTGGTCTGGAGCTCGTAGTGGTGACCAGGCTCAGTGCCAGATGACGATGCCAGAGCCGGGAGGACAGTTGTGGCTGCAGGAATGGAGAAAGCCGGTCTGCTGTCTTTGGCTTGGCTCTCTTTAATCAACAAGGAACCCTGCAGCATCTCTGGAGAGTAGGCATCCTCTCATCTGGACGGCGTGGGTCAGTCAGAAAGCTCTTTTTTGTACTCAGCTTCCCTGTAATTACATTTAAAAATGTTTTCCAAGTTCCTTCCGGGTGCTAGGATACTTTAACCTCTGCTCTCCGACATTCATCATTCTCAGCTGCTCACCTGTCTGTCAGTTCTTCACAGTGACACAGCCCCTCCCCCGGCACCAGTTTTTCTTAGGACTCGGTTTTTGTTGTGACTCATTTTATTATTTTCTCTTTTTAACATTAAAAACATTAGCATTGATTATATCATTGATATTTAATTATTATAACAATCATTATTAATTAATATAAGAATTGAATGTTACAGTGAGTTTCATGATGGCATTTTCATATATATACCTAATATATTTTGATTATATTCACCCCTCTTATCCTCATCTCCCACACACAGATCCTCTTCCTCTTTCCCACTAGCCCCCCTCTGCTTTCATGTCTTTTTTCTCCTTTGTTGACGACCCATGTGAGTTTTATTGGGGTTGTTTACTAGAAGCTTCACCACTGAAGAAAATCCCTCATCCATCAACCACAAACTGTCTATAAACCCTCAGATGGGGACCCAGTGAGCCTCTCTGCGTCCCATGACAGGATGTGGATGTGGATGGGCAGGTACTCACAGTCACTGTGAGTCAGTGACCCCCACCATCCCACCCTTTCTCCAGTTCTTACATTCTTTCCACCTTGGAGGAGACAATGTAGATGTCCCCACTGAGTCTTATTTGGAACTCCACGTGCAGCCTGGTGAAGCTATCACCTGCCTTGTTCTGATGACACTACTCCTCTTGACATGCTGGAGTCTGAATCCCTAAGCTTGTGACCCATGCTGAGTGTTTCTTCAGCAGTGGCTCCCTTGAGCTCTCCTGAAGGAGGTGGCAGTGAGTCAATGTGAACTAGAGAGCTGTTCCTGCCCTGTGCCAGAACTGACCCCTCCTTCAGCTCCTTGATTGGGGATTTCTAATTTGAACCTGTCTATGTTGAAAAAAGGGGATAACCCTAAGTGCCCTCTACCATCTCTGAAAGACATCTTCAGCCCAGGTGTGACGGCACACACCTGTGATCCCAGCAGAGGAGAGCTGTAAATTTGAGGTCCACCTGGGGTACAGTGAGAATTTCAAAAGCAACAACTGATAAACAAAACAGAAAGGAAATGAAAAGTACCCCCCCACCCCACCCCTGGACTTAGTTTCCTCGGGTAAAATTAGGGAGTCAGTCCAGCTCCCCTGGATAGACCCTTAATCTGTTATCTGGGCACTGAGTACTTAGCAGTTCTACTCCAGCGACTCCTCAGGTGCATCTCCATCCACACACATCTCACGGGGGTAGCTTCTTACCAGAGTTCTCCCATCAGGAAGCTGAAGGGAAGAAGGGTCCTTCCCCACCTCCCACGGCATCTAGAGGGTGGCCCAGTCCATGGGGAGGACCAGCCTTAGCACAGTGTGGTCACCGATTGCCACATACATCAGGCCTCTCAGAGGCGAGGGGTAGTCTGTGGACAAGACCCTGAGTAGGCAGCCGGCTCCAGCTTGATGGGCGGAGCTCTCACTATATCAGGCTGCGCTCTATGACTGACTGTAAATTCTCAGTGAAACAGCCCCAGTGGGCCTCATTTCAGCCACTTAACCCAGAGGTTGCATTCTTGAAGCATTCTGCCAAATGCTTTCGTCTCCAGGTTAGGAGAGCACAGGGGAGTGCCCGCAGGCATGCAGCAGCTGCACTGCCGCAGGACTTTCTCACCTGCCCAGTCCATGTTGAAGGTGCGAGGTCCTTTCTGCCACAGCAGGCCAGCTGGAGTGACTTGCAACAAGCAAGTGTAGGGCCGGCCTGGCCATCCCTGTGCCTGTTAGTGGGAGACCAAAAGCCAGGTCAGCCCTGGAGACCCCGTGGAAAGGATGATTGACTTCAGCTAAGCCCTGCTGGCCAAATGGAACTGAGGAGACCAAGATCATAGTTGGTGGGTCCCAGAAGTGCCTGCACAGCCTATCCGCAGAGCTCCCCAAGCAGGGTGCCTGTAAGCAGCTGGGTCAGACTGCAACAACACGTCCTCACGGGTTGAATAAGTCAGCAGTCAAGCGATCCCGAAGCAATCGTTCAGCACAATCAAACCACCCATCCCCTTGATCCAACAACTCAAACAGCCTGTCTTTAGAGCTAAACAAAACCCAAACAGCACAGCAACTCAACAACCAGCCTGCAGGTCAAACAATGCCAGAACAATGGGTCGGCTGGGTCACATAATAGCAGCACACCCAGGCTCTCATAAACAGCCAATCAACAGCCTCAAACAACGTCTAAATATTTGGATTAATTCACCCAAACATCCAGTCAGTTCAATCAAACCCAGTCAACTGAGCTAATGAATGCCAAAACACCTATCCAACTTAAACAGCCGCTCTAACCGTGACAAAGCAACTGGTGGACTTGGTGAAACCGCCCATCACCACAGCCAAACAAGCAGTCAGCCCAGTCATACTGAGGAAAAGCCACAGGTCACACTGGTCACCAGGCAGTAACAAAACACCCACTTCATCCTGTCAAACAACCACTCAGGCAGGAGAGCCTGTGTCTAAACATCCAGTCAACTGCACGATTTGCTGCTTGCCTCCATGCAGTGAAACTCAAACAGCCACTTAACGTGGCTAAAGGAACGGGGCACGCCTGGATCTCTGGACACGCCTGGATCTCTGGACACGCCCCTCCTGCCCAGCACTCTCAACAAAGCCTCAAAGGAGGGTGCTTCACCAAGATGCCCAAACAGCTTAGGTCCCCGGCAGTCGGAAGGAAATCAGCCCTGTCCCTCATCTGGTGAATAACTTTCAGTGGAAGATGGAGTTTTTCTAGTCAGAGCGGCTGCAGATGGCTGGGGTGATCTGACAGAATATAGCTTCTATGCCTTCTCTCCACACTGTGGTTGGGAGGGAGCCCCCCAGAATTCCTTGCTGCAGAGTATTTGAAGAGGGACATGTGTGCCATGGAGGGTGCACTGCTCTGCACCCTGCAGGAAGCGGCAAGCCTGTGCCTAGAGTACTGGCTGAGTGAGTTCTCAGTGTCAGACACCAGCAGACCCAGGCCTAGCCTGCTGTCCAAGGTCCCAAGTCATCATAGAGACCAGAACTCTCTCATCAAATCCAGAGCCCTGATCACCTCTGACCGCCTCTGTCCAGAACCCAGTAATGACAGTGACACTCCTAAGCACTTACTATGTGCCAGACACCAGGTAAGAAGCCCTTTATACACTCCATGACTTGTCTACAGCACCCAATTGTCCCCATTGTACAGATGACGTCCCTGGATATTCACAGAAGTGAAGAAAGTTGCCTGAGGCCACAAGGCTATTAAGTGGCAGCATTTGAAACCAGCTCTAAATTGAGGAGCCAGCTGGACCTTCGAAATACTTATGAAAGGAGAGTCAAGGGAGTGACTTGGCCTGGCCTGTACTATACTGAAGATGTAGGTGTGATGGCATGTAAGGAGCTCCCTGCCCTCCTGCTGTGTGTGTGTGTGCGCGCTCGCGCGCGTGTGTATGTATGTGTGTGTATGTATGTATGTGTATGTATGTATGTGTGTGTATGTATGTATGTGTGTGTATGTATGTGTGTGTATGTATGTATGTATGTATGTGTGTGTATGTATGTGTGTGTGTATGTATGTGTGTGTGTATGTATGTATGTATGTGTGTGTATGTATGTATGTATGTGTGTGTGTGTGTATGTATGTATGTATGTATGTATGTATGTATGTATATGTACACAGTGGCCTCAGGGGAAGAGGCATTCCACTTCAGTGGAGACTCAGTTGTAGACAGGTTGGAGTCCTGAAGAGCTAGTTCTCTCTCAACTAAGAGCCCACCCTGGTGTTGAGCTCTCTGGCTCAGGAATGCTGGACAAAGACCGGTGTCCCCAGAGGCCGGCAGTTCCTGGGCTATATAGACCTATATATAGGCAGCTTTCAAGAACGGCTTCTAGGATTGGGAAAGAGAGTTCCTGACCCCTGAGTAGCCCTTGCTGCAAAGCCTAATTGGCCTCCCACTCCTGGGTGTAGGTCCGAGCACACTACTGACCACAACTGACCCCCTGCTCAGCCCAGGGAGAGGCCTGTCGACCCACCCCTGCGTTAGTCACAGAGCGTTTTGTTGAAGCCTAACACAAATCACAAGGGCAGGAAATGTCGTAAAGAGAAAAGTAATCTTCTGACAGAAAAATAAATTATCAGCCGTGTTCTGAAGGAAAAGAAACATTCTTAAATAATTTCTCTTGCTGTTGGTATTGGCTGGCAGTGTGGGCCAGCCAAGCAAATGGTAATTTCCAAATTAGATTATACATTATGTCATATTAGTTTTATATTAGAAAAACAAACGGGATCAGAGAAGAAGTGCCAAGGTTGGCGGCCGTGCTGGCCACGTGACAGCGGCGTTTCCACAGCAGCTTGTTTAATGATTTGTGGGGTGAGGAGGCACGGAGCAAACATTCGGCCCACCATGGTCCAACATGGGTTGGTGGCATGGAGACAGGCTCTCCAGGGAAGGAGAAAAGGGCAACACTGAGCCCAGGCCTTTGTGAGTGAGAACACAGGCAGGTCAGGGAGGCAGGGACACCCTCAGAACGTGGTCTTCTCACCTTCCTCTGGGGGCTCTATCCTCTTTAGGAGGGGATGGCTTAGAGTCCAGCCACCATAGCTGGTAAATGCCCAAGGAGGCAGCAGGTGGAGATGTTCACATGTCACTCTCAGGGAGGGGAGGCTGGTGTAGCTCTGTAGGCATCTCTGCTTCTATGTTGAGCTTTCCTGGGGCCATAGGAACACTAGATGTCTGTGTCTCCCCTGAGTGCACAGCCAGAGAAGTTGGGAGATAGACTCAAGGTGGGAAATCACGGGTCCCAAGGCTCTGCGCCAGGCTGCCTACTGTACTTACTTCTCTCTGCCTCGGGACAGACCCTCCAGGTCTTGGGACAGAGGGAGAAGTGGAGAAGCAGGGCAGATCCATCAGAGATCTGTGACCATGGTTTGGAGAGCTGGCACAGCTTGTAATAGAATTGCGAGGACCTGTGATCATAACATACTATGCAGGGTATGAGGCTTCTGCTGTCGGGAAATAGACAGTGGGCTTTAGTGACAAGATTCCTGAGAGGTAGTGGGGAGCAGGAGACACTGGGTTCCTTCAGTTGTTAAAGCATCTGTCTGACCTCTGACCCTAAAGCCTCTTTGTCCCTCAGACTGGGCTCAGTCAGCTCCAGTCGTTTGCACGTGGATGTGGGCAGGTGTCTCTTAGCCAACTGTGAACTTCGTCAGGACAGAGGGACCAGCCTGTCTTGGTTATCTCTGAAGGGTTCACATGTGGCACAGGGCTTCAAACCATTCTGGATAACCACAAAAGAAGACAGGAGAAATGAGAAATAAAGACGTTCAGATCAGGAAAAGGTACACGGGCCTTAGGAGCATTGGTCAGGGTTTCCAGGTCTAGGGATCCCCTAATTTTTATTTATAAAGCTGCCTCTTGGCCCTAGCCAGGCACCACTAATCAGCGACAGCACCCAACCTCACAGATTTCAAGCGGCTAGTACTAATCAATCCAAGGTGGCACCTCTAGGAAACCTTTCATCTGCCACTCAGAGTCCAGCTCATTCTGTAGTGCAACTGAGGAAACCAGCAGGTAAAGAGAGGGAGGTGGTGGAACTCACATGCCGGTCATAGGCAGAGCTGGATCCAGATCCCACCTTCCTGAGCAGGCAGTAGGATGGGAAGAGAGAACTTGGAACCGTTCAATCAGCAGGTATCTGACCTCCGATAGCATGTGCTCAGCTCTGGGTGCATGGCTGGATGAAGAGAGAACATGGGTCCCAGCCAGGCTGGATGGCTGGTGACTGCAGACGCTCCTGCCCTTTCTCTGTTCCCCAGGGGAGCTGGGCTCTGCTCCTTCAACATCTGTGTCCTCTCTAGGAACCTCAAGCTTTCTGCCTGATGAGTGGGAGCAAGGGTGGTGCTCAAGCTCTTTGAGAAGTAAAATCTGTCCAGGTGTGGCCATCTCAGGATCCTGTGGACTCAGACTTCTGTTCAGATTCTCTTTGGGGTGTCCTACAGTCAGTACTGGGGCCTGGGAAGCCACAGCAGTTCTTCCTGTGAACCACCAGGGGGAGAGGGAGGCATTCCGCCCGATTCCAGCTTGATTTCTTTTTTACCCCCCTGGTGGCCTGGAGGGTTACTGCAGCTCCTGGCTTGCTTCCTGTTTCCGGTAGAAGGCTCAGCTCCTGGGATTAATAGTCCATGCAACCAAATCCTGACCAGGCCCTCGCGAGGTCCTTCCTCTTCTCCAGGCCCCTTGCTGAATTCCAGGAACCCCTCTCTCTACCCTGGATGGTGCTCACAGACTAGCCAAGAGAGAAGAGGTCCCCTAAATGTAGCCTGCCTGGTAATATCTATGATGGTGAAAGCTGAGGGAGTGCAGGATAGGGAAGCCTTGCTAGGAAAAGTGATGTTGAAGAAGAGTTTAATAGGGCCTGTGGAGGAGTGTGTGTGTGTGTGTGTGTGTGTGTGTGTGTGTGTGTGTGTGTGTGTGTGTGTGTGTGTTGGGGGGGGGGCGTAGATGAGGTGGAGGGTGTGGTTAGAAGGAAAGAGAAACCACTATTTTTATGAGCTGTAGAGGCAGAATGAGCAACAGGGGAAATAAATAGAGGAGAACATTCATTTGCTCAGAAGATTGTGTTGAGCAGCTACTGAACACCAGGTTAGGTTATGAAGGGTCTTGAATGACAGCCTCAAACCCCAAGTCATCTCTCCTGGGCCCTGGCCTGAGTATTTCTAACATTTACAGTAAGAGTTTGTTTCTAAGCATAGCTTGTCTCAGTGGGGCCCTCCATCACCCTATGGGACAGCTGCAAGGGAGGGAGTTGGGAGGATGTCATTGGGGGTATTGTAGTGCAGGTGAGATGAGGTGACAGTGGCGGGCCAGCATGAGGCCACCATGCTCTGCCCACTTCTCCTGCAGCCTCTCTTTGTCCAGAACCACCCTTTACCTGATAGTCAAGCTTGGTCTCCTGTCTGAAGAGTCTGTTCCTGAGGGCAGGATTTTGTAGCTATGCAGTGTGTTGAGAGAGTCCTGGGCTGACAGGTGCCCGTAGAACAACCAAGTGCAACTGTAGAGTGACATAGTTGAGGGGGAGTGTCCGAGTCACTGTTCTACTGCCGTGAAGAGATGCCATGACCAAGGCAACTCTCATGAAAGAAAGCATTTAATTGGGGGCATGTTTACAGTTTCAGAGTTTAAGTTTATTATCATCATGGAGGAGATCTTGGCAGCATTGGGGCTACATCCTGATCCACAGACTAAGAGAGAGACACTGGGCTTGGTATGGGCTTTTGAAACCTCAGATCCTACCTGCAGTGTCACACTTCTTCTAACAAAGCCACACCTCTTAGTCCTTCTAATCCTTTCAAATAGTGCTACTTCTTGGTGACTAAACCTCTGAATATATGAACCTATGGGGGGCATTCTTATTCAAACTGCCACAAGGTGGGAGAGAGGGCAGAGAGGGCAAGACCCTTGTGAAGAAAATTCTAGAGCAGGAAGTAGGCAGTGGTGGTCTCAGATAGAAGGCAGGGACCCATCAGTGCAGGCTGACTCTGAGCAAACAGATATTGTGAGAAGAGGAGGGAGCCATCAGTGATGGCACAATTATATGGCATATAAGGAGCTTTTTTTATATTCCTTACTAAACCCTCTTCATCACTGGGTAGGTCATCATGGAGATGGGTTTAATCAGAGCTGAAGAAGCACAGAGGGGTTAAGGACTTGCCCCAGGTAACACATCTAGAGCAAGGTGGCACTGGACTCAAAGCCGAGCCTATCTGCTGACCCCTACTCACTTTTTGCAGTGAGCCACCATGGCCCTTGTATTGTCTTCCTTCCTTCCCAAGATGCAGCCTTCCTTCCTTCCTTCCTTCCTTCCTTCCTTCCTTCCTTCCTTCCTTCCTTCCTTTCTTCCTTCTTCCCTCCATCCCTCCCTTCCTCCCCATCTTCCCCTGGTTGGCTATAGTTTGGTTTGGAGCTATCTCTCCCATCTGTGATCTTTGGATGGTGATTCTCTCTCTCTCTCTCTCTCTCTCTCTCTCTCTCTCTCTCTCTCTCTCTGGTTTTGTTTTGTTTTGTTTTTTTTTGAGACAGGGTTTCTCTGTGTAGCTTTTTGCCTTTCCTGGATCTCGCTCTGTAGACCAGGCTGGCCTCAGACTCACAGAGATCCGCCTGGCTCTGCCTCCCGAGTGCTGGGATTAAAGGCGTGCGCTACCACCGCCTGGCGGTTTTGGTTTTTTTGAGGCAAGGCTTCTCTGTGTAGCCCTGGCTGTCCTGGAACTCACTCTGTAGACCAGGCTGGCCTCAAACTCAGAGATCCACCTGCCTCTGCCCACTGAGTGCTGGGATTAAAGGTGTGAGCCACCACCACCCAGCTAGCGTGGTGATATTCTTATTTTTCAGGTCTTGTTCAGATATCCTTTGTGAAAGGTCCTCTGACTCTTCCAGGTAGATTTGACTTTACTTTCCTCTTAGTCCCTCCTCCTACTCTCTCTTACCACTTCTTACCATCACCCATCAGTCATCTCTCCATCCCTTCTCTTGCTTAAAGCATCTGGTAGAGCCTCCCTTGTAGCCCCACAGCCCTGTGTGAGTGCACAGGTGAGTGCTACTCACCATTGCATGTTTGAGTTTTGTCCTGGGGCTTCTCAGCCCATAAGTTCCAAGGCCAGGGAAGAGCTGGCCTTCCCTGTTCCCAGGCTGTGCCCAGTACAGTGTCTGCTTCCTGTCCCTTCTCCTTCAATCATCTTGCTCAGAAGATTCCTTGTAGTCAGCTTCCTCCTCCTCCTCCTCCTCCTCCTCCTCCTCCTCCTTCTTTTGTGTTTTTTTGAGACAGAGCTTTTCTGCAGCCTGGAACTCACTCTGTAGACCAGGCTGGCCTCAAACTATTAGAGATCTGCCTGCCTCTGCCTCCCAAGTGCTAGGATTAAAGGTGTGCACCACCATGCCTGGCTCAGCTTGCTTCTTAAAGAAGGGACTTTTCAATGTCTGGAGTGATTAGGGTTGATATTATAAGAGCGTTTTTGGTGGGTGCTAGAAAAAACAAGTACTATTACATGGGGAGACAGGAGCAGAACCCACCGGCAAGGGCTTTCCTCAGGTCCATGTGACTCAGAAGGAGTGATAAGAGCCCCAGGAGCAGGGGCTGTAGATGCATTAGGAGATGGCTGTGAAATTGCACAGGAAGGAGGTTGGGCACTTGGGGCACAAGGGGAGGGGACAAAGGGCATCTCAGGAATATCTCATGGATAAATACTCAGGGACAGTGTTGTGCCTTGCCTAGGACCCTAGTCTTGGTATCATCAGGAAGATTTCAGACTTGTGCATGTCCCCAAAACTTGTTGCAAGGAATTAAGTTTTAGGGAACTAAGAAGTGATATTCCTTGTGTCCACATGTTCCCATGCCAGTCTGTAAGATGGGGACCCAAGATTCCTTTCTCATCTAGGAGTGAAGCAGATCAGAGAATGGTAGATGTCATCCATAAAGGAAGCTGCCTTTCTCTGTGGGCCATATGATTTCTGTTGCAACTGTCCAATTCTGTAGCTGTTGGACAAAAGCAGCCAGACACAAAAATGGCATGAATCTGAATAAGTGTGGCTGTGCTTTAATAAAACTTTATGTGTGGATACTGACATTTGACATTCACATAATCCTATGTCTTACTATATTTCCCCTAAACATAAAGAAGCATAGACGAAATCCCAGCTCCCTAGCAGTGGCTGCCTACTTTGTTGTCCCTGATCCAGATAATGGAGTGAGAGTCCGGCAAGGCAAGGGAGAAGAGATCAGCCTGCTGAGAGAGTTGCTTGCTCCTCTGTACCCCACTCACCCAACTCTGAGGGACCTCTCACCACTACCAACATCGGGGTGCCTGTCCGCAATGAGCTGGCTTCTCTGTGAGTGGATGGCTAGCAGCTGGACTCATCGAGGTGGGCGGGCCGGCCATGCTCAGTCTCCGGGAAATGAGTGTGGACATGGTGGGCCCAGCGGGGCTGCCCACCCTTCTCTGCCCGGATCAGGTTCCCTGACTTGTCTGAGCACTGTAAACACAGCGGCTGGACAGGCCACCTCTCCTGAGCTCCACTGTAGGCGGCCCTGCCTGGGAGGGAAATAGGATTGGGCCTGACAATTTGACATAAACCACGGGGCAGTGTCCGCAGCTGGGGGAAGTCTGGGGACCCACTCTTGGAGGCCCCCATGCTCACCCCAGTGACGGCTGCTCCCAATTATCTTTCTCTGTGGATCCAGGAGTCTGTCAGGTAGGGAGCCCCCCAGGGGTCCCCTATGTCATCCCATTTTGATACAGGTAGAGAAACCGAGGCCCAGAGAGCAAACTCTCACTAACCAATGGGGCTCTGGACCCTTCCCAGGGAAATATAGATAAACTGGGACCCTGTCCCTTAGCCATCAGCTGCCCATAGGAGGACATACCTTTGGAGCCAGCCAGGAACATTCTGGTAGGAGTCAGCCAAGCCATCTTCAGGGCGAGTGTGTTTACTGCTTTTACAAAACAAGCCATTTGAGCAGATGGGTATCCACTGTGTCAGGTTAACAAATATGGCCTCTTGTGCCTCTTGCAGCCCAAGGGCTGCTTGTGTGCAGATGTGAGTGTGTACACTGATCATGTGTGTGGAGCCACAATGTGCATAGATGCATGTGTAGCTTCCTTCCAGCATGCAAGTTAGCATCGTGTCTGTTCAGGTCTACCCTTGGTGCGTGCGCATGCATGCACACACATACGTATATTTATGCACGCAACTCCCTACCTTTGTGTTGTCAACTTAGTATCAGGTTAGTTCCGGAGCCAACTGTCCTCTTTGGGGTCCTTAGACATTTATTGTGTTGTTCCTGAGAGAGTATGAAGTTCTAGAGATCTGCGGATGTGGGCTCTGGGTCTGTGAATGGAAAAAGTCAGTGACTTTAAAGATTCTTGCCATTTTTGAGCACTTTCCAAAGACGCCCGCTGAGCCACAGTGGGGCCTGCCATGCCTAACCTTAGACTTGCTGCCATGGAGCAGGGGCCTCACTGGACCTGTTCATTCTCATCAAGTTCATCACACTCTGATGGCCTTGCCCTCTATCAGTGGGTCCTTTTGGAGAGTGCTGGGACTGCTCACCTTCCACCTCCTCACATACCACCCCAGCTGAACATACCCTTTTGTAGTTTGTCAGTGACCACCGAGGACACAGTGCGTGCTGAGCACTGGACACTGTCCCAAGTGTCTCATATGCGTTGGTCCATTTTCATAACAACCCTGTGTTATAAATGACACCCATGTCCATTTTATAGACACGGAAACCGAGGCATAGACAGACAAAGCAACAGGCTCCAAGCTACACAGCCAGGAAGTTAAAAAGG
The DNA here is from genome assembly GCF_007827085.1 of Peromyscus californicus insignis. Lineage (NCBI taxonomy): Eukaryota > Metazoa > Chordata > Mammalia > Rodentia > Cricetidae > Peromyscus > Peromyscus californicus. Next base: position 38,690,638 of record NW_026294573.1, read on the forward strand.
CAGAATTTACATACTTGTCATCTGGCCCTAGTCACCTTCTTAATCCCTCCTGTTGCTGCCCCTGGGATAGGGCAGGGGGTTCATGCAAGTCCCTGCATCATGGACCCCAGGGGGAAGGTCACAGGTGGTGATGTGGACTTCTACTGTGTGCCAGACCCTTCTCCGGGAAGATCCACTGGCCTCCCTGCCACCAGATTCTAGCCTACATGTCCCCCTCCCCTCCTCTCTAATTCCTCCAGCCTAGACTAGGCTTTATTGCTTAATACCCTGAGTAGGGATAGCCTCCTCTAAGGACCTGGGATTTTCTTACAACAGTTCCTGTGGGTGTGGCTGGGGCTGTGCTGAGAACTGGGCACCCGGAGGCTGAACCCTGTTGCCCTCAAGTGTACAGAGGGAACATGCTTCCCAGCCCCATTTGTTCCTGTCTTTTTTCTCCTTCCTCCCGTGGTTTGAACATTCTGGCTTCTATATTCTACCATGTGGCTTCCCAATCACTTTCTAGTAGTCTGCAGACTGTGACCTTAATTACCATCTCTTCTGGGGAGCACCCCCTCCAGGTCACATGACTGTTGGCGGGATGCTCTCTGCTTGGGCCCTTTGTCTGCGTCTCCATGCATTCCCTTAGTCTTTTGGGGGCCAGGTACACAAATAATTCCACAGATGTTTACCAAGTGCTGTCTGTCACAGGACCCCAATCTTTCCCATCGGAACTGGACTCTTTGCCAACCAGACATTATTAAATTTGTTAATTTTGTTCTCAATGCTTTACATATAGAAATGGATAGTTGACTTCATGACCCTTTATGATGCTTTTAAAAGATGAATTAAAGCAGATAAATAAATTACCATTTTACCGTTCTAACAGTTTGGCATGGGAAGAAAAGGGGTCCCAAGGGGCAGGGCACAGGTTGGCTAGTGGCTGCAGAGCAGACCCTCTATCTCTGGCCTGGGTTTGGCTGCCCACCCGCTCCCCTGCTTACCATCCACATGGGGGAGAAGCTGGTGAACAAGGACCTTCCTGTCTTCCCTGCTCTTTCCTATTTCTAAAAATAAGCTGGAATCTTCTCCTCATCTGCCCCCAATTTTCTCCTGCTTGACCCTGATGACCCCATGCCCTCAGATGAGGCCGCATGTGTGCCCGCTGCTGGACAGATGGGCCAACCCTGAGGTGCAGATGGTGGGATTGTTGAGACCGCCATGGCCTCTGCTCCTCCAGCTGTGCCCTGCAGGGAACCAAGTACCCAGCAACCCCCAGACTGCAGAAGGGGGTAGGGGTCTTGTTTACAACAGGACCCTCTGTCCTGCTTTCAGGAGCTGTCCCGACAGTGATGGTCACTGCCCACTTTTGGTGCACTGAGCACAGTCACATCTGCTGTCTTCTTGTGTCCGTGCAGGGAGTTGAACAGACAAAGAAAACAGGGAGGTTGATTTACTTCTCAAGGACTGCACAGCTAGCAAGGAGCAGAGTCAGGATTCGAAACTGGATCTCTCTGCTTTAAAATTCTGCCATTCACACTGTCTTTCTTGTTTCCTGACATCAGAACCAGGGCATGGTCTTACAACTTTGCACCCAAAGAGTTTCATAGTGTTCTTTTAGCTGCCGTTTACTGAGCAGTTACCCCATCTATGCTCAGCCCTGGAGAGGAGGGAATGTTAGCCTCATGTGGAGAAGGGAGCTGAGGCTCTAGGATGATACCATGCCACTTGCCATGGCCATTCTGTAGTGAGAGGGCATCAGGCTTTGGACTGGACTCTCAGGTTCAGAAGTTTTTCTTCTGCATAACAATTCACCCCAGCTGGCATGATGTGCTTTGCTCTTGATTTATTACTTAGCTGAGCAGGCCATCTCCTATGTGTCTGCTCTGACCCTGGCACAGGGGCACAGGGATCTAGAAGACGAATAGGCCTGCTTTCAAGGGTGTTATAAAGGTGGGTATATGAGTGGCAGTTCTGGTACAGGGTGACAAAGCATTGCGATAACGGGACTACCCTGTGCTCATGGGGGTCCAGATGGAAACCTGGCTGGTTCTGCGCCCTGCTACCAGCAGCCCAGTGGCTTCCTTTTTGTTCCATTGGCCTGTTTGTCCTGGCCTAGTGTTCAAGGGCATGGCAGTGTGGTAGAGCCCATCTCTCTTTCCCTGCCAGCCCCCGGCTCCCTTTGTATCTCAATACCACCAAACTGCTCTAGGGTCTTCCCCATCAAGGGAGTTTTTTTTTTTTCTTCTTACTTCAACCATGTCGTCACGACTCCTGGCTTGTACTGCCTCCTTTCTCACACCTCACTTCTCCTGGTTGCCTCTTACCCTGCAAATAGCACCAGAGATGCCATGTCCCTAGGTACCAGGTGGCTGGGCGTGTGTGTGTGTGTGTGTGTGTGTGTGTGTGTGTGTGTGTGTGTGTGACTCAGAGATGCCATGTCCCTAGGTTACCAGGTGGCTGGGCCTATCTATGTGTGTGTGTATGTGTGTGTATGTGTGTGTGTGTGTGTGTGTGTGTGTGTGTGTGTGTGTGTGTGTCTACAATGGGTACATGTTGGCCAAAGGAGAAGAATCACCTAGCACTAATAGATCTTGCTCTTCACTTCTGTGAATGGGCTCAGGTATAGGAAGATAAAGGCCTTGCTAGAGGGAGGGCCAGTGGCCTGGAGGGCTAAGGCGAAAGTGCAGCCCTGCTTGTGAGATCAGAGAATCTTCCTGGGGGGGGGGGGGTGTCTCATCCCCAGGCCTGGGCCTCAGATGATGCTGTTACTTAGTAACTCATATTGTGCTTGTAAGGTGTGTGATGCTGCTCAAAGCCCTTTCCACACATTAAGGTGTTTGCTCTTTGCAACAACTCTGTCCTTATCCCCATTTTGCACATTTGGAAGTAGAGGAATGAAGGGGTTCATTGACTTTCTTTAACCTGCACAGCTAAGGACAAACCAAAGCTGAATTCTTATCCAGGCTCTTGTCTCTAGCGGCCTGTACTCTAGTCTCCTTGCTATTACAAGAAGGGGGAAGAAAGACTGTCTGGAGTACAGAGGATAAACATCACTCTACCTAACACAGCCCAGGAAGGCAAATGCCTGCCTCCCTCCGTGCTAATACTGGATCCACATACTGGATCCACATGCGCTCCCTGTCCAGACAGCCAGTACTATCTTTTTGTGGGTTTCACACTCCAGTGGGGTACCAACTCTGCCTGGGCAGGGGGGCGCCACCTGGGCAGCAATGGCTGGCTAGAGCTTCCTCCTCTGATAATGGTCTCTGAAATCAGGAGAGGAGATGCTATTCTCATTCACAGATGAAGGAACTGGAAGTAGAGATCAATATCTGAGATGTCCCCCAAATGCTCACATGTTGAAGGCTTGGTCCTAGTTGATGGATCTGATCATTGACAAGTAACTAGATCATGATGGCTCTGATCTCATCAATTGATTAGTCCATGGATGAATTGATTTGATGACACTATTAGTGGGTGATGCAAATGAGGATGTGAGACCTAGTTGGAAGAAGCATGTCTCTGAGGGTATGCCCTGGAAAGACATACTTTGTTCCCAGCTCCTTCCTGCCATGCTCACTTCCTACCCATTTTGAGGTGAGCAGACTCCTGCAAATTCATTCTTCCACCACCAAGACAGTTGGCCTCATCTCAGGCTCAAAGCTGTGGAACCCGGTTATCTCGGACCCAAACGTTTGAAACTGTGAGCCTAAATCAATCTTCCTGTCTTCAAACTTTTTCACACATTTGTTGCAATGATGGAAACTCTGATTAATGCAGAAGGTAAAGGATGGGGACAGTCCCCAGGAGGCAACTTGAATCTGAGATGCCACACTCTGGGGCCAAAGCTTGTCCCTAGCCATCAGGGCCTGAGGGGCCAGTCCCTGTGTACCACAAACGAAAAAGCATCTATAAAACACCTAGTGCCAGGATGCCTGACACTTGCTCTCAGCATGAGTGTGCCCTCAGTGCACAGCGAGGGAGCATGGGAGTATCGGACACATCCAAGGGTGGAAATGATCCGGACTGCCTGCCCCATCGTTCTCATGCTGCCCATGTGCAGACACGGCTGTGGATGTGGGCAGCTTGGCCCAGCTCTGCCTTTCTTCCCATGGAGGCCAGAGTCCAGAATCCAGCGCCAGAATGATTTCTCTCCCCTTCCCTACCCCATCTTTCTAGCCTCCACAATGACACAAGGTCCTGAGCACAACATCCCCGAGACTCTTCTGACCTAGGACTAGATCCTTTTCTTTCTGGGAGGGGGAGGTGTCACTCAGTGAGTGGGGGCCACAGAATGACTCCTCCCTTCTCCAATTTTCAGTGACATTTTGTGCCTTTCAAAACACATTTCCAGTCTATAATCAAAATTCATTTTTACGGACAGAGAAAGAGACAAAGATAAGTGAACCAAGTCCATGATCAGGGGACAGAAGCCAGGACACACAAACATGGTTGGTCCCATCGCTACTTCCAATCCTTCTTGCTCCTTTTTTTCTTGCATCAGAGGAGGAGGGGCCAGGAGTCTGGAACAGGCAGGAACTATGATGCGGGAAGATTGCTGGACAGAAGTCAGGAGCCTCGCATTCTGGTTCTGAATTTACAATTCATTTACTAAGAGACTTTAAACATGTCATGTTCCCTCTCTTGGCCTCAAGTATTTAATTATGAATTATTTTATTCATTTAAATATTTAATAATTTGTTAATTATTAGTTAATTAGGGAAGGAAGCTATCATTCTATTCTTTTACTTGGCTAGAGGTTTATAGAAATTGACCCAATGAAGTATTTTTTCCTTCCTCCCTCCCTCCTTCCCTCCGTCCCTCCCTCCCTTCCTTCTTTCCTTCCTTTTATCTGGCTCTTCCATCTATTTACATATCTAATCATCCATCCGTATGCTGGTACACCTCTATCTACTCACCCACCCAGCTACCTACTCATCCATCCACCAATGCTTTTTATCCATACATGTACCTACTCCCTGGGTCTATCCATTTGAGGTCTGGCTTAACTTCTGTCTTTTCTAGGTTCCACAGTGGAAATTAATGGCCTGTTTTTGCTTCTTTTTTGATATCTATCCCTTCAGAGTCACATTTAACCAACTGTCTTTCGTCACAGTTAGTCCTTTGCTAAACTGAGTGGTCTTCAGGGGGAAGGTAGAAGGCTGATTCAACTCGATGTCCTCAGCATGGTGCAGCACTCACCATGCTTATTGAGTATCTTTGGAGTTCGTAGTTCCCTGAGCCATTCCAACAAGGTCCTGATTCACGTCCCCACTTTCTGAGAGTGTGAATCATGCTATGGAGCCTCATCTGAATGGTGAACAGGCCCCTGAATCTCTCTTCTCTGCAGACTCTGAGTCTCATCCTTACTCTTTCACTTCAGAGATCTATGGAGGTTGAGTCCTACCTGGATCACATAGCTAGCCCATGGGAAACTTGGAATAGGAGCCCAGCCTACTCCTCATAGCCTCCCTCATCTGGGACACTGCCTGGAGACCTACCACGTGGGCCACCAGAAGAGGGAGCAGCTCTGAGTCACCCACATCTCTCTCCACTCTTCAGCCTCAGGACTCACACAGCCAGCCCAGGAAGCCTTGCCGTACCAAGGCCCTCTGGCTATCCTGGCAAGACACTGGGTTGGGTGGGGATTGGAGGCTTGCTATTTTCAGGCCTAGGCTTCTCCAGAGCTGCCAGGCCTCTGCTGGTTGGCTTGATTCACCCAGGCTGTTCTGGTTCTGGCTAGCTGGGGTGGTCCTCAGTGCCATTCTCAGTGACAGAGGTCAGGCCCCCCCAGTGCCTGCAGTGTATCACTGGTAGCTCCCAAGGGCTGTTCTAACTGGCTTGTACACTTGATGGGCGGGCTGTAAACAAGCCATCAGCAGAGGTGGTCTTGGCCCTCCCTCCCCTCCTCCTTCCCAGGCTCAATAGCTCTCAGCCACATTGTAAGAATTAGGGGGTGGCTGGTAGAGGGAGGTGGCTGCCTCCCATAGCAGAGATGGGGGACCATGCATAAGTCCTACCATATTGGTAGGGTGTGTGTGTGTGTATGTGTGTGTGTGTGTGTGTGTGTGTGTGTGTGTGTGTGTGTGTGTGAGAGAGAGAGAGAGAGAGAGAGAGAGAGAGAGAGAGAGAGAGAGAGAGAGAGAAACAAGTAGGTCCTGTTTGTGTGATGCTGTCCTGGGTGATCCGAGGTCAAGATCTATCCAGAAAGGACCTATTCTACTGGCTTCAGGGCATTTTTGGAGCAGGGAGAGGCCTCCAATATCGTCCTTCTTACTTGCTATAGATTCTGTTCACTGGGCCTGGGTCATCAAGAGCTAGGATCCCCCCTGCCTTGGAGAAGCTATTTCTTCTCCATGTCTCTGTCTCCTGTGACGGCTTCTGTGGTGGCTCAGAGCCAGACTGTTGCTGTTTAAGAGGCTCCTCGTGTCTCCTCTGTCTAGATCACTTGGGATTTCCAGGCCATTTTTACATATGAGGAGACGGACTCTGAGAGAGTGAGCATGTGCGATGGAAAGCAGGCCTTCGGTCTGGCTCCTCTGCGTCCTTTGGGGAGTCTAGTGCTCCCCATGCTTCTGGCACTTGCTGAACACACACAGAGAGCTATGGGGAGGCAGGCTCTGGCTGTCATTCCTGCCCTCACTGAACTGCGGAGCTGTGGGTCAGGGAAACAGCCAGAGGGAAAGGAGTCTCCTGTGCTTCCTGGGGGTGATCGTGTGGTTAGGTTGCAAGAGTGGGCCCATTCAGAGCCCCCAAGAACTGCTATGTTCTGCTGTGGGATAGGTGGAGGTGGAGGGGTGGGGTAGGTTGCTTCAGACAGAAACAATCCCAGGATGGTGCTGAGGGGACAGAGTGTCCGTCCTATCAAGGTCCCTACTCCCGCAGGACTCCAGAAGCGCACTTGCTCGCTTCCTTCCCTCTCTGTGGTATTCAAAGCTTAACTCCTTTGCTGGTCATTAAGATGTGACCAGGGTACCAGTATCCTAGAGGAAGCTTTTCACACACATTGTCATTGAAACCTCACAGCTGCTCTGTGGATGAGGCCCTGTTCTTACCTACAGTTTGGGGACGAGCAGATGACAACTCCAGGGGTCGGGGCGGGTGGCTTAAAGTCTCAGAGCAGACACTAGGTCACACGTCTGTGGAGGACTGTTTCTCCCATAGCACTCGGTCACATGGGCAGAGTGGGCACTACTGCTGCCCTCCCATTCAGTTCACACAGCATTGAGGTGGGCTTCACTAGGGAGGAAGACGTGTGGCCAGGCTGTCAGGGCATATCCAGGATTTCCCTGGCCCTCAGACTGCTTCTCTTTCTAGACGTGGTTTTCCTTTTATCCTTTGGCCTCTGGGGTTTCTGAGGTCTGGAAGCATTGACAGGTGTGGGGATTCTGGTTCCTGGGAACCACACTGGAGTCTGGACCTTCAGGAAGGACCAGACTGGTGGGGCACACAGCGTTTAGTGGCACTGTGAGCATCCAGCATTCACCTCACCCAGCACCAGGCCCGGAACTGGTAACACGTGGATTTGATTGCTTGGGAAATCAGTGTGGGGGGTCTCGGTAGGAAGGCAGGGTTGGAACAACTGATCCATCTAAAAATAACAGAGCTCAGAATCCCAAGGGGCTCACGGCGTCCCATTCCAGATTTGGAAGTGGCCTGTAGTGCTGTCTGTCGTAGGCAACCTATGTGGGTGGCTTTTTGGTGACTGGGGCAGCCCGATGACAATGACAACAGCAATGTGGGGCTAGGGAAGGTCTGGGTTCAGGTCCTGTGCAATGTCTCTTCATCTGGGTGACCCAGGCAAGGAAGGTCATCCCTACGTCTTTAGGATGCTGATCTTACCTAGCCACCTGTCTGAGTACGTGCAAGCAAGTGCTTCATATACGTTTGTTTGTCACTGGCAGAAGGGAAGGTCTAGGTATCTGAGACAAAACTGTGCTAGATTACGGCTTCTAGTACAGTACCTCCCCCCCCGCCCCTCCAGCCTGGTCTCCTTGATGTTCCCTGTTGTTACTTCACCAAAAATGCTTCCTTTACCAAGCTGCTATCAGAATGTTTCTACCATTGCTACACTGGTAGGTGATATGTTTTATATCCTTGGAGGCATTCAAAGCAAAGCTTGACATGAAGTGGCATGGAAGTCATCGATGGCTTAGACTAGCTGGTGAATATGTGACCATGGGTCTGGCCCTTTGTCTTTAGGGTTCATGCCCCACATTCTCACTCACCTGAAGAGTGTCCTGCTGGGATTTGAGGCAGATCCCTGCATGGCTATGGTATTCCAGATGTTCTTCAGTGCTCTGATTATGTCAGGCCCCAGTTCCTCTGTTTCCCTACTTGCAAAATAAAGATGCTGATGTTTGGCACTCTAGCTTCACAGAATGTGGCAAGAAAGTCTCAGCTTGTAGGCATATTAGAAGCCACCACATTCTCTGGCACGGCTATCCTGGAAAGGGACTGCTCAGGGTCGTAGATGAGATCCTGGAGTCTATATCCAGGCCTATGCTTGGAGCACATGCAAATTGTAAAGGGGTCTGTTCTCAAAGTCATATGCTCAGTGGTGAGAATCTCTGCTCTAGGCTGTGTGGCTTGGGCAAATTAAACTGCTCTTCTGTGCTTTCGTTTTCTACATCTTCCTGGTAGATGCCGAGGGGACTGAATGAAACCCCACGGAAGCAGAGACCAAGGGTGTGGAGGACAGTTCAGAGCAGCCAGGGCACATTGCCCTGGTGCTGAGACACGGGCATGGAGCGTCCATGCAGCTAGTAAGGCTTCTCCTCAGCCAGTCTCCTGTCTAGGGCCTTGTGGGGGCTCAGTATCAAAGGAGCTCCTGCAGAAGTCCTTCTTGGACCCCTGCAGAGTTCTACCCCTCCAGATCTTTCAAGCTTTGAGCTTCCTACTTCAGAGATGTTCTTTAAGACCATAACAAGGGTGTCAGATATGTGTGTGAAAGCCACACTACCTGTGTAACTTCAGGTGAGTCTCCCTCCCACCTCTTTGTTTTAGATGGTCTCACTATGTATCCTTGGCTGGCTTTGGATTCACAGAGACCTACCTGCTTCTGCTTCCTGAATACTGGGATTGAAGGCGTGTGTTGCCACACCTGTCTTAGGTAAGTCGTTCTTGAAGCATTTGTTTTCTTCTCTGTGCTAGTGTTGACCTTGTGGATGTGTTGTGAAATGTCTACCCAGGTAGCCTCTATTGCGACAATGACGATAGTGGTAACATCAACTTGTTCATTCATTCACTCAAAAATCCCCCATGAACCCTTTTCTGAGTTCCTGCTGGACTCCAGGGACATGGCGAGGGTCCAGCACTCCCAGGGCCTGGACAAGTCCAGGTGTTCATCCTGGAGGCCAACACTCCACCTCAAGGCAGTGCAAGTTAAGGAGAAAGCAGTCCTCTTGCATCCAGGGGCACACAGAGGGAGTCCGGGTGCCACAAGAGTTCGGGGAAGGCTTCACAGAGACCCAGGTGTGAGCTGAGAGTTGGAAGAGCGGACCTTGGTCAGGCGGAGAAGTTGGAGACTCAGGCCCATCATATTCCATGGCCCAGAGGGGAAAGACAATGGGGGACCCCGAAGCAGACTAGAGAGGTCAGAGCACAGAGCACTGAGATGCTGGATCCCACAGCTGCTGGAGTCCCAGTAACATCTTCTCTAACAAGTGGCTGTGGACAGCCAGGGTCAGGACGCTTTAGCAGGGCTTCAGTTTAGTGATGATGATGAAGAGGAGGTAACAGTCACCTGGTATTACTGATGCACTATCTAGGCCTGAATCTCTGAAAAAATGCTGCCTGCAATTGGTTTGCAAAGACCCTTTTAGGTTTGGGGGTGCACAGACTTCCCCAGGATGCAGAGCCTCTGGATGCCTTGCAGGTGAGAAAGCTCCCAGGTAAGAAAAGTTATCCTACATCCCGCATGCAAAACTCAGCCCTTGGCCAGTTAGCCTGGGTCTCCAGCACTCAACACAAGGTGGCACAGGCTAGGTATTCACAACTATCACAAGGCCAGATTCCCTCATGGCCCCACAGATAGAGAAGGACTCTTAGTGAGGTGAGGGACAGGGTTGCATAGGGAAACAAGGTGGCCCCAGTCTGCCTATACCCACTAGTCTTCTCCATTCCACCTGCCAGGCTCACCCCCTGCTCTGACTTCTATGGGCAGAGGCTTCTCAGTAATTCTCTGGCAGCTAAATTGGTGCTTACCTCTGCTTCCCCAAGACTCTGGGCCCCCACCTTGCCTCCTAGGACTGCCCACGGGCAAGCAGTGACCTTCGAAGGACTCCAACAAGCCATCCCTGTCTGCTTGAGGAAAGGCATCTGTGGCCCACTGGCCCCCCTTCTCCACCAGAGCGGGAAACACAATACACCGATAATGATCTAATATTTATACAACGCCTTTCTACCAGATGCATCCCAACAAAGTTTACAAGCTGTCCCCGCGGACGGCGCAATGTATTCCAGACCCTCTCCCTGCTCCGCCCTGCCCCCTCCCTGGTGTGTGTGTGTGTGGGGGGGTGCAATGCCAACAGAGCTCATAAATCCACCTGAGGGACAGGCCTGTCCAGCTGCACACCAGGGCCTAGCTGTGGCACGCCTCCCTGGGCACTGCCCTGTAAGGAGGTCACGTGCTTATGAGTGGAAAAGAAAGCCTGACCGTGGAGAGTAAGGCTGCACTCAGGGTTGGGTCTGAAGTTTGGCCAAAACTCACAGCACCCAGAGAGCCTCTCCCCAGCCCTCCACATCCTCAGACCCGTGGGAGGGACACAGGGAGGGCCGGCTGGCTGGGCACAAATGTTCCTCCTAGTCACTTCCTCTGAGGCGGCTCCATGAATGAGGATTTGTGTTCGCTCCCTCCCCATAAATTGCCCTTGGTCACCAGGGCCATGTTGTGTGTCAGAGTCCCTGGCCACCAGCCTTGGACAAAACCTGCTTTGTGAAGTCAGGGTGGAAGACAAACAAATGGTTATTACCTTTGAGTGTCCCCTCCCCCAGCCTTTTCTCTTGGCCTGGAGTTAAGACCCTTTTGCTCTGTCAACAATCTTGACTTTGTTCCGTGAGAAGGAAACAGCTCACAGAGGGGTTGCCGAGATGCCTCTTGCAAGAAAACCGTTTGGGAGGCGGGTGGAACAAGACAGGGGTTACAGGAAATGGCAGGCATTTTTTGTTGAATTAAACCATTAGGAGTGACCCCCAAACCAGAGCCAGGCCGAGGGAACAACTGGATACATTTAGGTCAGGACAAGCAGCCAAGAGAGGAGCTGAAACCAATTACCATAAATGAATGTTTCTCTTTTATTCACGACCACCGTGCCTGTTCCCAGGATGCTCTTGGGCCTCTTATAAAAACAGATGAACTCTCTGGTTTTGTTCGGGGAGTTATTAGCTAATGCAACTGTTGGGCAATTTATCAAACATTAACACATGCTGGGATTAATGACCAGGAGATGTCCTTCTCACTGCTGGTTCTGAGCCTCAGAGGCTGCTGGACTTGGGGGCTCCTCTGGTAGGCCCTCCTCCTCTGTGGGAACCTTTAAGTAGGCTGTTAGAGTCCTGCCTGAGGTAGGGTCTTTCTGGCTGTGACTCCTCACTGCCATTTGGGTGAGGTCTGGAGCCCAGGATGCTGCTCTATATCCCAGGTACTCCAAATCTGCTTAAGGGTCCCCATTGTTTTCCATGGGCTGTGGCTTATGCTGTGCCTGTGGTGGCCAGCCCAGCATGCCCTCCTGACCCAGGTTTACTCCCCTTTTGACTCTCCATGAAGACCTCCTTTCCTGACAGACTGGCAGCCCAGAGCTGCCTCTCTGTGCTTTACGGCCTTGAGATGGCACCGCATCTGGACCTCAGTTGGGTTGGAAACCAAATGGTTGGTGGCTGTGTAATTTTGGTTGCCTAGACTGATTGCCCTGGAGATAGTGTCTGATCCTTTGCCTAGCCAGAGCCTAGAGCTGTGTGTGTGTGTGTGTGTGTGTGTGTGTGTGTGTGTGTGTGTGTGATTTTAAATGGGAGTAAGTGAACAGCAGACTCATACACAGGAGGGCTCTCTCTGATTTCTGTAGGCTCAGGCTGTCTGTCTATCTACTAAAGAAAAGGAATTGTGTCTCTCCCACCAGGTTTCTCACTGCTGTGGAGCCACAGGAACTGGCATCTGGATGACAGCCACACAGGGGAGAATGGCCTGGTGCTTCATCAGGCCTCATTCTTCTCATCTGTGAAATGGGTAGGAAATATGTGGTGAAAGTTTAAGACCACATATTGCCAAAGGCAGCAGGAAGGAAGGAAGCGGAGTTCAAGCTCCCTTACTGATGGAATCAGTTCAGCTTGATAGACTTTTGGTTAACATCCCTTTGGTGTGGGGGTGGGAAAGAGCTGGTGTTTGGTCAGCAGGAGGCAGGCTTCACCCTGCTCAGCTGGGGCCTATTTACACCATCTCTTGGAATTTACCGTCTGAAAAATGGGACAATAATGCTTCGCACCCTGGGGGTGTTAGTGTCTGAGAAGTGCTAAGTTCAGCTGCTGGCCCAGAGCTGGGACTCATTAAATAGTAGCTGCTATTATTACTATTGATTATATTAACAGCCGCCACAAAGCAGGCGGAGAGCATGTCAGGAAGGTCTCTGCCTGTCGTCCTCATTGTTTCTTGCTGAGAAGATTTTGTGGGAGTCGGGTGTTCCAGAATTAATATTCCTTTTCTCTGCTCGTCCACATGCTGCATTTGTCGCCTCGCAGAAGCCCCTCTGCCGGGCTCGGCAGCCTGCCTTGACCAGCCCACCTACACCATTCAGGCCAGCTGGTGGAGGCTGACATCTGCCAGGAAAGCAGACCACCTTCCCGGATTTTCCGTTTGCAGATGCATGGAGGGTGAGCTGGCAGAGAATGCAGAAAGCAAGCTCTGGCACAGGCTCTGGCTCCTGTCCATGTGTTGGGCCAGTGGCTGCCAAGTAGCAGATTCTCAATGGGTCTACAGCAGGAAGCATCCTCTCACTGGAGCACACAGGAGTCCCCGTCCCACATAGCGAGGAAGCCAGAGTAGCAGAGAAGGACCAGGCAAAGGCACTAGCGTCTTCCTGGCTACAGACTTGTCCAGACTCTGGGGCTTAAGACCCTCAGACTTAGTCTACTCTGTAAAATGTGAACAAATATGGGTTCAAAGCCCTTTATCTGATGTATTTGGATGTCTGTTATTTGGATTTCTGGAGAGTAGTGACATACAGAGTATATTTTGCATCGTCGAGTAGCTGGGTAGGGGTGGCAGCCTCTGAGCAAATGCTGATGTCTGCAACGGGATATGTGAATGCCGACATCATAGAGACGTGCTGAAGATGGTATCACCAAAAACAATCTTGCTCCAAATTTCTGCAAAAACACTTGATTCTGGATCTTCTTTAGGTTTGGAGTTGAAGGTACAAGGCTGTGGACCTGTACAGTCTAATATTTTTGGAGTCCAAGCTCCTTCGTGTAGCATCTAAGTTTGATTCTTTTCCAGGACAACAAAACAACATTTTGCTACCCAGTCACCTGTTAGGAGACAATAGGGTCATTTTCACCTTTGGCTGTTAGGAATAATGCTGCTGTGAAGAACTGTAAACAAGTTTTTGTGTGGACATATGGTTCCTATTCTATTGGGTATATTCCTGGGGGTGGAACTGCTGTGTCCAACGGTAACTCTGTGGTTAGCTTTTTAAGGAAATGCTAGACATCTCCCCTGGCTCACTCACAAACTGGCTGCACCGTTCTATATTTTCACCAGCAGTGTCTGAGGGTTCGATTTCTCTACGTTATTGTGATTAGCTGACTTTTTTTTTTCTTTAACCATAGGCATCCTCCTGAATGCGACCTGCTATCTTATCAGGATCTTGATTTGCATTTCCTTGACGATTACTCTTTAAGTGTGCACTGGCCATTTCTATCTTATTTGTGAAAAAAAAAATGTCTTTTCAGATCCTTAATTATTTTTAAACTGACTCAATTGCTCATTATTAGTTGCAAGTGTTCTTTGTTCTAGACACAAGCCTCTTGCCATAGATGACTTACATGTGTTTCCACCCGCGCCATGCATTGACCTTTCACTGTTTTTAATATTTATTTTTAATTGTGTGTCTGGGTGTGGGTTTGTGCCTGTGAGTGCAGTACCTTCAGAGGCTGGAGAGGGTATTGGATCCCGGAGAGCTGGAGTTACAGGTGGTTGTGAGCTGCTAGACACAGATACGGGGAACTAAACTTGGGTTTTATTTAAGAGCAGCATGCTCTCGTAGTCACTGAGCCATCACTCCAGCCCCAACCTTATACATTTTGGAGAGCTCCCTTGGAAGCACAAAAGCTCAACGTTTGGATAAAATTCAATTAATTAACTTTTCTGTGGCTTTGCTTTGGGGCCCCTGTCTGAGAACCCAGTGTCAAAATCAGGTTGTTATGGGTTCATTTATGTTATTTTCTTCCAAGAGTTTTTTAGTCTCAGCTCCTACCTTAGATCTTACATCCATGATATGACTTAACATTACATTTATTTATTTTGCATATGGCTGGTGATGTACATGCAGTTTGAAGACCTCTGCATGAGACTGTAAACCCTAGGAAGGCAGAGTTCATATGTGCTGTACTGAAGTAGGGATGGTCTGGTGGGTGAACGGAACAGGGAGGACTCTCTATAATCCCAAGGCTGTAATGAGGGTGAATATGCCACAAGTCAGAGATCGGCATCAGATTAGAAAACAGTCTGGTACTGATGCAGACCAGCCTGTCTTCTGGGAAAGCCTGTCTTGGTGCAGTGGAGTTTCTCCAAGGTCCTTTGGACAAACCCTTGATTCTGAGCAGTCTAGTTACCAAACAAGGGCCTTGTTGACGTGAAAGAATGTTTTCCTTTTGCACAGAGATACAACTTGACTCCATGCATAAAGGGTCTCCATCTCCTTCAGGCCACAGTTCTGCCCTCAAGGCCCCCACCCAGTTCTTCAGTTTCCTCCCTGCAGCATGTCTTGGGCAGACGGAACAGCCATCTCTAACAGGGTTGTTTTTTTTTTTTTTTATCCCTTCACACCACGGTTGCTTCCCTGAATCCATTCAGATGTCCCTGTCTACTCAGTGTCATGGCTAGAGCCTGGCGGTCCACTGACTGTCATCTTAGCAGCCAGTTTGAACCCTTGACTTAAGGAAAAAAATATAAACATCAACTATTTTTTTTAAATTGACTCAAACACATTGCTTGCTCAGATCAGATTTTCAACACTTATTAACAATATAAAATAATCAATGCATTATTTTATTATAATTGGTATTATTAATGATGTGTTAAGACATAGTATTGATAACTGCTGAACACTTCCTACATGCCAGAGTCATGCACAGTTTCTTGTATGCATCTCATTTCATTTTCTTCTTTTTTTTCTTTCATTTCATTTTCTATAAGGCAGCTGTGATTATTCCCACCACTACAGAGATGTGAGAGCCTCAGAGTTTAGGTAGTTAACTTGAGGCTAGAGCTTGGATTTGAACCAGTGACACTTGCCTTCAGAGGCTCTGGTTTGGACTCTGCACTCTCCTGCCCTGCCTGCCCTGTACTACTCTTGTTTAGCCGGTATCAAGCATCACACTTTTGACATCCAGGCTGCTCTATTCCTGGCCTTTGACTCTCCCATCTCATATAGCTGCTGTTCCTTCGGCAACTCCGGGCTCCCCTGTTTCCAGCTTGAGAAAACTCTAACTGGGCCAGGGAGGAACAGGGCTGGAGTCCTCTGTTTCTCACTCCAGCCTCTGCCAAGCCAAGTACCAATCTTCCAAGAGGGCCTGAATGGAAGCCCTATCCAATGGATGTGTCTTGGTCCAGGTGCCTGCCCTGGAGGCCAGAGAAGATGTCCCCTCCCCTACAGCACCTTCCTGCCTCTCTTGTGCAGTCTCTCCTGGGCATGACATGAAGGCCAGAGTCACCAGGGGCCTCTCTGCACAAATGTCCCACATCCTTCTGTGGCATTCCTATGCCTTCAGCCCAGCAGCCATGCCATAGGAGTTGGCTGTATCCTGCAGAGCTCTTGGAGGGGGCATGTACAAAGTGAAGAGAGTCTAAGAACGTGCCAAGGCTTCACACCTGCAAGGCCAAGTAGGCTCTAGGTTGTGGAGTAGCTGGTGGCTTTTTTAGTCAGTGCAATTTGACCACTGAAAGGCAATTCATTATAAAAATCCGTCTAGATATAGTCTCTTGCTGCCTCATTTATTTGCTTGTTCATTCATTCATTCATTCAAACATATACTCTCTCATTTATCACTATATTCAGTCATCTCTGTTCATTGGCCCAGCACTTCCTCATCCATCCATTTCCCCAGATATCTGCACAAGGCTACTTCCTTACCTCCTTGAAAGTTTTTCTCAAGCGGCAGGGCAGTGTTCCTGAGGTCCTCCACTCTGTTCATCACCATGGGAGACACCTGGCCCCATTTAACTTTCTCTACACCTCTTCCTAACTCACTCTGTAATTTACTGATCTGTTCTACTCATCATCTGGCTTTGCTGAGGTGGCAGAAGCCTTTGTCTCTTGGTGTTATTACTAGATCCTTGATGCCTAAAATGGATGGACAGAGTCTGGCCTAGAAGGGGCTCAAGAAATGTACATGGGATTAATGATCCCACTCACTTATTCACCAAATCAGGCTTTGAGAGTCTGTTGGGAGACTCTTAAAGTTGCTTTGGAAAGGACTCAGGGTCCAAGCCAGGTAGTTAGGAGCCCGAGGACTGGGTGTTGTGCTAACAGACCTGTTGATGGGTGATGGGTAGGACATTCCTGTGGTAGGACATCTGGAACAAAGCAAGTGGGGAGACGCAGATGGTTTGCAGAGCTGAGGCCTGTTGGCTGGACTTGGGAGTACTGAATGTGAGGCTGAGGGGAGGAAGCTCAGGGAAGACTGAGGTTAGACGCTGGAGAGTCTGGATGGAAAGTGATGTCATCTGCCAAGGAGAACCCTGAGAGCTTCAAAAGGAGAGGGAAAGATGATGGCTTCAAGACCTCCCTTTCAAACCCCATTTTCAATTACAAGTGGACCCACAGTGTTTGGATTGCTATTTTTCTTTTGATACATGTTCTTTGCCTAGTGCCACAGAGGAGGCGTCTGGCTACCTTATCCATCTCTGCCATCTTATTTCTGGGTGTCTGTGAAATATGGTTTCTCAGGCAGGCACACAAGGTGTCCCACAATGGGAGACCCGCCCATATACGTTCACCAGTCATGACTGGTGTGGGCCGTGGTGAACCTGGGACGTGAGACGAAATGGTAGAGTCTGACGCTTGGACCCACGTAATTCCTCTGGACTGTCTGCTTTAGAGCATTATAGATAAGCCTGCTTTGAAATTTTGAATGAACATCAGCCACAGCTCCATGGCTATGGAGCTAATGTGAAACCACAGCCCGAAAGGGGTGTGTGTGGGGAGAGAGAGAGAGAGAGAGAGAGAGAGAGAGAGAGAGAGACCGAGAGAGACTGAGAGACCTGTGAGCTTGTCTCTGGGGGGGGGATTTCTAGGGGCGGAGGAGCTTGGAAGGGCTGCTTCCTGGAGAAAGATGTCTTCTCTGAGGCGGGGGGGGGGGGGGGGGAGGCTAGTGGGAGGCCTGAAGGAGGGGCTCTACTGATGGGGTGTCTTTGACTATGAGTTGCCTGGCCCAGTAGCCAGTGGAGAGAGGCTCCAGGGAAGTTTCTTGTTCTGGATGTGTAGCTGGAGTGGGCTTTACCTTGGAGATATGGTCAGGACTTCTAAGGGATTCCCAAGATTAGGCCAGTGACATTTCCTCTCTCCATCTCCCCAGATACCCCCTTTGCCCAGGGAGCCAAACCCTTAGCATTGAATGCAAATGAAAGTTTCAGGAAGAGGCCATAATTGGTGCTGGAGAGGTGACTCCATACGGAAGAGTGAATACTGCTCTTGCGGAGGACCAGGGTTCAGTTCTCATAGGTTCCCAGCTCTCCCATCAGTGACTCACTGCCACCTAGAGCTCCAGCTCTGGGAGATATGACTCCTGTACTTACGTATGTGTGCACACACGTAGGCACTCACACATAATTAAAATAAAACATATATTTTAGAAAAAATAGGATATAGTTTAAAGCTAAATGGATGAACAAATAAAATAAAAAATGAAAGTCAGAGGTTGCCATACTCAGTAGATGTCTGAATCCAGAGGATGAGCAGCGAGGACCATCAGCAGTTCCAGAAAAAGGGGCAGCTAGACATCATGTGTCTCTGATGGATGAGTATGGCTGCCTGCCATCTTTCCAGTGTCTAATTTTCACCAGGACTTATTCCCATGGGAGCTGGCAGTCAGCGCAAATCCAGACTGTGGAAGCCCAGCAGGCCTATGTGCTGACAATACAATGTCTGAAAGACAGTGGAAAGCTGGGGAGTAAAAGACCTAAAAGGTACATTTAAAAACAGAAATGACAGTCTGGATGTGGTGGCGCACGCCTTTAATTCCAGCACGTGGGAGGCAGAGGCAGGTGGATCTCTGTGAGTTGGAGTCCAGCCTGGTCTACATAGTGAGTTCCAGGATAGTCAGAGCCAAATAGTGAGACCCTGTCTTAAAAAAACAGACAAAGGGCTGGAGAGATGGCTCAGGGGGGTTAAGAGCACCGACTGCTCTTCCAGAGGTCCTGAGTTCAATTCCCAGCACCCGCATGGTGGCTCACAAACATCTGTAATGAGATCTGGCGCCCTCTTCTGTATACATAATAAATAAATAAATCTTTAAAAAAAAAAAACCAGACAAAGAGAGCCTCCGACCCAGGACTCCCGCGCCATGCCGTCGGAGAAGACCTTCAAGTAGCGCCGCAGCTTCAAACAAAGAGTGGAAGATGTCCGGCTCATACGGGAGCAGCACCCCACCAAGATCCCGGTGATAACAGAGCGATACAAGGGTGGGAAGCAACTGCCCGTCCTGGACAAAACCAAGTTCCTTGTACCTGATCACGTGAACATGAGCGAGCTCATCAAGATAATTAGAAGGCGCTTACAGCTTAACGCCAATCAAGCTTTCTTCCTTCTGGTGAACGGGCACAGCATGGTGAGTGTGTCCACACCCATTTCTGAAGTGTACGAGAGTGAGAAGGATGAAGACGGCTTTCTGTACATGGTGTATGCCTCCCAGGAGACATTTGGAACAGCACTGGCTGTGTAAGACTAAAACAATGCCTAATGTTTGTTAAGCCCTTATCAAGGAAAAAAGGGACGTTACCAGCGGATGCTGGTCAGCTCACACTCACAGATCAGAACGTGGGCGCCCACCTAGGGTGTTTGTCAGCCAGAAACTGAGCTCCATGCAAGCGCATTCAGCTTGGAAACTCATCTAAACTAGGCTCTCTTGTGTTCAAACTTTAGAAGTTTAAAAATAAAATACTTTGCATCCTAAGTTGCCAATAAAAAAAAACAGACAAAGCAAACAAAAACGAAAACAGAATGACATAATTAAATTATGGTGTCTGGGGATCTGTACTTGGGTGCTAAGTGTACAGGGAAAAGCAAGAAAATGCTGATTCTAAGAGGAGTTGTAGTTATTGTGGGAAGGGGCATGTGTGAGGCGATAGTCAATGAGGGCATGCTCCAGGAGGGTCCTAGGATGGCTTCCACAGAGATTTTTCCTGACCTGAAAATGACTAAAAAGGTGAGTTTCTGCTCTTTTACAAGAGAACAAGTCTTAGTTATGGTGGGGTTTTATTTGGGGAGGGGAGCACGTTCTCCAAGGAAGTCTTTTCACTCTGTTCCCTGGCCCTGACGAGAGGGTTGTCTCCCTCTTTCTTCTAGACATGCCTTCCAGACATGGAAATGTCAAAATAGAATGACAATGAACATAGTTGAAAAATTTATGACTAATTTTTTAGAACAACATCAGCAACCACGTTGCAGCAGTGAGCTGAGCTGAGAACCACGGACTACGAGGAGGGTAACCTTTCCCCATTAGCCCCTGGCTAGGGGAGGGCTGTTAGTCCCAGAGGGAGAAGGTGGAGATGGGGGACCTGGGTGTCTGTTAGTGGCTGAGGCCACCTCATCCTTCCGCTGCCTGGGGGTCCCCTGAGGCCTGGCTGCCGAGGTCTGGGAAGCGCTACATGGCCCCGGGCTTCTCAGCCACCAGGGAGAGGGCTAATCAGTTTCCTGTGTGATAAGGCACAGGGATATATTTAGATAGAAACAAACTTAAGTTTAGCTCCCTTGTGAGGGTGCAATGGCCCTGGAGCCTGCCTAGTGGCTCCACAGCTCAGTGTGGTGAATGGGGAAAGTGGTCTTTATTTGGTGGTGGAGGCAGCCACCAGGCAACCACCAGGGTATGGGTTGGGGGCTCTGGAAGGGCTATGGCTGACCCCTGACCTTGGAGACTCAGATGAGGGTTTCCAAAATGAGTCAGCAGGGAGCAGTGGAGGACCTTGGCCCTAGGTGTTGGGAGCCCTGGGCTGTCTTGAATCTTGTGATGGGACTTTGGAAAGCCCTGTGGTGGTCTACTGTGTCACCTAGAAAATGAAGGGCAGATGAAGTGAGCTGGGGTGCCTCCCAGCTTTCCCAGAGAGGGCTTTGCATCTTCTGGCTCCTCTTGTTTTGTCCCTTACGCTGGGTGCCAGAGGGCTTGCTTGCTACCCCAAAGCCTGCAACCTGAACTGGCCCCTCTGCTGTCCCTTAGGGAGAGGTAGAGAGCTGCCTATTGTCTAACCTGTTCATCTAGAATCATGGGAAAGAAAGCACGTCACTAGCTTCCGGCCTTGTCTCATAGCCTTCGGTGCCTCGGTGCCTCACAGGGACATGTCCAGCATATGCAGAGTCAGGCTGCTGGACAGTAGGGAGGACACATAGCTTGGGGAGCCCCTCTTAGCCAGTAGGGAGGTTGTCTTGGACAGTGAGCATCCTGTGCAACTGGACATTTGACTGCCTTGGGTTGCTGGAGGAACAAATAGCCATTTTTCTCCTGTAAAAGAAAATGAGTGAAGGCAGCTTTCAGAGGACCCCTTCCCACATGTATGTAGTGCTGAGTCCAGGGCCTGGAGGGAAAAAGGAACCGAAGGGTTTGTGGATCAGTCTCCATCAGCTCCCAATGTCAGCAGACACCAGACACAGTCTGCAGCCGCTTTGCAGACTGTTCGTGTGTCACCCCACTTCCCCACCCATACTGGTGGAGGGGCACAAGCCGGACCCAGGGGACACCCTCAGCTCTGAGTGTAGGGCAGCTCCCCACTGTCCTTCCCTGTCTGCAGCCACCTCCCTGTGCTCTGAATTTCTTCTCCACTTGTGCCCAATGCACCTACTCACCCTCAGATCTCTCTTAGTCAGAACCCCCTCCTGGGCCCACCCCCCCCATCTCTCAGTTAGGTCCCAGGAGAGTTTTCATTTGTGTTTTGCAACTGTTTTTTGTCACCAACTTTCTCAGTCTCTTTTCTTCCCTTGAGGGCCGTGGCTGAGCATGGGCAGAGGCTGGTGTTTGCCCTGCTCACTGGCTGCAGTATTGAGCCTAGTCCCTGCCTGGCATGCGCAGTGTGAGGGAGGCTGGCAGGTGGAGACTGCATGGGGGAAGTGATGTTATATGAGTTTGTGGATGGCTCTAAACCCTCCCTCCTCCAGGCACATCTGCAACATGGTGCCACGGTCTCAGCAGAGGTGGAGACAGCAAAATGACAGGGCCATACTGAGTATCAGGCTCGCCCTGCTACCCACACTTCAGGAAGCTAAAGACCAGAGAGGGAAGAAGGGCCCTACCTGAAGCACTGTGGTGAAGGATGGTAGAACTCAAGATCCAAGGAGGGCTTCACTTCTTGGCCTATGGCCTAGGAGAGAGATTGCTCAAGGGACAAGTGCTTGGTAGGTGCCACCAAAGCCGTGGACGCCTCCACATGTGCAGCCCATTACAGTTCCAAAGGATATGTCCCACCTTCAATCTGTAAGTAGTCCCATGTGGCTGGCCAGACCCAATGTTCCAGTGGAGAAGCTGAGCCCAGTGTCTGCTGCCTGCATCTCTGGAAAAGACTCCCTAAGAGGCTGTATAGGTGAGGGCCGCCATCAGCATGCTGGCTGTGGTATTCTGGAATCTTCCTGCATAGGGCGTGGACATGTGAGTAAGGCATCTGAGTCCCTCTGAGGTTCCTGAGAGCTGGAGGCTGTGGTGTGAATGGGGGCCATGTTTAGACTTGTTTGTAGCACAACGTGGGTGAGAGTGTGTGTGAAACCTCAGGCTCACAAGGGTGAGAGGCAGAGCAAGCAATGTGGGGGTGCAACTCTGTGCACGTGTGGGAGTCTGACTGGGTGTGCACCTTTGTAGAGGCAGGGGTTCTGGAAGATGAGACCTGCTTGCTGGTTACCGCAGAGCCTGCCTAGAGTCTTGCCCCCTTTGCAGAGCTAGGGATAGAAAGTCAGCAAGGTCGATGCCTGGCAGTGAGGGGCCAGCTTTGAACTTTGGAAGCCCTTCCCGGGGGTCAGAGCACAGAGTTGCAAAGACCTTCTCTCCTTCCCTGAAGGGTAGGACAGTGAGGCCTCCTGGGAAGCCCCACCAGCCCTCTACCTGCTGTGCCTGCTGCCTCTCACCTGGGCTGCACACCAATGTGGAGGCTGGGGCCAAGGACGTCCAGCAAAGTCGTGTCAAGTGAGAACCTTCAGACCCGGCAGCAGCTCGAGTAGGGACTTAAATTCTAGTTGGACTTAAATTCTAGTTTGGTGCTTGAAGAGAGACGGAATCAAATCAAACCTGGGCAAGAAACAAGACCCGGAGATCACTCTCTGTGACCTTGAATGAACACTTGGCTCTCTCGGGGAAATGGGTGGATTAGCTTTAAATCAACCCCACTCGGTGGGAGGGGGCAGGGAGGTACCCCCATTATTCCTTAGAGTGTCTTCTAACACTTCGGATCCAAGCAGAATGTAGCCAGCCTGCAAGATTCGGGGAGCACCTGCTAGGGCAGCCCTTGCGATCTTGGAGCTATGCATCACGCGCAGCAGCGAGGTTGCAGGTTGCTGCCCAAGTAAGGGGGCCCTGGCGGGTGGAGCTTCGGTCACCAGCCTGGGGCTGACCTCTGAAACAGGGAGGATTTCCACGGCGCAGCTTCCCGAGAGAGCAGGATTAAGAAGAACTGCTCGGGTGGGCTGAGCCAGGGGCCAGGGGGAGGCCGGGCGGAAACCCAAAACCTCTGCAGCTGTTTCCAGTTTGCCGCCTGTGTTGGATCGCGCTGAGTGCTGCGCCTGTTGGTTCCCCCGAAGCCCGCATCCTGTAGAGCCCTGGAGCGCCTGCTGCCGCCCTGGCCTCGACAGGGGCTCTCTGCCGGACTGCCCTCACCTCCGCGCGTCAATCCCACCCACTCTTTCTCTGACTTCTTTTTAAAATTCTCATGGAATCACGAATATTGTGGAGGTTCCCCTGCAATACTGGGCTCTCTTGATCACGCTCCCTTGGGCTTTTCTGCACTGGACACTGGGCCCACCTTGAGCGGGCAGTCCTGCTCACCATCATATATACATGGGAGGCCTGCCAAAGGCTTTGGGGACATATGTCACTTCCCTCCCTGGCTCTATCCTCCGTGCCCACTCTCCCCTCTCCTGGGTATCTCTTCCCCCTGCTTCTGTCCCATGCTAGGTGCAGCAGCATGGGAGCCCCCAGGATGGGCGAGGTTCCAGTGCTGGCTTCATGCTCCAGATGGAGGCAGAAAAACTTTGCTTGCTATGGTCTCGATGCCAGCCTCCCATCCAGGAGGAGATGCAGGAATAACTCACGGGGAAGGGAAGGGTAGTACAGGAATTAGGGTTTATGTTTCAGAGTCAGACCGGCCTGGTGCCTGCCAATCTTGCTTCTCTGCCTCCTCACTGTCTTTTTGAGTAAACCCTCTGGGCCTTAGCTCTAAGTGATGCAGACCTCAGCAAGCAGCAGCCACAGGGCTCCATACAGAGTAAACCTGGAGCTACAAAAGTTTCTGCATGTTCCCTTTTCTATCTATGAGACTGTGGGACCCCAGCACTCTTTAGCCCTCCATGACACCTTAGGACAACACCCTAGAATAAAACCCAATTTCTACATCAGCAATACAGGCTCTCCATGATGACCCTCAGATTTATCTGTCGAGTTCTTGTTTGCTAAGCACCTGATAGACACTGAAATACATTTTCCCATTGCCTTGCCTTTTCTCAGGTTCTCACCATCATGGAGCATACCTTCTCACTCTTATTTATACACATTTTTTTTATATATAAAGCTCAAGGTGTATGAGGATTTGTCCAACGCTTTCCTAGTCTGTCAGCCAGGAGAGGGCCATATCCCTTGTGTCACAGAATGCTAGCAGAGTGCCTGGCCCTGGGATGGAGGGTAGGTGGGAGGTGAGTTTCATCTCCAGCCTCTGGGATGGGTCAGGAGGTCTTCCAGGGAGCTGAACAGGGGAGCAGGTTTTGCTGAGGTAGGAGAGAGAGAGAGAGAGAGAGAGAGAGAGAGAGAGAGAGAGAGAGAGAGAGAGAGAGAGAGAGAGAGAGAGAGAAAGATCCACCTTTCTTTCCCAGGTAGTCTCCCTCCTGCCCTCCTTACTGTTCAACTCACCATACAGTTTCAACTCCAACTTATAGGCCAGATGCTGTCAAGTCCAGCCATATTTAGTTTAGTTAGTGCTTTCAGACAATTTGTATTTACTCTATTAATGCAATGTTGGTGTAATATATTGAAAGACATTCACCACATCCTAATATTAAGTCAAAAGATTGAAAGTACAAATGATCTCAGTAAACTCAGAAAAAAAAAAACACTTGGTAAAATGCCATTATGATAAGACATGGTAGTTGCTATGGTTTGTATGGTGCCTTAGTTAGAGTTTCTATCGCTGTGAAGAGATGGTGTGACCATGGCAACTCTTACAAAGGAAAACAATTAACAGAATGGCTTACAGTTCCAGAGATTTGGTCCATCATCATCATGGTATGACATGGTGTTGTGTAGGCAGACATGGCACTGGAGCTGAGAGTCCTACAACTTGATTAGCAAGCAACAGGAAGTGGTCTGTATCACTGGGTGTAGCTTGATCATATATGAGCTCAAAGCCTGCCTCCACAGTGACACACTTCCTCCAACAAGACCACACTGACTCTGTGACTTGTGGGTTCTGGGGCAGGAGGGGGGAATTTTAAAAAAGACAGGGAACTGTGGGAAGTGCAACACCGCAGCTGTGGAGGTTGAGGGTGGAGGCCATGTGGGCGTTTGGAGTTTATCCACCCTTGGGCATCAAATGTAGTTGGAAGTTTCTCCGGTCCCACCTGGCCGCACAGTCCTGCAGCTAGCTGCTTATAAAATAATCATTCAAAGGCTTATACTAATTATCAGCTGTATGCTCTATGGCAGGCTTCTTGCTAGCTAGCTCTTTCATCTTAAATTAACCCATTTCTATTCTATGTTTTGCCACATGGCCATGGCTTTATGTGCGTCCCATTACATGTTGCTTCTTGGACAGCAATTAGGCATCTCCTCTCGCTCTGCTTTCTCCTCTCATTATCTCTCTTGGATTTTCCCTCCTGGGTCCATCCTGCCCTGCCATAGGCCAATGCAGCTTTATTTACTAACCAATGGGAACAGCATATATTCACAGCGTACAGAAAGACATCCTACAGCACTATTTCAACAAGGCCACACCTCCTATTAGTGCTACTCCCTTTGGGGTCCATTTTATTTCAAACTACCACACATGGTTAAGGGTCTGGTTACCCCACTGTGACACTATGTAGAGATGGTGGAACTTTTTGGAAGTAGAGTCTAGTGGGAGTGATATAGGCCATTGGAAGCATGTCCTTGAGGGGTCTCGCTATCGGGAGTCTAGCCCCTACCTCTCTCTTTGTTCTGTGACTGCTGTGAGTTGAGTGGGTTGCTCCACCATGTTCCTGTCACTGTGTACTACCATATTCTAAGCCACAAGCAATGTGTCAGCTGATCATGGACTAGAACAGCTAAATCTGTGGGCCCAAATAAACCTTTTTTTTTTGTTTCTAGGTTGATTATTTTATAATAATAACAGAAGTGGACACACTAATAACATAAGGAGCATTCCTTAATTAGAGAGAGGATTTCTACCACATACTTAACAACAAATGAAGTATGTGACAGGGCTTGTTTCAGTTCCTCTCTTTAAAATTAAGACTGATGCAAAGATGTCTGCTGTCACTGATTTAATCCAACAGTCCAGTATAGTAAGGCGACACAAAAAAATGAGTGAAACTCTGATTGATTATCACATGATGTAACAGTCTATGTAGACTCTGGGAGCACCTGCAGACACACTGTCAAAATGAATAAACACTCAGAATATTTCTGGGTTATAAATAAGATGTATTTATAATTATATTGTATTAGATAAGGTATATACTAAATATTAGAAATATATACTATAAATATGTTAGAAATCAATTGTATTTCTACATACCACAAAAGTGTTAAAAATTAAAAAAAATAGTATTTATAATATGAACAGAAAACATAAGTTACTTGGTAATAAATCTAACCAAATTAGAGACCTTTTAAAAAATAAAATTTTTTTTTTTTGTGTGTTACAGAAGATCCAAATAAATGAAGAAGTGGGAAAAGTCAATGCCATAAGGTATGGATTTTCTTTGAATTAATGATATATTTATTGGAATTAAAATTGAAATCCTAGTGTGTGTGTATATATATGTGTGTGTATCCTAAAATTTATATGGAATAATTAAGATTAAATAATAGTTCAAAAACATTTGAAGAAAATGAACAAGATACTTAGATTTGTCCTGGCAAAACATATGATTTACTTAAAAAATCTTAGTAATTAAGATATTGTGAAATCTGGAATAATTATGGTTGTGTAAACCAATATGTTTTTCTCTCCCCTTAAAAATTACCCTCAAATAGCAACAATAAAAATATAAATAACGGGCAGTGGTGGCTCATGCCTTTAATCCCAGCACTCGGGGAGGCAGAGCCAGGCGGATCTTTGTGAGTTCGAGGCCAGCCTGGGCTACCAAGCGAGTTCCAGGAAAGGCGCAAAGCTACACAGAGAAACCCTGTCTTGAAAAACCAAAAAAATAAAATAAATAAATAAATAAATAAAAATAAAGATGAAAATGGAAAGAAAAAAGACCCCATATTTGAGAAAGCCATAGTGTAGTTATTACTAGGACTGCTAACATGTGTAGGAACAGTCCAAAGGAGCTGAAATAGGAAGTAAGTAAGGAGGAGGCAATGAAGACAAATACCCTGAGAGTCAACTTCCTTTGATGAGACAACCTGGAAAATATCCTTCCTAAAGGCAAAATTGTTGTAGGATAATCTTTTTATGACACTGTGAAGATGTGTCTTTGTCAAGGTGCCTTCTGATTGGTTTAATAAAGAGCTGAATGGCCAATAGCGAGGCAGGAGAGAATAGGTGAGATTCCCAGGGAGAGAGAGGAAGAGGAGAAGGAATCTAGGTGCAGGGAATTCACCAGCAGACTTGGAGTAAGTCAGATATGCCGTGCTGAGGGGAGGTAACTGAGTCACATAACAGAATGTAGATTAAAAAATATGAATTAATTAAGTTATTAGAACTAGTTGGAAATAAGCCTAAGTTGAAAGCCAAGCTTTCATAATTAATAATAAACCTCTGTGTCATTATTTGGGGGCTGGAGGTCCAAAGATATTCCAATAAGAAAGCTTACTAAACAAAAGGATGTGAGAACCCCACCTCCCATTTCCAAAACTTGTACAGTAACCAGAGTTACATGGGCTAAAGAAAGGAGCCTCCTGGACTAGATCTGGTTGAGAAAAGCTGAGGATACAGATCTATAAAAGATCCTCAAGGAGAAATCATTTACAGAGTGGTTTGTTCCTATGGCAGCAGAGAAGAGACCTCGCTTGGAAACAGCAAAGTCTGAACTCCATGTATTCCTGCCAGAGAATCCTTCTGTCTGTCAATTCAAAGTTGAGGAAACTGGATCCAAACTTATTCAGGGCTAGCTAAGATCTTTAGGGTTTTTATCAGGGATAGTAATCAGGCTCTAACAGCTCCAAAGATGCTATAAGAAATACAGCAACACAAAGCTAGTCTTGTATGCAAGAAAAGAAAGAAGGAAGACTATGTTCAGAGGTTTACTGCTATTCAGACTCCCCTCAGAGAAAAGCTTCCACACAGCATATGAAAATTGGGACCAAATATTTTACCATAAATTTACAACAATTTTCTGAAGCCATTGCCTCTTTAAGTAGTGAAGTAAAGATCCCAAGGATCACAAGAATAATAATACAAGAACTTGAAGGATTCAAGAAAGAGTTAGAAAAAGAAATTGCCCAGAGGTGAAGACAGCTTTACCTGTAGAAAGAGTATAAAGGAGAAAATGGGCCTTGAGGGAAACACAGCAAATGACCTAAAGAATAAAAACAAGACAAGCTCACAGAATGAAACAGAAAGACATCCTAAAGCAGTATTTGAGAGAAAATAATTAATATAGAAAATAGGCAATGAAGATCCATCTTGTACACTTTGGATTTCCCCAAGCAGCTAACTAAACAACAGTACAGAGCAAATATTGAAGGGCTAAACTCATGAAGACTTTAGGAGGTAAAGTAGTCTTGACTACATATTTATTTAAATATTAAGAAAAGAATCTTTTGCTAGCTCAGGTAATTTTAGGTCATGTATAAGAGGAAGAAAAGCATGGATTTAGACTTATTCAGATAAACTTCCAACACCATTGTACATTTTGTAAGTTCCTCACAGAAAGATCAAGAACTGGGGATTTTTATACCCAATCCAACTGTCCTCAGATCTTCAGTTATAAAAGGTATAGGCAAGCACAGATGAACATGTGTGATTCCTGGTCTATAAATCTGTGGTTAATTAGGAAAATGGAAGCAAAACCACCATGAATCTAAAAGCAGCATGATTATATTAAAGAAGAAGAAATAAATAATGCTCTAAATTATACAATTGATACATCTAATATAAACTGTGAGAGGTGGAACATTTGCTTTTTGTCTCAAGTTAACTGAAAATAAAACATTTTAAAGCTGACAGAGTAATTGAAGTGTATGCCCATGTTGATTCATCTTGGTTGTCAAATTGATAGACAAATAATAGACATACCTCTGGTGGGTCTGTGAAAGAATTTCCTGAAGGGATTAGCTGAAAGAGGAGACTCTATGCCAGAGCAGGTAGTGCTTTTCTGTGGAGACCCAGACACCAAGAGGTCTGAGGAAAACAAAGGGTTGCTTTTGCCTGCCTGCTTTTACTCCCTGCTAGTGAATGCATCAACTATGTTGCTGCCGCCGCCATCCTTTGCTGCTATCAGAACACAGCTCTTCAGTCTTCCAACATGGACTGAATACCAGTGGTTCCCCAGGAATGTTCCAGGCCCTCAGTGCCAGATTGGGACAGCAGAGGCCTCCAGCCTTGTGCACTGAGCAAGCTCCTTAGTTTACAACCTCTCTAGGGTACAGATAACCATTTTTGAACTCAGCGGCCTGTATTGTGTAAGACAATCTAGCCAATCCTCTCTGTAATATTCATTTGTTCTGTCAGTTCTGTTCCTCTGGAGAACCCTGACAAACCCTGTGCTGGTTGGTTTTGGTCAACATGACACAAACCTAGACATATCTGGGAAGAGGTAATCTTAGCTGAGGAAATGCCTCCATAATATTGGCCTGTAGGCAGGTCTATGGGGTATTATCTTGACAACATAATTCTTTAATGATTCTTCGGGAATTTCACTTTATGCATCCCAGTCCTGCTCACCTCCCAGTCCCTTCATATTTGCCCCTCACACTTGCAGTGTCTCCTCCTAAAAAAACAAACAAACAAAAAAACAAAAAAAACCCTCAAATTAATTAAAAACAAAACAAACAAAAAACCCACCTTGTTCCTCTGTCTTTCCTGGCTCTCCAACACCTCTTCATTCATCCTAGTGACATTGGGAGCTGTGGTGTGTCATGCAGTATACCCTTTTTCCAATCAGCCTTACCCACAAATGTTCACTGCAGTGAGTCATTGGTCTGGTTCAAGACCTCTGGCCTCTGGCACACCATCATAGCTGGGCCCTCACTGAAACTCCTCTTGGGTATTCTGCTGTTGCCTTGAGTCATAGAGATCCTCTGACTATTGTTTTGCAGGACTACTCCCTTTGTGTGCGCCAGCAGGTCATCCACTGGGTAGATGTTAGGGTGGGCCAACCCAAGGCCCAGGATGTGGGCCTGGGTGGTAGCTGAGCTGGTCAGTCAGGGCTGCTGGGGACTGCCCTCCTCAGGCAAGGGGCAGAGCCAGCTCTCTTATGGCCAAAGCTATTGGGGCCAGCTCTCCCATGCCAGTGGTGAGGGGTGGGGCCATCTCTCTCAAGTGCAGGTGGGGTGGGGGTTGGGTTGGCAGATTTCCTATGAGGGGCTAAACAAGCTCTCCTGCTGTAGTGTCTAGCAAGGGGCAAGGTCAGCTACCCAGGGCAGGACTGACTCAGCACAGTCCTCAGATTTCAACACACATGGTTCCTATGGCCCCCTGTGGTAACATGGGCCATGGACATCAACACAGAACCCAGCTGCAGCAGGACCATGGACCTAGACATGGCCGTTGGCAAGTCACTATGTCCCGGGTGGCAGCACAGGCCACTTGGATCAGTATGACCCTGATGGCAGCATGGCCCTTGGACACCAACATCGTTTCAGGTGGCTGAAGAGACCCCATGCATCTGTACAACCCTCAGTGGTTAAAGGAGCCATGTTCAACAACTTAGACCTCGGCTGCTGCGGGGCCATGGACTCAGACATAGCAGTTTGGCCCAGATGTCATCAAGGCCCTTGGTGGCAGTGCAGGGCACTCAGATCAGCATGGTCTCAATGGTGTCACAGCCCTCGGACACCAACATGACTACAGGTTGTGGCCTAGACCCTGGACATCCATGTGGCCTTTGGTGGCAACATAGGACATGGACATCAACACAGAGCCTAGCTGCAGTAGGACTATGGACCCAGACGTGGTCCTCGACAGCAGCCTGGGTTCGGATGTCCCCATGGTCCCAGCAGCAGCATGGCTCTTGGACACCAACATAGACTTATGTGGCTGACCAGACCCTGAGCATCTGTACAGCTTTCAGTGGTTTCTGAAGCCATGGACATTAACACAGACCCTGGTTGCTATAGGGCCATGGACCCAGACATGGCCCTTGGCAGCAGTTCAGGCTCAGATATCATCATGCTCCTTGGTGGCAGCACAGACCACTCAGATCAGCGCAGCAGTCCAGACCCTGGGGGTCCTTGTGGCCTTTGGTGGCAGCATGGGTTATGGATGCCAACACAGACCCTGGCTGCGATAGAACCATAGACCCAGACATGGCCCTTGGCAACGGCCCGGGCTTGGATGTCCTCCTGGCCCTAGGTGGCAAGAAGGCCACCCACATCAGCCTATTCCTCACCACCTTTGCTTCTTCAGTTCTGCCTCTTTCTGAAACAGCACATGAACCATTCTGTTTCTCTTTCTCATTTCTCCACCATGTATTTGCTCATCATAATGGTACTTACCTGCTCAGCACTGCAAGGTGCTGGGTGGGCCTGTGGATGTCTTCAGCCAGCCCAGACTGTGAGGACCCAGGTTGGCCTGTGGGTGTCTTTCGCCTGCCTAGGCTGTATTGTCTTGAATTATGATTGATGTGGGAGGTCCCAGTTCACTGTGGCTGGGTGGTGCCATCCCTAGCCTGAGTTGTGGTCCTGAGTTGTGTAAGAGAGCAGGCTGAGCAAGACATGAGTAGCAAGCCAGTAAGCGGCGTTCCTGCCTCTACATCAGTTTCTGCCTCGAGGTTCCTGGCCCGACTTCCTCAGTGATGGACTATAATCTGTGAGTTAATAAAACCCTTTCTCCCCAGTGGTTTTGATCATGGTGTTTTAGTACGGCCATAGGAACCCCAACTAAGACAAATATAACCCCTATTTTTTTTTCTGTCTTCCCCATCTCAGATGCTGCTTTTCTAACAGCTGAGAGTTAGGAGCAAAAAGGTAATATGACAAAATCTGAAAGCAGGGGAAGGAAAGATGCACAGGGCTTTATTGCTTGTTGGAGGGGACTAATGATGCCGTCTCCATAACAAAGTCACGTGAAGTTAATGATAAATATAACACCCAAACAAAACCACAACTTTCCTCTCTAACAGTTTCATGAAATTAGCAAGGCAAAGCAGAGGGCTGAAGAACAGAAACTAACTGTAAGACTGAAAGACATGCAGCAACCAGGGTCAAGCACATCATTCATATCGGTAAATGTGGAAAGACTAAAGCCATACATTAAGCAAAAGGGGACAAAATCCCATGCAGCCCAACAGAGACAGGACTAGAGAAAAGCCGCTCGCATAGGTTGAAATCTAAGTTCTGGCAGGAGTCCATCAGTCCCAGCAGAAGGCGCAAAGGGAACAGGGGCCATCAGCCGACCAGGAGGACTTCTGTTCCGAAGCATCAAATGAGCCAGAGACAGGCGCATGCGATGAAGGCTGTAACTGCAACGGACATATTTATGAGTTATCTAGAGCCGTCTGTCAAATTGCCCTCGGATTTAGCAGCTTTGGACAAGGAACCTTTGTTGGTGTGGATTAGGATTCTTGCAGGCGGCAGCCTAGCTTTGGGGTTGCTGCTTGCTCCTCAGGGGTTTTAAGGAAGCTCCTGGCCCAGGGCTACAGGAAGCTAAGACTTCACTGAGACTGACACATTCTCATCAGTGCTTACTTATCTGATGGGAGGGAAAGTGGGTGGTGGTGGGAGGCAGCTCATGGTGAAAGCTGTGGTGCTTTATGTCACCCAATCTTGGAAGTGGTAGATCCACCATTTCTGCTGTTCTGTATATATATAGGTAGATGTGGAAGGAATCACACAGGCTTGTGTATACTACACAGCAGAGGCCACTGCCCATTTATGCACAAAACAGCACAGTATTGTCCTCCACAAAATTGAAACCATTGGACCTACAGATAAACTAGTGTTCATGGACAGACTACCTGGACTAGCAACCAATATACTGGAAGGAAGACAAATGGGTAAGAAAGAACTGAGGGTAGAAAAGCCTAAACATTGAAATCTCTGTTCTAAAATGGACAATCCACCTCTTCAAAACAGCTACCTGTAAAAAGAATGCTCATGGAAATTAATGTTATGGCCAGCAAGGTGGCTCAGTGGTAAAAGCACTTGCCATGCAAACCTCAGGACCTGAGCTTGATTCCCAGAGCTCACAGTGGAAGAAGAAAACCAACTCCTCTGACATCCATGAGCACACCAGAGCAGGCACCTGTACACACACACACACACACACACACACACACACACACACACACACACACACACACGCAAAATTAAAACATTAAGACCATGTAGAAACTCTTGATAAATCACAAAATGTGAAAAGTAGTGTGCATTACATTCTCTGATCACAAATTTAGAAAATAACCACGAGATGAGAAGACAAAGAGGGCCCCTACCTGAAAATTAAAACGAGCAACAGCAGCAGGGATGGTGGCTTTTGATGGAAGACAAACTCGAAGTTGAAGTGAAAAGTACCTTGATAATGAACACACTGAGCACGCCACATCAGAGCCTGATTGGTCCAGGAATGTTCCAGGGCATCTACTGAACATGCCTCATCAGAGCCCAGGGTCCTCAGGGCCAGGCTGCTGCCAATGGCTGCATGAGTATATAGAGATCAGGCTTTCTAAGAATTAAATAGTATCTGTAACCAAGTCTATTCGCATGTCCATCTGCTTTGTGCTCAGTGGGTTTAGAATTTTATCAAGGAACTATGTTATTCTTTGAGCTGCCCCTATACTGCTAAAGGGAGCAATTAGACAAAAGAAAAATATCAGAAGAATGAAAACTAGGAGGGAAGATGTGGAGTTTGCAGGTGAGTGTGTGCCTAGACCAACTGACGAATGTGGGCTTGGAAGATGACTCAGAGAGTGAGGGGGCTGTCTCTGCAACGTGAGGACCTGGTTTTTAATACCGAGAATCAGTCTCTAAAGTGAGGCCTGACTGCAGAAGATGACTCAGTGAGTGAGGGGGCTGTCTCTGCAACGTGAGGACCTGGTTTTTAACACTGAGAATCAATGTATAAAGTGAGGCCTGACTGCATGTGCCTGAACCACAGCACTGGGGTGGGAGCTCACTGCCAAGGCACCCTAGCTGAATTGATGGTTCATTGAAAGACACTGCTTCAATAAATAAATGAATAAGTAAGTAAATAAGGTGGAGGGGCTTGAGAAATGGTGCAGCTGTTCAGAGCATTTGCTGCTCTTTAAGAAGACCCCAGTTTATTTCCCAACATCATGTCTAGTGGCTCCCAACCACCTGTAACTCCAGGGGATCTGACATCTTCTTTAGGCCTCCTGGGCATCTGCATATGTGCACACACACACACACACACACACACACACACACACACACCACACAATTTAAAAAAGGAAATGTGGAGAGTGATAGAGGAAGACACCCAATGACCCAATGTCCTCTTCTGGCTCCTGTCTAGGCATGAACAGACACATGTACAACACCTCCCCACATACTTCACACAGTGCACACATATATGCACAAACTACACACACACACACACACACACACACACACACACACACACATGCACGCACGCACACACTTCACACCATGCACACACAGATGCACAAATCACACACAGACACACACTTCACACCTTGCACACACACGTACACATTAAAAACATAAGAAAACTTAAAGAACATGCAGCAAAAACTGTCAGCAAGATTAAGCTTGTTTTAGTGAGATGATTAAATGAAGTTAATGAGAAATAATTATTTTTGTGTATAAATATTACTACTTTGGAAGATATAATGAAAAACACGTTTCACTCACAGGAGCAATGGTAATCCACAGCCTAGAGTGAAGTTACACGTTGGAGCAAGGCCCATGCAATGAAAAGGCTGAAACACTCCTCATAGACACAAAGGAAAACCTGGAGAAATGGAAAGACCATGTTTTTGGCCAGGAAGACTCAACACCATAAAGCTGTCAATTCTCCCTAAGTACATTTCTAAATTTAATGTGATCCCAATAAAATACCAACAGTTTTTTTAAAGCCAGACAAGCTGAATTCTAAAGTTCATGTGAAAAAAAAATGAAGAAATAAAAACATTAAGAAAAACTCCAAAAAGAAGAGTAATATCAGTGGATTCATTCAAGCAGATACTAAAACATATTAAAAGTCTCAGTAATTGAAACCATGAGGAACTGATGCATGAAGAGCGAGACAGGCCAATCAACCATAATAGAAAGCCCAGAAATAGAAGCAAATATGCACGTGGGATATTAGTGCACCAAAAGAGTGTCTCTAAAATCAGTGAGAGAAATGATTAACTGTCCAATAAATGTGGCTGGGGTCACTGGTTGGCCATGTGGAAAAATGATAAAGTTAGCATCAAACTTATGATTGTCTACCAGGACAAATTCCAAATGGATCGGGGACTGAGGAGCAAAAACTATGTCACCAACATCCCAGAAGAAAACATGAGAAAAGCCTTTTATAAACTCAGAGTAAGAAAGCTCTTTCAAGTCGCGACTCAAAAAGAGAGGGCATCAGAGGGGAAAAATAGAGAAATTAAGCTACATTAAGGAACACTTTATATCAACACAGAGAGTGAAAAGTAACTAATTGGAGATAAACTCATTTTGTCAAAGGACTGATTTCCCTGATTTATGAAGTGGTTTTAGAATCAGCGAGATGAAGGAGCAAGGGCCCAGAAGAAAATGCACAAGGCAGAGGCAAGCATTCAGTGAAGGGTCTGCTTGCTTGTGATCACAGAATTAATGCAGATTAAAACTATGCAGAGATCCAAGTTTCATGAAAGAATGATAAGAAACACCCAAGAGCTGAGGACATATCCTTTCTGCAAGGATATGTGGTGGTTAATATTGCCTGTCAACCTGGTAGGCTCTAGAGATACCTAGGGGACAAACCTCTGGACACGCAGGAGAGGAAGTTTCTAAGCTGAGTTCTACGAGGGAGGAGGAGTCAGTATGGTGGTTTCATTGAGAATGGCCCATAGTCTCATATGTGTGCTTGGGCCCCAGCTAGTGGAACTGTTTAGGAAGGATTAGGAGATGTGACTTTGTTGGAGGAGATGGGTCATTGTGGGTGGGCTTTAAGGTTTACAGAAGTGCAGGCCAGACCCAATCTCACTCTCTGCCTGCAACTCATAGGTCAGATGTGAGCTCTCAGCTACTGCTCCAGTACTATGCCTGCCTGCCTGATGCCATGCTCCCTGCATGATGTTCATGGACTAACCCTCTTACCTGTAAGCAAAGCCCTAATTCTATGCCTTCATTATAAGTGTCTTATCATGGTGTCTTCTTACAGCAATAAAACAGTAACTAAGACAGTTTCTACCTTTCTATTTGGCTCTGTATGAATGCATCACATTACTTGATCAGTAATTAAGCACTTTATTTATTTAAATTGAAAAAATTTTATACAGTGTATTCTGATTACCTTTTCCCCTCCCCCAATTCCTCCCAGACCATACCTACCTACCCTACTACATGTCTTTTCTTCCTCTCTCTTTAAAAAACAATAAAAAGCAAGTACTTTATTTTTTAAAAATTGTATTATCATTACAGTGCATATGTGTATTGGGCATGGTGTGTGTGTGTGTGTGTGTGTGTGTGTGTGTGTGTGTGTGAGAGAGAGAGAGAGAGAGAGAGAGAGAGAGAGAGAGAGAGAGAGAGAAAGAAAGACAGAGACAGAGAAAAAGACAGAGACAGAGAATTGGGGACAGTGCACATGTCAGAGTGCATGTGTGGGCATCAGAGGACAACTCTCAGGAGCTACTTCTCTCCTTCCACCATGTGGTTCTGGGGATCAAAGTCAAATGCTGGCCTTGAGAGGTAAGCTGAGCCCTATTGGCACTTCCAGTAATTAACTTCTTTAATGTGTACACCTATGGAAACTTTAAACATGACACGCAACACACCAAACCAATGAACAGCAACAGACAATGCAATCAGTTCAACTGGGATAATGTAATCTAAATGGAAAAGTAAACCTGCTCTAACTTGCTCCACAGAAACTTAAGTATCTTTTACAACAACTGACTAGAAAATGCAATGTAATTTTTTGTTTTAATTTTTACAGCAGTAACAGAAACTATAAATTATCAAGCTATTAACTTATTAAGAATGAAGCCCTGGGGTAGAGCCCTTGTGAGTCCCTGGGTTTGTTCCCCAACACGACCCCTACCCTCAAAGCATAAGAACTTTATGAGGGAAGATTTAAAACTTCTACAGAAGATCTAAAGACTTAACCAAAGAATAGGAGCCTCTTGTTGATGCACAGGTGTTCAATCACCCCAAATTAGTTTATAAACTCAAAATGTCATAAAGTCAGATGTTCCTCTCCTCCCAGCTTTGATGGGGACAGCTGGTGTTTGCTTAGCTTTAGAAGCTAAAGTGTCTGATGTACTGAGCATATCATGTCACCTGCCCTTACAAGGATCTCACGTCTCTTCAGTGATGTCCCTGCTTCTCTGTAGACCACACCTGCCTACGGCCTTCTGATCGCTCTTCTTGCTGTTCCTAATGGTAACCCTTTCTACTTCCTCCCCCAAGGTGCTTGTCATGCTGAGGATGCAGCACACCTGTTTGACTCCATGCTCTTCACAGATGCTGTCCCTCTGTCTGTGGTGCCTTCTCCTGCTCCTGTCTGGATGATGAAGTAAAAGATCATGTCCTTCCAAAAGCACCCCAGAACCTCACCACAGTGGGTTACCTCTACTTACTTCCACATGACACTTCCTCCCACTCACCCCCACCCTGACACTCTTTACCAACCCATTTCCACATCTCTTACTCCTCGCTAGACCATGACTTCCTTGGGAAAAGTGGATCTAACCCATCAGGGTGTTTCCAGGGCTCTTCCCAGGGCCAGACACAATGTTGGTGTCCTATGACTGATGAATGAATTAACGGCACAATGTCAGGATCTTGGCACTCAGGTTGAAATCCCAGTTACTGCATTTTCTTCATGTGACAAAGCACAAAAATGCTTTTCTTCCATGTTTCCTCATCTGTGAAATGAGGCTGAGTAGGAGAGCCTGCTGCATGGCATCATCCTGAGTACTCAGAGTCAATACACCAAGTGGTTAACTTGGTGCAGAGAGTATGTAAGTGGTGCAGCAAATATTACTTACTATTGCAACTAAGTCATTTATTCATGTATACAACCATCCAATTCATCATTCTTTTTTTTCCATAAAAGTTTTTTTAATCTAGTTTCTTTTCTGCACCAGGTTTTGGGTTGGGTTCTGGAGCCACACATATAAACTAGACAAATACTATACTTAATGTGGGTAGGCACTGGGTAGACAAAAGTAGATGTCCAGGAGGGATGGTGTTCAGACTGTCATGGCTCAGGGCTGGTAAACAGGGACCCCTGACTGCTGTGAGATAATGCTTTTGTACACTGGTTTAATAAAACCAGGAAGGGTTGAGTCAGGAGTCACCAGCCAGACACAGAGGAAGCAAGATGACAAGGCAGAACTGAGAAAAGGTACCAAGCCACATGGCTAAACATAGATAAGAATTATGGGTTAATTTAAGTGTAAGAGCTAGTCAGTAGTAAGCTTAAGCTAATGGCCAAGCAGTTTTAATTAATATAAGCTTCTGAATGATTATTTTATAAGTGGGCCAGGGAACTGCAGGGGCTTGGTGGGACCGGAGAAATCTTCCAACTATAATTGGCACCTCACTGTTGGGCATTGATCCACACAGACCTAAGAAAGCTTAAAGATTCTGAACACACAGAGATGGAGCCACACTAGGATTCATAGTCTCACAGCCTCATGCCAGCAGCAGT
This sequence comes from Peromyscus californicus insignis, assembly GCF_007827085.1. Classification (NCBI taxonomy): domain Eukaryota; kingdom Metazoa; phylum Chordata; class Mammalia; order Rodentia; family Cricetidae; genus Peromyscus; species Peromyscus californicus. Next base: position 38,729,423 of record NW_026294573.1, read on the forward strand.
GCAGACTCATCTCCCAACAGCTGCCTGCAAGATGGAGCTGGCCTACAGCTGCCATGAGCTAAGCAGCATGGCTGCAGATTCCTACCACTGTATACAGTGGCGTCTGCAAGCCATGCAGCATGGTGCATGGTGAATATAGCTTTTGCTAGTACAGACCAAAAAAAAAAAAAAAACAGAAATAAATAAATAAAAGGTTTTTGGGCTACAAGCTGCTTCATGGAAGCATAGACCCACTGCTACACAGAGTCAGTGATGTACATGATTTCCCCAGAGCTGGCAGTAGTTCTACCATGTTGGAAAGCTGAGGTGGGTAGAGCCAGCAGCTAAAGCTGCCATTTCAGTCCTAGTCATTCTGCAGTTTAAAGCAACAGATTCACAAAAAGACAGATTCAGATGAAATAAACCTAAAAATGGTTTACATTGTGTATAAAAATGTACATAGGCTTGGAAGAGAGAGGAAAAGGAGTATATGCAGTTAAATAAAAAATAGTTTTAAAAATCAAGTCTTTAAAGTTAAAGTAAAAGTAATATAATAAGCCATATAAAGATGGATATTACACAGAGAATCTGGATTATGTTGTCTTTGGGATTTTTTTTTTTTTTTTTTTGGTTTTTTGAGACAGGGTTTCTCTGTGTAGCTTTGCGCCTTTCCTGGAACTCACTTTGTAGCCCAGGCTGGCCTCAAACTCACAGAGATCCGCCTGCCTCTGTCTCCCGAGTGCTGGGATTAAAGGCGTGCGCCACCACCGCCCGGCTGTCTTTGGGATTTTTAGCTGCAGAGAGACATTTGATTGTAAAGGCTACTCAGTTAAACCAATATGTATATTTCAAAGGTATCTTGACTTCAAAATTTGGATCTAAGGATATGTTGCTTTGGAAAGGAGGCTCTCCTTTTGTTTACACAGAAGATGAGAACCTATGGATTTGTTCCAGGTTAAGATGGATCAGATTTGATCAAGCCATACCTCATGAACTTTAACAGATGGTACTATTAACAAAGGTTATAGCCAGTCTTCCCAGGACTTGACCATTATCTCAAATTTTCTCAGGATCCCCATAAGACTACCAATGCCCCTTATTAGCAGGAAGTAGCCTAGAAAACTATGCCCACATTCCAAAAAAACTGAACTATGGAATTTGTCTTTGTTTAGAGATTGGTTACAAATTGTTATTGGTCATAGTTAATATCTTTCTAAAGATAAAAGGGGGATAGGATATAGATATGATTGGATGAAAGGGTAGATTATTGAATCTACTTTTAAAGAGCAACTTGTTTTAAATTGCTATAGATTTTAGTTTATTGATACAAATTTAAAGTTAATTTTGTTATACTGTAGGTATATTTCTACTCTTGTTTAAAGTATTTTGTTTATGCAACTCATTTAAGATTGTCGTGTATAGTTGAGAAATACAGCTTAATAATTAGTCATCTATGATAATCAAACTTATAGTCATGTTAGTTAAGTTTTCTAGCTATACATAGATATAATTCAATTAGGTAGGTAATCTTCAAACACTTCAAAGACCTACAGAATATGGCATTTAAAATGTTTTAAAAATTTAGACTTTTCTGGACAATGAGACACGTCTACTCCTGGCAGCACTGATTTACTTCAAAGAGAAAGATGGGCATCGAAGACACTCTATGGAGTTTATCTTCTTCTTGGCAAAAATAACCATTTGGGTGAGAAACTGCTCTTGCCTGGACTGCTGATAATATGTTATATAAATTGGACATACAGGACCCATAGAAAGGTGATCACTGAACTTTGCAAGGCGAAATGGTTCTTTAGGTTCCTGCTTCACAGAGTAGACTGCCAAACATTCTACAGAACACAGAGAAGTGACTGAGAGACTCTAGACCTATAGGCCGAAGATGGATGCCCCAACATGTGGTGATATTTTATTTGTGCTTTAATAAAGCTTGCCTGGAGATCAGGGGGAAAGGCCAGCCATTTTAAGTAAACAAGATGTCAGGCAGCACACGCTCTTAATCCTATCACTTAGCAGGCAGGATCTCTGTGTGCTCAAGGCCATACCAGGGAACAGAGCCAAGTGTGGTCACACATGCCTTTAATCCCAGTACCAACCATAGAGACCTGGAGGTCTGTACAGACAGGCGATGACAAGGAAGTGAGGTAGCTGGGCTAAGATAGCCAATAAGAGGGCAGAACAGCAATGCAATAAAGGCGTGGGTAAGACAGGAAGTAACTTGCATTTGGAAGCTGCAGAGTTGGTGAGGTGAGGTTGGCTGGTGGCTTTCCCTATTTCCCTGATCTCTCTAAGGCTTTCATCCCCATATTTGGCTCCATGTTCTTTATTTAATAAGACCATTTAGAAATTCATCTATACCAACACTACATAGGAACTTTGGATGACTGTCCAGGCAGACAGCTGTCACTGTCATTCTAGATTTTTGGAAGTTGCTTACAATGTACTTTCTGTTTACTTAGGCAATATTATATCCTTCTGAGGTCTTTGATGTAGTTGAAGACTAAATAGTTATAATTTTCCTTTGTTATTATAAAAGATAAATTATATATGAAATTTTAGACCCGAATATAGGATAGATGATAGAATATTTTCTTTAATTTTGCCAAATATAAATAGATTAGATATTGTACCTGTAATTCTTGCTTGATAACTTTTCTATTATATGTAATTTTATTATGTTAAAGTTAAAACTTTCCTTTTTGATTAGACAGAGAAGGGGAAATGCTGTGGGATAATGCTTTTGTACTCTGGTTTAATAAAACGCTGATTGGCCAGTAGTCAGACAGGAAGTATAGGCAGGGCAAGCAGATGAGAGGAATTCTGGGAAGAGGAAGGCTGAGTCAGGAGTTGCCAGCCAGATACAGAGGAAGCAAGATGACAAGGTAGAACTGGGAAAAGGTACCAAGCCCCATGACTAAACATAGGTAAGAATTATGGGTTAATTCAAGTGTAAGAGCTAGTCAGCAATAAGCTTGAGCTAATGGCCAAGCAGTTTTAATTAATATAAGCTTCTGAATGATTATTTTGTAAGCAGGCCACAGAACTGCAGGGGCTTGGTAGGACCAGAGAAATCTTCCAACTACAGAGGACACACCCCTCTTCTTTTGGAACGCAGTGGGAACAAAGCCACTTATAGATAGGGAACTGCGTAAATAGGGGCTGGGCTGGGAGGCTCTGCTCAGTCTTCATTGACAACTGAACCTTGAAATTCAGGGCCTTTGGTTTTTCATTGACTAATGCTGCATTTCATTGAGCAGAAGCTTCCTGTTAAATCAAAACAGATGAGGTTTTTAAAATAGGTCTAATTGATTCCATCCCTAAAGTGAAAATCGGTAGCCCCCAGGCCCAGCTAAGATGGGAGAGCTGTGTGCAGGTGGATCCATGTACTCCTGAGTATAAGCATGTGCAAGTGCAGGTGTGTGTGTGTGTGTGTGTGTGTACAGGTAGTTGCCTGATCAGATGTTGACACTGCACCTATCCCAGTGCTCAAGACTTTCCTTACAGGACTGCAGTAATCTTCACGATGCCTCAAGGTTAAGGCCTCCTCAGAATCATTTCAGAGTGGAAACTGGGGTCTGAGAGCAAGAAACTTAGCATCTGAGAAAGCAGGAAGTGGCAGAGCCAGGCTCCATTGCTGTCTGTCCTCACTGCAGAGCCTCATTTTCTTGTAGTGAAAAGTGAGGGATCAGGAGGGGAACAAGGCCACAGAGCAAGTCGTAGGTCCCCTCTGACCAGGCAAGGAACCTAAGAAGCTGCAACAAAAAAGAACAATGACAGATGCCACCCAGTGAATGAACCATATGCTCAGTGCTACCAGTGACTGATATTAAGTCCTCACACCATTTAAATGAGAAAAGTATTCTTCCCAGGTTTGAATGAGGAAATTGAAGTCTTCCAAGTGTATCACCAGTAAAAATAAATATTTTCCTACTCCTAACCTCTTGTTCCTTTACAGATACTTATATAGTATATGTACATGATGTAGGTAGGGAGGTAGCAGTGGTGGTGTTGCCTTAGAAGACTGGATTTAGCTCTTGAATTGTGAACTGAAATCAGATCCATCCATTCATCTGTCTATCCATCCACTTGTCTGCCCATCCATCCATTCATCCATCCATCCATCCATCCATCCATCCATCCATCCAATCCATCTGTCCATTTGTTCCCTCAACACCTGTCCTGGAAACAACCTTGTTTCAAGGTTCTATGACACCTGGTCAAGACATTGGAGTGAACAAGAAAAATCATCTCTGTGCTCCCTAGTAGAAGCAGGAGTTATGTATGCCTTAGACAGCAGGAGGGCTCTGGTGGGTGGGACAGTAACTATATTGGGAGTGAAGTTAGGGAAAGTGAGTCTTTCCTAAACTAAAAAAGCTAAAATCACATTATACTCTCCAGAGGAGCAGTCCAAGTAGAGAGGACAGCTACTGAAAAGGTCCTTGGGGATAGGACAACCTTGGTATGTTTGAAAACTAGAAGGAAGGTGTGCGTGGTTAGTATGTGTGGGAGAGGGCACAGATGATAGATAAGGTCCATGGGGCTGGGGCCTGGGTTAACAAGGCCTTCAAGACCAGCACGAAGAGATTAGATTATCTTTCATTGCAGTGGAAGTCAATGGAAGGTGTCAGACAATGTGGATTGATATGATCTATGCTGTAGGGACTGCTCTGGCCACAGAGTGGAGAATGTTGCAGAAGGAGGTAGGACAACATGCAGAGCACTCTACGGGAGTGACGGTAGAATCTGGATTAAAATATCAGTGGGCCTATGCAGGATTGTTTGGCTTGGCCTGGGAGGAGGGGACTAGACCTACCTGGACTGAGTCTACCAGGTTGACCTCAGTCTGTGGGGAAGGCTTTGCCCTGGAGGAGATGGGAATGGGGGGGGGGGCGTTGGGGGGAAGGTGAGGGGGACGGGAGGGGGGAGAACAAGGAAATCCATGACCGATATGTAGAACTGAATTGTATTGCAAAATAAATTAAAATAAATTTAAAAAAAAAAAATATCAGTGGGGAGATTAGAGGGGTGGACAGATTTAGGATATGTTTTTTTAGGAACAGTGCTTTTTAATGCACTAAAAGAGATGCATGAGAGACAAGGGGATGAAAGGTAAGCCACCCACTGGGTTTCAGAAGACCAGGAAGGAGTGTGTGTATGTTTGGGGGTGGTGCTAAATCTAGAGTTGAGGGGGCACAGAGAAGACATCAACAGGATGCCTGTGTTAACACATATGGAGTTTATGTCTGTGGTTTTGGACTTCCGAGTCAATAACATGGAAAGAACATGGAGAGCCAGAGACGGGCTGAAGACATTTAAAGGGGTGAAAGGTACAAGATGAAAATAACCCAGTACTCAATGTGTGTTTGAGTCAGCTATGGGTCTTTTCAAAACTTTGAAGTCCAAAGTCTGTGCCCAGGTAGACTTTTTAAGGGCAACCGTAGGGACTAGGGAGACTGGCATTAATCTTAGCCCTTCTCTCTACTAGTTTTTAACTTTAGTGACTTCTGTCCTCCACACAATGGAACAATAATATTGTTGTGTGACAAAACTTTTCCTGGGGAGATGCAACACACGTGCCTACTCACCCCGGACAGGGGTCCCACAACAGACCAAAGTACTGCTAGTGGCCAAGTCCACCTTGGTGAACCAATGAGATATTTTTAATTTGTTTTGTTTTTCCAAGACAGGGTTTCTCTGTGTAGCCCTGGCTGTCCTGGAACTCATTTTGTGAATCAGGATGGGCCTTGAACTCAGAATCCACCTGTCTCTGTCTCCTGAGTGCTGGGATTAAAGGTGCACCACCGTTATCTGGTTAACCAACAAGTTTTATTGCGGTTACTTACAGGAGCAGAAAAGACTCAAAGATAGCTTCATTACCAAGGCTCACCCTAGCATGGGCGACAGCTCACAAAATCTAGGAAACATAAACACACTGCACAGCCTTGAGACAACTCAATAGGTTGGAGAGTGTCCTTTCCAAGTGACTGTTCTGGATCTCTTACAGATAGCTCAGCTGGTTTCTGCTATTCCCAGGTCTGGTCTCAGAGTCTTTACAACTTAGCTTGGCTGAGAGTCTTCCTTGCAGCTTGGCTCTGCTCTTCTGAGAGGGACTCCCAGCTTTTATTGCTTACTCTGGCAGATAGGGGACTGGTGAATCCGGTTGGTTTCAGGGACTTCCTGAAGTTATTTTCACTTGTTTACCTTCCTGCTTATGGACCTTCCCTGCAGGCTGGAAAGTTTCAATTTCTGGAGGAAGCTGTCACAGAACAAATACTCATCACAGAATGAGGTTGTGTGATGCTTCATATTGATTATCAACTTGATAGGCTCTAGAATCATATAGAGACAAGCCTCTAGGCATACCCATGAAGGATTATCTAGATGTTTGTGATTCTCTAGATTAGATTAATTGAGGTGAGAAGAGCCACCCTGATGTGGGTGGCACCATTCCACTGGCTGGGGTCCCGGGCTGTATAAAAAGGAGAAAAATAGTTGAGTAGAAGTGAAGCAGCCACTCCTCTCTGCTTCCTGACTTCAAAAATGCAGTGTGACCAGTGTCCTAACTCTCCTGTTACTATGGCTTCCCTGCAATGATGGATTATACCCTCAAACTGTGAGTCAAAACAAAGCCTGCCTTCCTTAAGTTGCTATATATATATATATTGGTTTTTCGAGATAGGGTTTCTCTGTGTAGCTTTGCACCTTTCCTGGAACTCACTCTGTAGCCCAGGCTGGCCTTGAACTCACAGAGATCCACCTGCCTCTGCCTCCTGAGTGCTGAGATTAAAGGCGTGTGCCCCCACCACCCAGTTTATTAGTATATTTTTATCACAGCAACAGAAAAAGTAACTACAGTCCAGGTGGTGATTTTAGACATAGTGCAAGTGTGCTTTGGAATATCTTGGGGGGAAGGAAGAAGATAATTCAGATCCTTTGATATTATGGACCAAAATCTTTTTCTCCCAAGATTTTGATAGACCATACTCAGTGGAGATACCAACATCTGTAAGTCACCTCCTGAATAGACTCTGGTACTGGGGTCTCGCATCAGTGTACCCACTCTAGCTACTCCCTGGGTGGAAAATGAGGGCTCATCTGACTACTGAGTGTGGGAAAGATGTGGGCCTGAATAGTCCAATACCTTCCTCTCCTAGGGATCAAGCTGCTTAGAGAGCAGTCATCTGGTCTACCAGGCCCACATTCATCTTTCACACAGGAATGCCAAACCTCCAGCCTGAGGCCATCCTTTCTTTCTCTTTTGTCTTCCTCCCTGGAGGTGTGAATGAACTGTCCAGAGAGACATATCTAGAATTTAAGTTGTCCTTTGTGCCTGCTGTGGGCAGACCCCAGGATAGGCTCAGGGAGATGAAACTTATCACATGAGAAGCAGTTGGGAACAAATTGGAAAGAATGTTGAACCCAATGTGGAGTGTAGACCAGGATCCCTTCTGGAGTCAGGTAGGGTAAATAGGAGACTGGTCCATGTGGATAGGCTCCACATCTGAGCCCCAAACCGTCTCATCCCTCCTGCAGAGCAAGTATCTCCTTCAGGGACCCAAGTCAACATAGCCCTAGCTAAGCCCTGCTCTTTCCCATGTGACTACTCACAGCAAGAACAGTGATATCACTTCAGCCTCTTCCAAGAGAGGAGCTACAATGAGGACAGCCAGGGTGCCAACTCTACTCTTGGTTCTTGAGCTGAGTGCCGTCAAGCTAACATAGATCTGGGCTGTATGAGACTGAAGGATGGACTGGTTATGCAGGCTTTGAAGTAGCTGGGTCTATGGAACAAAAGTAAGCTGCCAGGTCCCCTCAGGGCACAGGGAACAGTGCAACTTGCTTTCAGCCCCACTGGGTCTAGTCCTTGCAAATGGCTCCAGGGTTTCTGAGAAGCCTGGGAGGTCTGCTTGCCTGGTTGTCCCAAATCCCAGCCCCAAGACAGAAATCAAGGGAGCTGAAGGCACAGGCCGTTTACATGGGGAAATTGTAAAGGGGAAAGATAAACGTTGGAAAATTAGCCACTGACCCGTGGGCTGAGCAGTGGGACAGGGAAATCCGAGCCGAGCTCATGGAAAATCTATAACCAGAGCAGCCTGAGCCACACTGTCCCAGAAAAGCAGATGGGGGCAGCCATAAAACGTGACCCCTCCGCGTCAGCCAGGCCAAGCTGTGCACTATTTTTAGATGGCAGTATTATTTTAAAGCATTCCTTCTCCTTTATACGTTGCCCTTTGCCCTCGTGTGCAGATGGGCTATTGCCTAGCTTCCCGGCTCCTACCTCCCCACTGTGGGCCGGGGTTATCTCTCTCTCCTTGTCAGCCAGCGTGCCTCCTTGGCTCAAGGAGAGAGCACTGTTTGTTAGGACAAACTAGAACTCTGGGCCTTTGATTCCACCCTCACTCTTGATCGTGACAGGCTGAGAACGAGCGAGCTGTGGAAGGCACATCCACTCAGGGTCCCCCACAGAAAGCACAGACCGCGAAGGGGAGAGCCATCTGCAAACAACCACTTATAGCCCCAGGCCAGCATGGGCTGGGGAGGGTGGAGGTGCCAGACTAGAGCCTGAAAAGGGAACAAGGGCTCCCAAGAGGAGAAAGTGGGAGCCAGTGTGGTTATAGTCCAGAGAGCCTGTATGCACATTCCACCGGGAGCATAAACTGCGCTGTGGGAAGCGAGTGGAGGGTGCCAGAAAGACCTTAGCAAGTGCAATGTAATTAGCTCTTACTCTGCCCGAGGGGTCTTAAGTAGACCAATGGCTGCAGTATGTGACCAAGGATTGCATGTGATTTCCCTCTGTGTGCCACAGTCAGCCCGGTGCCCATGTAGACAGTTATTCATTATTGCCCTCATGATGTTCCTGTCCCAAACATCACATCCTCTAGAAGCAGGACAAGACCTTAAAGGTCATCTAGTGCAACTATCCTTCATTGATGAAAAACAGAAAGTCACAGAAGGGCTGAGGAGGAGTGTCTATGGAGGAGTGTCTATCTCTTCACTCTGTCCCACGGGTACTTATCTCTAAAAGCCTGGAGTTGCAGTGGGAAGAGGCAGGAAAGCCAGTCCTGGTATCCCCTGTCCTATATCTTGGCATTCAGCCTCCTGAGAGATTCTTTGCATCCCATTTCCTCTCAGATTTTAAGGGCAAGTTGCTTGTAAAACAGCCAAAAATTTAGGTCACTTATGAACTAGTGTATGTGTGTTTGGAAACGAGTTCTGAAATTGTGTGATAAGGGGTAGGCAGAATAGTTTTCTCCTCCCATTTCTCTTGAGTTTGCCTTCTGAGAGTGATGAGTTGTCTGTGCCTGGCAAACTCAAGAAGTGGGAAGGTGAGGGGCAAGCTGGAAAGAGTTCAGGACAGGAAGGAGGGAGGCCTGCTCAGGTGGGGTGGGCAAGAGGCAGACTGTGACGTGGGAGGAGGGCTTTGAGCAGCCATGGGGACACCTGGCTTAGGGTCCTGCAGCCAGCTGTGAGGACTGTAAGCACCTCCAGACACCCCGTGTTCTTACCACGGGGCACCTGAGCGGTCAGGTGGCTGTTAGTCAGTGGAGATCATGAACTAACAGGATCTTACAAAGGCCCGACAAAATGTGCTCATGTTTTGGTCATCATTGTCATTGCGCAGGGACAGTGGTATTCCACACAAGACCTGGCACAAGCAACTTGAGGGGGAAGGTGGACGTTAGCTCACGGTTTCATTGCTTTTGGCCCAGGGTTGTTGCTTCTATTGATCTGGGTCCTGGCAAGGCAGAACAATAGGGCAGGAGAAAGACACCCTGGCTCCTCACTGCATGGGCAGAGGGCAGAGGGCCAGAGAAGGAACCAGGACGAAATACAGCCCCACAGGGATACTTCCCAAGTGACCTGCCTCTTCCAGTGAGCCCTACTTCCTAAAGTGTCTGGAATCTCCCCAAGTGGAGCCACTGGCTGGGATCCATTTCTTGAATACTTCATGTTCAAATGATGATAATAATCAAGTTTGGTCCTGCACCTGGGGTCAATTTCGGCAAGAGAGCCTGGCCTCAGCCACCATGGCTCCCAGGGGCCTCCTGGTTCTGAGACCAGTCCTGTGGATTCTGCCTAAGACAAGTTACTGCCCTGTCTCCCCCCCCCCCCCCCGCCCCCGTAGAACCACTAGACAGAGTCCTTGCCCCTACATGGAGCACCCTGCCAGGGCAGAGGTAATTTTGCCCTCAGTGTGGCAACCAATTGACAGCCACGTAGTTACTAAGAAAGGAGAAAGTTCTGGAACTCCACTGGTGGAGGCCATGACACCAGTGAGGCAACACTGCAGCCATAAACAGAGTGGGCAGTGGGTGCTCACATTTCTCCTTCTCATCAGGTACTCATTTAGAAACTTGATAAGCAGAGCATGGCATCTGTCTAGGAAGGGCGTGCTGCTCTCATCCCAGGTTTATTGGGGAACCACGAGCACAGACAGGATAAAAAGCTAGCTCAGCACCACACATCTAGGAAGCAGTTTGAGTCCGGGCAGTCTGACTTCAGATACCATGTTCTTAAATGCCGACTATGTGCAAATCCCTGGAAGAATTTTCGGGAACTAAGTGGCATGTGGAAACTATCCTAATCTTCCTGAAGGTGCACTAAGGGCCGGCAGGAGGAGAGGCAGCAGTGTTGGGCACCTAGCACAGAGCTTGTGTAAGCCACTCCTGGTTCTGAGAAAACTCAAGTTGCAAAGAACAGGGCTCTCTGCCATCTCCCCATGCTGCCCTAGCTCTGTGTGGCACTCCAGACACCTGGGTGTCACCCCTTATCCCGGGTCCCTGTGCTCTCCTTTCCACAGTCCCCCTGTCAGAGACCGTTGAGCCCAGTTTTAGAAGAACTCTTGATTCTGCTCACCTCACCTGCCTCCCTCCTCCCCAACTCCCACTCCCCTGCCACCACTTCCTGAATTAAGAGCCTTCGAGTAGGTCTTGCCCTTCTGCTCACATACCCTGCCCTATCCATCTCTGCACAGCTGCTAGAGGGATTTCTTAAAATATAAATCAAACCACATCACTCCTCAGCCCCAGACCGCTTCACTGCACTTAAATAGTATCCAGATTTCTGACCAAGTCCTCTGTCCACCCCAATACCTTCATCTGTGCCACTGGACCCCTTGCTCCCCACGTCCCAGCTCAACAGGCCCCTTTGCGGCTCCCGGAACATGCCAGGTGACTTTCCTTTGCCAGTGTCCTCTCCTCATCCTTCAACATTCCACCCACGAGTAATGCCATCTTCAGAGGCGTCTTCTTGGGTCACCCATTTGTTCCTCTTGATGATTTCCTTAATAGCACCAGTTAGGACTCAGAAGCATGTCAGTTATTTGGCCACCCTTCTCTCATCAGGTGTGGTGGCACACACCTTTAGTCCCAGCACTCAGGAGGCAGAGGCAGGAGGATCTCTGAGTGTGAGGCCAGCCTGGTCTACAGAGAGAGAGTTCCAGGACAGCCAGGGCTACACAGAGAAAAACCTGCCTCCAAAACAAAACAAAGCAAAGAAAAACAACAACAACAACAACAACAAAATCAAAACAAACAAAAAAATCAACCAACCAACCAAAAACAAACAAACCCCTTCTTTCTGGAATGTAAAATCTGTGAAGAGAAAGGTGGCCCCTGGGAAACTGGGTTCCTGTTTGCATAGCCCGCATTTAGCATTGGTGTGAGGAAGATATGCAGTGAATATCGGTGGAGGAGTGAATGAATGGACAAGGAAGGTATTCTTGCATAACCGGAAGGGACCCTATGAAGCCTCTTCTTCCTCAGCTTACTCCCGGCCCCACCTGTCTCACCTCTCAGGCAGCTCTCTCTGCAGATACCTCAGAGATAGCACATCCATCCATGCTTCTTGCAACAGTCTCATTGTTTTTAGCCGTGGGAAAACACTCCTTAGCAGATTTGGTTAGTTGGAACAACCTTTAAGATGGGAATTGGATGATTCCCATTTTATAGGTGGGAAAATAAAGATCCTATACTGTGCCCAAGGTCTCAGGATAAGGAAAGAAGGAGGTAGGGCCCTGGAAACCTGAAGCTGGGTCCTTGCCCTTCATCATGGCACCTGCCCACACCATGTAAGGAGTGCATGTGAATGCCTCTCCTTGCACAATCCTGTCAGCAATTTGGTCTCATCTGGCAGTACTTCCCAAGCTTGCGTGTTTTCAAGAGTCACCTGGAGTACTTGATAAAAAGACAGATTCCCCAGCACCTGTTTCCTAAGTTTGCAAAGGAAAACTTAGTTTCTCCAATGAAATCTCACTGGGAGTCTTACCCACACTTAAGGGTAGGCCCCGTGCCTGCATTCAATGGCCAACACACACAAACTCAATGGCGTTTTTTTTTGTTTTTTTTTTTGTTTTTTTTTTTTTTTTTTTTGTTTTTCGAGACAGGGTTTCTCTGTGTAGCTTTGCGCCTTTCCTGGAACTCGCTTTGGAGACCAGGCTGGCCTCGAACTCACAGAGATCCGCCTGGCTCTGCCTCCCGAGTGCTGGGATTAAAGGCGTGCGCCACCACCGCCCGGCTCAATGGCGTTTTTGTAGACTTTTGTTTTATATTGCTTTGTTTGGGCATTTTTGGTTGTTGTTCTTACTGGTCTTTTGTTTGTGTGTTATGGTTTCCAATTTTGTGTTTTTATGGGTTTTGTTTTGTGTGTGTGTGTGTGTGTGCCTGTGTTTCTTTGTTTGTTTTTTCTTTTTTTTAATTATATCCCTCTGTTGTGGAGTATTAATTTAAGATGTGTTACATTTGTTTATGCTGTGGAATATTTGTTTAATGACGCAAAAGTGTTGCATTCTTTTATGTTACATTTGTTTAACTCTGTGATGTTGTGTTACTTTGCCTGTATAAAACACCTGATTGGTCTAATAAAGAGCTGAACAGCCAATAGTTAGGCAGGAGAGGGATAGGTGGGGCTGGCATGGAGAGAGGATAAATAGAAGGAGAAAAAGAGAAGAGGAAGAGTGAAGAAAAGGAGAAGGAGAGAGGGCATCAGGGGCCAGCCACCCAGCTACACAGCAAGCCATGGAGTAAGAAGAAAGGTATATAGAGAAAGGTAAAAGCCCAGAGGCAAAAGGTAGACAGGATAATTTAAGAAAAGCTGGCTAGAAACAAGCCAAGAACAAAGAGTAAAATGACCAACTACCCCCAGCTCTGTCTGTTTTCTAAGAGAGAGAGAGAGAGAGAGAGAGAGAGAGAGAGAGAGAGAGAGAGAGAGAGAAAGAAAGAAAGAAAGAAAGAAAGAAAGAAAGAAAGAAAGAAAGAAAGAAAGAGAAAGAAAGAAAGGGCATGAAGTTGGGTGGATAAGTAGAGAGGATCTGGAAGGAATTTGGTGAGGGGAAACTGTGATCAGAATATATTATATGAAAAAATATATATGTATATATTAAGAACAACAACAATGAAAAAGAATCTCTGTCTCAGTTGGGCTGTGGCACAGATGGGAATCTGGACTTTCAACGTTGCCACAGGTGAGTCTGATGACCAGGAAAGCTTGATGTCTTCTGATAAACAAGAAAAAACCTTGGCTGCTCAGCTAGGCCCACAAGACCTTTGAGAGAACAGTCCTGGCTCACTGGTTCGACGTTATCTATCCATGACACCCTTGGAGTCAAGTCTGTTTCCCTAAGCCAGTCTGCTGCCTGGGGCCTGTCCTGCCCATGTGGTACCCAGGCCCTCATCTCAGTTTCTTCCTCTCCTTCCCCTTTGCTACTGCTGCTAACACAATCTCATCTAGATAGGAATCCTCAGAGCCATGGTGGCTTAGAGTTGTATAACCCCAGAACTGTAGGAGACATGGAGGTCTTGTTAACCACCAATCTTTATTTGACAAACATTCCCAGAGAGAAGAATGGACTTCCCAAAGCCACAGGGTACTGTGGCAGAGCCAGAAGTATGCAGATATAAGTAGGAGCACTCTTAGTTCAGTGAGCTTTCACACTGCCCTTCCAAGGGAGTACGTCTAGAAAAATCCACTCATGACAGCGCAGAGCTGACAGTGGGAATCTTTTAGTGGCTCTTCCAAGTGGCCTTGAGTCCCATTGATGGTTGATGAGAGATAGTGGTCACATCTCTTGTAGCTCCTCCTAGACTATAGAAGAGATTGGACAGAGGGGACCAGGAAGCACAGTCATCATCTTCATCATGGTCATCTAATAATGTACACAAGAGATGCCTTACTGAGTGCCAGCCTGTGAAAGAATGGATGTTCAATCCTCACCATAACCCCACAAGGTAGGAGCTTTTCCCATCCTCATGTTGAGGTAGGACCTTTCTGTAGAACGAATCTTAAAAGGTCTTATTAATAAAATAAACCCGGAGCCAGGTATTGGGGTGAACGCTGAAAGATCAGAGAGACAGAATAGGCCACAGCTAACCTCACCTCGCCAACTTCTCAGCTGATCTTGTTTTCTCAAACTGGAAGCCTCTGAGTCCTTATCTGAAATGAATCTTAGCTGAACTGCTGCTAAAAGCCTAAAAGCTTAACCAGGCCTAGTTCCTGGTCCTCACGCCTTATATACCTTTCGGCTTCCTGCCATCACTTCCTGGGATTTAAGGCATGAGTCACCATGCCTGGCTGTTTCCAGTGTGGCTTTGAACTCACAGAGATCCAGATGGAAATCTGCCTTTGGAATGCTAGGATTAAAGGTGTGTGTGCCACCATTTTCTGGCCTCCATATCTAGTGGCTGTTCTGTTCTCTGACCCCAGATAAGTTTATTAGGGTGCACAATATATTGGGGAACACAATATCACCACACCTTTTTTGTGCCCTAAGTCAGGGCCATTGCAGAGAACCCTGGAGCAGAGTGGTCTTTTTGAGTGTGGAGTGGAAAGAGCATCCTGTGATGGCCGAGCTACTGCGATTCAAGGATGTGAGGTGAGGTGTGTGTTCCTGGTAGTGAGAACAGCCTGCCAGTCTGGAAAGAGGAGTGAATGTTTGGCAGGGGCAACAGGGAAAAGGGGCAGCAACCAGCTCAGGTTGTGGTTTGTCTCCATGGCTCACGAGTAGCACCATCAGGGAGAGCTTGGAGTGGCTTTGAACTTGGCAGTGGGAGCCAGGGAGCCTGGTGAGGCTGGATTCTTAATTTCAAGACCCCAAAACAGTGGCTTTCTAGGGCATGCTCAGGGACAGCGCCTTCTGCCAGCACCTTCCTCAGATTAGCTGCCAGGAGTTCTCTCTGGTTGAGAGAGTGAGGGAAGGCAGGTAACTGGTGTGGCAGCGCATAAGGCTGTGTAAAGTTATGACTTGGTGTATGCACACATGCTGGGAATATGGAGGGCGTGAAGTTCGTGTGTGGGGGCACATGTGTTTCTAAGGGATGTGCTGTATGCCCAACTGTGTCTCCTCAGGGGAAGGTTCAAGTGTGGGCGGTGTGCTCAAGGCTGTGGTGTGGGGCTGTCCTGTGCACATGCGCTGCCCTCAGCTGGTGTTAAACACTCTTTGGATTGCTCACTAGGTAAACATTCAATAATGTAATTTGGAAATTCTGTCCCCAGGGTCCCGCTGTGTGGCCAGGCAGCTGGCGGGTGGTGGTGGGATTAAGATATTAGTGTATTAATGCCATATCAAAGCCCGGCACCCTCATCCGTGGGAGTGTCTGCTGACAGCCCTGAGCGCCCAGAGCTTTGGGGCCCTGCAGCCCCCACTGCATCAATCCGAATCACAAGAAGCCTTGTGTGCAGAACTTGCTCTGAGAGCTGCGGGGCCTCCAGACATGAGCTCATGCCTATAGGTCCCTTCAGGAAAAGGTGGGTGGCCTGCCCTACCACCAGGCTTCGCCACTACCACAGGGGCAGGCTGTGGGGAGTAGGAGCAGGTTTTGGGGGTCTGAGCTGGTCTTCTGACCTGGTCAAGGTAGGCTATTATGTTTGCTGAGCGACAAATGACTGACTCTCTTGCCAGGGACTTCCTTGAATTCTTCAATCATATGGGTCGTGTTTCATTTGCCTTGTTATTCCTAGTGCTTAGCAGTGTATAGTATACAGCTAGTGCTCAATTATTGTGCTTTAGATGGGTAGACTGACAGCAGAGGCAGGAAGACTGGCCTGAAAGACAGGAAGTCAAAACATTAAGAATTGAATTTTACCCCAATTCTGCTTGGTGGCCTTTTACCTGCCTGGGGACAAAAACTCACAAACAGTTGTCTGTCTGTGTCTCTCTCTCTCTCTCTCTCTCTCTCTCTCTCTCTCTCTCATGGTTTTTTGAGATAGGGATTCTCTGTGTATCCCTGGCTGTCCTGGAACTCACTTTGTAGGCCAGGTTGGCCTCGGATTCACAGAGATCTACCTGCCCTTGTCTCTCGAGTGCTGGGATTAAAGGTGTGTTCCACCATGCCTGGCAAGTTCTTTTGAAATCTTCCAGCCTTCAGTGTGGATTGTATGGGCTTGCAAACGGTGCCTGGGTCTGGAAGGCTTAGAATATCAGTATGGATCCTGGAGGGGGGGTTGCCTGCAGGACTAACCAGCAATGGCCAGGACCAGGTAGATGGCTGGAAAGAGAGAACACACGGCTCAGGTATATGAATGGCCTGTCTGAGGCTAAGAGAAGAGAAGGAATGTCCTTCAGAAAATCAGTGCTGACGTTGGGGCCAGGACTAGGTTGAGCAGAGAGAGCCTGCAGGGAATGTGAGTGCACATTCCTTGTGAATGAGAACGGGGTCTGTGAGAACTGGAGGCTGCTGGTAATAAGTGTTGCCTTCTGCTCATCTACTCAGAACCCAGCTCAGAGTGGAGAAGCCCTGTCTGGCAACAGGCTCCTCAGCACTGTCCAGTGCTCTCAGGAGTTACTGCTGGCCAGGGCTGATTCGGTTCATGCTGGGAGTAAGAACCTCCTTAGACGACCTTCTGCTGTGGTTTGAGTGAAAGCTCTCCTCAACTTGGTTCCCAATTAGTAGCATTGTTTGGGGGAACTTTAGGTGGTGCAGCCTTGCTGGAGGAAGTACATCACTGGAGGCGGGCTTTAAGATTGTGTAGTCTCGCCCTACTTCCTGTCCATTGTCTCTGCTTTATTCTAGCCTTTGAAGAGGTGAGCTCAAAATTTCCTGTCCCTACTGCTGTGCCTGCCACTTGATGCTGTGTCTTCCTGCCATGATGGATGTCTATTCCTCTGGAACCATAGCCCAAATAAACTATTCCTTCTATAAGTTGCTTCTGGTCACGGTCTTTTATCACAGCAACAGAAAGAGTAACTAACACAGGCTCCAGAGAGGGAGTTGTTGCTATGAAGAATGTGAGCATGTTGGTGTTTATGAGAAATGTGAAAGATTTTGGAGCTTTGGGTTAGAAAAGCAGTTGAATGTTGTAAACAGAGCTTGAAGGACTGTTATAGTAGGAACATGGAAGAAGGAAGTACTGAGAGTAATGTGAACAGTCTAGGTCCAGCTCAAGAGGTTTCAGAGGGAAACAATATTAGCCACTGAGTTAGGGGCCCTTTCCAGTGATATTTTGGCAAAGAATCTAACTGTTTTCTGCCCTTGTCCTGAGAACTGGCTTGAGGCTAAATTAAAAAGCAACAGACTAATTTCTTTGGTGGGAGAAATTTCAAGACTATAGAATGTTGAGTCTGTAGTTTGATTACGAATGATAATGTGTATGTGGGTCTATAATGAAAGAGAGCAAGTGGAGCAAAAAGAAATACAAAGCATACACGTTGGATAGAAGAAGAGCACCGGGAAACTTGATGTTGCAGCCAAGGCATGTGCTGGAAGAGAGGCTATCATTGTTGGGGAGGTTAGCTCCATAAGGAGAAGTATGCCCATTGCTGAAGATACAGCTTACTTATATCATCAAACATGGAGAAATCAAGCTGATGCCCAACTAGAAGCTTCACCCCTTACTGACTAGTATTTATGATGCCGGAAGGTACATTGCATGCTCCTGGAGGAGAAAAGCAATCATCAATATCACCTAGCTACAAACCTGGTGACTTACTACAGAGAC
This sequence comes from Peromyscus californicus insignis, assembly GCF_007827085.1. NCBI lineage: Eukaryota > Metazoa > Chordata > Mammalia > Rodentia > Cricetidae > Peromyscus > Peromyscus californicus. The sequence goes on from NW_026294573.1 coordinate 38,747,348, forward strand.
CTACCTGCAAGATACACTGGTGTAACGGTGGCACAAATGTTATGGGAGTCACTAACCACCCTCTGCTTGGATTTACAGCCCACTCCATGAGATAAAACCCATACACGACTCTGGTAAAGTGGCCAAGAACCTGAGACTAGATAGGTCACGGGCCTAGGGGAAAACCTACAAAAAATGAAGAAGAGGAAGAGGAGGAAGAGGAAAATAGAAGAGCAGGAAGAGGAACAAGAAAAGAAAAGAATAGTGAAGGAGAGGCCTGCTCTGCACAAAGGGAAGGATGCACTCAGGGAAAGACCCTGCTCAGCTAAGCTCCCAACTTGTAAAAGAGAGCCTAAGGCACTTTACGTTCTTAGAAAGCAGCTGAATAAAAGTACTATTGCAATGTGATTCAAGGTGGGCCAGTGCCTATCCAAAGCTTCCATCCAAACTTGACAGTGTTGTCCATCTGTTGCTGGCTTTGGAGGCAAAAAGGATACAAGAGCACAGGGGGCATGGATGCTTCATTCAAGATTTCAGAGAGCCACTGAAGTCAGGCAGTGTGTGCCATAGAAGTCCTTGTGTGAAGGTCCTTAGAAGGCAAGAGGCTGTGAAAAGCTGTGAAAGTGAAGCCTGGGTTACAGTGGAGATCCCAAGATGTTAGAGGTGCCAGAGCCATGAGTTATCTGCCAAGGAGACCTACATACAGGGACTGGAGTCATGCCCAAAGAGAGATGTATGTGGCAGTGAGCAAAGATGGAGGGTCATTGCCATCTAATGTATTTGAACTGGATAGAGCTACAGGGCTTGATATTTGCCTTGCTGGTTTCAGTCTTGCTTTGGTCCAGTGTTTCCCCACTATGTTCCCATGCTTCCTGTTTTGGAATAACAGTGTATATCTTGTTCCATTATCTATTGGAAGTATGTGTTTTACTGTTTGATTTTATGGGAAGTTGCAGTTAAGAGATTGCCTTGAGCCTCAGAAGAGACTTTGGACTTTTAAACAGTGTTAAGACTGTGAAAGACTCTGAGAATTTTTGAAGTTGGACTAAATACATTTTGCATTTTGATATGGCCACAAGCTGATGGGGGCCAGGGAGTGGAATGTGTTGGTTTTAATGAGAAATGTTCACTAGAGGCATTTGAACATTTGGCTTGTGCTCTTTGGGGAAGTTTAGAGGGTGCCGCCTTGCTGGAGGAAGTATGTGACTGGGGGCGAGCTTCGATGGTCCTTATTTCCACATGTCCAGTTTGCTCTCTCTGCTTTCTGCTCTTGCCACCATCCCTGCTGCTACCATGACAGACACTTACCCCTGTGGGACCATAAGCCCAAATAAACTCTTCATTTTATTGCCTCCGATCAAGTTAGTAGCAGAGTGAACTTCAGGAATCCCTCGTCAACTCTTTTCCCTCCACCAAGCTTAGCTCCTGTTAACCCAATGCAGCAGTACTTAGCTCATCCTTCAATAAGCACACCCCAGGCAACTCAGTTTAACCCCAGGGAGACAGAGGAATGGAAGTCAACCCAATTCCGTCCACATGAACTGAAGTCAACCCAGTTCCACTCATCCACTCAGCTCCAAGCATGAGCATAAAGAAAGGGAAGCAGGAACATCTCCTCATGGGTAGCAGGTTGGCCTGCTGGAAGAACACCAGCCAGAAAGCACCAAATTGGCATGGATTGGGGGTGGGGGGCTCTGGGAACACTGACTACCTTGCTGTCACTCTGGGCTAGGGACCATCTCTGTGGTCCTGGTCTTTGTGCTGTGTTGGGACGATACTGTGAGTTTCCAGAAAAACTGCATTGCGGAGGGAAGAGGACCTTTAGCTCTGCTGGGGAAATCTAGAGAAACAGCAGAGACTCCTGACGGGACTCCAGAGTCTTTAGGAGGATGCCGAGGGGCTCAGTTGCAACTGCCTTGCATACAGGCTGTCCAGGCCAGGGGTAACTTTGGAGGTTTCCCATAGTCTAACAGGGTTTGAAAGTCAAGAGGCTTTTAAAATAAAGGGAAGAGGTGCCCAAGTGTGAACTGGGTCCTATTTTGTTACTTATTAGGCCTGTGTAGCCCAGGGCAGGGTACTCTCTTAGCCCCAGTCTCCAGGCATGGCAAGTTGAGCTTTTCTGTGTTATCATAAATGACTAAGGAAGTAACTGAGTCTACACAGTGTTGGCATAAACAGTAGTAACCTCCTCATTCCCAGTGATGAGTGGGAATTGGGTCAGAACCCAGCCCCGTAGCTGGTGCTATCCATTAGGTCTTAGACAAATCCCCCACTTCACCCCGAGCACCAGCTTCTTTCAGGGATGGCATCCAGAATTTATGTCTTTGTTCTGATAAGACAGTAGAGGACATTTATCTGGGGGTCCAGCATTTATCCAACACCCAATAAATGCATTTACTGTGGCTGGCTGCCTCCCACCCTGAGTGTCCCACGAAGAAGGGAAGCATGTCTCTCTCCACCCTGGCCGTCACAGATGTGCTCAGCACATTGTTGGGTTCCTTGTCCCTGATGACCTAGAATCTCCAGTCATGCTGGCCATGAGCCCCAGGGCCAAGTAAAGGCAAAAGGACATGCGGGGTTAAGGCCAGACTGGCTCTGAACCACAGCCTCTGCAGGGCCCAGTGAGCCCCTCACCCTTCTTGCTGCCATGGGAACCCACAAGCCCAGCTTGTGATAAATATGCATGAGCAGGCCATGGTCATGGCCCCTCCTCAAGTCCATTTGGGGCACCTCAGTGAGCTAATTGAGGGTGGCCATTGTCCCTGTGCTCCCAGCGCCTGGGCCCCTGTTTCCACGTTCAAGTGCCTGGCCTCCGTTTAAAGTGGTCAAGTGGCGGGTGCTATTTTACTCAACAAAAGCCCCTTGAAAAGATGGACAGAGAACTCTGCAGGCCAGCCCATTGCCTGTGCCTGTTCCTATCCCGGGCCAGGGGGAGGGGACCACACAGACCACCTGATCACAATTGAGGCCCAGGCAGCCAGGCAGGCACAATGGATGCTCAAGAGGTCCCTGCAGTGGCTGGAATGAATAGCAAAGACGCTTTCCCTTCAGCTCCCCATTACAACCTGGTGTAATTTCCCCTTGAATAGGGGTGGCACAGGGTGTGCTCTCGGGGATGAGAAGGGGAAAGGGAAAAGCCAGAGGCTCTTTGAAATCCACCCATAAGGCCTTGCTCCGCCCACCCTCTTGCACTCTGCATGATGAGAGGCCTTCATGAAGGGTAGGAGACCTTGAGGACCACAAGGCAGAGAAAGAGTATAAGTAGAACATGGGAATCTCATTCCTATCCACAGTTCTCTCCAGTGAAGGCATACCATGGAGATGCTTAGCTAACAAAGAGGAAGGGAGCAATGAGACTCCCCCTCCTCCTCCCTTCCCTGGTGGCCTCCTTCAAATGTAGTGACTGATAGCTGCTCTGTGGAGGCCAGCTCTATACTACAGAGACTGAACACAGGAAAGGGGCACGGCTTCTCTCGTTTTGTGTCCCCACTGGAGCATATACTTTCACTTTACCAACCTCACACGCCACAGGACAGGGAACATCCTCTATGTGATGCTGAGAGGCAGTTCAGAGAGCAGGACCTACTCAGCCAAGGGTAAGCATTAAAGCAGATGGGCATAGTGAGAGGCTGAGGGCTCTGCAGACTTTATCTGTTCTCTTCTATCCCAGACCCTGAAGACCACCTACCCACCCACCTACCACCCACCCATCCACCCTCCTCTCATAGTGGAGTGAGAGAGTCAAGAGGACTTTCATGAGTCAGTGGCTTGGAGGTGATGGGCTTCGTGGGCATGGTGTTTCCACCTTTGGGTGTAGGAAAAATGGGCGAGTTTGTCTGATGATGGAGCAATGGAGGGCTGGTGTGAGAGGCCATCTAATGGGATGGTCAGGCCTCTTTTCTCCCTGAGGTCCCCCTATCCCATGTGCTCCTTCCTTCATCCAGCCACTGAGCCAAGTCTTCCACTGAGCACTTGTCACAGACACACTAATTGGTGTCCTGCTCTTGAGGGTTTCACAGTCCAAGGCTGGGCCATGTGGATGTGTGTTAGAAAAAGGATATGAACAGGGTTGCCGTGAGGGCTCAGTCTACAAAGAGCTTGCCCTGCAAGCATAAGAACCTGAGTTCAGTCTCACATAAAGAGCTGGCTGAAGTGGCATGTCCTTATAGTCCTGGTGATGGTGGAATGGAAGGGAGACAGAGCTCACTGGCCAGCTAGTCTAGCAGGCTCAGCGAAATTGCAGGTCAATGAGAGACTCTGTCTTAAGAAAAGGTGGAAAGCACCTGATGATTGACACCCCAGGTCATTCTTTGACCTCTATGATGTGCTGTGTATGCACACACCTACACTCTCACACGCCCCCATACAGCACAAATATGCACCATTCTCTCTGTCTCTGTCTCTTTCTCTGTCTTTCTCTCTCTATTTCTCTCTCTCTCCCTCTCTCCCTCTCTCTCTTTCTCTCACACACATATAAACAGCAAGCACTATATAAGTAGTATTGTTTGGTTGCTTCCAAGGGCGGGGAGCTCATTGTCTCTCCAGCTCACCTTATTTCTCATTCATTGGCAGGGGCAGGGGCTGGATCTAGACAGCATGGGCCTTTGTCAAGAACACGAGACACCTTCTCCTCTGAGCCAAGACTCAGCCCTTTTTCTGACCATTTGAGCCCAGTCCAGAGGCTGCTTCTCAGTGACCGTCACCGGGTTCTCCCCTCCATCAGCTTTCTCTTTCTTCAAGTTAGCTGATGTTGCTTTGGATTCTTTTCAGCTTAGACGCGTGACTGGTTCATTTGGAGATTTGCTCGTTGGTAGCACAGAGGTGCTGATTGATATTAAGATGTGGGTAGTTGGTAGACACAGGAAGGCCACTAACTACAAATTACTAACTAGAGATTTCTACTCATTACTAACTATTGTGAAGAAATGGGGAAATTGAGGTCCTAATCTAGACTCACACAAAATTACTGTCACAGCTACAGCCTGAATGTTACTGGGGGTCCCATGAGCAGAGCTCCTCTTGGCAACATTTTGGGGCCTTCTGTAAAGGAACAACTTTGATGTCTCCCCCCAGACTTCCGTGTAGCTGGATTTAAGTTGACGATGAATGCGGTCCCAGAACAGGAACAGTCTGATTCCTATTGAAGCTTTGCCTTCTTTTTGGTCCCTACCTGCTGGATAATGATTGCAGGTATGTCATGCTGAGCTCTGAAAGCCTCCCACCTGCCCAGCCCTTATTCCTATGTCACTGCTGAGGGCTTTCTGAGACACCCCCATATCCAGTGATTTGGGTATTTCATGGCCCTTTTGATTTCACCCCATTGGTTTCTCCCACAGCCTGGGCTCTTGCCTCCATGGTACCCAAGGGTACCTGCACGACTCTAGCCAAATCGCTAACCCACTCAGTACTCAAGTTTTCACTCCCTTGGAAAAGACAGTGCTAGAATTTCATGCTCACCTGCCATTATATTCTGCATGTTTGGAGGTCAGAAATATGGAACAGGATAACAACAGACCTTGACAAAAATCTCATAGATGGTAGACTAAAGAGTTTCCTCATAAAAATCCAGAGAAAGAGAAGGAACTCAGTGTTCCGCAGAAGGAGGTGGCAGTTGGGGTGCAGAGCAAGGTCTCTTGTTCTCATTGAGAGGTAGCAGACGGAAGGACCTGTGCGGCATATGACACCTCAGGGTTGGTAAAGGGAGGACTACAGCAAGTAGGTGCCAGCTCTGCCTAAGGGTGGGCTCGGCACTTAGTGCCACCAACCATGGAGAGAACTCTAAGGTTAGTGCGGCCCGTGATAACAGAAGTGTGCATGTAGGTACTGGTCTTCTGGGGCTGGGGGTAGGGGTATGGAGACTGAGCAAGAGCCCTCATGTTCTTTGGTCAGAACCTAGAATTCATTCATTCCAATAAGAGCATCTGAATTTGCACTGGAACCAATTGCGTGGAACTGCTTGGCAAGTGACTGCCAGGAGAAAGGCTGCCTAGCATGGCAGGGCAGGAGAATAGCCTTGGGATGCCATGGCTACCATTGCCTTGGCCAAACCCAGTTCTTCCATTACAGCCGTTGCTGGGAGGGAGGAACTCTGGGGGATGTTCAACAAAAAACTAGGACACTGGGATTTATGGCAGGGTGGAGGGGCAGTTCTGGGTTTGGCTAGATCCCCGCCACCCACAGATGGAGCCTGACTGAGCAAGCAGGTATGTGTACTCAACGGGGGCCCTTTTCCACCCATCAGCCAGTCAGCCACCCATAGCTTATTGAGCAACTGCTATATGCTGGGTACTGTGGCCTCTGGCAACTGAACTGCTGCAGTGACTGAATCTGAGCCTTGCCCCAGACTTAAGGCAGGTCCTAACCCATGGAGAAGGCTCATGTAACATGGCACTCCTCTTTGGTCAGGCCTGTTCACAATGCCTACCTTCTCAGAAGAGGAGAGGCATGCTGCAGAAATGGATCCTGTCTCTATCCTAGGGCCTTAAACCAGCAAAGGAGGGGTGTTCTAGGTGGAGAGATTAGCACACATAGAATGGGAAGGGTAGGAGGTGCTACACTTCAAAAGCACATGTGGCGGGAGTGTAAGCTGTGCAGGACGGTGACAAGGTGGGAGATGGGTTCAGTTCAGGATGTGGAAAATCTTGCTATCCTTAACCTTGACTCCAGAGCAGAAGGTATGCAGCAGGGGCATGCCCCATATGTGACTGTGCTTTCAAAATGACTCATGCTGCAGAGTGGGCGGCTGTTGAAACTCACGTGAGTGTGTGGATCTTGAGACGTTGAAGAGGAAGACATGGTGGGATGGTGATTCGAAGGAGGAAGGAGATGATTGATGGTCATCACTGTGAGACCCAATCCCTTGGGCTCTGACTGTCATCCACAAATTATGGTGTCATCACTGTGAGACTCAGTCCTTTGGGCTCTGACCACCATCCACAGATCCTGCTGATCCGTGCACATGGACACTGTCCATGGGGCTCTCAGCTTGAGACTCTACTGTCACTTACACTGAACAGACTCTGTCTTGTCTGGCCCTCAAGGCTTTAGAGGGGATGCCCAGGAGGCCACCTAGTGTCTTCACACCTTGACTAAGATTGGAATGAATGAAGCTTGAAGGATGAAGTTGGCACACTCGGTGTTTATGTCCCTATATCCACTCAGGGACTCAGGTTGGGCAGTGGACTGGGGGAAATGGCAGAGGGAGGCCAACGTCTCCATGACTGGAGAGACACCAGACCCAGGTGGCTGAGCTCTCATGGCGTAGAGAGGAGGGGTGGATCTGAGTCAGAGTTCACAACATCAGCTGAGAGTTTAAGTACCATGCTCAATGTTGGGGGAGCTAGAGAGACCTGCGTGTGCCCTTGGAAAGTACCTAGCTTCCAGAAGGAAACTGCACTGAAAGTTTTTTTCCTTTTAGTCACAAAGTAAAGAGAACGGAGGAAGGACTGGGTAAGGCAGGCACAGTGCTGGCTCTGGCTTTTCACAGGAACTCTGATGTGACCTGTGAGATCCACCCGTGCTCCACCCTAGTGGGGAGCCCTCGAACACTGGGGTTAATAGTAGGCTGTCTTTCTCCAAGGGACATGTGCTCCTTCAAAGGCCCCTTTCCTCCCACCTTCCACTCCCCTAGTCCACGTTTACCTTCTGCTGCTTACTCAACATGGGCTGACTCAACATGGACCGGTGACTTCCTGAGCACCCCGGGCTTCTTGCCGACGGCCCTGCGATGGAAATCTTAATGTTCTTCTCTCATTCATGTATCTGTCTGTTCATTCATCCAAGTCCCCATCATTCTATGCTGTTATTTGTTCAGATTGTGGAGGGGTAGACTATGCAGGTGCCTGATTTCACACAACACACAGTCCAAGAAAAAGCAGACAATAACCAGACAGTTCTGGTAAAGGTGGGAGTAGGAAGGGGCTCTGCCAGACTGCATTCAGGGTTAGCTTCTCGGGACACCTGATGTCCTAGCTGTGGGGGATGGGGGAGACATTCTGTGCATGAAGCAGGACTCTGAGATTTCAGGAGGAAGGGGCAGCCTCTGAAACACCTTGGGAGTGGCACCTCGAGACACACATGGCTGAGGTGCCGTCCCCATCTTTGATCCTCCCCTTATCCCAGAGCCTTCCTGGGCCCTGGTGGTCAGATGGAGCTACAACAGTGGTTCTGCCCAGAGATGTGAGAGGAAGCAGCTCATGCATTGAACTGCCAACGCTAAGCCTTCTGTGGCAGTATTCCCATAGAACGCAGCACCTGAACACATCTGACAGCTTGAAAGCAAGGAAGCAGAGGTCTTGTCAGCTCTCAATGGGGTGTGAGCAAGAAACTGGGGTGTAGGAGATGCCAGATGTAACCTACGTGGGCTACAGCAACAGGGCGGGAAATATTTTCCCAACAGATGTCCTTCAAAGGTTCCAAGGGTTTGGAGCACAAGGAGAAAAGATGAGGTGAGAAGCTTTCAGGAGGAAAGCTTCAGCTGCTGGGTGGAGGGTGAATGGAGGCTGACAGGCATCTAGAAGTCAGTGCAGAACAAGCTGCGGTGACCAGGCACACAGCAGGGCAGCCTGGACTATGCTATGATTCAATAACGGGGCACTGAGAGTGGGTTGAGAACTCGAGAAAGAATAGCTGGCTGAATAGGGCTTCAGGTCGTAGGGACTGAATTGGGAGGAAGGGCAAGAAGGCCATGAGGGATGAGCATTGTTAAGGCTGCATCCCTGGTGGATGGCACGCTGTCTGAAAGATAAGGAGCTTGCCAAGGAACAATTCCTGGGGATGCAGAAACTGATTGGAATGTTTGGGAATCTCAGATCCTGAGAGGGGTCAAGGCCAGGGGTGTGATAGCTTCTGGTTATACAGCTCTCATTCTGGAGAGAGATGAGCTGGGTTAGTCAGGTTCAGAAGCACAGAGGCCTGCAACTGTCTCTACATCAAAGGAACAAAAGGCACCAGTGTCCCCAAAGACAAGTGCACAGGCCCCAGTGATCCCTTCCAGCCCCTCGGAGGAAGGACTCCACCCAGAGGTGTTCAGTGTCCCAGACGAAGGGTCTCCTTGCTGTTCTGAGGGCTCACACGGTACTTGGAGGTGCTGGGACCTGTGTGTGTCCTCTTGATACCCTAGGACCCTCAGTTCCCTCTTAGTTCATCAGTGTATCAGGGGCAGAGACAGTTCGACTCCCAGGATTCTGCCTGCCAGGGAGTGAATGGCAGAAAGTAGTTGCCAGAGTTCTGCCTCAGGGGAGCTCAGATTCCAGGCTTCAGACAGGATGTCAGAACTGCAGCTCTCTTATTCTGCGACCGGGTGACTGGCCCACACTAGCCTCTTTTGTCTCAAAACCCCATGTCCAACACACCAGTCACTGGTTTCACCATGGTCCACACTGGCTCTGTCCTGACTGTGTGTGGCCCACGTGTCTGACTCAAGTATCACCAATGCCCAAACCCAGTTCAGAAGGCACTGAGGGCCAGAGGAGGGCCTTGCAGATAATGGAGTTGCTGCAGCAGGGAATGTCTGGCATCTGTGCCAAGGCCGTTTCCTGGGAGAAGGTGGCCACAGCTTCCGATGTAGATGGCAATAGGTTGGACCAGGACTCTGAATGGGTCCCTAGCCTGCCTCTGCTGTCTTTTCTCCATCTGGTGCTCAGGTCGTATTAATGATTTAAGGAACAATTATCGTAAGGCCGGGTTTCTTTTTACAAACCCTAGTATTCCATCCTGCAATGAGTTCCAGATGGCAGGAGCTCTTGGTGAGGGAACAGGCTCCTTAGAGATGACTTTCCTCCTCCAGAGTGACAGCAGGCCACGGACACGCCAGCCATCTCTCCAGCACTCCTGCCTTTACAAGTTACTCGACCCCGTTCCAGTTTGTTTAAAGCCTTTTTCTTTTTCTGTGCAGATGTTCCTTAGGGTGAGCAATCTTTACAGTTTTGAAAAGATTATATCAGTTTTCCATGCTATTGGGTTTCTGTGTTTCTTGGGCTCCCCCCATTTTTAATAGTAGCAGAAAGGCCAGTTCCTTCATCAGACATCACTAATGGAATGTAGAGAGGGCGGTTGGGACGACTAAGCCCTGGGCTCAGGGCATCACAGAAGGAAAACAGACACCCAGTGCTCTCCTTCCAGGGGTGACTCTTCTGACTGGGGAGCTGTGAGAAGTGCTGGGGCCGTGCATTTTTCCATGATTAGTAAAGGTGTTAAAATAGAGAAGGCGGCACATGTTTGGCTCGAGGGTGGGAGAGGCTTCCACACAGTTCTGCAGGCTCCAGCTGTCTTGAATCAAAACTATCACTTTGATACTGGAAAATTATTATGAAAATGTTAGTTTTGGGCCTTGCAGCACAACGCAAAGACTGCCTGGAAGACTAGGGGCGCTTCATTCACCGCCTGTGTCAGCTCCAAAAATAACCTCTCCCCACTGTTGGAATTCACCTTTATCCAGGCTTAGAGGTGGCTCCATCCTGCCCCATGGTGCACCATGAGTTGACAAGGAGACGCAAGGGCTGGGAGGCCACCTCATCTTCAAGTTCAGCAGACACCACCAGGGAGGAAAGTCTTCCCTGAGGAGAGGCATTAGCTCTGGGGTTTGGAGGGGAAAGTGGACTTATTCAGGAAAACACGAGGGAGAAAGGACATTGGCATTTTCTCCAGGCCTGCCCTGCACATGAGGCTTGGAATGGCCCCATCACACCTGGGCCATGGTTCAAATCCCAGTTACCTAATGCACTGGCCACTGGCTAGGAGGGAAGAGGAAGAACAGAATGGGATCCGGAAGTGTGGGCATCTAGGGGCAAGGGAGAATGACTTTTGAACAATCTTCTGGATGGCCACAGGAGTGTCAGGGTGTTGGGGCCGCTGCAGCCTTGGCAGGGGCCAGTTGAGAAGGAATTTGCTCTGTTAGACACTGGAGGATTTTAAACAGGCACTACTTAAACTTCAAATTAATTTTTCATGCTCCTAGTCCCTTCCTGGGCTCTCTTCCCAGAAAGGAAGAAGAGAGATCTAGATATTTACTGGCCTCTGGGTAAAGGAGACAGGAGAGAGAAACACAGTCTTACTCACCAGCTCACATCCCCTGAAGAAGCAAGAGAAGGTCTGGGCTGTATGAACCCTGAGCAAGACAAGTCCCTGAGGATCAGGAGGCTTGCTGGTGACTGGCATCTCTGAGCTCTGGAGAACAGGGCAGCCCCAGGGCAGTGAGCGTTTGGGAGGTAAGAACTCACCTAGAAGCAAGGCTAGAGGCAGCGTGGGGCGGCAGGACTGAGTGGGGGAAGGTGCTATAGGAAGCGTGGCTGTGAGAGGAGCTGTGGCCAGGCTGCACCAGCAGAGATCTCATCAGAGGACCAAGGGTTCTCTGGACCATGGGCATCCTGGCTGGGAAGGACACTCTCTAGGTGGTAGGGAGGGCTGGGTATCTACCCTAATATGATGATGATCGGATATGGGTGGAACGCCAACGTTGACCCCCAGCAGACAAGTTCTGGAGAATAAAAAGCAGTTATGCTTTGAGGGTGAGGTCTTCGGGAGGGTTGGGATGAGCAAGGGACAGCCATTGTCACTGGCATTTGCAGAGTTGTCAGCCTGTCCCCAGGTATGCCACCTGGCTTCAGTCTACTTCACTCCCAGTCCCTGTAATGACTGGGTGAGCTTGGTCCCTTGAGTCCCACACCTTCATCCTGTGGCATGATGCTCCGTTTTAAAGTCTCCCTTCACCTGCTCATCTCTGTCTTTACAGCTGGCCATTCCTGCAGGGCTGGGTTCATTCATTCTTGGGAACGATCTGGTCTGATTGTGGGTCAAAATACAGAGCTGAGTCCTACTAACTTGCATAGTATGAAGGTTAGTCAGCTCCCTGGCCTGGTTCTCTTTAACTGGACCAGAAAATCAAATATACCTGTCCTCTGTCTCTGTCCTCAAGGCTAGAAGGACTGAATGAGACAGTGGGTAGAAACTGGCTACATTATAATGGTTGAAGACATCCCAGAGCCAGAGAAGGGCTTGCTCATCTGCTGGACCTGGAGGTTCATTGGCCATGTGCTGATCTCTTCACCTACAGGTCCTCAGTAGTTTTTTTTGCTGGGCAGAGGTGAGGCAGTTTCACTCATGCTCTCAACACCCCATTGGAGTGGTCTTTCAAAGCTCTACCCACAGAACAACAGTGAAGCCCTCTGCTGACTATCCCTTCAGGCCTTGCTGCTGCTTGCCCCATGAGACCCTGCCTGATCTCCATCTCATCTCTGTCAATCTCCAGCCCCAGCTCATGTTATTCCCTTCTCTCTCCTCTCTCCCCACAAGGAGAAACTGAGTGGACAGTTCCCCGTCTCAGTGCCTTGACACATGCTATTTTTTTTTGCATGGAGCTGGAACTGTTGTGCACCGTCCCCCAGCCCCCCCAGAGTTCCTATGCAGGATTTAGCTCTCAGCATTAATTTCTTCAGAGAAGCTCCTTTATCGCAGGCCCTTCGTATGTTTCCTGGCACTTATACGTACCTGACATGCCCTTTGAAAGATTAGCCCAATCTTCAAACTGCAAATTTATTTGCACATGAGGGAGGGGGTGTTTTACCTATCTGTCATCTCTATAGACCATAAACCAGTGATTTTCAAACCTGTGGGGACTGCATATCAGATATCCTGCATATCAGATATTTACATTAGGATTCATAACAGAAGCAAAATTACAGTTATGAAGTAGCAATGAAATAATTTTATGGTTGGGGGTCACCACAACTGGAGGAGCTGTATTAAAGGGTCGAAGCATTAGGAAGGTTGAGAACCACTTCTGTAAACTCTAAGGAGTCAAGGACTAGGGCTACTGTTCACCTTCTTTCCTAATGCCTAGTCCAATGCCCGGCTTACACAAATACCTGTCTTGCTGAATGAATGAACACTCCACTGGATTTGGAGGTTGATATCCAAGTGTTCATGTTGCTTATAGGAAGTGGAGGCTAATTGCCCAACATCCCAGAGTCTGGGGGTACAGTTTAGGCATTAATTAATCCTGAGGGACTACCCTGGGAATTGGAGGAGGTAGAGATAACCAGCAGTGGTGACTGGACCGAGAGACTGATCCTGCAGTCCTTGGTACCTCCTCTCTGGGAAGGCTGGTGGGCCAGAACTGGTGGACAGCCTGAAGCCCTCCCGCATGCTTGCTGCCTACAGGTGCAATCCACATGAGCAGGTGAAAATGCAGAGGTGCTGACAGCTCTCAGCCCCGTGCGCCCTGGGGCATCTGGTTTGGATTTGGTTAGGGTTTTTACTAGTTGTTTTAGAGACACTTAAGCCTGCACATTACACCTTGAGCCTGCCACATGACGATTCTAGGGCCTCATTGAGCCACCCAGGGGCAGGGAAAGGGCATCCCACAGATCTGCTGTACGGGAGGGCCTTGCCTGGGCTGTACCAGGGTCACACAATGAGCAGTGAATGACTCTGGCCTCTGTGCCACAGGCCATGCCACAGAGGGATGTGGAAAGACAAGAGGCACACTGAGTCCAACCCTGGTGCCTCCAGGACCTCTGTCATTTTATCCTGTGTCATCCCAGCATCCTCTCCTCCTGTCATTCACCCTGCCCGCCACACCCAGAACTGACCACCGAGATGAGAAGGAGAGGTGGGGTTTTAGTGCATGTCATACAAGAGAACTCACCTGGTGAGAGCTTCCCAGCAGCTTTCGGCTTCTTCCAGGGCCCAGGAGATCCTCAGGAAATAGGGGTGCTTAAGGAGCCTGCTGCCAGCCCTGGCCCTGTCTTATGCTGTCAGGGCTCCTGTTTTTGGTCTTCATCTTCTGCTTCCCCAGAACACCTGCCCATTTGCTACTGTCACCATTCCTTTGGGCTGCTCTTGTCTGTGACACCGGTGCTGGCCTCATCCTGCCACCGGCATGGTAGGGGAGCATTCTTCCTGTTCTGAAGTCTTCCAGCATGCCAAGTGTGCCTGGCTGAACCAGAGCATGACTTGTGGAGATCAGCAGAGGTTCTGGATGGAGTTCTTCCAGGGTCCTTGGAGTCTAGATTCTCCAACTTGATGGCACTGGGAAGCTTGCATTTCCAGACCTGCATTTGGTTGTTGTGTTCCAGATTGACTGAGCCTGAGCTCACTTGCTGTTCACAGGCACTGCAGACACAGCTAGAAGAGGCTCAGTAAATGGGACACCTGCGGTGACAGGTGGTGTGCTTGTGCTCCTCATCAGAGCCTCTTCCTGCTAGGCAGATGTGGATAGTTGGAAGAGCCTCCCGAAGGGTGGGCTCAGGCACTTGATAGTCATCATTCATAGTCTCTCCTGGGCAGGCAGCATCCTGCTGTATAGCCCTGGGGCTCTGGAGGGGAGGAGCTCAAGTGAGCAGCAGCCGGGAGCTGTTATAGACTTTGGGACAGCCTCTGGTATCTCCTGAGTCCTTTCGTCTTCTTATGAAAGGAAATGGGAAGCTTTGGGGTCTCCAGTCTTGGTGTAGCTAGAGTTTTCCTGCCTGGCCCACAGTCAGGACAAATCTCTCTCACCCGCCAGTCCCAAGCCGCTCAAACCCGATCAAGTAAACACAGAGACTTATATTGGTTACAAACTGTATGGCCGTGGCAGGCTTCTTGCTAACTGTTCTTACAGCTTAAATTAATCCATTTCTATAAATCTATACCTTGCCACATGGCTCGTGGCTTACCGGCATCTTCACATGCGGCTTGTCATCATGGCGGCTGGCAGTGTCTCTCTCCCCCTCAGCCTTCCACTTTCCAGCTCTATTCTCCTCCTTGTCCCGCCTATACTTCCTGCCTGGCCACGGGCCAATCAGTGATTTATTTATTGACCAATCAGCAACACATTTGGCATACAGACCATCCCACAGCATCTTGGTGTGGAATCCTTGGGAGTCTGAACAAAGGGATTTTCCAGGCTTTTCCTGGGGATACATCACAGATGACTTCTATGCTCCAGAGGCGAACCTGCCCAGGAGATAGAATGTCTTCCTCAGGTAAAGCATGTGTCTGGTTTGTTGTGAGGCTGAGCATCTGAGAATGGACGAGGGTAGGAGAAAACCCACCTCTGGGGAACAGTGCCGCAGGAGAGTGATATGGGGTTAGCATTCAGAGGACAACAGGGGCCCTATCCACTATTCATGGTTGAAACTCTCAGGAGGAAGAGCTAGTCTGCAAATGAGGGTTACCAAGTCAATCACAGGTTGGGAGGAGACAGAAGGATGCAGGGGCCCCGGCTCAGGTCACTCTTGATGGGAAGTTGATCAAATGCTTCTAAATGCCTCTTTGGGGGATGTATGACAAACATTAGGGTGCCTTATGATAATTGAAGGCAATATCCCATCTTGCAATATATGGGGAAACTGAGGCCCCAAAGAGGACACAATCCACTGTAATAGCCAATTGCAGAGCTGAGACAAGACGTCTGACTTGGTTGCAGGTCACTGTTAATTTTTAATTGTTCAAAGAGCATGGTACTCAGCTTTCAATGGTTTTGGCCTCTGAAATTACATGGCAGAAGTAACAAGGTTTTAGAAGAGGGCCTGAGCACAAGGCCTGCCTCGTCCCTGCGGGGGTCAGGCAAGTGAAGCAGGAGGCTCAGCTTGTCCTGTGTGAAATGATGTGAGACAAGGCCCACCCTGGGAGCTTCTCGGGCTCCCACTCTTCAGACTGTATTGGTGAAAAGACTTGATTTTTTCATCTTTCACTGACCAGTCACAGTTCAGTAAAATACAATCAACATTGTAACTCCATTATCTGTAAACACTTCTAACCACTTTTTTTTTTTTTTAAAACATGAATTTTATATACGGGTGGGGAGGTGCATACATGCTTTGGCCTGAGTGTGGAGGTCAGAGGGCAGCTCTGAGAGGTTTGTTCTCTCCTTCCACCTTGTGTTTCCCAGGGATCGAATTCAGGTCTGGCGACAAGGACCTTTACACTGTGGGTCATCTCACTCACTCTCACACCACTTTCTTTCGACCTATGTGGCGTTACAAATAAATTACAACCAGGCCCTGTGTTCACTGTAGTGATACTGACCTGGGTCTCCTGAGTCAGCTCGGGCACGAGTAGGCATGGCTCCCGATTGATTCCATTTCCACTAAGTGTCTGCTCAGTGCCTGGTGCTCTGCATACATTAGTAGGGAACTCCCCTCTGTCTGTCAGGGTGGCATGATGACTCCACTCTCCAGGGTCCTCTATGTTTCCATGTTTCTTCCCCCAGGAAGAAAGCTCTAGGTGATGAGCATGCTTTATTCTCTGCCATAGTTGGCCCTGCAGAGGTGACCCAGGGTGGCAAAATGGACATTTCCTATTGTTGTTGTGGATATGCCTCCATGACCCTGGACCTCATCCCAGGCAGGTGGCATTAGCCTGACACCTCCCCCATTTGCTCTGGTGAAGGGCTCTGGGATGTAAAAGGCCTCTGGCACTCGACTCTTGCGTGGTTGGTGTAAGATTCAGATCCAGGCCTGGCTGAGAGCTTCCTGGCAAGGAGATTGACATGACCATGGGGATGGGGGGGTCGGGGTAGGAAGCAGGGGTGGAGGGTAGACAGTTTATCTTTTGCAGGAAAACTTCGGAAAGCCTCTGCTTAGGGCCCAGACCTCACAAGGATCTCATTAAAGGCCTATTAGTCAAACTAATTCCTGACATGACATCGGCTTGCATTAGGCAAATATCTCTGACTTTCAAACACTCTCTTGGGAGCCAAGACTCGATTGTGTGACATTTATTGATACATAATTGGGAGAACAGCTGACAAGACACTGGACTATCAGATGCCAGTGGGGTCAAGAGCAGGGAAATCATCAGGGCAGGTTTTCTGTGGCTGGCAGGTACTTGGCTCGTGAAACCCCACAGGGCACTGTTTTCCATGAGGCCATCACTCCACTTAGCATGCTGAGAAGGAAAACGATTAAAGATCTAACGTGGCCTTTGCTGATATCTGTCACTCTATGAGCCTGTATAGCTCTATATCCTGAGTGGGCCAGGGCCTAGCATACAGACTGGGTATCCAGGAGTGGGGGTGAATAGAAGGACCAGTGGGTAACATGGGCTCTGTCATTAGCCTGTGCAGTGTGTGGGCACATGTGAACAGTCACTCTGACCCCACGTAGTTGGGGTGGCAGGAACTCTGAGGGCCTGGTGGATGTGAGAGCTTGGGGATACAATGTCTATAATGCTTTTCACTTAGCATAGTACTTCAAGGCCTGTGTATTAAACACATCTGTAACACCGTGGACTTGGACATTGTTTTAGGCTCATGACGAGCTGCAGTGAGCTGTTTATGTTCTCATTTTTTACCTCACTCTGCCCTTCATGAGACTGTAAGAATCAGGGTCACTTTTAGTGAGAAGAATCAGGACTCAGGCTACGAAAGGGTTAAGATTCAGAGAGTAACAAGACCCATTCTAAGTGAGGACTTAGCTTCAGGGCTCAGTTTGCCATCTGAGATTAGAGCCAGGTCTTTAAGAGATCTGGGTTCAGCCTGTGATCTGGATTAGGGCTCAGTCAATAGTTAGGATAAGGGTATTGTCTGTCTTTGCCTCTGGAAGCAGGAACCAATCCTTAACGGTCTCTCTTAGAACCTATTACACAGTGAGTTCTCAGGCAGTGTGTGTCAAACGGAGTCCTGCTGGTTTAAGCCAGAGACAGGATATTACCACGACTAATGAAACAGAGCTTTCATTATGTCTGTATATGGAGAGCTATCCGAACAACTTGCTTAGATACTGAGCTCCCCATTCCTAGAATTATACAAGCACAGAGCTCATGATCCCCACCAAGGGGAGGGAACAGGGGATTCCCACCTGTAGTGGATGAACCATAGTTTAGAGACAAGGAATGCTCGCAAGGAGAAGCTGCCACATCACAGCCAGGGACCAGTCCTAAACTTCCGATTGTCCCCGCGTCCTCAGCTCTCTGAGGTCAGCCCCATCCATCAACAGTGCTGCCTGTCCTTGGCACCTCGACAGGCTCTGGCCACCAGGGTCTGAAGCTTGGTGAAAGCCCTTATTAAAATTAATCTCATTTTTACGACGGCCCCATCTATCTTCTGTCCAGTGGGAACTCGGGGTCACTGTATTTTTGTTTACTGTCAAGCTACTTCCTTTGACCATAAATTGCCGTCCTTCCCCACTGAGCTGGAGCCCTAGAGAACAGCCCAATTTTGCTTTTTGTTTTCTTTGAAAAGGCAGCCCTGTTCTAAATCTCCTCAGGGCCTCTCTGCTGGACTTCGGCATCTGCTCTCCTTCGCAGGAGCAGTCCATCTCAGCGGCAGCCGGGAACACCCCATCCCGGTTTCCTTCTTCCTCTTGCCTAAAGTGTGATTCTTCTGCAGGCCCCAGGGATGGATGCTGAGCATCTGTCAAGGGCCGCACCTTGTACTGAGAGCATAGTGCCTCAGGAGAGACCACGAGGACACATGGGTGGGACTGTCAGTCTTTTGTCTACACTGCTCTCTGTCTCTGTCTCTCTTCTCTCCTCTCTCTCTCTCTCTCTCTCTCTCTCTCTCTCTCTCTCTCTCTCTCTCTCTCTCTTTTCCTGGGAAAATGGCTCAGTGGGTAAAGCATATGCAAGCGTGAGGACATGAGTTCAGTGTCCAAGATCGTAAGTACAAAGCTGGGCAAAGTGCTGTGCACCTGCTGTCCCACGTGCTGGGGAAGCAGACTCCGGAGGATTCCTGGGGCTTGGTTGCCAGCCAGTGGTGAGCTATAGGCTCAGTGAGAGACTCTATGTAAGGTGAAGAGCCGTTCAGTCAGATACCTGGGGTTGCTCACTGTCCCCCACATGCCACGTGCACGCACGCACACGCACACTCACACACACACACACACACACACACACACACACACACACACACACACACACACACACACACACCCTGCTATGCCTGCTCTACCTGCCTGTCCCAATCCTCCTCTGGAGCTGAGTGACTTGCTAGCATTTCTTATCGATGTGTTGATGTCTTCTGCAGCTTTGTGACTGGCCATCTATGCTGCTCCTTGCAAGGAGAGATCACTTCTACATCAGCTTCCCAGGGCTGCCACAGCAGGGTACTCCCAACCAGGCAGGGTAAACACAGATGCAGATGTGACTGTAAGGCCAAATTCTGGATTCCGTGGATTCTGGAGCACTGAAACCACATGTGGCAGGGCCACACTTCCTCTTAGCCTTCCATGGGGGAAGTCCTTCCTGGTCTTTTCAGCTCCTGGTAGCCCTGAGCCCTCACTGCATGGTGGCAGTGTTCCCTCCATCTCCATGCCTGTGTGTCCTGTCTGTGTCTCTTGGAAAGACACCAGGGATATTGGATTAGGACAAGGCCACTGTACTCTGACCACAGCAACACAACTAATTACCCCTGTGATGACTCTTTGCAAATAAGGCCACATCTTGAGGTACTTAGGGTTGGAATTTCAGCTTATCTTTTGGGGCCACAATTTCCCCTGTAACAATCTCTCATTTCTGGTTATATTCCCAGGCCCCAGCAGAACACTTGGCTCAGGAGTTAACATCAAGTTAACACTTTTTAAAATAATTAAACACATAAAACACAAGGCAGAAAAATACAAAAGTCCCCCCAAAGAAAGCTCTATGCATCTGCAGATCCTGGGGACCATAAGGGGGCGGGAGGGCATTTCCACGGGACTTTGAGGAATAAGTAGAAGTTTGGCTGATGGAAAAGAAGAAGAAAAGGAACAAAGTCATTATGGTCACAGCATGAAGACTACTCACATGGCCCAAAGTTCGGAAGGTAGACTTCATTTTACTCTCACAGCTAGAAAAGGAGCTGAACCAGCATAGAAGCAGAAACTTCATCTCTAGGCAGGGTTTCTTTCTCCAGTGCTGTGTTTCTCTCGTGTTTAAAATCATGGTTTCTCTGTGGCCCCTGAGGTCCTTGGTGCCTCTCTTGAGAAGGTCTTTTCCCCCCCTACACCAGTCCCTGCCACTTCTGTGTGACACATATTTGTGTTCTCCTGTGGGTCTACACAACCATGCTCATTTTCACTTTGCAAGCCCATTTTGCAGATTGGCTGTGGTGGCAGAGACTGGGGTCCAGGTCACTATGGGAACAGGTGTGACCATGAAGATGTTTCCTTCAGGCGCTTCATTCAACAATCCTCTGCTCCTGCTTTAGGGTCAATGTTATTATTGCAATGCTGGGGATTGAGCCTGGGCCTTGCACAAGCTAGGTGAGGGCTTTAGCTACACCCTAGCCTTCTTCTAGCATTTAAAAAATATGTATTCATAAGAATATTGCAAGGCTAAAACAGCACCTCTCTGGCCAACTCCACTTTCTGCTTGAATGTCTTTACATCGACAAACTCCAGTGAAGTACAACCATGACAGCATGTGATCAGGTCAAGAGGTAGGGTTGCAGAAGCCCCACACAGACAGAATCTTGGCCTCTCTATTGCCTGGGTCAGGCCTGTGCCTCAGTCTTCTTTGTGACTCTCTGTGGGGAGTTTCTGAGGATGAGATGCGGTAGCAGCAGTGACTGGTTCACATTTGACCTTTCACAGCCACTGAGGCCCAGGTAAAAGTGCAATTGGGAGAGAAGGCCAAGGGCCAGGTGCAGGGGCCGAGGGCAGCTTCAGAATGCGTTGTCTGTGGTGATGACGAGGTTGGCTGTGGCCTTCAGCAGCATCCGGCATCCACCATCCGATCCCTATGGCTGTCACCACCTGGGAAAGTTGCTTCATGCTGCGAGGGGTCCATGAGAAGCATAGGAGGCAGGGGTTCAAGGCAGAATCTTTGGGGGTCATATCTGGAAGCAGGGGGGGTGAGCCTTAGGGACAAAGCTGGAGATTTAGAAACAATTACTGGGTACAAGAAAGAAAATTACCCCTTCGTGTGCCTAGCCCATGTATTTACTTGTTCATGTTTTAAATTTTCCTTTATATATTGTTGTAACTGTTTAATTTCGTCTTTCACATTTGCCACAAACAGCTCATATCTGAGGCTGTGGAAACCAGACGACCCTCTGAGGACAACGTTTCCCTCACACAGCTCACGTGAAGTCAGTGACCATTGGTGGAAGAAGCCCTGCCCCTTGTAGCCTGATCCATCTCTCCATCCTGGCCTCTCGGCTTCAGCGTGGAGCCCTGCAGCAGCCCTTGGCTAGCACAGGCAGATCCAGACCCCACAACCTCTCTCTCTTCCCCAGGAGAACATTGCTCTGGCTGCAGGCTAGTGTAGATGGCCTCTGAGTCCCCTCTGCACCCCCACCCCTCCTGCTCAGGGCCCAGGCTCTGTCCCCAAGCCTTTCGCCCACCCCTGCCTTGAACATATCCTTCCCTCTAGCCAAACTGGGCAGCTTGCATGGGAAAAGAAAGGAAAACCCATTAGCCCTGGATGCAAAACCAACCACAGCTTTCTTTTAAAAAAAAAAAAAAAAAAAGCGTTTCGTGTTTGTCTTAGAAAGAGTATGTTTCCTGAATGTCTTCCCAGCTCTCTGCCCACTGCATCTGGGACTGTCCCTGCCCTCAGTCCCAGCCAGTGCCAGGACTTGGCTTTGTCTGTCTGTCTCCCCATCCCTCCAGGACCAGTCCCACTCAGGACTTCTGCAGCTCTTTATTTTCCCATTTCTTTTATTGTTATCATTTCCTGCCTTGTGTTCTATTTCTTGTTTGTATAGCTCCTTTCCCAAGCTCTGGAGTTTAGAAGGAATACAGTGTTTACCATTCATTCACTTACTCATTCATTCCCCCAAATGTCCAAACCGTCAACCCTTCCCTATGCTATGATGCCAAGGCAGGTAAGACATGAAGCTCAACTCTTAAACAGGTGAATTATAGGTTGGAGCTTCTGAGCCTCTGGGAGCCCTTGGCCCCTTGGGGATTTGTGCACCTGTGTGTCTGTGCACACATGTGTGTTCGCATGCATGTATGTGTGTGTATGCAGGCACACATGAATATTTGTGCACCCGTGTGTGGAAGTCAGAAGACAGCCTCAGGTTTGGTTCCCCAGGTACCATTCACCTTGTCACGTGAGACAGATTGTCTCCCTGGCTTGGAGTTTGCCAGCTAGGCTAAGCTGGCTGGCCAGTGGGCTCCAAGTGTCTACCTATCTTTGCGTTGAGATTATACATATGAGTCACCACACCTGTCTTTTTTTTTTTTTAATGTGGGTCCTAAGGATGGAACTTTGCTCATCATACTTGCAAGGCAAACACTACACTGACTGAACTATTATCTCCTCAGGCCCCTGCCTTGGAGATTTTTATGAATGTTGTCATCATGGAGGACATGCCCACAAAATACTTTCACCTAGTCATGATACTTCTAGAACATTGGAGGCTACGGGTACCAAGTTTCAGATCTAAAGGAACAGAAATGAAAAGGGCATCCATGATGTCCCAGGTCCTTGTGTTACTTGTTTTAAATCACGACCAGCAGCTGCCCACCACGGGTGACCCAGACCTAAGGCCAGGGATGAGTCAATGTTGGTCTATGAGTGATGGCTCCCAGGGTTTAGCCTCTGCCTGGTCATTGGGCCTGCTCTCCCTGCCTTGCTGGGGACTGGGCACAGCAGAGACTGCCAGGCAGTTGCCCTCCACATCAGATGGCTGGTTCTGCTTGCTGAGTTACTCCCTGTTCTCCAGAGTGATGGTTTTGTGTTTCTCTAAGAACTGTTTTCCTATTTTAGACCTGTCAGCGGAACAAGAAGGCCTCTGTCCAGTCAGGCTCACAGTGGGAGGTAACTGTATTTTGTAAAGAAAATGTCCTAGGCCTCTCACGTGAGAACCACTGTCTGATGCTGCTTGACTCTATCTCTGTGTCTCTGAGCAACAGAAGGGACCAGAAGAACTGCTCACTTACCCTTCTGGAAGCAGGGAGAAGGAGGTATGGCTCAGAGAGCTGGGCAGAAATGTGCTGCGAGCAATGGGATGCTGCTTCTTGGGTGCTACCATGTTGGTTTGTGTTTCTATCAAAGAACAGTCTAGAAGGCCCTTCCCAGCCACTCTCCATAATCTCATCCTCTAACAGAAGATTTGTAGCATCTGGGAAAAAAGGAAAGGAAAAACTATTAGGTCTTGAATGTAAAACCGCAGGATTTTTTCAAAAGTGTTTATTTTTCCGCAAAGTTTGTTTTTCTTCCAATGGGAGCCAAGATGCTCTCCAATGCTGTGCTCTGCTGGCAGCCAGGTCAGTGGAAAAGATTGCTCGATATGGGAGAAGTCTGCCGGTGGGAAGCTTGGGTGGAATGGGGTCTGAGTCATGGTCTTCTTGTGTATCTCTCAAAGGTGGTGGGAGGAGGTCGAGTCTGAGAAGACACCAGGAGGAGAGGAAGGACAGTGTGTGACCCATTTCACTGGGAATTGCTTTCCAGGCTCTAAGGCCAAACTAATGGCCACAAATACCCGAGAGCCAGGTACTCTCTACCTATGCCAGGTGCTGGCTGATACAGGGCCTTCGTTATAGCATTTGCTCCTTTCGAGGAACTTGTGTGACTGGTATTATAATGACCAATTCACAAATGGGGAAACTGAGGCTAGAGACAGTATGCAACAGCCTGACAGTAACTAACTAGCCTTTGAATGTAGGCCCAATCTGATTTCCCTACTTTAGTCTTTCTCAAGGAATCTTGGGCAAGTAACGCAGCCTTCCCGCCGTTCCCTTCTGGTCTGTAAGAGGAATACAGGAGAGGTTTTGAGGGTGAATGGGGAGGTGGTTTAGAGTAAGGCCTGCAAGCTATTGCTAGGTGCTTTTACTATAGAAGGGATAATGATTATTATGGCATGTGACTGCCTACATGATCTCAAAGGGATTCACAGCCTCGTTGCCCACACATTTGGTCATTACCTCCTTCACATGCCTGCCCAGGATGCTCCCTGTCATTATGATATCATGGAGGCCATCATGTTGGATGGTATCTCTGGCCTAAGGAGTACCAGTTTGTTGGAGGTAAGACAGGTCAGAAGAGGGCATGGCTGGTGCGGTGATGAAGGGCATAGCCTATTGTCCCCAGTGACCTCCCCCTCTCCAGGTTCCTGCCAGGGCTGTCTCCTGTGCAGACTCTCTAGCCCTCCTGGCTTGGCTAATCCCTCTATTGTCCAGGACTGACTCAGATATCAGCTGCCTTTGGAAGACCTCCCAACCCTCCCCAGCCTGGCCTGGGCTTGAGGATTCCTTGCTCTTTGCATGCTTCCTGCCAGTTAGAATCTCCACCCAGCCCTGTCAGCCTCTCCTCATTCCCCGCTCAGCAGGAACCCCAGTGCTTCACAAAAGTCTAGCACAAGCTAGGGCAGTCTTTGTGAACTTCTAGGACTCAATTTTCCTCTCTCAAGAGTAAGTGCAGCTTTCTTGTCAATCCCACCCAAGGAATGCTTTTCCTCCATATGTAATACAGGATGAAAAGACAGGGTGGATGGGTGGAAAAGCTGTAGTTGCCACACAAACCTAGACATTGCATGTGCTCCCTGGAGTTGGCCAAGTGAGGGTTAGGGGCTAGGATCTGATCCTCTCCATGATGCCCCATGTGACTTACTCAATGTTAGTTTTCACACTAGTGAAAGAACCAATGAAGGCACCTACTTCCTGGACTACAGGACCCTAAGTGAGACACTGAGAACCAAGTACTTAGCATGCTGTGCCTGGCATGTAGCTGGAGCCCAATCAGTGCCAGCTGTTGTCATTGTCATTACCAGGGCAATGATGGCAATGGCCGGCAATGCTAGCCAGGCTGGACCATGGCAGTGGCCAGCAAGCTTACTTTTTTGGTTGGAAGCTTTGAGTGCAATGTTCCTTGCTTGAGGACGGGAATATGTGTCACCACACCAGTCACACATTAAACGTCATGGCTCAAGCATGGGGTTTCTCTTGAAAGTCTCTTTCCCTGGCCGTAGTTGCCTGGGCCCTCTTCTTCCTCCTTTGCTCTCCCAGAGCGTAGCTGAGCTGCCCGATTAGTGTTGATTAGAGAGCGTCTGCCTCACTCTCTAATTGTCTTCTTTGTGCAAGGCCTTGTCTCCTGTGGATCTCAAGATCTCTGTGGTAATGACTGCCCATCACTGATGCCGTTCCAAATGCCAAGCTCCAGGTTTGCCACACAGTGGGGTTTTCGTAAGTACTCTGTTGATCTGACCCGACTGAAAACACACAGTGCTGGGCCTGCCGCTGCAGAAACCCTAGGATCCTCATCAAAATACAGGCTAGAGGCAGAAGTGCCAGCAACAGCCACAGAATGGCCAAGAAATAAGAGAACACGTGTCTAAACTGGTTTGTTAGAAAGAAGAGAAATGGAAATTAAACTGCGATCCTATTTTTCTTACTGGCGGGCACTGGTTTAAGATTACAGAAACGCTGGGAGGCAGTGAAGGGCTCTTAAATGTTGCTGGTGGGAGGGAACTATCTTCTCTCTCAGACAATTTGTAACATACAGCAGAATGTAACCCGACTTATGCCTTTGAATTTAGTACTTCTATGGCCAGAAAATTTCCCTAGAAAACACCAAGAGATACAGACAAATATTTATGTGCAAGGGTGTCCATCCTTTGTTACTCTGAAAAGTGAAATTGGAAGGTGGGCCAAGTAAACTGTGGTAAGGGTGGAGTATTAAGCAGCCAATAAAATGATGTCTTATTTGAAAAGACATTTAACTTTTACCATCACAAATGAAACAAAAATTAAGGTAATAGTTTCAAACACACTCACACATAAAGCAAATAATTTTTTTTTTTTACAAAACAGCCTTGAAAATGGACACCTATTACCTATGCATACTGTTGGGATAGTCATCATTAATAAACTTAGCAACAACTGTCCAAAGAAAAGAATCCACCCAGATTTTCATATAACCACATATTGTACAGTTCATAGACACCACTCTGTATGTACAGACGTACACATGGGTGTTGTTATTGTGACACTACTTATAATAGCAAACACTTAAAAAGCACTTGGACTGTAAATCAATAGAAACCTAAATTAAGACCCAGGGATTCTTACATGCTAGGAAAGCATGTCAGGTATGCTATGAAAAGGAAAAGGGCCTAGAAAGACTACCAAATCTCCCATTCAGTGTTCATCATGTTTAGTACACAGGGTATGCTTCAATTTGTGTCAAATCAGTAGAGAACATTGGAATATAAATGTAACAAAGAGTCTCCAGATAGCAGCATGTATAAGTGTGTTTAAGAACACTGATTCTGCAGGCAGCCAGGCTCCTCTGCCTTAGATTACAGCTAGGTACTGAGGAGCAGGGTGACCGTAAACAAGTAATTTAACCTTCTGTCTTAATTAGGGTTTTTATTGCTATGAAGAGACACCATGACCATGGCAACTCTTATTAGGAAAACATTTAACTGGGGCTGACTTAACAGTTTCAGAGGTTTAGTTCATTATGATGGCAAGCAGGCTGACATGGTGCTGGAGAAGGAGCTGAGAGTTCTATATCCTGTTCTGCAGGCAGCAGAAGGAGACTGTGTGCCACACTGGAAGTAGCTTGAACATATGAGACCTCAAAGCCCACCCCCAGTGACATATTTCCTCCAACACGGCCACGCCTACTCCAACAAGACCATACCTCCTAATAGTGTCACTCCCTATGGGCCAAGCATTCAAACACATGAGTCTATGGGGCCTCTACTATTCAAACCACCACACCTTTCTTTGCTTATTTATTTATTTACTGAAGGGTTGCAAGCTTTTCCTCTGTAGTCCAGGCTGGCCTGGAACTCACTATATAGTCCAAGCTGGCCTTGAGCTCACAGCAATCCTTCTGCCTCAGCCTGACAAATGCTGGAATTTTTTTTTTCTTTTAAACAAAAAAGTTAGTTTTTGAGGATGATCGTCTTTGAGCAGTGAACCTGGGAACCTAGACAGGAAAGAGGACCGATTTGCTTTGTGTGACTATTCAAATAGCTAATTATTGGTGCACATGCATTCTTAGTCTGTCAATCAGGGTCCCAGGAGGAAGCAGCACAATCAACCTGAGTAATTTGACAAGAGGAATTATTATTATTATTGTTTTATTTACTTAATAAGTGTAAAGTGTAGGCATGGTTAGGGCCAGCAGCTAAAACCTTACAACTCCAGGGAATGCTAGCACATCTGGGCCTGTAGGGCCATGGAAGGATAGGGTGAGCACAGCTGGAGATGGGAGATATGTGACAGTTCCTTCTGCAAGGCTGAGGCTCTGGGTTGGGATGGGGCAGCAGCCTGTAGCAGCACCCATGGGAATAAAAGTGCCAACATCTGTCTCTTGATCTCCTGAATGCCACCATTGTTGACAACCAAGCGAGTCTCAAAGGAGCCCATGAGGGCATACTCTTGCACCAACTGAGGCCTGGGCAGGAAGGTAAGGGAAATGGAGCATCCACAGGTTCACGGACATTGGGTAATATGTACAGATGACGTGTCTCCTAAGCTGGGAGAATGAAATGAGTTCGTATGCAGACACTCCTATTATTATGTGGAGAGGATGCGTTCCTCAGTGTGCATGTGGAGGTCAGGGGACAACTCTATGGAGTCCATTCTCTCCTTCCACCTTTACATGGGTTCTGGGAATTGAACTCAGGCCACCAGGCTTGTGTAACACCTTTACCCACACAGCTATCTCATTGGCCTTCAAACAATAGCTCTTTGTCTAGCTTACAATTTGGTGACTGGGCAATTGGATCTGGGCTCACCCAAGTGGTCCCACTGTTATGTCATCTGGGGCTCCTCAGGTGTCTGTGGTCAGCTCACTGATGAGTAGGGGATAGTAAGTGGCATGCTTCTCATCCAGCAGGCTAGCCTAAGTGTTCTAGTATGGCAGTGGTTGCAGGGCTCCCATGAACAGCCTGCAGCAGGACTGTTATGCACATGTTTTCATAGATGTGCTTGCACAGTGCTTACACAGATGTCGCTGGTTAAGGTAACGCCTTTCACCAGTCAGCACAGAGCTGTAGAGGTGAGAAATAGATCCCATTCCTCTATTAGATCAGCAAAGCAGCAGTGTAGAGCTGTATGCCCACCAAGAGAACTGGTGGTTCTGTGGTCTGCCTGCAGGCAGGAACCTTATCTCATTCATCAGTGTGACTCTTGGCAAAAGGCTGACCTACAGGAGATAATCAGTGGATGTTTGCATAACAAATAAATTCCCCTTGCCTAGGGCTTTTCTCACTTAGCCTCTTCTAGGCCTTTGGTGCTAAGGCAGGAGGATGGTGCCTTTTAGGACCCTGAGAATCAAGGACCTGGCTTGAGAGCATCTTGAGGCAAGGCACTGTCCCAGTGTGAGAGTTCTGGAGGGAGATACCGAAGGATCTAAAAATGTCACTGGAGGCACAGTTGAAATGCAAGTGTGTTGTACTGTCCCCTTGGACTGTGACTCTGGAGTGAGAAGCCCCTGGACACATCCAAAGGTGGTCTTCCATTAGAGTGGGCAAGGCATAGAGGCTCTTGATAAATGAGACTATGCCTGCCAACGTGGTCCTGCTCCTTATTCTACATGTGACCCATGGTCCACCATTGAGGACACAGCCACCCCAGAGGCAAAGCTGGAGACAGATGGTGGGTGATGACAAAGTGGCCCCAGGCAGGTGCTTGGCTTCTTACTCATACGGGAGCCTGAGTCTTGTGCCAGAAACTGGGGGACATGCATTCCCACCTTAGTCCAGCCATTAGCTCTCTTTCTGACCTCAGAGACCTGAAGCAACATGGGAGGATGGGGACAGGATGGGGTACTTTCTGAGAGCTGTTTCAAGGCTGAGATTTAAAGGGCTTCTATACATACATAAACCAATCAACCAACACACACACACACACACACACACACACACACACACACACACACACACACAGATGCCTATATACACATCTCATCTGAAGGTGTTCACAGGCTCTGGAATTCTGTTCCGGGACCCCAAACGAGACTCACCGTTTTCTTTTGGGTTCCTCTTCTCTGTGGATGACCTGTTTCTCATCCCCCTTGAGGCTGCTCAAATGCTACCTTCTCAATGAAGCCTATTCTGAGCACTCTGTTCAAGACTCTAGTCCCCTCCCACTCAGTACCCCCTCCACACACACCAGTCATATTTGGTCTAATAGTCTGTGTCATTTGCTCACTTACGTGTTTTGTTAGTGGTCTGTTGTATGTCCCTTGGCATGGGGGCGCTATTGGCCTGAGAACTTAATTAGATTTGCTTTTGTATCAATGCTTAGAACCGAGCCTGCTATACTGGGAAATAAGCAAATGTGTAGAGTGAATGAATTAGCTTCTGTCCTGGCAGCCTCTCCCACATATTCTGCCTTCTGTGGCCTGAGTCACACCTATACAGACAACTTCCCACAGGGCTTCCCCAGTACCCGAGCATGGAGCATGCTTTACCCTCACGACCTTCCTCCTGGCATAGCTATAATTCCTATGGCAAAGGGGAAGTGACTGAGGTCTGGGGAGGGAGGGAGTTATCTCTACACTCAAAAACTATTCTGGGCTTTCCTGAGGTCAATTAGAGCAAGGCTAATTCCCTCCCCAATACCTTGCTCCCCTTACAGTTCAGGAAGAGGTGACTACAGCACAGACCGGTCAGACTGCCTTTGCTGAGTCAGCCTGGCCTTTGCTGATTCAGCCTGGCCTTTGCTGAGTCAGCCTGACTTCTTTCCCTCCTCTGGGAAGTTTCCTAAAGAGAAATTTCATCTTCTGCCCTGCCATGAGTGTTGTCACCAGCTAGAGTGTTTGTCCCCTCAGTTCAGGGGGTCTTATTATTTTCTTTTTAACATTTCACTTCTTAAATGTGGTGATGGCTCTGGTTGGACACATGACCCAAACCAACCCACATACTGAATCTTGCTTGGGGTACAATGTATCAATGCTAGTAGCCCAGTTTGGTGTTAACCCAGAGGAGATAAAACCAGAGTGGAACTGTCTGGGCCATCCCTCTCCAGCGTGCTCCCTCCATATACCTCCATCAGGTGGTTAGACAGGGCCACCTAAAGCAGGAACTGATGACTCAAGAGAGCACAGGATGGTGGGAACACCAGTGGGTGTGTGAGAAAGCACCTGTTTCTGGTCCTTGGAGAAGCTAATCTGGAGAGGTGGTCCCGGACTTCCTAAAAAAATGAGCCCACCAAACTTCCCTGGTTTAGCTGCATTAGAGGGAGGTGCTGTTTGTTACAACCAAGGGTGAGATTCAACGTCCACCAAGCTGGGAAGAAATCCAACAAAGCCCAACCCCAACTCAATCAGGGCGCCTCAACCCACTAAACCCAATAGAACTGACTGGTGCCCTCTCTTGGTTCTGGGCTGGACAGAGGCCAGAGGCACCAGACTCAGATGAGTCACTGTGGCTCCTCACTTCCCATCAGGTAGTAACACATTTGACCTGAGGGCATCCAGTGAGACAGGGGCATGCAGGGGTACCTGGGCACACCATCAGCCGCTTCCAGCATCTGTGGTAACTGCCTAAAGTCCCAGTTCTCAGACCTTCTGCTTCTTTAAGGGACTGCTCAGCACCCTGGAGGAGAGGGCAGAGAACCCTCAGTCAGGTCTGTTTGAACCGTGGTAGAGCATATGAAGGTTCCCAGCACAGGCTGCCCCGGATCAGGATGACCTGCTTTTGGTCTAACTTCAGCATCTATTAGCTGAGGCTCTGGACACATGACTTGGCCTTCCCAAAGCTTCAGATCTGTTTCATGGGCAGCAGAGCTGTTTGTTGGACCTGCTTCCCAGTTCTGTAAGGGCTTAATGAGGTCATGCTTCCAAGGTGCTCTGATGACAGAAAGTGCTAATCCATGTTTGTTCCCCTCATAATCACCTCTGACATTTACACAGCGTTTTGCATTTTACACAAGGGCTCGTCCATGCATAATCTTACTGAATTCTAATCTTACTCTTTTGAGGGAGAATTTTAAAGTCCCATTGTATGTAGAAAAAACACTGAAGCTTTGAGACAAGGGGATGGCAGATCCCAGAGCTGAACTCTTGTCCTTCAGGACCCAGTGCCTAGTCTGGTGCTGTTGGAGGAGATACAAGAAAAGGGAAGTGAAAGGAGGTCCCTTCAAGCGAGCATCGCTTGGGAATACCTCTCTTCCTTCAGCACAGACTTGTCCCTCGACTCCAAAGCTGAGAAGGGGAAGGAAAGGGACTAAGTCTGAGCATATAAGACATGTCATGCACTTAGCTTGCTCATCTTCAGTCCTCAGAAGACTTCTTGGTAGAATTCTCAGTTATGGTTGAAGAATCTGAGGATAAAGAACTTGAAGGACCTGTCCAGGTTCACAACTAAGATGAGGAGGAGTGGGACACTCACAGGAGTCTACTACTGCCAACCTGTGCTCTTCTATACAGGCCAGGCTAGTTTCAAACTCATGAGTCTCCCACATTCCCTCACTGTCCAACCCTATTTGCATCGGTGGCAGCCAGGGCCTGGTTGACACATTCATGGCTCAGCTTTCACCCAAGGGCATCTTGTTAGCTTTCCTTTCTTCTCCCACACATGTCTGTGTCTCTTCTGCTCAGGGTGGTACTAGTACAGAGACAGGATAGAGAGTTCTGATTGGAGAATGATCTTGGCAGTGTAGGGAAAGGGGATGGCTGCAGTACAAGATTTGGGCTTTACAATTACTATTTTAATTGTACATATTTGTAAGCAATATGATGATATTTCTATATGTATGTATAATGACCAAATTGGAGTTGTTAGCATTGCCATCTCCAATAACCACTTGAAATATTTGATAGCACATAGTAATTGCATATATTTCTGAGGTGCAATGGTGTTTCAACCCATGTATATCATAGTAATTGCCATTTCCATCTCCTCCTCATCACTTTGTGTTTGGGGCCATTGAGCTCTTCTCCTCCTGTGATCCCTAAAACACAAAACAGGTTGTTAAGAACTGTAGTTACCCAGTGGCATTACAGAGCAACTTCACCTTCTGGCTGGCTTTATCTTGGTATCATTCTCCAACCTCCTTCTCACCTCCCCCAACACCTCCCAGCCTCTCACCATCACTCTTCTGCAATCAGATTGACTTTCTCTGGCATCCACAGATGTAAGAACATGCAGGATTTACCTTTCATGATATCCTATCACTTGCAGCAAATGATGGAAGCGAAGGATATTGGTTAACTGAAACAGGCTTGGGTTTTAAGAGCCAGAGGAGACATTTTAGAACACGGAGATGGTTGGAGGAGAGGAAAATTAACTCCTTTTTGTTTAGATGTTCATGTGGACATGCACATTGTGGACCAGTACACTGACACAAATACACACCTCACTGTCACAGCCCATGCACCAGCTCCCCAGAACCCTTCAAGTCACCTCCATACACATGTCTCTTCCTCATCCTCAAGACTTGCCATTCTTCTGGTCTTTAAAATATATGTTGATTTTGTCCATTTAAAAACTTTATGTGGATAGAAGAAGCATGGGGCATCTGCTTCAGACATGCTTCTTTTACTAGTGAGGTTTATCTACATTGTTACTTTATCCCTGTATCAGATGGTTCTTTATGCATACTTATTCATTCACGTTATTCATATATAGTTATCTATTCTATTGTCACTGGATGTTTGTATTTTTATTGGTTTAAAACTATTATAATTATTGTCATTATAAGCAACAAGTATGTTGGACATGCCACTGCTTTATGTGTGCACACATTTATGACAGCATATGCTAGCCACGAATGTTCTAAAGCAGTAGGGTGTACATATTCTCAAGTTTAGTAGATAATGCCAAACCGTCTCCCCCAAATGGTTATGTCAAGGAATACTCCCACCAACAATATGTATTTTAATAGCTTCAAATTCCCTTTAACACTCATTGCTGTGGGGTCTGTTTGCTTCGCTATTTGATTGGGGGGTATCGTATTCTCTCACTGTAGCTTGAATTTGTATTTGCCTGGGGACTAATGAGGTTGGACACTTTTTCAAATTTTCATTAGCTATTTGGATTTCCTTTTTTTAAAAAAAAAATTAAATGACTTTTGAAATCTCTTTTTTAGCTTTTGAATAGCCCATCTAGTATTATTTAGCAGAACTCCTCTGAATTTCGTGGATGTAAGTTCTTTTTAAGTTATACGTGTTGCAATATTTCCCACTCTATGGCTTGCCTTTTTGATCTCACAATGAAGTCTTTTAATGAATAGAAGTTTTCACTTCAATGGCCTCTTTGGAAACCTCTTTTCTCTACCCCCAGTTGGTGGTGATACTTTCCTATTATCCTCTAGGTTTCCTGTACTGTTTACTGTTTCACTTCAGATCACAATTCAGTTTGAGTTGGTGTGTATGGTGTGAGGAAAGGATTAGTTTTAACTCTCTTGACTGAAAACAAACGATTGGGCATCATTTGTAAAAAGCCCATTATTATTTCAGAGTTCTCCGCATCAGCCTTGTTTAAATTGAGCACCTATATAAACATTCAATTTGTGAGTTCTGTTTCATTGATATACTTACTATTCTGTGGGTAATAACAAAACAGCAATTGCTGCAGCCTATTGCAACTCACAGTAAAAGTTTGTGGGACTGGCAGAATATTCTTCTGATCAGATTCCCTTTTCTCGGGCATGACTTACACATTCTTGGCTTTTTGCATCTCTGTACAAATTTTAATAAGTATCAATTTCCACAAAGCAGCTACTGAGAATTTTTACTAGAGCTAAACTGACTCTATGGATTTCTTTTCTTCCTAAGCCTTTATCTGAGATAATTTTTTTCCTTTAAGAGATCCCTTAGTATTTCCTATTGTTCAGGTTTGTTGGTAATAAATTCTTTTTAAGTTTCTCTAAAATGGTTTTACTTTTTTTTGAAGAATATTTTCCCTGGAAATAGATTTTTACAACAGATGGCTTTCTTATAGCTGTTCGATGTCATTCTATTGTCTTCTGGCTTCCATCATTTCTAATTTGGTTTCCATTGGTCCAAATGGTTTCCATTTGGTCTGACTTGGAGAAGTATTCTGTCAGCCTGATTATTGCTTCTTTGGGGTCAGTATGGCCTTTTTAAAATTTGACTGGCTTAAAGATCTTTTTGTTATTGTTTTTTAGTTCTTTAGTGGTTAACTTAAATTAAAATGTGACTTACTATGAATTAATCCTCTCTGGGCTTTGTCAAATTGAGCAAAATTGATTGATTCTGAGATTTGATAGATAATTCTAAAATGTTCTGTTATCTCTTTAGATACTGTTTTTATTCTATTATCTTTCTTTTTCCACTTTGAATTGTATTTATAATCACATTAAGTTTGTCACACATACACACATACATACATCTATCTTGTATATTATATCTCTTTTTTTAAGCATATTACTCTGGTTAGTTCTTTTTAACTTTTCTTCTAATTCACTAATTCTATCTTCAACTATGTCTAATTTGCCATTAATCTGATCCATTGATCTGCCAAGTCCCAAAATTCAGAGATTTTAATTTCTGGCCTAGAAATTCTATTAGTTGGCTTTTCCCTTCAATATAATTTCTCCAGTCATTAATTTATTACATGTATTAATCATGATTTTTTTCAAATGTATGCCTGATTTGAAAATAAGGCCTTATTGCCAACAGCTCTCAAATGATTTCAGGCAGATACATTTTATTGTTATTGTTGTTGACTAGTTTCTGCTTGTATGTAACAGCAGAATTTGATCTGAATTAATTATTGTGCCAATATAGAAGCTATATTGAATTATGTATAAAGATAATAATAATGAAATTGGCAACCATAATGTTTAAAAGTATCTCTTAAAATGTGTGCATATATATATACATTTGTCATGAATTTTACTGATATAAAAATATAAATATTTATATCACTTAACTATGAATCAAAGTATTTTATATTCATGCATTTACATATAAATTCATAGAATATATTTATTTTTACTGTGAGTTCCATATAGCCAGTTAATTTTTACAGATTAGTTTCACTAGTTTTCATATTCATAGCTTCTGGGTAACTGGTGAATGGACGTAATTGTGACATAAACATTTGATGATAATTTTACTTATACTGGCAGGTAAGATGCAAGTAAAATCATTATATCATAACTTTACTCATTCATGAATAATAGGATCAAACACCTTGTGAATTTCATATCAGGTTTTGTTATGTTTTGTGGGAATTTTTCTTTGCAGTACTGGGGATCAAACTTAGGTTCTCCTAGTCTGCCATTAATTTGTATCTGTGCTATGTAAATACTGTGTGATGGTGTGCTCCTGTGTGCCTCTGAAGCTAAGCTTGATTTACTGTGCCAGTGCTTATGTAGATTTAAGATGCCAGGCAGCGCTCGGCCATTGAGATGCTCCTGGTCCACACTACCGGTTTTGAATTTCAGAAAACCATTTCTTCTTCAAGACTCTTGTGGAGTAGCTTGACATACATTTCCCCTCAGTTGTTCCTTTTCGGATGTGTGTGTGGTGTGTATGCACATGAGTGTGCAGATGCATATGCCTGACCCAAAGGCCAGAGAAAAATGCCAGGTTTCCTGTTCTATTCTCTTCACCTACACCCTGGGACAGCGTCTCTCACTGAACCTGGCATTGGGCTGGCAGCCAGAAAACCCCAGTGATACTTCTGTTTCTGCTTCCCATAGTGCTGGGGTCACAGGCACACATGGTCACACCAGACTCTTTACTAGGATATAGGGATTTGGACTCTGCAGACATTTTCTCAGCCTGCTCCCTCTCATATTTCCAGATGTCTTTGGAGGGGCTCTTTATTAACCCACTTAGAATGCTCAGCCTCCCCGTACTCAGTCATGGTTCTTACCTGTACCCAAGATGCCATGCATGCATGCCTTATTTTGCTTCTTACCTTTGTCTTCTACTGGAAACAAGTTGGGCAGGGCACAGTCCTGTGTTATTTGTTTGCTGTGGCATCCTCAGGAACAGAGAGGCCTGTATGACTCTTGGTAGAGGCTCAATAAAAGTGATGGTTGATGTTCATCTTGACAGATTTTGGAGTCACCTAGGAGACACACCTCTGGGAGTATTTGTGTTTCCAAAGTGTGTCACCTAAGGAAGGAAGACCCTGTCTAACTGTGGGAAGCATCCTCTGATGGGCTGGGGTCCTGGCTAAAAGAAAGGGCAAAAAGGACAAAGTGAGTTGCACTGTATCACTCATCTCTCTGCTTCCTGACTGCGGAAACAATATAACCAGCCTCCTCAGACTCCTTGGCGCAGCTAGAGTTGCTTTCCAGGCCATGATGAACTGTACCCTCAAGACAAGAACCAAAACAAACCCCGCCCTTCTTGAAGTTGCTTTTGTCAGGGATTTTGTTACAATGTAGTTGAGGCTTCTGTTGCTGTTCGAACAAACAAACAATGACCCACAGCAACTCATGGAAGAAAGAGTGTGTTTGGACATAGGGTTCCAGAGGAGGAGTCCATCTTGGTGAGGGAGGCTTGGCACAGCTGGAGCACAAAGGTGACTGAGCACATTTCATTGCACAGGAAGCTGAGAAAGTAAACTGGAAGTGGCTGTGAACATTCGACGTCTGCCTCCAGTGTCATACTCCTCCGGAAAGGCCATAGTTCCTAAAGGTTCATAGTGTCCCCAAACAGCACTGCCATCTGGGAAACCAAGTCTTCAAATGCCAGAGCCTATGAAGGACATTCTTGGTCCAAACACTGCACACAGCAACAACATAACTAACACACCTAGGGAATAAATTCTTGTTCTGCTAGAGATGTGGTTCTCAACTGTGGGTCGTGACCCCTGATGGTGACCTTTTTATAGGAGTCGCCTAAGACCATCAGTAGACACAGATATTTACAGACACAGATATAACAGTAGCAAAATTACAGTGATGAGGTAGCAACAAAAATGATTTTGTGGTTGGGGGGTCACCACAACATGAGGAACTGTGTTAAAGAGCGGCAGCGTTAGGAAGGCTGAGAAGCACTGTGCTAGAGGCTAGCTAGCCATCCACGCACAAGTCTAAGTTTATAACAAATACAAAGGCCTTCTTACCCTGGACCAGCCAGGATTCCTGATATTTCCGTTCCCTCTCTGTCCCCTATGTAAGCCCTTAGCCCAGGACTGACCCAAGCCTCTCATACATCCTCCAAACTGGGGGGTGGGGGTTGACCTGTGTTCCAGCTCCTGTCCACAGGCCCTAGACTTGTCGTTCTCAGGAAGGGAGCACTGGGGAGTTTGTGTGACAGACCCTGGAGCTCTAATGGCCCATTTTTCTGTTGTGGATCCGTGTGGAACCAGGTCCTACCTTTAATGTGGATCATAGAGATTTGATATCTTTTCTGTGTGGACCACCTCTGCTCCCTCTTCTCTCTCTCCCTTGGGTTATCTCTTTTATGCCAGGTTTGGTTCACAATTTCTTCTGCTGGCCACGGTCTTTCCTGGTCTCTGTTTTTGTTCTAGGGCAAGGCCTCTGCCCCTTCGGTCACAATTTCCGTCCTGTGTTTTTCTAATCCTTCAAGCTGCCACTGACTCTTGTCTGTGTCTGAACACCTCTGCTTCATTCCTAGTTTCTGCCCGAATGGTGTGTCTGCCGTGGCTCACTCCTTTCTTTCTGTCCCATCAGCTGCTCCGTAGTGGGGGGGGGGGGGGCCAGCAAGATGAGAGAGTGAAATGGAGCAGGAGAGACTCCATGTGGAGTTCCTTCAGCCCTCAGAGCTGCCCACCGTGCTATGCCCCAGGAACATGCTCAGGCCAAGGCTGGACTGAGGAAACTCATCTGCCTGGTGAACAAAACCTTCCCAGGAATTCCCTGTGGATGACCCCGGCAGCACCTGAGGGAGGGCAAGCGCCTTGCTAGGAAGAGGTCCCACCTGTGTAGTTTCCAAGGAAAACACCGCCTTGCCTTGACGGATGGAGCGCCTGGAGGGAGCAGACTCCACACACCATAAATTGCCAGCCTGACTTTCATCTGTAGCCACTTTACCCCCACGTCCAAGGTTGAGGGCCTTCCGGGCCAGAAGGGGGTTTGCACAGCTGGGTTAGGGTGCTGAGAGGGGAGGCCTGAGAGCCAGCGACTCTGGGAGAGCCACAGATCTGCAAGACCTCCAGCAGAGAGGCCTGGGGAGGGCTACACAGGGCACCTGGGGCTGTGCACTTGGTGGTGGTGTGGCCCTGATCTCAGTCAAGGTGGCTTCTCAGCTCCCTCCTAGACCGGGCAGTATGGAGAGTGAGACAGGAGGAGCCCAAAGGGCCACAGGAACAGAGGACCAAGCTGAAAACAGCCAGCTTAAAAATCCCAACCCTCTTCCCCTCCCCTCCCCTCCCCTCCCCTCCCCAATGCATCCTCAGAAACTTGAGGAGAAAGGTGTTAGCTTGGCTTCAGTAGAAACCACCATCATTCATTCATTCATTCGTTCGGCATTTTCCAGGCATCACACAGTGTGGGAAGTGCTCGGGTCACCTGCATGCACTTCATGTGTTCTGCCTTAGAACAACTGGCAGCATTTAGGTGGACACATCCAGAGTATAAAGTAAAGAGAGTTACATGAGAAGATAAGAGGGACTTGGGGGAACCGTAAGGAAAATCTGGGGACCTCTGGAGTTCCTTTGCAGCTGAATCAAGTCGGGGAGGCTTCCTGGAGGAACTGGTTCATAAGCTGCGTGGCTTATGAAGAGATTTCAGGCAACTGGAACATACAGAGGAGCCTGAAGGAAGAGAGGTGGAGGCAGAGGCCCATGTCCAGAAAGCCAGGGGCCAAGAAGCAGACAACAGGGAGAAATAAGGACAAGAAAGAGTTGGGAAGGTCCAGGTTTCCGGAGGAAAGGCACTGAGGTGGACAGTTTGGGGGAGGTGAGAAGGAAGGGCCACTTCCATTGGAGGTCTAGAATGTGTGAAATGGTGGGAGTGAGTGGGAGGATGCTACCCAGGAAGATGTGATTTAGTGTGGGGATGAAGCTGGCCTGGAGCCTTGGTGTCTCCGTGATTAAAACTGAAGGATGCCAGCACCTTCCCCTGTCTTGAGACTCGACGCAATCCTGCAGTGACTGGTGATAGCCATTGATGTTAAGTGACCTCAGGGTACTGGTTCAGGTCAGGGACCCACACACCCTGCTCTGCTCTCTGCACAGCCTGAATGTGGGCAGAGTGTGTCCTTCCCAGGACTCTCAAGTGAGGCTGTCTCATATGTGTGTCTTCTTCTATTTCCTCTCCTTAGTGGAGTTCCTCAGCACTCCTGGGTTTATGCTTTGGAGAAAGGGAACACTTGCCAGCCAGAGAGTAGGTCCCTGCTCGTGTGACGAGTAAGCCAAGAGAAGCTGCAGGAGGAGGAAGGAAGTCATGTCATCCTGATATGCTGTCATCAACACCATTGTTGCCATCATCCTCATCGTCTTCATCATCATCATCACCAATCATCATCACCATCATGGGCTTCACCATATGCTCCTGTCACTACTGGCTCCACCATGCCTTTGCCAACATAGTGGGCTGAAACCTCCTGAACCCATCAGCCAAAATAAATCTTTCTTCTCTTAATTTGTTTCCGACTGATTATTTTTACTGCTACCATTTTTATCACAGTGACAGGGGAGTAAATAATATAGACTTCAACCTAAGAATTTGGGGGATACATGATCCTGTGATGGGGAACTTGCCTCTGGGGGCAGATAGATCCAGCGAATAGAAATCAGGGCGATTCAACCATGGCAGAGTTACAAACAAGCTGAAAGGGTACGAGGAAGACCAGGGAAGACTGGAGAAGGGGTTTTGGACAGGTGGGAATCTCCCACGGAGAGAGGCCAGCCAGTTCAATTCCCTATCTCCAGGGTCCCCACAGAGCCCGGCTCAGAATGAGGCTCCATTGCGGGACAGAGAAGTGGAGAGATGAGATCGGGCCTCCCTTGGGCTGAGGAGGGTAAGTTCTTGTGTAGATGACCTCGGAGGAGGGAAGAGGAGGAAACAGCCCTGCCTGAGTGCCTGAGTAGTCACGAGCATGGGGAGAGCCTGGCGAGGCAAAATGTAGATGAAGAGAAATAGGTTAAGTTATAAGAGCTAGCAAGAAACGAGTTAAGCTAGGCCAAGCATTCATGACTAATATTAAGTAAGTCTCCATGTCATGATTTGGGAGCTGGTTGGTGGCCCAAAAGAAAGCCTGCTACAGCATGCCTATATTCCCAGTATTTTGAAGGCTGAGGCAGCAGGATTGCTTGGAGTTCTTTTGGATACACAGTGAGTTTCAGGCCAGCCTGGGATAGAGTGTCTCAAAAATTAAAAAAAGGAGCAATAACTAATAGCTGTGTGTTATTACCAGCATCTCATAGATAATAGTAATGGATTACCATGACAGTTAACTTTCTTTTTAAGACAGACTTTCATGTATCCAAGACTAGACTTGAACTTGCTATGAAGCCAAAGATGATCATGAACTTTAAAAAAGTTGTATTTATTTTATTTGTATGAATGTTTTGCCTGTATGTCTGTCTGTCTTAGTTTGGGTTTCTATTATAAAGGAAAACATATAACTGGGGGGAAAAAAGAACACAAACTCGGAGCACTATTCAGGGAAGGGAGAGAGTGTTAGGTAGGGGAGGATGGAGGAGCTGAGAGCTGAACGTCAGTGCTGCCCGTGACTTTGTACCCATTCTCAGTCAGTTTGCTCCCCTGCAGAATAAACACATATCAGGTCCAGAGCACTCCACCACAGCGGAGGTTCTGTCGGATGGGGCTGCATTAGGCTCCTTACCATGCAGTCCCACAGTCCCACAGGGAGGGGGCGCTCCAAGGCTGGACAGGCCCGCTTACTGTGTAGCTTGCTAAAGGGCTCCACTTCTCTGGGCTAGCTCATCAATAAATGAGGGGATGGGCTAACGGACCTTAAAAGAAATAAAAGACCGAGTCTAGGACTTGGAGCTTGCTTTTCTCCCCTTGAAGGAAGGAAAAGGAAGTCTTCACTCATTGTCCCCCTTGTCCTCCTTTCCCTCGGTTGACCCCAACCTTCCACCACCCAGAGCACAGCTCCCAGCGACCTGGAGAACTTTTGTATTTACCGCTTAGCACTTGCTGTACGAGGCTCTGGCCTTCTTTAGAAGCCTTTTCTTTACGAGTTTATTTTGGCTTGTGCTGAGCATTCATAAAATTCCTAGGGAACTGGAGGTTCAAAAGTCGGGCTTGTGGAAGGAGTAGGTGGGAGGGGGTGGGAACAGCAGAGAGGGCGAGGCAGGGCCAGCCCTGGGAAGCTGGAGGAAGAGGCCGTTTTCCATTCTCCACTCAAGGCCTTGCTGGCCGCCTGTAAGTCTTGGGTCTTCTGGGTCGTGAACGGGGAGAAGGGGTGGAGGAGAGAGAGAGGCGTGGGGTGAGGTGTGAGGTGAGGTGAGCCTGTGGGAGGAAATGCAGGCCTGGGAGGGCTGAGATCTTCCCACCGGCGGCAGAGCAGTTTCTGATAGGGGTCCTGCTGGCTTGTCTTGGGTTTTCTTGTCATTCATCTCCTCCTTGGACAGGGGCTCCACGGCAGGTTGGAGGCAAGGATGAACGCCTGAGCACAGGGCATATGAAACAAATTAGGTCTCCGTTACAGCCACCCAGAGGCGGGTGATGGATGGGGCCTGTGCTCTCAGCAAAGCTAATTGGCAACACACAGAGACATCCAAGAAAGTATATTATTTTGCCAGACTTTGGAGTCATTGGCAAAATGACTCCCCTCCCCTCCCCACCTTTTTAAATTAAAAAAATTTTTTTTTATTGTAGAACACTATACAGCCAGAGATAAAGAGCACAGTGGAAGTTTTAAATCTAATAAAAAGCATTGATTGTAGAGTAAAAATCATGAACACAGAGAAGTTTGGTTTGTATTCAGGTTTTATTAATGTTCCTTCATTGCAAAATGGTTCCAGTTAAAAAACAATTCAGAGAGCGCCGCCTTAATAAACAGCTTGTCTTTCTGAAGGGCCACAGATGCTATGGTAGAAATGCTAGTGCTTTCATATCGCACGCACGCACCCACGCACCCATGCACGCACCCACGCACCCATGCACGCACGCACGCACACAGAGTGGTACCAGAAGCAAGAGGTTGTTACAAATTGCCCTTAGACCTGGGCAGAGGAGAAAAGCCTCCTGATTGAGGTTGGAGCAAAAGCACCTGAAGTTTATTCAGGGCCACCTGATCCAAGAACCCCAAATAATGTACAAACTGTGACCAGTGGAAATCAGCATGGTATTTTAGGTCCCACTTTCCTTATTTGTAAAATAAGATTTTTGTTTTCAGTGGCCTCTGAGGATCTCAGGATTTCTCTAGGAAGTCACGGGCACTTATTGTTTGTTCTGGAGTATTTTTAATCCTTGTTTTAGGAGATAATTACTAGATCTAATATTGGTCAGCAATGGAAAGGATATCAAACCAGAGTTAGAAGCTGGCAAGCCAGGAGCTGTGCCCGTGTGTCACTGTAAAAGAGTACCTAGTCACAGGACGGGGTCCCGTGGGAAGTTTGCAAGACAACCAGGTGAAAGCATCATGGGGTGGGCAGGTGTGGACAAT
Organism: Peromyscus californicus insignis; assembly: GCF_007827085.1. Lineage (NCBI taxonomy): Eukaryota > Metazoa > Chordata > Mammalia > Rodentia > Cricetidae > Peromyscus > Peromyscus californicus. The sequence continues at coordinate 38,789,666 of NW_026294573.1, forward strand.
GTTTTTGACCAGTGCTTTCCAAAGGACCTTCACGTTTGCAAAGGCCGGTGAATGAATCAGTTCCTACACTAGTCCCCAAACGGTTCTTTTTACAATAACTGGTCATTTTCACTGAAGTGCCTGTTTAACTGTATTCAACTGTCTTGTTTTCTGCCTCCACAACTGGCGTTTTTAACTCCAGGGAGAAAATAGAATTCTAGCTTTTTAAGATGGCTTGAGCTGTTGGACCCATAGGGCTAGCCAGGTTTGGAGAGGTCATTTGCCTCTCTCTGGGAGGCCCAGTGTGGTGTTGTCATCAGTCAGCTCAGGGAAGCAGGTCACAGACCTGAGGATAGTCTGTCTCCTCCTCTGTGGTGGCTGGGGGAAGGGTTCTGTTCTGCGGGGCACATTTGGAAGCTGGATATCCTCTATCATTGTCTGCACCCCACTAGAGCTGATCCCTAACTCTGCCATGCATAACTCAACAGGGCAAAGAGCGCTGGGACGAGAGTCAGGACATACACATGGAGCCAGGCCTGCTTCTGAAGCCTCTGTTCCACCAAGATAGTGCAGTCAGCTCAGCATCGACTGTGGGGCCGGCTTCCCAAAAGGCAGAGAGGAAGGGAACGAACGTATCTTCTCTCTGCAGTGGCTCTGGGTCCTGCTCTGCTCTGCCCTTCCCCATGGCTTCAATGCCCACATGAACTTAAAAGGGTTCATAGAAAGGACAAAATTGCTGGTGTTGGATCTAGGCCTAGTTTTCCAGGGAACACTGAATCTGCCCATCTCTGCACAACTGCAGGACCCAGTGGGCCGCTCTGCCCCCTCATCCCATCTCCTGTCTCTAGTACATACCCCCAGAGCCTTGGCTGGCCTGGCCTGGTGGTGACCACTGCCCGATGCTCTCTCCTTTCCACCTTCCCAGGGCCTGGATGGCCTTTGAGTAAACAGATAGCCCGGTGAGGTGTGTGATCAATTAGCTTTGCTGAAAATACAATCATTTTGTTATTCCAAGCTGATGAGGAGGCCTCTTCGGCCTGCTCTCCCAGCCTCCACATGCCAATCAGCCCGTGTCACCGATATAATTTTCCACATAAACACAACCTTTGTGCAACATCTACTCTTGTAAATAGATGTAATTCCCTAACCAAATAGCGCACTTGGAGGGGAAATGGATATTATGCATGCAAAAAAGAAAAGCTGGTGATTTTTACACTTTCCAGGCAACAAAAGATTACCCCTAATTGCAAATGGGGAGGGGGGCTCTGGGCAGGGAAAGGGGAGGGGGCAGCTGCTGGGAGGCTGGGGAGGCCTGCTTCCAGGCAGATTTTTTTTCTCCTCTCTGCACGTGTGGGTGAAGACCACCAGGAACTGCCTAACCCAGGACTTGTCCTGTTTAGGCAGTGGGGAGAACGTGGATGTTGTTGATAACTGAAAGGAAACGGAGATACTCTCTGAACCCTAAACCATACACATCCTGTCGGAGCATTTCCCCCTGCATCCCTGCTCGGAACAGCTTCGGTGGGCTGTAGCCCGCGACTCCCTCTGCAATGCATTGGTGTGTCTCTTTCAGTGTTCTGCTCATTTCCGCATACTCCAAAATGAGACCTTGAAAGCAGCGGAAGTCGCTGGGCAGCTAGGCACTCCGAGTACCACAGGACCCACTGTGTAATCCCAGCCAGGTCTCTGGTGCTCTGAGGGCTGTGGAAAAGAAGGCTGAGAAATCCCTGCCTGAGCCTCTTGCCTCCCTACCGGTGCCCCCTGGTGCACAGGAGTTGAACAGCCTGTGAGTCTCAGCATGCCCTGGTCCCTGGCTGACTGAAGAAGGGACAGAGCTGCCAGCAGGACTCCCCGGGGTGGCCGAGTGGCCCCCTCCAGTCAGCGTCTGGGCTCTACCTCCGAACATCTTAAAAGGCCACAAGGTCGAAGATGTAATTGCAAAGATGCATTATCAGCAGGTGAATGATGGCATCTTGTCCCGAAGAAATCCTTGATGCTTTTGTAGAATACGTCGAGGACTTTACTCAGTCTGAGTCCAAAACAGCAATGAAGAGCAAACCAGGCAACCAGGTCTGTAGGTCTACGTACAGAGGGAGAGAGGGGAGGCCAGCAAGCGTGGGTTACAGAGAGCAAACGGAGACTCCCAGCTTCTTTCTTGGTTCTTTCTCCAGGCTCGGGGAAGGTGTGTGTGGCCCCATAATTTGTTTGCTACAAAAGATTCTTCTCTTTAGTCTCTCCCCAACCCCCACAAAACCCAGCTGAGGAACCTTCCTCCCTGAGCGTCCTTTTGGTCCTCGGTTTCTAAAGCCCATCTGAAACTCATTAGCTGCTTGAGATGATTGTCATGGGAGCCCTTGATGGAGAACAAGAAAGGGAGAGGGGTACTTTTAAAGGCTAGAAACAGGGATGTGGGTGCGTGCGGGTGCAGGCAGATGTAGGCAGATGTTTAGAGAGCTGGCTATTGAGGAAGGGCCCAGGGTGTAGGGGCAGACTCCTCACCTGACCCTGGCCTTGGAACCACCTTCTCCACGTCTCCTCCACTTCCACACTGCCTCTGGCTCTCTCTCAGCCCCTAGAATTGCCAGCCTTCTTTGGGTCTCCTTTGCTATGGCAAAGATCCTGCCTGAGATGCCCCACAGCCTGATCCCAGGGACCTGTTTAGCACCCCCGACTCTGTACAATGACTTAATTCCTGTCCTTCGCAGATCACAGTGACACTGTATTTCAAATAACAAAATCTTAAACTATAAGAAATGTTGGGGGTATAACATACTATCCTTAAATTACAGAACTCAGAATCTTGGAGTTTTCAAAATGTAGAATGTGGGGAAAAATACCCTTTGCATTGCAGAGTCTGAGAAAGCTAAATTTCTGGAATCATCCTGTTAGAATTCTTTAAAAAAAATTAACTTATATATTTAAGTTCCAGGACAGCCAGAACTACATAGTGAGACCCTATGTCTAAAAAACTAAAATAGAGAAAAGAAAAAAAAAGAAAAGAAATACGGACAGGTTAATGTGTAGAAGCACAGGCTCATGGATAAGCTTGTGGACTCTAACAATTAGCAACCTCAAGCTCAGTGGAGTGTTAGAATATCAATACAGAAACATCGACAGAAGGAATCTCAGAACCGGAGTGTCTGCATCCTGCAACAGCAGAATTAGAGATTCAGAGCAGTCCCTAATTACAGACTCGTTGGATCTAGGCACTTAGAACCACAGAATGTTACAATCAGTGTCTGTTTGTGAGAGAAGTAGATGTTCAAATCCCAGAATTTGGGAATTACAGGATTTCAGACATAGCCTGGAGGAATTGCAGGGTGGCGGGAATGGGGGTGTTGCTTGCCTGTCCGCTCCACTCCTGGTTCAGTTGTATTGTGCCTTTGCATGCACAGGTACACACACGCATGAGCAGAGCCTTGGCGACCTCTGCTTCTGTCTAGACTACACACTCTAATCTTGTAATTCCTACTGACATCTTTTTCTGCCTCTCTTCTCTGCTGTACCGCCCATCACTACAAATTCCTACCAGCCTTTTCCCCAAAGACAGCTTACTTTCATTTTGCAAATCACCCAGTGTCTTAATTCATCACGTCCGTGCCTCGCAGGGCTAGTCTGTGAATAACATGTTAGTGGCATGAAACTTTGGTTCCTCTGGGACATGGGAAGGGTCACAAAAGAGAAGGGGCAGAAGAGTGTATGTGGCCTGTGGCAGAGATGGCAACAAACAGGTCCTCCTAGAAGCCACGCCATCTATCCTTTCTTGGAAGGAGGCGGGAGCCACGGAGGTGGCTGGGAGAACAGCTTGGCCTGTCTAGGTGAAAGGAGACTGGAAACTATAAACCATTTCATGCTTATTTATTTTATGATCCTCGTGGGCTGGGGTTTACACAAATTGAACAACATGTGGATTAGATAATTTGCCAGGGATGAACAGCCTCCGATGGTTATCAGGTTTGGAGGCGATTAAAGCCAGGTTGATGAGGACGCTGTGGTGATGAGTTGATGGTGGAATTCCCGTCAAGGAGACACGGAGGCTCCTCACCAGGCCATAAATCCCTGCAGGGGATGGCACAGTGGAGGAGGTGGCCACATATCAAGGGAGAGGTAACTTTCAGGATTCTATTACATTGCTGAAATACAAATTCAAAGCGAACCACAGGCAGCTTCAGAGGTACCCGGATAGTTGAGAAAACACCGGCTTTCTAGTGAGTCAATCCCAGAGCACTGTTAAAGGACTAGCCAAAGCCAAAGAGCTTGAGGGTGGATCCTCTGCCTAAGGACAATGACATACAGGCTCTCCTCCAGCTTTTTTTCTGGAAGTCCTGGGGCCCTCAGGTTCATCTACAGCACCTCAAGACTCCGTATGGAGAGAGGAATGTGGGCCAGAAATCCCAGGGTGTCAGTCAGTATCCTACAGATAAAATAGGGGGAAAGCAATCCCTTTTTGTTTATTTTTATTATTTGCCAATTTCAAATATTTTTCTTAACAAGTCACTTAGTTTAGAGATTGGAAATCCTCACAGCCAATGAAAGCACAGTTCTCCTTGGCTTCTAAGAATACTATTTCGATGGACCCGAGAGTTTTCCAAAACTGAAAACACCAGAGAAGCCCGAGACAGAAGGTTCCAGGTGCACAGCACAGTCTTGCCTATGTGCTGTGTGCCTCCGGGCAAGTCACAGTTCCTCTCTGATCCCTAATAAGCCCACCCACAAGGAGGAAGCTGCATTAAATAATCTCAGTGTGGGAGTGAGGATATTACAAACAGGAAAAGCACATTTGTCTTTGTTTCCTTTCCACGAGTTGCATTTCAGATCAGCCAGGCCGGAGCTCCTACTTATTTCAGAGGCCGCTCAACCAAAAATTGTTGTTTTCATGGCTCTCACTTTTGATTTCCGATGCTAAACAGAAAAACCACGACCCCAAACTTCCTAGACTGTTGGCTATGGCTGTTGTACACATTTTCCAGCGGTGTGGGTAGAGCGTAGTGAAACAAGGGACAAACGCCTGCTCAGTTCTGAAAGAAATAAGGAAAGGAACGTGGAAATGAGCACATGACGTAGCTGCTGGGGGATCGAGGGGCCACGCTGTCTGACTCAATTTCTCTGTCTGTAAAAGGGGAGGAGAGGGAGGACAAACATCAAGGCTGTCTTCTGCTCCTAAATCCCAGCCAGCCGGGATTCTGGATCACAGCATTGGGCGACGACACGGTGCTCCATATACACCACAGCTTACAGGGGCCACTGACGCTGACTCTGGGGTTAGGAGCAGTGGGGCTGAGGGAAGGGGATGGCCTTTAATCAGGGACAAGGACAATGTCCCATTTGTGAACAGTCCCCTTTCACTGTAGGCCTAGAAGGCTAAAGAGGGGGTGCACAGGGTGAATGGGGTGGTGGCGGGCGCTCTCTGTCACAGTCCCACTGGAAGTCAGTGGGTCTGTCATACCAGCAGTGAGGTGCATGGGAGTGGTGGGGCTGCGGCAGCCCTGACAGACCATGAGCAAGACCAGAGAGGCCTCAGGCCAGCCGGCAGGATGTACAGGCAGTGAGGGCTGCCCTGCAAGGCTGGCTGACAGGTGCCGTGTGGTGGGCTGACTCCTTGACTTGAAACCTGGCCTTAAGTCCGTGAAAGCATGAAGTGTCCTTTTGTGGTGATCAAGATGGAGTTTATTCCTGAAGCCACCGGGTCTTTCTAGAGTTCCAGATGAGCTTGGGATGTGAGGCCGTTTATGATGACAGGCCCCCTCTCGGTGGATTCAGCGGAAGCACCTCCAGGACAGATCAAACCCATCCACTTCGGCCACACAGCCGACCGTCATAGATAAATGGCCACGTTTTCTGTTCCATAGCAAGGTACTGGTTCAGACAGACAACATATTAGCCCCGCACAGCCGTTCGGTATGTTACAATAATGGAATGGAGACAAGGGTGCAGAAAGCAGTATCAGTTCAGATTTTTGTTTTTTTAATAACTGCGTAGCTGAGCATAGAAGTTCATGCTGCAATCCCAGCACTTAGTAAACCGAGAGAGGAGAATTACCACAACTTGGAGGGCCGTCTGGGTTACATAGTAAACCCTGTCTCAAGAGAAACAGAAAACACAGCCCCAGTGCAGCTTCCTGGGTGGCTGCAGGAAGAAACAACCAGTCATTTCAAGGGCACAGCCTCCTGTCTCACTTGAGCAGCAGACCTCCTAACAGGCTGGAGCTCGGAACACAGACATAGCCCTTTGGTTCAGCCTGAAACCCCTTCTGCTGCTGTAAACTTGCATGATTCCACCAAGGTAGAACTCACGGGCAGGGGGCTTGTGGAATCTCTCAGCCTTGTCATGGGAGGTAGAGGTTCTCAGAGTCCTTACCCGAATCCACAGGACTTGGGGTTCTTCTCTCGGCTGATGCCACTCAGTGGCAGTTCTTTCTTGTGTTTTACCAGACTTTTCTCTTGCTTCGGGGCCAGCGTGGGCGCTTCTCCTTGTGGCTAATCTCCTGGGGCAAGTATACCAGGTATGTTGAGCATGGGAGATGGCCAGTGTCTCCCCACCCCCACCCCCCAAGTCGCAGAGGCTTTGGGTGGGGAGGAGACTCAGGAGGGCCCTCTCAGTGTTTGGTGAATAAACACTGAATCAGGTTTCTGGCCCTGTCACTCTGCAGCCTTTCAGCACGGGAGAGGCCAGATGGGCCTGGGGGAGTTCCCGTAGCACATGAAGAGGCTGGAGCTTTCGAGGGCTGAGGCCCAGGCAGGGCTGGCTCTGTGTAGTCAGCGGAGTCAGCATTCGCAGGCCCTGGAACTTCACACCTTTGAAAGGCTCCAGAGCGGCTCACAGGAAAAATAAACGGTTTCTTCCATCCGTGGCAGTTCGGCCATCCTCAGAGGCTGCTCGTCACACATAAGAAACCCTGTAAAAGGGTCCAGTGTTTCCTTTTCCACTCCCTGAAAGGATATGAGCTGGCCTCTTAGGGATGCTGGGGGTAGGCTAGAGGCCTTCCCTCCAGAGTCCTTGGTCCAGCCTGATCCCTAGGACATCCAACCTGCTCAGGAATTCAAATACCTGCCCAGTGTGCATGTGAAACTGTTTGGCACATGGGATTTGCTTCATCAACAGCTTCCTGCTTGTCTGTGCCGCCTCCAACTAGTCAGTGTCTGTAGCAGCTACAGCTGCCTGCTCTGTACCCATGTGAGGAGAAGGGCTGATGTGCTCCCGGGTTCCTGGCACACGGGCCTTCTCTGTAGGCCTCTCTGCCTCTCATTGATCATCTGTTGCTCCTCCCTATGGGTCCCAGGTCCATCGCCTTACAAGTAGGATTGGCCATGAGGACAATTACAAGGCAAGGCATTTGCTGAGCTTCTTTGTGCCACAGAACCACAAGAGAGCGCGGATCTCAAGGCATGTTGAAAACCAGCAGAAAGAATGCAAAGATTAGAGAGTCCTGGGGTTATTACTGGCCTGTCTCAAGGAGAGGTGGTTCCGGCAGAAACCCTGGGAGCTTTGGGCATCAGGGAGGGCTTCCTGGAAGAGAGTCTGAGAGAAATAGGACATTTCTGCCCAGATCTAGTTTGCTGCGAATGCTTGAGGCTCAGTCTGCTGCTGGCTCCCAGAGAGTTGGGAGATGGCCGTGAGGACGTATGTGTTGTCCTGTTGGGCTTTACAGAGATGGAAAGAGTCAATTCGAAGTAGGAGCCCCTATGTGAATGTTCAGGGGTGTGTGTGGGGGAGTGTGAGTGGGGTGGGGATGGTGAGTCCCCTGTCACAGCAGATATTCAGAGAGGCTGAGGACATGGTAGGAAGTGGGGCTGCCTGAGGGGACAGGCTTTGAGGTCCAGGCTTGGGTTCTGGCTTTGCAGTCCACCCCTAGTGACCAAATCGCAGGTGAAGCTCCTAATATTTCAAAGCCCCACTTTTTAATATTATAGTTTATAATCATATCACATATAAATTGCATATCATCATAATATGTATTTCATAAATAATGTCAGTAAACCCCGCTCCAACTTCTTTTAGAGTTTCAGTGAGACAATGTATGGAAAGCATTTAGCCCAGTATTAGAAATTCAGGAAGGGCATTCCTCATGTTGAAACTGAGATTCTAAGATCTGACAAGTTGAATAGGGATTAGGATCCTGTACCTTGAGGATTCTGAAATAATGGAAAGTGATCCCATTTATTTATCACACACTTTATGATGCTCCTGTGAGGGAAAGCTCCCCTATGGATGGCATTACCCCAGCTTATAAGGACATGTCAGCAGGGAGGAAGGTGAGTAACTAGCTGATAGTCACAGCTAAGGAAGGGGCAGCATGGAGGCAGGACTCGGGTTTCAGAGTCTGTGCAGAAGATTGCAAGTCCGCAAGATGAAAGAACTCTCAGTGTCTAGAATTCCAGAGAGATTGAAATGGTGGGACTTTATTGATCCTTAATGTTACTCATGACCATGATGCTTGTGTGCATGCTTGGGCACATGCATGCCATGACATGCATATGGAAGTCAGAAGGACAACTTTGGAAGCTGGTTCTCTTCCTCCACCCGGGTCCTGAGGATTGAGCTCAATTCATCAGGCCTGTGTGGTAAAGGGCCATTACCTACTGAGTGGGCTTGCCAGCCCAAATGAGACTTTCAGTAATAATAACAAATGTCCAGCACGAGGTGGCTCCCGATGGTTCTAGGAGACAGCAAACTCTCTGCACAAGGCCTAGTGGTCAACATTTCAGGCTTTGCAGGGTTAAAAAAGCTCCACCACACAATGATTCAACTCTTGAGCCAATATGGAAACAAACAAGCGTGACCAGGTCCTAGAAAAGCTTCCCAACACCAGCGGTGGCAGGTGGATTTAGCCCTCCGGCAACACTTTGCCAAACCCAGTTCTCTTGACAGCTAGGAGAGTCCTGCTCTGCTGAGCACCCTGGTAAATGCCCCACTTCAGGAGCCCTGCTGAGCCTCACTAGGGAAGCAGAGGGGTCTGCAGAGGCCGGGACAATCCCCCAGGGTGCAGGGCCTCTGAGTGCGGCTGTCCCTTTCTGTCCTAGAGAGGCTGTTGAAAAGCCTCCTCTGTAGTGCGCAGCCTCATTACTCTCTGCTGGAAAACAATGTTAATTTTCCCCAAGCGGGAAGCAGCTGCACTTGTGAGCCAGACTCATTTGGCTGCATGAATATTTATGGTCTGTCCCTTAATTAAGCCCAGAAACACAATCTAGCCTGCTAACAGGGGCCACTGAAGACTGGGAGGCCGTGTCAGGAACCAGCCTCTTGAGCCTGTGAAGTAGGGTTGTCAGTGAAACATTTGTTTCTAGAACCACTTGGCCAGGGCCAGTGTCCACAGGCGTGGCGGGGTGGGCATTTCCCGGGAGGTCAAGCACCCTTGTGGTCATGTGCTAGAGGTTGCCTGGTCACCTCGCTGGGCAGGATGGGTAGTTATTGTTCCAGGCCTGCCTGGGGTGGCACACAGGTGACTGCAGGCCACCACTCTAGTGAGGATGAATCAGGTATTTCCCCACTGGGCCTCATAGGGCACTCTAGTGACAAAGGGCCCCAGTGTGGGAGCCAGAACTGGGTTTGATATGGATTCTTCAAAGCAGGGGCTCTCCTGACCTCAGTCCCCACTTCGTTAAAGTGGTAGAGGACTCCTAGCGCCATCCACCCTGCGGAGCTGTCACTGGGGAAAAATTGAAAGAGAGTCTGGGGGAATGGACTCTGAGATTTCCTTTCCTCTAGGCCCCCCTCCCTTAAGCCCACACAGCCAAGGAGAGTTGACCATGCCCAGCTTGGTAACCTTGAGGGTTTCCGGAAGTCATAAATCTTGCCTTTTCTTGCAGGGTCCTATCTTCAGAAAACTGCACGGGGCCTCATATCCTCTTCCCCAGAGCCAATAAACCAAGTAAACACCATAAAGCTCCTCCGTCACCTGAGCTTTCACCCACCAGCAGAGCCAGTCCATGGTCAAGCTCAGGGCTTCAGGATGTGATCGTCGCGCCGTCCATGGCTTCTCCCTGTCCTTTCCAGGACGGAGCCAGCCTTTCATTTCTCTCTTCAGTCCTCTTTTTGGTGACTCTCCTCTGTCACTCCTAAGCAGCATTAGGAGACCCCAGGTTGCATCTCCACTCCCTTCTGTGGGGCCTGTGTAAAAGGATGCTTTCCCAGGGCGGGTCTGGCCCCAGGGTGCGATCATCTCAAGCCTTAGTGACCCACACACCTTGTAAATTCAAAAGTCAACAAGACTTGGAAGTGGAGGAGACCCTTCGGCTGGAGGAGGAAGTAGAGGGCAGTGGGCCTTGCCTGTGAAGTCGGTCAAGGGCTCCTTCAGTGCCCTCTGCCCCTGTCCCTAGCTAGGCTACCCCACCCCTGGAGTCCTGGGACTTCCTGATCTCCTACTTTCATATCCTGTCCTCAAATCTGTTCCAGCAACAGCTTGGATGTGGAAGTGGCCTTCAAAGCCACCTGTCCCATATGCTCCCACCACCCATGGGGAGGCTGCAAGAATGGGGAGTGCCTTGCTCAAGGTCAATGTTAGGGAAGATAAAGTGGAAACAACCTGGGCTGCAGTCAGGAGGCCCCAGCCTTGGCTCAGTGCAGCCTTACCTTCTCCAGAGGTCCAAGCGGGTATGGGAGGGACTGGAGCTTCTGATAGCACATTCCATCTATGGGACCACTCACTGCTATTTGTATTCAAAACACCATCTTCCCAGAAAAACAAAGCTGGACCCTACCAGTTTGGGTATCTGATGCAATGGACCCCTAAGAACACTTAGTGAAGCTGTCCTTTACTTGTAATGGCTTGAATGTAAAGTGGGGCTTATACTCAACACCCCCCCCCACACACACACACATTAGTCTGTCCCCTCACTTTTTTGAAGATGAAATGAGACTCTGACTGTGAAAGTATTTTATTAGGCAGATGTGTTTACATATGAGCGAGTGAGTGTTGAGTGGTGCCTATTATTTTTGTTCTTGTCTGATGCTTGCTGTGCTTTCTGCCTAGCCAGAAGGACCAGCTGTCCTCTGGAGACCTGGGACTTAGGGGCAAGTTCTACCAGCTCCAAAGGGCTAAAAGGAGGCTCAGGAGCTCAGCTAGGGGCACTCAGAGTCAGGCTCAAGCCCCTTTGTCCTTGTCTAGTCTCAGCTTGTGGCTAGAACAGTGGCATGCGGGATTAACCAGCTCCATGGTATCACAGGTGAGTCCAGGCACCTGGGAGCCCATACTAGGCTTCTGTCTCTCTGCAGTTCTGCAGGGGCCCCAATTTCTGCCCAGAAGGACCATGGATGCTCTACTGGGTGCTAGCACAGCTAGGTCCCAATCTCTAAACACTTTCCTTCCAATTCTAGTAGCACCTTTACTTTGGGGAGGAAATTTTCATCTACATATTTTTGAATCATTTGACACAAAACTTTGCCACAACCATGTGGGGTATAGGGCCAGTGGGGAATCTTAACCACCTTTTGGAGTATTTTTCTTCTGGGTGAAGGCGACAGGGACAGGAAATGATACTGTGTCAGGAACAACCAACCTGACACTTCGGTGTCTGCTTGCTCCATAGCCTCCTCACAACTGGAAATGAGAGGCCAAGCCGGGTCTTCTTTGGGGCACAGAAAACTCTTTGGCTTGGCAATCAGTCCCACTGAGATTTGCCTTGAGCTCTCTCAAAGCAATGTTGTTAGCTACTGGGCAGGATGATTTCCTTACTCAGCTGTGATGTGGTACTTGTGGACCCCACACTCTACAGCCATCCATGCCATTCAGCTGTCTGGACTGCATTTCTTCTTCACAAGTTCTGAAACTGTATTCAGCCTTTGAGGCCCAGCTGCAGTTGAACATAGCTTTCCCCCCCAGTCATTCTGGGTAAAACAACTGTCAGTTCGGGAGTTAGGGCTGAGCAACACCAGTGGAGGTTTTATCAGAGTGGTTGGATGAGTGGATGGATGGATGAATGGGTGGGTGGGTGAATGAGTGGATAGATGGATGGAAAGATAGATGGATGACAGGTGCTGGCTTAACTTACCTTAATTATCTCCTTCTCCATCCCTTGTCTCCTAAAACATATCAGGCCCAGGTTTTTGCACTGGTAGAGGTTTGGCAAATGCCATAAAAATAATAACTGAGTTCAGGTGAATAAATGGTAGTGAGAATCTATGTTAGGAGCATGATCTACAGGCTAGCCTCAGGGTGGATGGATGCTGCTGTGACAGCTGTAATATATGTGTCTGTTGCATGCTTGCACCTCTGAGCTAAGATGAAAGCCTTGCATGTAAAGCTGTGTACCCTGTCCCATTTACTTATGAGATAAATGTCACAGGGAAGAAAATTAGTGAATCAGTACATGGATGAGAAATGAGGGCAGAAAGGAATAAGCAAACAAAATAAGGGAGACAACGAATAATTGAATTAATACATAAGTGGGTGTTGGGAGAAATAAAGGAAGGAATTGATAAAGGTTAATTATGAAGGAAAAAATCCATATTCCATGTGATGTATAATTTATTGACATGAGCCTAGAAGGCAGAGTTGTCCAAAGACAGCCCTTCTCCTGCATCAGGGGGCTAGGGACTGCAGAATTTAGTGGTTAGAACCACTGCCATAGCCTAGAATTCAGCTTTAGGAACGAGCACCTGTGATGGTGTGCAGACTCCCAGGTTTGCTCTGTGCATGAGGGGACGCTCATAGCTTTAGATGCCCCCCCCCACCAGCAGCACACCTGCCACAGCAAGCTGGTGGCTCAGGAAGGGTCTTCTGGGCCAGGTCTTTGCCTAGGTTGGTATACCAGACACTGGCATGTTGTTGGCATTTTTTTTTGGCTCTTTGTTCTTTGTTCTTTTTGGGGCCCACTACCCAGCTCCTAAATAAATCACATGAAGGTTTATTTTTTCTTATGAATGCCCAGCCTTAGCTTGACTTGTTTATTGCCAGCTTTTCTTAACTTAAATTATCCCATCTATCTTTTGCCTCTGGGCTTCTACCTTTATCTATTTCAGTATACCTTTCTTTACTTCTTACTCTGTGGCTTGCTGTATAGATGGGTGTCTGGCCCCTGGAGTCCTCCTCTCCTTCTCTTCTCTCCCCCTGATCTTTTCCTCTCTCTTTTTCTCCTTCTGTTTATTCTCTCTGCCTGCCAGCCCTGCCTATCCTTTCTCCTGTCTTGCTATTGACCATTCAGCTCTTTATTAGACCAATCGGGTGTTTTAGACAGGCAAAGGAATACAGCTTCACAGATGCAGCATAAGAGAACATAAGAGCCGGGCAGTGGTGGTGCACACCTTTAATCCCAGCATTTGGGAGGCAGAGGCAGGCAGATCTCTGTGAGTTCGAGGCCAGCCTGGTCTCCAAAGCAAGTTCCAGGAAAGGCTCAAAACTACACAGAGAAACCCTGTCTTGAAAAACAAAAACAAGAACAAAAAAAAAAAAAGAGAGAGAGAGAACATAAGAGATGCAACACATCTTTGCATCATTAAACAAATGTTCCACAGCATAAACAAATGTAACAATCTTAAAATAATATTCCATAACACCTGTAGGCTCACTCTTTTACATAAAAAGTTACCCAATTGGTGAGGCCTTAAGTCACCACCATATCCATAATTTTAGTACTTGCTTTTCTTTTATATCTACTTCACCATCTTGGAATTCTTTTTTATTTTAGTGTAACAGTGCTGATGATTGAGCCTTGGGCCTTATATGTATCGAGCAAGCCCTCTACTGTTGAACTACAGCCACAGTCTTCCTACTTTTTATTTCTAGACATATTCTCATTAAGTTGTCTGGACTGGCTTTGAACTCACCCTGCAGCTGAGGCAGGCATTGAACTTTTGATCCTTCTGCCTCAGTTTCACAAGTAACTGGTATTTCAGGCCTGCACTAGCAGGCCTAGCTTTTGAATTTTTGTATAGCTCTTATCTAAAATATTACACATTTTTGTTTATTATATGATATGCTTTCTCCCACTTACACACAAACCCCAGGAAGATGTTTTTTTTTCTGCTTTGTTCACAACTGTGTCCCAACATCTGGAACAGTCTGCTGTACAGCAGATGCCACTAAAAATGTGTTAGGTGAACAAGTGAGGCACACGTCTCAAACCTGGTCTGTCTTTCCCATGTAAGAGAATCGACCACTTTCTTTTCCTGTGTGGACAGCACAGTAGCCCCTCCTTACACCTCAGCTTCTGTTCTGAACCCCCATCTCCCTCTCCAGCACCTATCTCTCTCCCTGACCTCCATCTTCCTGCTCAACACTCCTGCCTCCTTCATCATCCTGCCTGATCCAGGTCTCCTCTTTGGTCGACGGTGATCTTTGTTTTGTGGTAAAATGACCATATTATTCCTCTCCTAGAAACTCTTTACTGTCCCCCTTCCTTCCTCTTGATCTTATGTTTCCTCCTGTAAAATGTATGCCTAAAACTGTGCAGTCTCTAGACTTCGGAGGTTTTTGGGTTTTGGACTATTTATATAGACTTCAGCAGTTGAATGACTCTAATTTGAAAATCTGAAATGCTCCAAACGTTGACACTTTCTGAGTGCCAGCATGCTAACACTGTAAATGTAAAAATGGTATATGTTCCATAAGTGGTAGTTCCATTTCCCTAAAGAAGGACACCCAAGCCGGGCGGTGGTGGCGCACGCCTTTAATCCCAGCACTCGGGAGGCAGAGCCAGGCGGATCTCTGTGAGTTCGAGGCCAGCCTGGGCTACCAAGTGAGTTCCAGGAGAGGCGCAAAGCTACACAGAGAAACCCTGTCTCGAAAAACCAAAAAAAAAAAAAGAAGGACACCCAGTTGGGAGTTGCAGCGGGGTGTTGGTGAGTGTATGGTACAGCATGGACAGCATGGGTATGTCTACAGTGTGGCATGAATTCAGGAACTGTGAGTGGGCATGCTTGTAGGCACCCTGATTTCAGCAGGAGAATATCAGGACACTGGACAAGAGACATGGTTGAAATCAAATTCCAGAGGGTACTGACCAGAAAATTGAAGGGCTCTGCCCACCCTGAGGGAACTTCTGAGAGATCCTGCAATACAATGCAAGCCTTCACCAGGCCACTGGGACTCTTGTGCTGTGATGGCCCCATGTTTTCTATGTTCTCATAACTGTCCCAAAGAATCTAGATTCTTGTCCCCAGTCTTCTGGAGAAACAGAAGCACAGGAGGTTTGAAAACCTTCTCCAAGGCTTCCTAATGCAGCAGCATTTGAAATCAGGGCCAGGGAACCTCTCTGTAGTCTTTGTTTTTTAGAGACTTAGCACTCACCAAGCTTCTGGATGAACCATCACTGAAGCCTGGAGGCTGGTGGCATTTAACCCCATAGCAGCAGCTCCCTGGTCCCCAGAGCAGCCTCCAAAGCTGCAGGCTGTGAATAGGGCCTTCACAGGGCCTCCTCTGGTCTTGGGACTCAAGAAGAGAATTCAGGCTATCTTGGAAACACATGTTCTTCTAAGGAAGAATTTTTTGTTTTCATTTCAAACAACCCTGGTTGGTGACGAGTGGCCAGGAGAGGTGCCCTGTTTTCCATCTTAACACCTATTTGCAGGTGGCGGCAGGGAGGACTCCAACCTGAAATGTTATTTCAGACCCTTCCCTGGTCTTGCGGCTCCATTTCCAGGCCATGTGTCACGAAGTGTGGCATGCTTCACAGTGAGTCCCGTTGTGTTCTAGTGTGAACACCTTTCCAAGTGGGAAGATGAGTCTGTTTCAGCTCCTCCCCTCCTGTCCCCAGACATCAAATGTCACTGCCCGATGTGGAGCTTAAATAAGTAGCCTGGCACTGGCGGCCATAGCCCTGAGAGGCCAGTTTGCCAAGGACAACAAGCTCAGGCCACTCCTCCCTGCCCTCCACAGACAGAGATGAAGCTGGTATTTTTCAAATGTTCCCTGCCTACTTTCTGCCATCTGAGACACATTCCAAAGGGGAGGAGGCCTGCGATGTCTTGTCACCTGACAGGGTACAGACAGAGACAGATGACATGCTCCCTGCCAGAAAAGGCCACATTCGGGCACTCCTAGATAGCCAGCTGCCACTTTATTAACAGTAAAGATTCCATCTGAATCAGGCTGGGAAGGAAAATATTTATGTTTGCTTATATTCGGGAGGGCCTTCATCTGTCTTCAGCAGGAGCCGGCCACACTGTAGTCCAGGGCAGACAGAGGGTGACATGTCTGTGGGCCTGCTCCAGGCTCAGAGAGGATGGAAATTTCCAAATATCCCCTCTGGATGGGGACAGGGTGGAAGCTTCAAGGGTGCTGGATGTGGGCATTGAGGAGATGCAGGATTTGAGGAACCAGAACACCCAGGCACCTGTTAGACCACATGTGGGAACAAGGCTGTAGCCAGAGGCTGGTGCAAATGCAACATCCTGCAATCTCAAGATGAGCTAAATACCTGCCCAGCTGCGGCCCCAGAGAAGCCACTTAGCACCGAGAACAGGATAGCTGCATTGTCCGTGAACTGTGGCATTGAGCTACGTCTGTCGCTTAAACTGGGCAGAATATTAAACTCAGTTTATATTCCTTCTCTTCTCGTGGCCATTATTTTAAATCAGACTCAAAAGGCAATGCTTGAGCTGTTTCAGGGTGCCTGTGAATCTGCACTTTGGGAAAACCCTGCCCACTCTGGCAGCCAGCTGTTCCCATTTTCAGTAACACAGCTGGAAGGTGCTGAACTGAAGGTGGCCCTGGGCAAAGGCAGTTTGGACTTTGTGGGCTTTGTCAGAGTGATTCTCTTCAGACCCTACTGAAGTTTCTCACTCTGAGCTCTAAATGCTAGATCATGTACTCCTATATGTTGGGGTCTGAAAACCCAAGTTCAAATCCCATGGTACTGAGTTGTACCACTCAGCAATTGTGCAAGCAACCCTGAGTGCATACTCAGGTTTTACTGTCCTTTTTGATAAAAAGAGAGCTATTAAATGCCTTCTTGTGTGGCTGTCTTGAGAGTACAGTAGGTGGGTGTGGGAACCACTCAGCATGCTAAGCATTGGCTACATGGTGGTCAGGGTGAAAGGTGGCCCGACTAACCCTGCAGGATCTCTCTAGAACAGTATCAGTGATTTTTATTTATACCAGAGTAAATATGTACAAATGTGGGCCAGTACAATTCATAGCTTATACCCGCTAGTCTTCCCAGGATGCTATAACAAAGTATCATGGCCTGGATAGTATAAATTGTAGCTATTTATTTTGCACAGTGCTGGGGGTCTGGAGTATCTCACAATGTGCCTCTAAATTTGATCTCTCGGGAGGGACTCTGCCTGGCTTTCTTCCCATCTCTATACGTGGCAGGGAGAGCCTGGGTGCTAGTCTTTCTTC